>NC_068331.1:11238182-11901364 GCF_000147395.1 Oryza glaberrima
TGAATGGTAATGAGATCTGTGATTTTTTTTGTTGGACATGTGATCCTATATACTCCCTCCTTCCTTTGACGCCGTTGACTTCTTTACGCCGTTGACTTTTTTAAACATGTTTGACCGTTCGTCTTATTCAAAAGCTTTTATGAAGTATGTAAAACTATATGTATACATAAAAATATATTTAATAATAAATTAAATGATAGGAAAATAAATAATAATTACTAAAATTTTTTTAATAAGACGAACGGTCAAATATTTTTAAAAAAGTCAATGGCGTCAAACATTTTGAGATGGAGGGAGTGTCTGATAGTTGAGTTGGATGTATAGCACAGCTCGTGATGAAAGGTAACTGAAGGGCTGGGGCTAGATCCCTACCCACGCAAGGGCCCCATGAAAGCAACCGATTTTTAGTGTTTAAAAGATAATTCCACCCTTCGTCTTATTTTAAGTGCAACAATAAGTTTTCATGTCCAATTTTAATTGCCCGTCTTATTTTTTTTATGATTAGTATTTTTATTGTTATTAGATGATAAAACATGAATAATACTTTATGTGTGACTTATGTTTTTAATTTTTTTAAATTATTTTAAATAAGATGAACGATTAAAGTTAAACATGGAAAATCATGCTTGCTATTAAAATGTGACCGAGGGAGTAATTAAGTTCAGGAATAATACTGCCAGATTGGTGCCTGTGACCGTCTCAGAAGTATCTGTCCTTTGGTGCCAAGGAAGTGCTAACTACTCCGTAGATCAGTCAAACAAGCTTCTGCAAACGATGTTATATTATTACCATATCTTTAAACTATCCAACGGTTTCTGTGATGATTGGAAGCAACTGATAACAAACATATGGTACACGTGTTGGCTTGGAAACGAAGAAGGGAAAATAAGACATTTAACATTGCTTTCGTCACAACTTAGCGGAGCTATATTTTCATAATACACTAGAAAGTAGGCACGTCCGTTGACGCGCGTGCTATTTTATAGTCTGTGTCTTATTTAATGATTTTTTGTTTCGGGCTTAAAAAAAATCTAATATAAATTGCTTCCTGCTGATAAATGGATGAAGATAATATTAGCAAGAATTAGTTTAGATATTAAGTGTTCAATGGAAAAGAATGCGAGCAGGTTGATCTTGGTATTATGGAAAAGGTCATCACCGCAATTCTACCACACCCATCTACACAGCTTGGTCCTTCATAAATTTAATCTATCTTTTTTTCATTATAAATTTAATTTATTTCGTAGATTTTCATTAATAAACTTGAAAAAGCCTAAATTATTGAGTACTTAACACAGGTGATATAGAGAGAATTAGATGTTATATGTCGTTAATATGTGCGTGTGTACATCTATAGGGTCACATATTGCTATACGATGTTTATCTAAAAAATATATGCTTTTGATTTTATTTTCTCACGTTGGTTAATTGATTTGTACAGTTTTTTCGAAGGTTTGTTTCTCCATGTTATTCAGAATTGTAATAATTCTACTTTTTTTTTCATCTCGGTAAAGCTAGCTCAACCGATGTATTACTTGTCAGCGCATATCCATATGGACCAAAGTAACTGGTTAGTTTGGTGGGCTGCATTGCGTGAGGCCTTGGCCCAGGTGTGCTTGTACGTGCGCGTGATTGATTCATCTCTTAATCCAGAACAGCCGCGTGACTGCCATGTACATGACGAAAAATCGAGAAACGCAACAATCTAGTGATTTCACCGTTTTTCATCCACGTGTCGCTAGTTAATTGGCGATCAATCGACCAATCAGCTGACGCGAACGCAGCCAGCGTTACCGAGATTTAGATACTACTCTCGCGCGCGCGGGAGTATCCTCGAACCATGCCGCGCCATGTGGCGTTGGTGTCTGGCCGGGAACGCGCATGGAATTCGGTATTAGAGATAGGATTGAGTATAAAATTACAATGAAATTCAAGTATCCCTTAGAACAGAGTCACATTATATCTCTGTTTCCCAACAAAAAGTACATAATTTCTTTTGTGTGCTGAAT
Source organism: Oryza glaberrima (assembly GCF_000147395.1). Taxonomy (NCBI): domain Eukaryota; kingdom Viridiplantae; phylum Streptophyta; class Magnoliopsida; order Poales; family Poaceae; genus Oryza; species Oryza glaberrima. Next base: position 11,240,192 of record NC_068331.1, read on the forward strand.
CAAAATTTTTAACAATAGCACCAGCAACATATTATCACTACATTGGTACAAACTAATACGTACATACAAGTCATACGAATATTTCTGTACCTTCAGTTTTCATTCATATGACTAAAAATTTATAGTTCCACTTGTACATGCTATTAATCATAATCCTTTTTCTTTCTATATAAGTGCAACCCACCAAATGTAATTATGACGGTAAGGGCAGTCCCAACCCATAATGTCTATAAACAGTGTCTAATAAGACATCACAACAGAAACTACACTCCACAACCCATGATTTCTTAAAGTAGGCCATTAATAAATACATCATCTCTCTTCTTTACCAATCATATTTATTCTTCACTTATTATGAAGACATTATTCTCTCACAATGCAAAACTTAATAGTGTCTAGTGCATAGGTTCTTGTGTTGAAGCTAGGTCTTGCATGAGACCCAGTTTCTTCCTCTCTTCACTCTCTCACTTAATTAACATAGTGCCACGTAAGCTAAAAGTTCTACATGGCAATGTAGTTAATGCCATACAAACTATCTTAGGTGGAGGGTTGGGACTGCCCTAAGCAGTCTTAATGTTGAGCCACGCACATAATCATGACAGTTTTGGCCGTCTCAAGTGAATCAGATTATTGGATACATGCCATAATAAATTTACTATTTGGAAAAGTACTTATTACTATTTCTCTATTTATAACCATGCCATTGCAACACTCGTAAAATTAGATCTATGCCATGTTATACACTTGATACATGTTTTGAATCTTTTTTGTGTAATATATTTTTGTATTCCTGCCAATCCTCTCTTAACCATAGACCCAAATCATAGCAACCGAAGCCCCAAATCGCCCACATCCCAGCAGCAGCGATGCGCGGCCTGGCGGCGACGATGACCTTAGCGCCAACTCGCGTGCTATCGGAGCAGATCCAGCACCGGTGGCGGTGAGCTCAGCTCGAGCAGATCTAGTGGCTATGACGGTATCGGGTGTGGTGTTGAGCTACAACGTGTGACCCGACAGGGGTGATATCGAGTCAGGTGTGGCCAACGGCGACAACAAGCGGAGCTGCAGTGTATGGTCCGACGACCACAATGAGCTTAACAGAGACGCTGCCCATGTCGATGCCAACGACGGAGGGGATGGGCTGGCCGGCTCGGATTGTCGTCATGGATAACGACCACTCCACCGCCCTTTCTTTTTTTATTATTTTTCAAATTTCTCAATTTGTTTTACCAATTTCTCCCTTTTTCCCTTGTATGTATAACTATGTTTACGGAAATTTAACCACAGTGTTTGAGTTGTATATGTTGAAGACAAGCGTATTTTGCTACATACATAAATACAGTGGATAAAAAATAATCAAAATGTGTATCAAGTGTACGGCATGTTATGCAGTTATGGATCCAATTTTAAAAGTGCTACAGTGACATGGTACAAATAATAATAATGGTATTTTTCTAAATTAGCAAATTTATAACGGCATGGATCCAATTGACCATTTCTATCGTACCATGGATGGAGCTCCTTCCTCTTCCCGAGCTCTATCCTCATCGTTTGATAATAATAACCAACAATTTTGTTCCTTGATAAATTTGTAATAATAAACCCGGATTTTTCATCAATATCTTGCAGCCGTGTACTTCTGACACTGCAAATCTTGGCCAATAATTTTATCTGTTCTTACATTGTCCATCAGATTTATCTCTCCACTGACTTGACTATCTGATCTCTCCACTACTGATTTATTGGCAAACCTGTTTCGTGATCTTATATCGTTGTCAGTAATTAATATCCTTTTTTTCTCTTTGCTCCAATGTCCACACAGAGTTTATTATTAAAAATTTACATTACATAGCAATCCTACAGCAAAAGGTGCAGCGTATCACCGTATTATATATCGCCCGTCTCATCACATCGCTCTAGTGAGAGACAAACACAAGAAGGCAAACGAGTGTTGGCCGGACAACCTAGCTTCCAGAGCCCCAGAACTGATCAAGTGCCGCTCCACTGCTCTCACGAAGTCGTCCATAATTTCATCTGACAGTGCAAAATGTTGCACTATTATTGGCTCAAATACAGCTCTTACGCGCAAGGCTACCATCTTCAGATCGAGCAAGGCTTTGCCGCCCGTGCCGCCATACGGATCATGCATCAGCATCTTGTTGATCTCAAATGAACCCTCCTCTTCTATGATCTTGTTAACTTTACTGTCCATAGGGCAGTACAAGGGAATGTAGAAGGAGTCAAGCTTTTCTTTGCTGATGACACCCTGGCAGTGAATTTGAAGAAAATTCAGTATAATAGAGTAGCTTTGTATCGGTGCAGGAGCTTTGTATAAAATACATAAGTTGTAGAGTAATTCAGGTAATAAATTAACCTAGTTTGGTGCCTACATATGCACTTGTGCAAGTACCCCTATGTGCTGATTTATTTCGAAATTATTTTAATCCCTAAAGGGAGAATGACTGAAAAATTTTATAGCACATGTTCTGTCACTCAACATCTAACTGTAACTGGACTGGAAATTTTGTGCGACAGTAGATGAACGCACATTGTACATATCAAATTTATTTTCAGAATTTAATTAACCATGTAGGTCGTAATTAAAGAGTTGACGTGTGCAGAAGACATCATCTGTGTGCTTGAGTCTTTTTTTTTTTTTTTTTTTTTTTTTTGCGAATAAGAGCTTGAAGAAAAAAGGTAGATGAATCAGAAGCAGCATGGGAACAGCAGTCCAAAGAGATTATGTGTGTGCTTGTGTCATATGTGATTGGTAAACAAGAACCCATGACTGAATTGGTATGTGCAAAAATTGGCTAACTCACCCTCAATGCCATGTCACTTAAAGCCGTCACCACCGGCGTCCATGGCTGAGTGCACTCAGTGTCAGGTTTGTCCGAGCGCCTGACAAACAGCGAGACAACCATACGGCCTCCTGGGACAATCTCCTGTGCCCTCAAGCTCAAGAACCGCATGAAATCCTTCCTGAACTGCCGAGCATATGAATCCGCGACAATTTGATGCCTTGATGATCTCAACTGTTCATCACTGTCATGCATCGGGATTCCACTCTTCTTGAGATCTTCAGGTGCCTGCAGAGCAACAATGCACAGTACTGACAGAAATTATAACATACACCCTCCATATATATACGTGGATGGGTAATCAACACAATTAATTACTCTCTCCTTTTTCTAATATATAACACTGTTAACTTTTGAGATATATTTGACCATTCATCTTATTAAAAAAATTACTCCCTCCGTTTCACAATGTAAGTTATTTTAGCATTTTCTCACATTCATATTGATGTTAATAAATCTAATGACTTATATTATGAAACGGAGGTAGTATGTAATTATCATTTATTTTACTGTGACTTCATTTATCGTTATTTAAGCATGACTTAATTTTTTTATATTTGTAAAAAAAATTGAATAAAATGAATGGTCAAACGTAAACAATGTCCCATATATTAAAAAAGGAGGCAGTGCTTACCTCGGATAACCAATGCAAGCTGTTAGCCGAGCAGACCAAATGCAAGGAGCCACGAGCGAATAGCCTCTCGTAGAACGACCCAGGTACCATACCGGTGATCACAACAGCAGGTTGAGCGAGAGCTTCTTCACCACTGTGCTTCAGTGTGTCCAAGCTCTTCGCCACGGTGTTGAAATCGTTGCCAGGCAGATCGTTCAGGAGCACGCACATCTCCGGCGGCAGCTGCTCGTGCTGCGTGCAGTAGCGGTGGATGGCGTCGGCGGCAGCAGAGACGAGCGTGAGCGCGTTTGGTCCGGAGGAGCAGCCCAAGTCCGCGATCACCATGTTCTTTGGGTGAGGACATGAGCCTGTGCATAAGCCTGTGACTGCCTCCTCTATCAGAGTCTTCATCCTATCCTGGGCTGTTTTCTGCGCGTGCAAATTATTTTCAGATGTCTCAATCAGATCTTGCAAGCAAGCAAAGTAAACATTGAAATAGTTGGCTTTTTTGGCCACACAATGCAGGGTGGGTGTAGTATGATGATTTTCAGATTACGGCTAGGTTTAGTTTCTAACTTTTTCTTCAAACTTCCAACTTTTTCATCATATCAAAACTTTCTTACACACATAATTAAACTTCTAATTTTTTTCTCCAAACTTCTAATTTTATTCAAACTTTTGATGTGGAACTAAACACAACCGTCAATGGATAGAGTTACCAGCTGGGAACATGATGAAGGCCGAGTTTAGTTCCAAAATTTTTCTTCAAACTTTCAACTTTTCCATCACATCAAAACTTTTCTACACTCATAAACTTCCAACTTTTTTCCTTTAAACTTCTAATTTTTGTCAAACTTCCAATTTTAACGTGAAACTAAACACAAACGTCAATGGATAGAGTTACCAGCTGGAAATATGATGAAGGCAGAGTTTAGATCCAAAACTTTTCTTCAAACTTCCAACTTTTCCATCAAATCAAACTTTCCTACACACATAAACTTCCAACTTTTTTCTTTAAACTTCTAATTTTAGTCGAACTTCCAATTTTAGTGTGGAACTAAACACAGCCGTCAATGGATAGAGTTACCAGCTGAGAATATGATGAAGGCCGAGTTTAGTTCCAAAAGTTTTCTTCAAACTTCCAACTTTTCTATCACATCAAAACTTTTCTACACACACAAATTTCCAACTTTTCCGTCACATCGCTTCAATTTCAACCGAACATTCAATTTTAGCGTGAACTAAACACACCCGAAATATGAATGCACCAAGTCAAACTGTCAAACATCAAAATTATAAAATTTATATGCGCTCAAGTCAGACAACTAGGTAGATTGGTTCCATGTGAAACCCATTTTTTTTTTGTACAAAACCTTCAAGCTGACTCTATTTAGGAAGTGATTTTACAATACTTGAGAAGAAGGTACCTGCAAGTATCATATTTTTTATATAAAATTTGGTCCTCTCGATACTTCCAGTTGCAAGAGGTATCAAATTTCAACTAAAAATTTTATTAATATCTCTTGGTATCTCTTAACTATTGTAAAAATTCTCCTATCTAGAACATACCTTGATGCATCTAAGTATCATAGTTCGAAAAAATGGTGCAATATTCCGTTACATTAAAATTGGAGTATTTAATTTGAACAAGTGAGCACATTCTTAAAAAAAATTGTCAGGGGGTTATGGATACCACATACCTAATAGTAGTCGACTAAATCTCGGCAGGACCCACCACGTACCATGTCCTATACGGAAACAACATGTGGATATAGGAGGAGTTCCGGATAAGGAAAGACAACTCTGGTTCTACTTGGACAAGGGAACACCTATGGGTATAAATACAAGCCCCCAGGAGGACAGGGGGACACCCACTAGGGAGAACCAACACAATCAATATACACCCACCAGAAGCCATAACATACAAGCCAACATACGCCAAGACAAGCCGCCGGATATCGACATCAGAGATACGCCTGGATCGACCCTATCCGGTACCTTCAGAGGCCGGCCGTACGGATCTAGCATTGTCTCTGATTCCGTCGGGCGCGAGCTCGAGGAGGAAGGCTACCCTGTTGTCGACTACGAGTCAGACCTTCAGACCGCCATGTCGACAACAGTTAGATAGGCTACCCCACATATTGTACTGGTGTGATTATGGTGAATAAAAAGCAACATCGGCTCCGGCCAATAGGATGCATGTAGGGCTATTACATGATAGCTCAGGGGCCCGAACCTGTATAAAAATCCTCGTCCCCATCTCTTTTACCTCAGTCTCGCGTATATCCTAGCACCGACGATCCCCCATACTATGCAAATACCAGAATTGCGACATCAAACGTCGACTGTGGCGCGCCAGGTAGGGGGATTTTGGTGCTTCAGGATTTAGACGAGATGGGTTTAAGAAATGGATTCTTCAACAACAAGCTACTCGACGACTTCGGCTGTGAGGAGATCTAACCCGACTGAAGTACATCTTCCGACCAGATCGGAACCATCATCGTCATTGACAACTCGGTCTATCGAGATCATCCAAGCCTCAAGATACGCGGCGTACCAAAAGATGTCAGATCATATGATGTCGAACGAGTACGTAGAAAGGTAATTGGTAGATTGGTTTTTTAGAATAATCTATTAATTCCGTAGATATATCCGGCATATATCTACACATGTACGCAATATTTTATATGCAATTTATCGTACATATTCAGATCATACAGCATTGTCAGATCAATAATTTATTATTTTACCTAGAGCATGTTTTTATACAATATCTATTGTGCGAGTGCTTCCGATGTCAGGCCAACTATGGTCTAACGCTGGGGGCTCGCTCCGTTCTCTTCTGTATAAATCATGCTTGTTTACGGTTTACATAATGCCTGATATTTAATCTGCTCGTTATATCCTGATAATACTAGAAGATCCATGCAGTTTTTTATTACATACTCGATATTCTCTGCTATATGTCCTGCCTTCTAGAAAGTATTTTTCAGGAACAATTGAGCACTCGAGTAGGTTGTGGTCGAGTACACCCCACTATCGAGAATATTCTCGACAAATGCGGAGTCGTCGCACCCAACTTACCAACGAAGACCGACGACCTATCTCATAGCACTGGCCATGGCTGGACTACTCGAGAAAAGGTTGTTAACGGATAATTCCTCACAAACGCCGTCGGTTTGATCACCCGACATGATTGCGAGCGGACATCTGGATATGCTATAAGTTGGGTATATGAGTCATGCTAGCCACATGATATGCACATGTAATAAACCAACTTTAGCGCCCCTATAGGTGATTAAGAGACTCCTACTCCTGGTTCTCGAACCAGTAAAATGTAGTGATCTCTCTCGCCTCACTTTAAGTGGTCGAGTTACGACTACTGCCTAGTCCTCGACCAGCGATGTAGCATTTCTCCCACTACATCCACTTTAAGTGGTCAAGTTACGACTACTGTCTGGTCCTCGACCAGCGATGTAGCGTTTCTCCCACTACTTCGACTTTAAGTGGTCGAGTTACGACTACTGCCTAGTCCTCGACCAGCGATGTAGCGTTTCTCCCACTACTTCCACTTTAAGTGGTCGAGTTAGGACTACTGCCTGGTCCTCGACCAGCGATGTAGCGTTTCACCCACCGTTTCCACTTTAAGTGGTCGAGTTACGACTACTCCTTGGTCCTCGACCAACGATGTAGCGTTTCTCCCACTGTTTCCACTTCAAGTGGTCGAGTTACGACTACTGCCTGGTCCTCGACCAGCGATGTAGCATTTCTCCCACTGTTTCCACTTCAAGTGGTCGAGTTACGACTACTGCCTAGTCCTCGACCAGCGATGTAGCGTTTCTCCCACTATTTCCACTTCAAGTGGTCGAGTTACGACTACTACTTGGTCCTCGACCAGAGGTGTAGCGATTCTCCTATTACCCCTGCTTCAACAAAGTTGATATCAGGAGCACAGGATCGCCAAGTATTTTACCCAGAGATCCCTTACCCAGATGACACCTAGCGTTGAAACCTATCCTAATGTCCCTTTACGCCGTCTTGACAAGGCCTCCGAGGAACCTAAGGGAACTTTGGCTGGGGATGCCCAGAGCCGATAAGGCCTTGTCGGATCCTTCAGAGACGAAAGACCATGTAAGATCTGGTCGTGTAAGAGTTCTCGCCGTGCGTATTAACAAAGCCGTGTAATCGGAAATGGATTTTCCAACTTCACGGCTGGGGGCTAGGATCAGTGCTTGTTCAACCGAGGCAGGTCAAAGGTCCAAGAGCCTTATCATCCAAGAACGATTCTCCGACGACAAGGCTAGGGGCTAAGGAGAGTGTATGACTCCACAAACTGACTGATCGGAGTTGGTAAGAGAGAAGACGCTTATATACAAAACACTGGAAAATTCTATTCGACATTGTCGAAGACTTCATGTCTCTATGGTTCTACACCAAGATCGACTAAGGCGAGTACGACAAATGTGGACAAGGCTCCGTCACAGACTCTATGCCCACTCGATTGCTCGAGAACGGTTGGTGGATCTACGCCTACCTAGTAGCGAGAGGTATCAAATTTCAACTAAAAATTTTATTAATATCTCTTGGTATCTCTTAAGTATTGTAAAAATTCTCCTATCTAAAACATACCTTGATGCATCTAAGTATCATAGTTCGAAAAAATGGTGCAATATTCCGTTACATTAAAATTGGAGTATTTAATTTGAACATGTGAGCACATTCTTAAAAAAAATTTGTTTGGGTTATGGATACCACATACCTAATAGTAGTCTACTAAATCTCGGCAGGACCCACCACGTACCATGTCCTATACGGAAACAACCTGCGGATATAGGAGGAGTTCCGGATAAGGAAAGACAACCAGAGTTCTACATGGAAACGACAAGGACTACCCGGATTGTATCCATATTGGTTTCCCTAGTTCTACTTGGATAAGGGGACACCTATGGGTATAAATACAAGCCCCCCTAGGAGGACAGGGGGACACCCACCAGGGAGAACCAACACAATCAACATACACCCACTAGAAGCCACAACATACAAGCCAACATACGCCAAGACAAGCCGCCGGATATCGACATCAGAGATACGCCTGGATCGACCCTATCCGGTACCTTCAGAGGCCGGCCGTAGGGACTAGCACTGTCTCTGATTCCGTCGGGCGCGAGCTCGAGGAGGAAGGCTACCCTGTTGTCGACTACGAGTCAGACCTTCAGACCGCCATGTCGACAACAGTTAGATAGGCTACCCCACATATTGTACTGGTGTGATTATGGTGAATAAAAAGCAACATCGGCTACGACCAACAGGATATAGGGCTATTACCTGATAGCTCAGGGGTCCGAACCAGTATAAAAATCCTCGTCCCCATCTCTTTTACCTCAGTCTCGCGTATATCCTAGCACCGACGATCCCCATACTATGCAAATACCAGAATTGTGACATCAAACGTCGACAAAATTGTCCCAATTAAACATAGTTATATGATCATTTTGAGTAAATAGCCAATACGGTCCCTGAAGTTTCACTTCGGACTCAATTTAGTCCTTAATGTTTCAAATCGTCCAAACAAGTCCTCCAAATTAATTATTTGGGTTAATATAATCCTTGGACCAAAAAATATCACGTGAGCATGCCAAGTTATCCTCGCATGCAGCGGTATGAATGAAATGACCATTCTAACCTTATATAATACATTTTAAAGAAAGAAAAGACACAAAAAGAAAAAAAATAACAGGCCAGCCGAGGCCCAACGATCGGTGCTTGACTGCAGCAATCGTAAGTGACAATTCTAAAACTATCATACACCTGTGAAACATTTGTCTTCTTTTCTTTTCTTTCTTTTTTATATGGTATATAAGGTAGAATGGTCATTTCATTCATACCACTATATGCCAGGATGACTTGGCATGGCATGCTCAAGGGACACTTTTTTGAGTCCAAGGACTATATTAACCCAAATGATTAATTTGGAGGACTTTTTTGAACGATTTGAAACCCCAAGGACTAAACTGAGCCCAAGCAAAACTTTAGGGACCATATTAGCTATTCAGTCGATAATTTTTGTATCAACATTTAGGCCATTAAAATTAGCTTCCACCATATTAATGGCAATTCCTTTCCTTATTTTGTCAAAAACAGGTGAATAAGATTGCATTATGACCAAAATAAATCCATTTCTCTGTTTTTTTGGCAAATATCAAACTGTCATCAATTTTTGTACAATAGACCTTTTATAAAAACAAAAATATCTGATCAGTACAAATTCTGCCTTGACTGGTTCTTATTTCAATGATCCAATTAATTTATAATCTACTACAGTCAGTTCCTTCAAATGACGAATTAGTACAAGGCATCTAATACTCAGAAATGAGGCAATGCCCTCAACCTTCGACAATCATAAGAAGCCGGTATAGCACTTTGAAGAAAGAGCAAGCATCTCTGGCCACCGAGTCAGAGATTTGCGCCAATGGGCTTAGCCCACCCCACTCCCACTCGCGCCTAACGATGAGAACCGATTCCCTTGGTCTCGAGCACACATTGCTCTCTCTCTCGTGCGATGATCGGACGCGTTATCTACGTAACAGACTCGCCCACGATCCCCTCAATGCACAAACATATAAAGGGAACGTTACCCGTTCATTGGTGACGATCGACTTACGGCTTAGCCAAAACCAAAACTGTCAGACTATCGATCTTTAAGGTGTGTTGAAGGGGAACGAAGGGCGAATTCCTATCGCCGTCGCCGCACAGTGATCTTCATCACCGGCACCTTACAATCACCGTAGCGACACATCTATGGCGACCATATGGCTTCTTCATCCGGTCAGTACACCACCAAATTCCACATATGAGAAATTAGGTGATCATGCATAGCCTAAGTTTGTGATTTTAAGATTTAACTCCAACACAAGCATACCTGAAGTGCTGAGTTCTGAGCATAGCTCGTTTCACCTTGCCCTGGATTCATATGCACACTCTGTTTGGAGTTGGTGGCCATGATTCAGTTTCTTTCTCTTCTCTTTTGTGAAGCTAAGCTATCTGATTACCTACTTATAACCTTGCAGTTATCATCAGTGGCATCATTTGACTGGTTTTTTGTTTTTTGCCCCAGTATTTGACTTGGCCACTTTGGAAATTTGTGCACTGTCATACAAATGAGACGGTCCACCACTCTACCTATACCTACTTCAGAAATTCCACCTTTACAGTTTTAACTACTTAAGAAATCCATATGTGCAAATATTAAACTATATTCGTTTTGAAATACAGCGAGAAACAGTAAAATTTGTTTAACAAAAGGAAAATAGCCTTGTCTTATCTGTTGTGAAGATAACAAGTGTTGGATTGACAACCACAAAGTGTTGATGTCATACTCTGATGCATCTCCATTATCTGAAGTGATAACTCCAAAACTGTTGGCTTCTGTGAATATATAAAGTAGATGAATCACATAGGTAACCAAAATAATGACTGGAAAATAATTTATGACAAGAGGTAAAAAATTAACTGAATTGGCAGCACCAACCATAGACTCCTTCAAGCCTGACCTTTAAACACACAACTCAATGCATCGGTCAAAGCAATCAGCGTTTACAACGCGCGCACACTCACCCATATACCCATATGATGAAAGTATTCAGATTATTTGTAGAAATGTGAAGCGTGTTATTGTTAAAAAAATATGGATGGGTATAATCGTTATTTAGCCATGACTAAACTTGTTTTCTCTTTCTTTGGTTTATTTGGATGCAACATGAGCAATGCCTGTAGAATGGATGACCACAAATCAACCTAGATAGGGAGAAAAACATAAATAACAAAGTTACTTTTAATCACTATATTAACAAATTACTAATCAATATATTAGTAAATTACTAAATTATTCTTAATAATAGTGAACAGTTCAGATCTATCACCGGTAGATAGCATCGGATCATCGCTCACTCCGTAAGTATGTGAACTTGGATCAAATAAGGATGCAAGTAAGAAACGGAATTGGATCCTTACCGCACAGAGCTACAGCGTTCAGATTAGATTCAATATCCTAAGTTTGATCTAATTAGTAAGTGTGCTTCAGATTAACTGTAGCGCACCCGAATACTACCTCCGATTAACTTTTGTCTATATTCTGAATATATTTTATCCAAATACATAGTTAGTAGTTGCAAAATTATAAAATGGATGTAGTACCTATATATCAGTGAAATAATGCATTTTAGTATGGCAAAAGAGACATTTTGGTGTTAAATTCGTCGCTCTCTGCAATAAATGCAGATGATTATTTTTTTGCGAGGAAACTCCCTACTCAAAGTAAGTAGAAGGAAAAAAAAAATGGAAATTCAACAGCGTGCTTAGAAAATTTACACCATATGTGCCTAGTCGTTTCATTGTCAACAGCGTGCTTAGAAAATTGAACAGCGTGCTTTGGTTCAGGTTTTGTCAAAACTTCACCGTTTTAGTTTTGTTCAAAACAATAACAATAAGTTGTTGATTTGTAAAATAAGAATTAATATCAAACCTACATCACGATTATAAGTGCTCACTTTTGATTGATCCAAAATCATATTAAGTTTCTTTTTACCATAGAGAAACTTTTCCAAAGACTTTTCATATAAGAAACTTTTTTTTGGTCAAATTTGTATAATTTTGACAATCAATCAAAACACATTTATTCCTGTGACACTTAGAACAAGAAAGTAACTAATGAGATTTCACAAGATTCTCTATACGCTCAACGCAACCTATTTAATTTCTTCCCCCTCAGCCTATAGGCTTCCTCCTGGGCCTTGGTGTTTGTCATTGAGACCAATAGTGTTTGTCATTCGGCCCATTTTCTGATGTCTCGATGAGTTTATGAGCCCAAATCTTCTAGGATAGAATTCTCCTCCATTTTTGTTTGTCTTTCCTCTCAACTTTGGTGGTTTGTTACATACATTTATTCACTAACACTCGTGGGAATTGTTAGAATTAAGTCCAACACTATGTTGATTAATTTCAAAATGCACTTTGAGTAATTTTAAGAAACCAATATATCTTTGTGTTGATTAATCCTTTTTCACACAAAACATTGAATAAAGAACTCGCACAAAATGCAACTTTATATTTTTTCAAAATGAAAGAACCTTGATGTCGCCTATAGGGGGGATGAATAGGCGTTCCTAAAATTTATCACAACTTCATAGCATATTACAATGATAAGAACTTTCAGTTCAAATCAGAGCTTTCGGTATGGAATTGGAAATTTTGGTTTCCACAAAAAGTTCAGCGGATAACAAAATAAAACACTGCCTATGAAATTGTAGCTCCAACAAACAAAATGCAAATGAATCAAAAGGTCACAAACAAGGTATCTAAGTGTTGGTATTTCTTACAGTCACAGATAAAATCCGCAAGCGCAGGGATATACCGATGTAGCACTTCACCTGGGAGTATTTTAAGGTATCGATTTCCACAGGGAACGTGTATGCTCAGCTCTTTTCTAGGTTCATCCAAGGGCACAAGGCAGAAATAGGCAAATGATAGAGAGGATTTCTTAGTAAGAAATAGAGTCCACGAAAAGCTTATTTAATCCTATCGCAATACTTTAGGCTCTAGCTCGCTCACTGCTACCAGAACACGCTCTATTCCGTACCCGGACAGGGAGGATTGCGGTGATTTTGAGGGCTGTCATTACCTCTACACCAACCTCTAGCGATCTCTGGGATATGCAGCAATCATTGGAAATTAACAACCTAGACACCGCCTCTATGCAATTAATTACTATTTTTGTGTTTGTAACTCACCAAAGTAATCACTATTTATAAATGAGCAATAGTTAACAATTATCTAGTACGCTAATAGGAACTAACTTAGAGGTAATTCTCACAAGTATATCTTAATTACTCAGAAAAGATATTTCTATTAAAGTAGAGTAATTAACAAGGTACAAAAAGCAAAGAGGAAAATACCGACAACTCCAGAATTTCTCTGACTATTTCTCCTTACTCTCTTCCTAATCTAGCGTACATAGAAATACAATAGAGCCCCTTGTAATTCATCTTGAATTTGGTGTGTGTCAGAATGGAGAACGAGAGCTCCGTTTATAGGCTGATAATGTTGCTTGTAGCGGTTGGAATTGTTCTAAATGCACCGTAACCATCATTGGGAGGTAATCCTGGACGTCCACGTGGAAGCAGATGGCGAGGAGGCATGATGGCGGTTCGGCCAATCCTAGGGTTTGGCCGAACCCTCGCGTACCCCTCAGCCTGTGGGCTTCCTCCTGGCCCTAGATGTTTGTCTCCTGAGCCCAATGGTGTGTTGATTGGGCCCACTTTCTGATGTCTCGATGAGTTGATGAGCCCAAATCATCGATGGATTTTTGTTTGTATTTTCTCTCAACTTTGGTGGTTTATTACCTGCATACAATTATTCAACAACACTCGTGGAAATTGTTCGAATTAAGTCGTACCACTATATTGGATGTTTTATAACTTCTGATTTATGCACGTATTGACGGCATAAAAATGGCATTTAACAGCCGCCAACAAACCAAGAGATGAGACATGTGATTTGTTTCCCGAAGTTCGGATCCACGGATCCTACGTCTCTGTTGAGGGGCCACAAAGGCTGGGTCTATTTCAACCCTTTCCTCACGAGGTTGCACAAATGCACTTCTCGATTTCACTCTTGATTTCTTCCTTTGCGGAAACGAAATCGAAACCTTCACAAACTTTCCGAGTCACACCACAATCTTGGGTGCTCACCGGCGAAGCCTAGCCATCTAGGAAAACTCAGTTCCCAAAAATAACAAACACAATCGAACATTTGCTTGCTATGAAATCGAGTGCTCAAAGTATGGAGTAAAGCTCAATAGCTCTCAACTTCTCAATCTTTCAATCCAACTCTCTCCTCTTCTCAAATCCCTCTCACAAAGTGACACCACAAAGGTAAGGAAATGATGAAGGCTATTTGGTTTTGGATGTGTCTAATGTTTCGCAAGAACATCAGCCACTCAATAAGGGGATGAAGGGGTTTATATACCTGAGCACCTCAAAACTAGCCGTTTGAGACAAAAATTCCATTTCTGGAAGTTCCGAGATGCATTTTCAGACAAGTCTATAACCTTTTGAGACAAAGATTCTATTTTTGCAAGTTCTGAAATTACAAAAAACACCAGAGAGCGAAACACCCATAACTTTTTGCTCGGAAGCCCGTTTTTGATGATCCTGAACTCTATGAAAAGCTCACTCAGAGAACTATCCAACTCATCCAAAAGGAAGGTCTATAACCACTCAAAGGATAGGTTAAAACTTGGGTTTCACGCAAGGCAGCAGTAGGATAGGTCACTTTGAGCACCGAGACAAACACAAACACATTGAAGTTGCTTCCCTATTAATAATACGACATTCCTATACACAAATATAAACAGGAAACAAATTATACCAATAAGAATGCCTTCATGCCATCTTCCTTTATTTGTCTTAAGAGATACCAACGTCAAAATAGTTTCATCATATATTCTTCAAAGATTGATGAGGGCTCCTTGTAGCTTTATATGGCCTCGCACGGTTCATCACAACTAATATGATCCGTTCTCAAACGCAGCCTATTTTTGACGTTTTTTTATGGCCAACACGAGATCACCTAACGATTTGCGGTGTAATCAACAGAGTCGCCAAAATCGATAGATCAAAATCGGCTAATGGAACCGATTTCGAGATTAATTCACTTTCGTGGAATCACATGACTAATTTACGAGCAAATTAGTAAAGAAGATAATATCATACTTACGTGACGACGAACGACTAGTTTCCGAGCAAACTAGCAAAGGATAACCTCCTCGCTTTCGTGGAGAAGCACGACCTTTTTTCAGCGCAAAACAGCAAAGATTAACCAAATTCTAAGGTTCCTGAACTCAACCATGAAAGTAAAATAGAAAATAATGGAAAAGTAAAGAACGAGAAGAATAGTAGGTTGAAATTGTGTTCGGGGTTCTAATACCCTGGTATATATATAGAGAAGACCTAAGCACCGGACCTACAAGCCCCACGTATGGGAACTCAACTGAATTAACTAATACGATTTAATCTAAATTAATTAACTACCAATATATCCTCTTCCTTCGCCGCAACAGACGCTGTGCATGGCAACGTGTCCTCGACTCGGTCATCCGGTTCTCTGCAGCGTGGGTCATGCGCCAGCCTCCCATGGCACGGCTTCTGCAAGCAAGAAGGGATAAAATTCCAGCAGGCTAGGCAGCAGCCAATCAGCTGCTCCACCACGATCCATCAAGCTTCGCACCAAATTTCTTCTCCACACTGAAATTCCTCGACTGCAGCAAAATCCAGCGAAACAGAACAGCACATGGTTTCTTTTACTGCAGTGACATGAAACTCAGATGATCCAATCCCATGCTGATATTTCCAGTAAAGCACTCAAAAATACACCAGCTATTTCAAATAATCTGGCCTATGCAAATAAAACTAACTATAATTCAAATTATGATGCAAACAACTACATGATCCGTTCTTAAATGCAGCCTACGATAAATGCTCGCGTGATGCATGGGCTACCATACTTGTTTACCCTAACATTGTTAATCAGACCTCAAAAGTCATCGCCTTGTCAATCATTTTTGGTGAGAAGTAGGATTTGCACGGTTTGGAGAAAGTAACTCATGATTTTTTTCGAGGAAACATAGAATCGTCAACTGGCTTGGATCGACAAATATCCCGTGGCACGACCTAAAGTAAATTTATTATCAGTACTACTATGTTTTTTTTTCCAATCACGTGGGAGACATGGAATTTTCTAATTAATCCATGCAAATCGTACAAAAAAAGTTGTAGCCAAGTTAGAATACCTTTTTTTTTCTTTTTACGATTTACATGGATTTATTAGCTCGTGTGGTATTCTAGCTCTTTCTGATGATGTTTGAACTCCCTCATAGAGCATAGTATATGGTTACTATGTATTAAGGTTCAATTTCAACTCAGAGATTTGTTAATTATCAGAAAAATAAATTGTACATCTCAAAGTGAGGCGGAAGAGACTACCGATTGGGCACCCGATCCAGGCGTGGAAAAATCGGGCGCTAACGTTAGCATGCATGCATACGTGCAAAACCACTTTAAACTATTTTTTCTCTTAAATTACTTATCCAAATAATGATCTGATTATACCATTAAATTCATTGCAATTAAATCTTCAAAACAAGACCACACATGGATATATTCCGTCGAAAATTTTTTTAGCTTATTATTGGATTATTTTTAAATGTTGTACGATGTTCCACCAAGTATATCGGAATTGTTTCGCTAAGTAGATCGAAAATGTTTCAATCGTTTAAATTGGGCGTTGTTTCACCTTATATAAAAACAATATTTCAGCAAATAGTGAAAGAATGTTTTAGTTCACTGCAACATTAGATCTATATATAGTGAAACATTGTGAGTATACTAGGTGAAACATTTTTTGTGGAACAAAAAATAAAAAGAATTCCCTTAATAGAGGGTTTCCAAAATATGTTGGTGATTTGTTGGAAAAGAATGTTTCAGTTCACTGCAATATTAGATATATACATAGTGAAACATTGTGAGTATAGTAGGTGAAATATTTTTTGTGGAACAAAAAAATGAAACGGATTCCCTTAATAGAGGTTTTCCAAAATATGTGGGTGATTTGTTTCAACGGCGCGTTTCATAATATCACAATCCATTGCAACATTTGATCCATTCATATTGAAACATCGTGAGTACACTAGCTGAAACATCATAAAACTACTGGTTGAAACATCAAAAGAGACCATATGCAACATTCAAAAAATATCAATAAAAAAGCTAAAATATTTTTTTGTCGAAATATAATCATGTGTGGTCTTGTTGTAAAGATTTAATTATAACGAATTTAGTGATGTAATTAGATCGTAGATTAGATAAATAGTTTACGAGAAAAAATCTTTTGAAGAAATGAGAGATGGGAGCATGTGAGAAGAGATTCTTTGCATGCAGTGGCAGGTACACCCATCGTCTGATTTTATTAACAGCATTATCGAAGTGAGGCTGACAAAATATATATCACTCCTATTTGTCGGCAAACAAGAGCAAAACCCATGACGACGGCGATCTAATGCTGGTCCACGAGTACCACCTCTGGCTCCTCCCCTCCTTCCTCCACATCGGCTGCCCGCGCTCCTTGTTCTTCACTGCAACGGAGAGATGGAAAAGTATGAAGATAAGGGAGGATGGAAGGAAGAAAATAAATCTGACGGGTGGGTCCCTCATACAGATGGAGAAGAAGATGAAAACCGTGACGGTGATAGCAATAGTTCTAATTTTACGTGTAATCGAATAGTATAGATACGAATAGACGTATGTAATAACATTTATCTAAAATGACACATTTATAATGACACTGATTAAATTAACCAACAATTGAAACACACCGGCCACTTCTATTTGTTGGTTAGAGAAGATAAAGATTTCGTTGTCAACATTCGCCGTCAACAATTTGAATGAAGACCCCGTTAATTCAGACCAGGCATCATATGATCCTCACTAGCTTAACTATCTCTGTCAATCGTTTACTACACAGCTACTGCCTCCGGCCCAATTGTGGATTTTCGTATCCAATGTTTGACTGTCGGTTTTATTTAAAGAAATTATGATTGGTATTTTAATTGTTATTAGATGATAAAACATAAATAGTATTTTACGTGACTATTTTTTAATCCTTTTAGAAAATTTTTAAATAAGATGAAGAGTCAAACATTGAACACGGAAACTCACCGCTATAATTACAACATTACAGTGGGACGGATCTAGTATCAATTAGTATTCAAGTTGTACTTGCCATCTAAGGCTCAGCGCGATTTCTATATAAAATGGCCACGGCAAGTGTTTCATGGCGCACTCTCATAATAAAAAAAAAGGCTTAAAAACGCTCAGCGCAAATGGCTTCTAGGTGTGTGATCTTCCTGTTCGTCTTGTTGGTCTCTCTTGCAATTGCTTCGCAGGGCGTGTTCTTGCAGCCAGGGAGCTTGTCGAGACCACCAAAGGTAAATACCCAAACACACGCCCAGCTATCAAAATCTCTAGTTTTGTCCAAAATATTACTCCCTCCGTTTTTAATAGATGACGCCGTTAACTTTTTCTCACATGTTTGACCATTCGTCTTATTCAAAAAATTTACGTAATTATAATTTATTTTGTTATGAGTAGTTTTATCACTCATAGTACTTTAAGTGTGATTTATATTTTATACATTTGCATAAAATTTTTGAATAACACGAATAGTCAAACATGTGAGAAAAAGTCAACGGCGTCATCTATTAAAAAACGGAGGTAGTATTAGGACGAGCCGATTTTGGTATCTTGAGTGAAATGTTGCCAGGAGAATTTTTTTTTTCAAAATATTGAACAACATTTATTTGATTTTGAACCACTCTGAACAAAATTCATCCTTTTTTTTTAAAGAAAATGATTGAATCCAAAATTTGGTAATAATGTCCCGGGAGGTTCTTAGCTAGGGAAATACTGCAAGATATCGGTGCCATCTCGTCGAGAAATTAATACCTGCACATATCCACATGAAAATTTTACACGCATCATCACTTTCAAATTAAACCACTCTTTATTACATAATTTTCAGCTTTAGTTTGTGTTGAGAAAGGTTAACAAGTGCGGTGCCTTCGGGTACCTGCTCAAGTACTGTCAAAATTTTCTCTTACAAGTTGTATCAATTGTATCCAAGTACTGAGAGGCTACAATGGCAATTTATTTATTTATTTGCTGGTTTTGCAGTCAACGTAGATGGATCGTCGTATGGTAGCGGCTTGCCGGCGTCGTACGCCCCCAGCCCACCTCGTCAATGATTTATACTCCCCCCATATTTTTAATGTATGACGCCGTTGACTTTTTGATAAACGTTCGACCTTTCGTCTTATTCAAAAAATTTATGTAATTATAATTTATTTTATTATGATTTGATTTATCATCTAATATTCTTTAAGTATGACATAAATATTTTTATATTTGCATCAAAATTTTAAATAATACGAGTGGTCAAACGTTGGTTAAAAAGTCAACGGTGTCATACATTAATTACGGACAGAACACGCCACATATATATTCTACATGTAATGGATTAATAAATTGTTGGGATTGAGCCAACATGTTCATCTTTCGTATTTCGTTAAACAGATATGTTCCTGTATTTTGTTAAACATATATCTTTCGTTACTTTCGTACACTTATGTTTGGTTTGAGGACAAGATGGAATGGGTTGGATCCATTCCTGTTTTTTTAGAATGGGATGATTTCATTTTCTGTTTGGTTCCTATTTTTTTTGTTTGGTTTAAAGGATATGATGGGTTGGAATGATCATATGCCTTATTTGGATTGAGGGATGAAGGTGGGATGCTAGATAGAGTTATCTACTCATATTAGTTGGTGAGGTTACATCTCAAAGTGTACACATTGTAAAATAACATTTAGACATGAAAATTACACTATTTGAAAATTAAATACTGTTAATATCGCTACATTTTTAATCAGTATACATCAATTCTTGTATCAATCCGTTCATAGAAAATAACACATGGCCATCATCTACTGTCAAGAAATTTACCTAAAAAAATAACACACTCTTGAACTAATTATACTACAACATTCATGAAAAAAACAGAACATGCAATTCTATTCGTTCTATCATACCTTGAACCCATCCAACTTAGTCTTCTACACGTCTCGATATATACTGTTGTCGGTTGAATTGCTACTGACTAATTGACTTCATCCATACTTGCTGGTAATACTATGATAGCGATCAAGCGCTTCGGAGATGAGAATTGACAAATATCAGTCTCTCTGATTAATACCAATTATTGGATAGAGAAATTTACAGAAGGATAGCAAAGTAGCGACCGGCAAGAGAAGAGGCATCACCAGCTCCCTGCTCGTGCGCTCCCACCGCCGCCTTGCCCCTGCTTGCGCCGCCGGCTCGCCCTTGCTCACGCTCTCCCGCCACTGCCTCATCCCTGCACACGCCACCGGCTCGCCCCTGCTCCCGTCGCCGCCTCGCGCGCTGGCCGCCGATTTCTCCCGCTCCCGCCGCTAACCCTAGAACGCAGTCATGAGGAGGAGCTGAAAAGAGCGAAGGGAAAAAAAAAGGATGCGGTGAAAACCGGGGTGGGCCGTGAGGGTTACCGCGCCTCACGCGTGTGCGGAGGTGGGATGAATCCGTCCGCCAGTTTTTGGCGGATGAGTTGGTCCCGAATATTGAAGGAATATTCTCTTTTGGAACCATCCTATCCTATCTAGTTTCTCAACCAAACACATGTAAAAATAGGATGATCCCATTCTATCCCGGGATATCCCTTCAACCAAACACATGCTTATAAATCTTTAGTTTTAGTACTCGAGATGCATGCATTTGATTCTCCGCGACAGGAAGCACCATTTATCTTCCATACTTGTAATGGCCATTTTATGCTCCGGAATTCGTTGGTATATATACCCGTGCGTGGAAAAGTTTGCAAATCTGATTAACAAAAGGATGGTTATGACCCAAATATTGGAGCCAAATAACTCTGTGAAATTATTCGTTTGAAAATTTATCAAAAAGCTATTATATGTTCTTCTCCCCATTGGAACAATAGAGTTGTTATGCTTATTAATTACTGAACTTGTTGAAGACAAAATAAAACCAAGGTCTATCTTTTAACAAGTTGAATCAATTATCAGGACTAAGCCTAAAATTAGGGTACATTTTAGAAAAAATGAAACTTCCTTGGAAGAAAAAAAACGCTATTATAAAAGTTATTGTAGAATTAAGAATGATGTTTTCATCATGTATATGCCAGTTATGAATTAATAACAGTACCAAATCTTTGAAAAGTCCCTATTATTTCGATTTTTAGGATGGAATATTTATGGAATCCCCATAAATAGTATCATTCCACGCTACTATTTTGAAATATTTTCTTATTCTTAAGCAAGCCCCCGGGAAGGCTTTATCTATATAAATTAAACATACAATCAAGATAGACTTCATGTTTGGCCACAGTGCTAGTTGTACTCAAGTATAGAATTTATAGGAGAGTAAAAGTTTTACTCTTTAAACTATCAGGTCTCCCACGTGTGTTGGGGAAAAAATGGATAGAGTATAAAGTTGAGACTATATGACAATAAGTGATTTTACACCATGCTACAGCGAGGGCGCAGTGGAGGAGAGGGGGAGTCATGGCTACGACGATAACCGGCCGGCATCATGGAGCATGGGGAGTCGATGCTGCGGCAATAACATAGAGGGTCCTGGAGCTAGCGGCAACGCATCAAAGGAGAGGGAGCCGAGGCTATGGCAATTACCACGCGCGAGGCTCTCCTTGATGCATGTGGCGATAGTATAGTGGAGGAGAGGGAGTCATGGCTACGACGATGATCGGCCGACACCATGGAGGATGGGGAGTCGATGCTATGGCGATAACATAGTCTCCTGGAGCTGGCAGCATAGCATTAATTGGAGGAGAGGGAGCTGAGGCTATGGCAATTTCCGCACACGAGGCTCTCTTGGATGCTTGTGGCGGTAGCATAGTGGAGGAGGGGGAGTCATGGCTACGACGATGACCGGCTGGCACCATGAGGGATGGGGAGTCGATGCTACGGCGAAAAGAGTGAGTCTCCTAGAGCTAGTGGTAACACATTAGGGGAGAGGGAGTCGAGGCTATGGTGATAATTACCACGCGCGAGGCTCTCCTGGATGCATGTGGCGGTATCATAGTGGATGTGGGGGAGCTGAGGCTGCAACAATGACTACGAGTCTCATGGATCTAGCAGTGGCATACTGGAGTCTGTGAGGACGACCACAAGGCTCTTGTATAATGTATCTAGTCCATCGCCTCCCTGACAGCAGCAATGACGGCAATGGCTCTCCGTATTCCGCTGCGATGGTTGTGAGCACCAGTTCATTTATTTCCAAAACAATGTTATCACAGGCAGGTGTCTTGAGATGACCGACCAACAAAAATTAATTTTCACATGCGAGTAATATCACTTGTGAAAATTTTGATAATTTTCGCATGTCTTTTATTAGGGGTGGTTTGTTCATTGTTTGTGCAAATATTTTTGACTGCCCGGAAAAATGATTTTTATAGTAACAAATAAAATGGCTAGCTTAAAAAGAATGAGCTTTAACGGCTTCTAGGTTCCTCAGTCCCTGGTGTTCCGTTTTGTCTTCTCCGATTGCTTCGCAGGACGTCGTTAAATACATGTGTAAATTTTAAGATTTATAACGACACAACACATTCTAAATACACAATAAAATAGATGCATATATACACGGTTAAGCTAAATTAATCCTTTTATATATGTAGAATATACAATTGTATCATGGATAGTGTCCGTATGTCCCTGACCAGCCGCCTCCATACCCCGAGACAGCAGCTGCACCTTTGCGGCCTTCAGGAAGCTCAACTTTCATTCCATCTACCTCAACTGCAAAATCAGCAGGCAAACTCTACTTAGATAATGACATGTGTTGATATTCGATCCTGCCATGCCATTCAAATTGGTGGCACATGCAGAACACACTATATATATTAACCTTGTGATGTTTTTAAGAACAGTACATTAACCCTCTGATGACCAGAAATCAAAATGACAAACATTATGTCAACAAAAGGTTCGAGTGACACACACCAAGTATGAGGAAATTCCAATATATGTACAGACTTTCAGAATGAGAAGACTGGCCATAGGAATCGAGAAAATCCTAGCATTTGATACGAACGGATACATGCAGGGGTTGAAATTTCAGATTGAAATTCCTGAATCCCCGCGGAAGCAACTATCTCGTATGAAATTTCCAGATTTTTCTTTTTTTTTATGATTTTGTTCAAATTTATTTAAATTCAGGCAAAAGTTGTTAAATTTTAAATATTTATGAAATTGCGGTGACCACCGAAATACCAAGATTTCAGTCTTTTCCAAAAGTATAAACAGAGATATATGTTACCTTTGGTTGTCTCGACAAGCTCCCTTGCAGCGAGGACACCCTGCGAGACGATGACAAGACAAACCATCAACGCAAACAGCAGCACAGGAGACCTAGAAGCCATTTTGAGCTGAGTTTTTGAAATAAGCATGTACAATTTGGCACACCATGAAACCCATGAGACTATCTTATATATAGTGAGATAGCAGGTCTGAGTAAAAGTTGAATTATTGGTGCCAAAAGGCTGCTAGCTAACAGAGGATAGCGACTGGTCTGGACTGTTTTTTGCTGATCGGTTCTTAATTCAAAGTGATGACTTTGAACTTGAAACAAAATGTCAATGCTGATGCCAGATGTTTTCCTAACTCCAACCAAATTTATTGTCCTACATTGTGGGAATTGGTCAATGGTTGCAATGACTGGCAATATGGGTCGTCAAGTGTACTAAACTAATTATTGTGCCATGTGAGACTGCTTTTTTGTTTTTGTCAAGTCTTTGTAGAAGTACACTACTTTTCTTCTATGTACAAGCTAGTCATTGATTTGAAATTAAACCTTTACAAACGAATAAACCATGATTCTACCTTTTTTTATTTATTAGATCTTTTGAGAGATAATACTATATTTCTTCCCTTTCAAGTTACTTGTTTTAGTTTTGTCGTTCTAGTTTTATTTCAAGTCAAACATTCTTTTAACTTTGACAATCATTTTCTATAAATTTGTGTAATATATCAATAAAATTTTTATGTTTTTAGATTGACTACAAGAAATACATTCATAACATGTTGTTAAACTATATACAAATGTGTAGAAATTGGTAGTCAAAGTTAGGACTGTTTAACTTAGAAAAAAACTAAAACGACACATAATTTGAAACCTGGGAGCTAGTATGTCTTTCTCCAAGTTTCTTCCGGTAGTCCTACACTTACTACACCTTCATTACCTAGAAAATTCTCAAGGATGTCGCATATGGATACTATAGATTTAACTGAGCCACAGGATACTGGTGTGTATCCATTTTGACTTGAGAAACTCTTATTTAATTTAAGATGAAATTGAGACTTGAGTTGTATTCAGACTCAATAGCCGCCAGTTAGTGATTCTATAATTTGCATTCGAATATATATTTAAGTTGACTTAGCTAGGGATACTAAGCATAATGCCTGCTTGCTCAATACAATGAATTTTGAATTTTGACGACAAATATTGGCACAACATGTTTTTGTCAGGCCACTAAAAGTAGCAAATACAAATATTTAGTTAATACTCTCTATTAACAACTTTAGCTCTTAGGATTTGACCCAAAATATAACAACTTATCCACTAACATTCCCTTCTCAACCAACCATATATAATCCTCCATCATTCACTTCACCAATCGTAACCTCTTCCCATTTAGTTGTACCGACTTTCTTATTAATAATTGTGTCGACTCTAAAACTTCTTATATTCTGGAACGGAGGTACTATTTCATAGTTTACTATAAACTACTACTCCACCATGAAACATCATAATGAGCAAGGTACTTATATATAGTTGGAACGTGGAACTATGAATCTGATCATTGTACCAAAGAACTTTGATAACGCTAAAATAAATAACATGAACAGTAGTAAAGTATGACCTCTTCAACTCTTTCCTTCCTAGGAGAGGTGCTAGCAACAATCACAAAGAAAAGTGCCGCCTATAACCTTGAAAAGAAAAGGCGGATATTGTGGAAAATAGCAAAACTGCGTCACTTTAGCCATCGCCATTGCCGTCGTCTCCACCTCCCCCTTCCATGCTGGGACATCTCCCCCTCGCCATGGCGCGGTGGCCTGAGCATGGCGTTACTCTTGAGCATTCCACCGAATAGGCTGCACACGCCTCCTCGTCGAACTGGTTCGTAGTAACCTGCAACCTCCATTCTCCGATTCGAATCTGCCAAGACAAAAGAAATCGCAAACAAATATTTGAAGAACAACTTGCATATGAAGGCGATAAGGGAGAGTGAAGGAAGATGATAAGAGAGAGCGAAAAGAAGAAGATGAATCTAACACTGGGTCCCACGTGCATATGGGGAAGAAAATAAAAAACGTGACGGCGATGACATAGTTCTAATTTTGTAACATTTCAGTACCACGGCTACGAATAGACGAATTGTAATGGTATTTATCTAAATAGACATATTTGCAACGATACAGATCAAATTAACCCCCCCACCCCCCCCACCCCCCCGCCGTGTTTTTTGTGACAATTTTCTTATTATCTCCACATCTTCACATACTTCGGAATTTCCCAACTCAACCGCATATGCAATTGCAGGGGAGCAACAGAGTTGAGATTCTCAAGATCTGAGGAATCGGGATTAACACCTGAAGACTACAGCCTGGGAACAGCCACTGGGATATCAGGAAGAACCATTTGATTGCAGTGTAGATAAAGCTGAGGTTGCTCCTCACCGATGCTTCTACCACCCACAACAAGCACAAAGGGAAGCTTCCCTTTCCTGAGCGGTTTCCTCATTGATTGTTCGTGGCAGGGGAAGAGGCATCCAGTTCCGATGCGCTTGCCGTCCATACTTGTAATTCCCAACAAATTGGTGTTCCAAGAACCTCTGCGCAGTGAACTAAGTGCTGCGTGGGTTCAAGTAGAAAAGGGATCAAGATTAAGTGGTTAATATGATTGTGATATCATCCAAGCAGTCAAATGGAAGTCATGTTGTTCAGAGATAAATCCATATTTAAATTACCTGATGCTTTCTTCCAGCACGAGGAAATAGTTAGGAAAAACTCTGACGGCTCAAAATATATGTTGATAAGAGATAATGCCATATTTGAAGTCATCTAGAGTATTAAATATATGTTAAATGATTCGTGTAGGCATAGACAAAATAATACTACCCCCGTTTCAGGTTATAAGACTTTCTGGTATTGTACACATTCATATATATGTTACTGAATCTAGACATAGATGGAGTTGCGGGTGCAGGAATTGTTGCACGGGATAATACAGGAAACTTTGTCACTGCTGAGTGTCGAAGATATGACCATATCAGTGATCCGAGCACAGTGGAGATGCTGGCGTGTAGAGATGCAGTCATGTTAGCACTGTAAATTTGGGAGAGACTGCATCCCTTTCCTTCGGCAGCTCTTTAGGTTTCCCAAGGATAGCGGTAGCTGGGGCAAAGCCCGCTTTCTTCGCGGAGCGAATGAGAGAAACGGAGGCGTGCAAAGGTTTCCTCAGGCCAGACGGACATTGGTCCTCGAGTGCAAAGGCAGAAGGGAGCTTGACTGTAAGACTCACCCGTCGAGCAGAGACGAAAGTCGGCCTTAGTGATCCGACGGTGCCGAGTGGAAGGGCCGTCGCTCAACGGATAAAAGTTACTCTAGGGATAACAGGCTGATCTTCCCCAAACGACAAGGAATTCCGTTAATAACTGACCGTTTTGATTCTTTAGAACAACTCGATGAATTTAGTAGATCCTTTTAGGAGGCCCTCAATGACCATAGATCGAACCTATCCTATTTTTACAGTGCGGGTCGGAGAAGGGCAATCACTCGTTCTTAAAACCAGCACAGTCTTTTTCTATACTGTATGCTAGGACAGACCTGTAGGTGAGCACAAGCACAGCCGGCCTTCCACCTCTTTTACTTATGTTTAGCAGTGTACCTGGTCTTACTTTTGAAAAATATGTGTGCCTAAATTCATTAACATCTATACGAATGTGGACAATGCTAGAAAGTCTTATAACCTGAAATAGAGGAAGTAACACTTAATGAGTAACCACCGTGTACCGGATAGGTGAGTTGGTAAGGGCGTTCTTTGTGGAGGTGGAGGTCTTGAGTTTGAAACTCATAATACACATGAATGCCTATATTGTGCAAATAAAATGTGGATTTGTAAGTAGTAATGTGTGAACATGTATAAGATGGCTAGTACAATTTAAAATATTTTTTGAGATTTTTTGTTGCGTTTAAAATTCAAAAGTCGTAATTCTTGCTTTGTCATCAGTGACAGGCCATAAGTAACAACCCGTCATAAACGAGTCGTTACTGATGTGATGACTCATCTATGACGTGTGACAAGTTATGTCCCATCATAGATGACTTAAACAACTATAAGCGATGAGTTGTCTGACCTGTAACTGGTGAGAATTTGTCATCAATGACCACTTATCTCTAATAAGGACGGGATCCGTTAGAGATAACAGTTTAAGCCCGTTAGTGATGATCTGGTCCGGCGTTGTGAATAACTTCAACTACCGAAGGAAACATAACAATCATATTCAGTGAGGAATTGAAATGAGAGCCCATCTAGTATCACCAGCTCTTTTAAGGCCAAGTTCTTGATTCAGACCACGTCCTGTTTCAAGTTCACCAAATTGCAATGCCTCCTCAACTTTCTTTGCTTGTTTTTTCCCCAAGCACATCCCTGTTCTTCATTGAACTTCCAATGCTCTTATGGGTATACTAGCAGCAACCTAGAATGCTCTTATGTATGGGCATATCTCGTTAACGCTAAACCGAGAGACCATAATATATGGTATCACTGCACCAAGGCAAATAATTTACTGCGACATAAGCCTCTCAACTTTTCTCTGCTTACAATTTTAGGTCATAAATCTACCCAAAGGAGAAATACTACGACAATTCTCAATTTTAAAAATTAAACAACAAAAGATAAAATTTTCGGTACTATTGTTCACACCATATATTGTGATTACGTTGTCCTGGAAAATGAAATACATTGTCATCGCTTCCGTATGTACAATATATAAAACAGGATGGTAGATGCGCGATAGCTAATTCGTGAGTGCGTGTTGGGCCCATAAAGCCCACAGAGCTAGCACGTGCGGCCGGCGTCCACGTCCGTAATTTTTTTCACAGAAAAGCGTTTTTTTCGTTTCTTTTTCCCTTTTTTTAAGTTATTTTTTTATTTAGAAATTGAATCTTTCATCTTTAATTTCTACTGAAAGTTTTGAATTTGAGTTGAAAAATTTTAAAATTTGAGTCGAAAGTTTTTAAGTTTAGAGATGAAAGTTTTCAAATTTGAGATGAAAATTTTTAAGTTTTGAGATGAATGTTTTCAAATTTGAGTTGAACGTTTTTGAATATGTGATGAAAGTTTTTAAATCTGAGTTAAACGTTTTTAAATCTTTAGTTGAAAGTTTTTAAGATTTGAGATGAAATTTTTTTACGTTTTGAGATGAAAGTTTTCAAATCTTTAGTTGACAGTTTTCAAATCTTTGGTTGAAAGTTTTTAAATTTAAGTTGAATGTTTTCAAATCTTGACTTGAATTTTTTCAAATCGGACTTGAAAATTTTCAAATCAAGATTTGAGAGTTTCGAAATATGAGTTGAAAACTTTTAAATTTGAGTTGAAAGTATTGAAATCTTGAGTTGAAAATTTTTAAATCTAAGTTTAAATCTAGAGTTGATAGTTTTCAAATCTTATTTGAATAGTTTCCAAATCTTGAATAAATCTGAGTTGAAAGTTTGTTTCAATCAACTAAACAAAGGGAAGAAACAGATGCATGACGAATTCTTATAAAAAAGGAAAAAAACAGCGCTAAGCGCTATTAGTGGAAAAGAAGGCGCTAAGTGTTCTTAGCGCTGCGAAAGTGCGCGCCGCCTCCGTTCTTAGCGCGTAAGCGCTGAACAGGAACCCCCTGGTAGATGAATATACATACGTATATTCTGAAAGTTCTATCACGCAAACCATTAAGAGAAAATGATGAACTTATTGCAAAATATATTTGTAACGCCAGCCATTAAAATATCTGATGAACCTTTCAAATGCAATGTCGGCAGGCATATTTTTCCTTGATTCAGGAAAAGCCAGGTAGCAGTTCTCTTTCAGAAATCAGAAGCAAAATATTAAGATATTGCATTTTTGTGAATAAAGATGATTTCATGAGCATAATCTGTTTTATTACGGTGCCAAAATCGGACTAACAACAAAATCCAATCACATAACTGAACAGAATATTTTTTACCAGAAAATTGTGGCAAAAGATTAGCTCCAAAGATTAACTAATCAGGGGTGCCAGCCGATCTATTGGCAGTGGGCCCCTCTCACGCAGCGCTATGATATAAAGATGAGGAGCTGGCCGGCGCGCGAACCAAAGATTGGTCGCCGCACACACAGACTCCCCGCACAAAACCCTAGAAGTCCCTCCGATCTGGGAAGCGCTGAAGTGAGGGATGGCTCGCCGCTGTCGCCGTCGTTCCCTCCGTCACCGCTGCCGGTCTCTCTCGCCATCACCATCGCCTTCATCCACTTCGTCATGCTCCAAGACCGACACAGGTATGGGTTCCTCTCTCCCTCTCCCTCTCTCTCTCGTTCACTCCTAGTCAACCAACTTTATTCCTATAAGCTAGAGTTGAACCCCTAGATCCGCACCTAGCGATCCTAAGAATCTAACATATACATGTGTCTAAAAATTCGATGTGATGTTTTTGCTAAAAGTTTTGGGAACTAAACAGGGCCAAAGTTGAATTAACTTATCGATGCATCCATTGTGCACTTAACTGTTGTTTGTTAACTGTATGTTATTCCTGTGATTGGATGGATCATTGATTGGAATTTGCAAATCAATTGAGAAACACAGAAAAGATAGAAGCTAATTACACAGTATAGGCCCTCGCCTTTTCCACTCCACCAGCGGTGCAGTGACACCGAGTTTCTCCTCATCTGGTTCATGAATTTTTAGGTATGTGACTGTCAATACCTTGCTTATTTTCCTGTTTGCTCCCCAAATCCCCTTCTCTGTTTGGTCCTAATGCCGCACTGTTTTTATTGGGCAATAATAGGCAGTAGGCTGTAGCAATTTGTTTATATTCATTCATGTAGGAGTACACTGTTTGGTTTGGATGATTAATGAAACCCTGTTGTCTTGTTTAATTTACGGTTAGATATATCATGGGTGATGAAATGGGTGATAATTTAGGAGCATCGAGATCAAGAGGAGTATGCAATGTTGACTGGTATGTGATTTAAGAGCAAGGCAAATTGTTTCATGTTCTATAATAGCTTTGCGAAAGATAAAGGATTTAGTGTGAGGAAGAACAATGCAAGACGTGATCCTGTGACAACTCAGGTATTCCAGAGGCAGTTCATGCTCTAGGCAAGGGTACATGAGAGACATTTATATGGGTAATTCTAACAGAAGTAGAGAACCTAGAGCACTTACTCGATGCAGTTCTACTGCTCAGTTTGAGGTCAAACATGATGAGGAGAAGGGTGATTGGTTTGTGTTGAGATATGTCAGGAAGCATAGTCATCCATTAGCTAAAGCAGATGAAGTGCATTTCTTGCGGTTGCACCGCAAAATTAGCAATGCTGCGAAGGCCAATGTAATGGATTTGAAGGAAGTGGGATTACGTCAGTATCAAGTTATGGATGTGATGGAGAGGCAACATGGTGGCTTTGAATCCACTGGTTTTGTTAGTAGGGGCCTATACAATTGTTAGGCAAATGAAGAAACAAATTTTGGGTAATGATGTAGACCATGTCATAAAGTACATGCAAGCACGACAAAAGGATGACATGGAGTTCTATTTTGAGTACGAGACAAATGCAACTAGTCATTGGAAAAGGTTATTTAGGTCTGATCCTCAATCTTGAATCGATTATGATGCATTTGTTGATGTTGTTCTTTTTGATAGCACATACCATACCAGGTCAATATATATAACTTGCCTTTCATTCCTTCTGTTGGTGTAAACCACCGTGGTTTCACTATCATCTTTGTATCTTCTATTGTTGCCAATGAGAGGGTAGCTTCATATGTGTGGATTCTTAATAAGTTTTTAGAGTGCATGTATCAAAAACATCCCAAATGAGTTATCACATATTGAGATAATGCGGTGCGTAAAGCGATCGCATGTGTGATGCCCAATTCTGAACAAGGCAAAATATCTTCGGCATGAGTGTCTAGCAGATTTTAGGACACTTGTTCATGCTCCAATTGGCGAATAAGAGTAGGAGAATAAGTTGGTTCATTTCAAGGAAGATTAGAAAATTTTAGAAGATAACCAATAGCTAATGAGGATGTAAACTCTGAGGAATAAATGGACATCTGCTTACACAAAAGGTATGTTTTTGCTTGGCATGAGAAGCAATCAACATAGTGAGAATCTAAACTCAAAACTTCATAGGTATCTAGATCGCAAAATGAGTTATGTCCTTTGTTCGAGCACTATGAGCATTGCGTCTCACGTTTGAGAGATAGAGAGGTTGAGTTAGATGCTAAAACTTCACAATCTGTCCCCTTCACATGTAATGTTGCCAGCCTAGTTACGAAAAATGCTGCAAGTATATTAACACTAGCAGTTTTTAAGAAGGTCAAGATAGAGATTATTAATCTGGTCAGTGGGAGGTGATTGATAGTATAGATAAGGAGGACAACATAGTGAAGTTTGTTATTTCTAAGAAGGGTAATTGTGATAAGGTTAAAATCATGATATGTTCATATGTTGAAACATTACTGCATGGGATCAACTGCCCTTGTAGAAAAATGGAGTGTGAATGCTTACCACGTAAACATATTTTTGCAATTCTGCAATATCTGAATTTGGATGTCATCTTAGACATGTATGTAGCATTAATAAGAAAAAAGAGAAATAACATTAACTACATTAAGTGAAAACAAACTTTATAAATATATAGGACTTGTCATCATAAACATGCTAAATACAAGGTGGAATGTTCTTCTGAGGCTAATAATTACCTGATGTATTAAAACTATGAAAGGATATCAAACAAACATACAACATGAGCTTGGAAGCTACATTTTTCTGGTTTAGTTGATTTAAACTGAATCAACGAGTACCCTATAGACTGACCCAACAAATGTAACTTTAATACAAACACAACACATGTAAATACACAGTACAATAGGAGCACATATACAAGGGGTTAATTAAGCTAAATTAATCCTTATATATCCATGATATTTAAGGGTATCATGGATAGTGTCTGCCACCGTATGACCCTGACCAACCACCACCGTACCCTGAGACTGCAACTGCACCTTTGCAGCCTTCAGGAAGGTCGACATTCATTCCATCTACATCCACTGCAAATTCAGCAGGCAACTCTACTTAGATAATGTCATATATATGTTATACTCGATCCTGCCATGCCATTCAAATGGCACAAGCAGAACACATTATATTAACCTTACACGATGTTTTTAAGAACTATATTAACCACCACCTGTTGATAGTTTTCAAAAAAAAAAAACTGTGATGATCAGAAATCAAAATGATAAATATTAGGTCAATGGAAGGTTCAAATTAATGACAGGCCAAGTATGAGGAAATTCCTAGCTATGTCCAGAAATTGAGAATGAGAAAACTGGCCATATGAATTGAGTTGATCCAAGCATTTGATACGAAGAGATAGATAGTGCATCAGCACATGGGTGATATATATTACCTTTGGTTTTCTCTGCAAGCTCCCTTGCAGCAAGGACACCCTGCGAGACGATGACAAGAGAAACCATCAACACAAACATCAACACAAGAGACCTAGAAGCCATTTTGAGCTGAGCTTTTCTAACAAGTCTATGATTTGGCACACCATTAAACCCATGACAAGACCATCTTATATAGAGAAGCTGGTAAGTGTCCAGGACTTCAGGTTGAATTAATGGTGCCAGCTGCCAAGCTTTGCGCACCAACTAGTGGTGAGAGGTTTGCGACTGGTCTGGATTGTTTTTAGCTGACCAGTTCTTAATTCAAAGTGATGACTTTGAACAGAAAAAAAATGTCAATGCTGATACCAGATGTTTTCCTCACTCCAACCAAATTAATTGCCATGCATATTGTGGTTGGTCAATGGTTGCGATGACTGGAAATGTGAGTCGTCGAGTACTAAATTAATTGTGGCGTCATGTCTTTGTAGAAGTACCCTATTTTCTTCTTTGCAATAACTAACAGCTATAACAAGTCATCGATTTGAAATTAAACCTTATAAACGAATAAATCAATACCATATTTTTTAATTGTTAATTCTCTTTTCGAGAGATAATATATGTATTTTTCCAAGTTTTCCAGCAAGTCCAACATTAACTCCACCTTCGTTACCTAGAAAATTCTCAAGGATGACACCTATGGATCGAAGTATACTGGAGCTTTCCATTTTGACTTGGCAAATACTTGTTTGAGACTTGGGACATGTATTCAGAATCTATAGCCGCCAGTTAGTGTTTCTATTTAACGACAAATATCCTCTCAGTGCAATGAATTGTCAATTTTGACGACAAATATTGGCATAAAAATTTCGTTGGTCAGGCCACTATAATAAGTACCAAGTACAAATACTTGGTCAATACATACTCTCTGGTAAGATTTCTTAAGTTTTACTATAGATTCCGTCCTGTTGCATTCCCCCTTTAAAAAGCTGTACGTGTGCTGCATGTCTTAGGAATTAAAATGTGCAGAATGCAAGCACGGCGTAATTAGTACTGGCAGCGATCACACAACTGAATATTATAAGGATAGACTGTGCTAAGTTATCTTAATTAAATATTTAATGAAGATTTCAAATGCAGCGCTACTGTCAACAAGTACATTTTTTCAGCATGCATGATGATGATTTTCTGACCATTAATCGTTGTTATACTAATTCAGTATAAACTGCATCCTTCACATGGTTAGTATCTAAGTTGTCTCTCTGAAGTCTGACCAACATCTCTTTTCGATTTTTTTAGACTGTATCTGAATAAGTAACTATATGCTTGAAAAATTTTTAAACATATACTCCCTCCATTTCTAAATATTTGACGTCGTTTACTTTTTTAAACATGTTTGATGATTCGTCTTATTAAAAAAATAAGTAATTATTAATTCTTTTCCTATCATTCGATTCGTTGTTAAATATACTTTCATGTATACATATAGTTTTTCATATTTCACAGTTATTTTAATAAGACGAACGGTTAAACATGTGTGCTAAAAAATCAACGGTGTCAAATATTTAGAAACGGAGGGAATATATAATTTGGATTTGTACGACCTCAAAGTTATATCAAGATCATTATCAACTATGTAAGGGGCGGGCCCACTATAGATTGAAGGGTATTTAGATGTATACCCAAGATTTTTAGATAAAAATAAGTATGTATACTATATACTTCATATATATATTAAAAAAAAGAAGAAGCCTTAAACTACTCATCTCGAGCCTTATTTCACCCTTCCTCCACTATTGGGCCCAAATTTCCCACTCCCCTTCCCTTTCCTCTCTCTCAGGTTCTCAGCCCAAACTCTCTTTGCCACTTTGGGCCGCAACTCTCTAACTCAGCCCATTTCCCCTCCTCTAACCGGCTAGCCAAATCCCCAAATCTCTAAATATTTGAATGATTGTTTAGTTAAATTCATTGAAAGGGATTTCTTTTTGCAAGTTAAAGATAAAGACATTATCACTTATTTTTAAAATAGCAAGCGTCAAAAAGTTGATCTCTAAATTGTAAGGTTTCTTCCCAATTTATCATTTTCTAGTCTTCATGTATTCTATATGTTGGCACTTTGATATGTTCACCAACTAGTATTTCAATATGTTAAACAATTTCAACTAATGATCAATTATATCAATATGTGAACTTATGTTCATTTTTTTACTTAAAATTTATGTTTAATTTTATGTTATATTCTATTTATATTATACTTATGTTTAATTTTATGTTATATTCTATTTATATTATATAATTATTAGTGTGTGATACTATACAAATAAATTATAGCAATCTTTAGTCCCGGATTCGTAGTCCCGGTTGGAAAACCAGGGCTACAGGGTGTTACAAACTGGGAGTAAAGACGGTTTCTCCACCAGTGTGAATACATTTGTGTCCATGGAAATGAGAGATGATCCCACTTGGGGGCGTTTTTACCGAGCCTACTTTTTTCTCCACTGATGAGACCTTTGTGTGAAAACCATGAGACCTTTGGGTGACTTCGGTTTGGGTACCATGTTTTCCCTGGAGATGTTTGTAACTCTGCCATAGATGGGTGGCATGTTTGTGCGTTCTCTGTAGATTCAGTGGCGATAGGTCTTGTTATTGTGTCCCTTCCCAGCAGGGTTGTCAATTTCGTCCCCTGCCGGCAAGCAAATATATGCGGCGTGTTGGCTGCTTAGACCGGAGGTACTACACCGGTCAGGCCGGAGTACATCGAACGGTCAGACCGGCGCATCTACTCCGGGTAGGCTGGTCTACATCGAGTTGAGGGTAACTTTTAGGTCCTGTTTGGTAGAGTTCCAAACTACAACTTTCAACTCTAAACTCCAACTCCAGTAGGAGCTAGCTCCTATAGGAGCTGAGGTGGGTGTGAAAGTGCTTGGCTAGACTTGTTAGCTCCACACCACTACGGCCCTTGTAGTCATTTCATCGAACACTTGGTTGGCGTCGCCCCGTCGGTCAGCCAGCGTGCCGCCACCACCGCCGCCCGCCGCCGCTAGTCACCCCGTGTGCCGCTTGCCGGTGCCGCCGCCATCAGCCAGTCCACCCACCGCTACTAGCCCGCGCCTTGCTGCCAGCCCGTATGCCGCCGGTCACCGCCGAATCGGGCCAGTCTCAGCGGCGATGATGAGAGAATCTGAGGAAAGAGAATGGAAGGAGGAGTTGTTTAGATGTAGTTCAGTAGCTTTTTTGTGTAAATACATTAAAAAATTAAAGGGTAGTGGGTCTTTTAGGGTGGAGTAGAGCTGTGGAGTAGAAAAAACCCAGCTCCACCCTCGTAGTACAAATTTGTGGAGCAGCTCTGCCAACTCCGCTCAAAAAATGAGAATCTGTACCATTTTACATAGCTCCAGCTCTAGGTAAGTTAGAGTTGGGAGCTGGAGCTGTACCAAATGGGGCCTTAATTCCACTAAATGTTTCGGTTTTTGGCTACTGCAACCATTCACCCCTTTTTGGTTGGCTTAGTTTTTACTATTCGGTCCTAGATAAGGGTGTCGGTGTCAGAGGGAAAGAGGAGGTAGCCGGAGTTAGAGAAGTCTTGGAGCACTAATGGAGAAGTATATCAAGTGACCCAAAATCTGCACGAAGGTTAGCAATATTCCGATAAATATTTCATCAGGTGTATTTGTTTAACGCAAGTGTGTTGATCCTAAGGTGTCATGAGAAAGCTGTATGTGTTAGTTGTGTGTGAAAAATGTAGTGCTGCGAACGATTGCAAAGCTTAATTTTGTTAGGATGGCTGAACTAAGATATCAAAAGGCATATTTCCATCACTTGGTTTTGGGAAACATCATGTAGCAGTTCTCTCTCATAAACAAGACATTATTTTGCTCCTAAAGATGATTTGGTGAGCATAAACTGTTTGTTCACAGTGCCAAATCAAGAAAAGTTTGAATCCGATGAAATTACCATGCTTATCATAAACTGTTTTGGGAGGATGTTCGCCATATCCAGTTTAGACAGATGACCCCAGACGCAGTTAGATTGATAATAATAAAAATCTAATCATATAATTAAACAGAATTTTATACCTTGCTGCATCATTCATTGAAATTAACAAATTAAGATCGCAGAGTTGTAATTGTCCAGACTCCAGAGTGCCTGTAGTCGCCTGTGCGTTGCCAAAGGAAAAACAATTTGCTGGTTGTGTGTTGCACGTTTACTTCATGTTCAGGGAAATATAAACTAAGTACTTTTCTGGCTTTCTGCTGGTTGATCGAAGGGACTCACTAATGTAGCTTCAATAGCCAAATTAAATTGCTGTGCTTGCAGATGCAATGTTGATTGCAAACTATAGAGATACCCGGTGCCTCCCATGATCATGACGAATGCCACTCTTACAATATGTAGAAAACGTTTTCAGATTTGGAACTGTTGTTTGCTGAACATCAACCAAAAAAAAAAAATCCAAATTGAGAGACTCGGCAAACTGTCTGGCTAATCCTACAAAAACCTATCATTTGGTTCAAAATTGAGTCTGAAATTGCGAATCCTACACTGACTGGGAGATCGTGCTAACTTGTACTCGTCCAAAGCAGCATCGAACAACCCATATCCTATCCTGCTATGGCCGCATGTTGTCCAGATAATTGATTACACCTGACCTTTGCTCCAATAGAGTCCTATGGCGACATGCCTGACTCCTTTCATGCCTAGAGATGGCAACTTGCATTATTTGATATGGTTTCAGCTAGGTAACACATGCACGGTATGTGTTGGGTGTATTTCTAGTCATCTGATCTGAACAAATAGAGAGAAGAGCAGCTACTTATGGCGATATTTTTTCTTTCTTCTTGCAGTGATATGAAAGCTTTCTTGTCCATGGCAATAAGCACAATGGGAGATTTTCTAGTCATATAAATGTATAAATACTTAGTGCTTGAGTAGTGTTTTTTTTTTTTGAAATGCCCTGATTTTTTCCTGCTTTGATTGATATTGCATTTCAGAATTGCCACAAGATTTGATTCAATGAGTTTTGCTATGAAAATAAAAAGGTCCGTGAGAGGTGGTTGAGTGAGAGGACTGGTACTCTCAAAAATTAAATGAGGGTGGTGGAGTGAGAGGAGTAGTACTCTAAAACCTATTTATATCTGTGGACAAATTTCAAAAGGTATAATAATGTTTAAATTTGTAGACAGAGGGAGCAGTTGCTATCTCAAAATTAGTAAACCTGGATGCTAGCGCGTTGTCTATGGTTGCAAACTTGCAAAATGACGCAAACTTCTCTTACGTTTTGGATGATGACAATATGACCAAGAATCAAATTTAATCGTTGGAAGTGCAATGCTAAAGTATGTAATGAATTGTGACAAATTCAATTCCAAGTATTCAAATGGATCCAGGGCTACTGTAAACTTTTATTTGAGATCAGAACTCAGAAATGTCAAGTAAATATCACTCTATTTCATTATTTCAAATCTAACGATATACAGAACGGTTGGTGGCTATGTGCAAAACCGATTTAGGCATCCATTTAAATAAGTTAACTGCGTTCTTCTACATATTGAAAGGAATAGGAAACTAAAAGGATAAACAGATAACATATATTGCCGCAGAAATCAGGCACTGTGTTTCTCTGTTTCAGGCGCGATGGACTACCTTTTGCCTTGCGCCTGTGCTGATACGTGATACCGAACACTACAGATTACAGAACCTCGATCAAACCAATATGACGCAAATATCGACACCGAAAAATAGCGTGCAACGATCCTGATGCCTTCCATGGTTAAAGGACTCACACCAGGCAATGGTCAAAATGGAATTGACCGTCATACATGCCTGCCGGAGGCAGAGCTCAATGTGTCGACCACCAATGGATTGGTCAAAAAAAAAATTATCTTTTTCTCCAACAAGAATAGAAGGTACAACAGTAGGGTTGGGATTTGTTACAGCTATATATGCTATGTATATTTGTAGCTTTTTTTTTTGCAGGGAAAATGCATATTTGTAGCTAAATGGCTAACTAACATGACATGCTTTTAATCTTTTGTCAACTGATTAAGGCATGTGTAACATGGGAGCGGTTAAGAATACATGTACTGTGTGCCACCTTCTTGGTGATGAGACCGATGGTTGCAATTGCAGCAGGAGGTGTTATTAGAAGTAGGTGGTAAGTTTTGCTCCATCCATATGTTACATAACATATGTACAAGGTCCCAAGTTTAAAACATGAAACGTTTTCGTATATTAATCTAGTAAATGCGTGCACTTTATCATCTTATCACGTGATGTATTTTCATCAGTACGACTAAGTGAGCAATACGCCTTGATTGTCAGAACCGTGTTAAGAATACTAACATCACAACATAACTACATGCAAGAATATTTTAAAAGCATCAAGAGGCCCACATGTTATAGAGGCCAATACCAATCATGATTCCTATGTTCTTTTATCAAACCTATGCTTTAAACGTTTTAAGAACCATTTGAATTACCATAGTCCATTTTAAATATATGAAAAAATGAGTTTAATATTGAATATATTCATACTTTTAAAACTAGCCCTCATCCTCTTGCATCTGCGCGTTTGCTCCCGCATGTCATGCCACCTGCACGAGCCCAGCCTAGATGGGGAGAGAAGCTCAACTCGAGCCTTTTTTACGGGCCTAGCTGTGGAGGCCATTTCTCACATGAGGTTCTAGGCCCCGATGGTTGTGCAGGCAACCAAACAACCTCCTCAGGCATCGGCACATGCGAGCAACCTCCTCAGGCATCGGCACATGCGAGCAATCTTCCAGGTAACCAAACATGCCCTATGCCCTATGCCTCCCAAGCCAATTTATATTATATTGGAAGATGATTCAATATAATTATGCTATTGTTTCCTTATGCCTCCCTTGCAATGTTTTCCTACCGGAATAGATCCAGTTGATCGGTATTCAGTCCTACTAGTTCTCCCTGCTATGTACTTATGTAGGTATACATCA
Organism: Oryza glaberrima; assembly: GCF_000147395.1. Classification (NCBI taxonomy): domain Eukaryota; kingdom Viridiplantae; phylum Streptophyta; class Magnoliopsida; order Poales; family Poaceae; genus Oryza; species Oryza glaberrima. The sequence goes on from NC_068331.1 coordinate 11,280,008, forward strand.
AGATAATCGACATCATATTTTTTTAATAATTTGTCTCTTCCCAGTTATTGTTATACATTGCATTTTTGCACTAAAGGCAAATACTTTATTGCAGTACGTACAAACCTCCCGACTTTTCAGAGAACTTTTACAGTACAATATATATGCTGGTAGTATAATAGCAATTTAGAAATTTATCACAAAATTTAAAAAATGGTACTTTAGTACTTCCGTGCGCTTAGTCCTTCCATTGTAATGGTTGGTGGCGGCGTACGTGAACTCATGATGGCTAGCAGCGCCCTGCCGTGGTGAAGGATAACAAGAATAAGGAATGGGATTGAGAGGAGAAAATATACAGAATTGCCCTCACCAAATACTAGTATGGAAAAATAATTTTACCTGTACATTTACATCAGGAGACAAATTAATTAATCCTAATACCGATTACACTACTACGAGAAAGATTTTTGCATGCGGTGGCACCCGCACGCGAAAGTCGGGTTTTCGCGTGCGGGTGCTTATATCGCCCGCACGGAAAAACAAAAATTCGAAAAAAATTCAAAAAAGTTGAAAACCCTAGAATCAGCGGCGGTGCCGCCGCTCCCAGCCATTGCCTCCTCCTCCTCCTCCTCCTCGTCGTTGGCCGACGACGTCGCTCCCGCCCTCGTCATCGTCGTCAGTCGAGAACGCTGCTCCCGCCCTCGTCGTCATCGGCAGTGGCCTCTGCGACACCCACCGCCCGATTCATGCTCCTGCCGGCCTCTGTGCTGGCCGCCGCCCGATCCGCGCTCCCCTCCGGTTGCATCGCCGTCAACGCCCCTCCCCTCCGCCGGATTTAGGAGGGAAGGAAGGGGAGGGGAGGGGAGCTAGATCCCGCGTGGGGGGAGGGCGGCCGCCCGCCGGATCCGTGCGGGGGTTGGCCGCCGCCCGCTGGATCCCGCGCCTCCACCGCTGCCGTGTGGAGGAGGCCGCCACGCGCCATCATCTACGCCCACCGCCGCCGCGTCGCCGCTGTCGTCGCGCGCAGCAATCACCTATGCCCGCTGCTACCGTCAGGAGGAGAGGAGAGGAGGGAGGAGTGAGGAGATGAGAGACGCTGTGCGGAGAGAGGGGAGTGAGCAGAAAAAGAGATAGAGAGGAGAGGAGAGAAATAGGAGAAAATTTAAAGTAGGAAAGAGGGAAAGAGGGAGTGGGTATTTTTACGTGTGGCCCTCTTAATAGGTCCGTACGCGAAAATAGGCTCATTTTCGTGTGTGTTCCATTTAAGAGGACCACACGGAAAAATCGAACCGTGTGGTCCTCTTAAATGGACCGCACGTAAAAATGAGCCTATTTTCCTAGACGCGACCAGTTATAGTTCGTTTGCAATATAAATGGGTCTCTGTACACGAAATCGTTTTTATAGTGTTACTACCCCGTAAGAGTTCTTTAAATTAAAACTACTGGACGGCGCCGGTAGTATTTTGGGTAAAAAAAATAAAAACAAAAAAAAAGTTCTTTAAATTAGACTATGTTCTACTCAGAGAGAAGGTAGAGCACTAGCTAATACTCAGTAACGACCACAGTGACAACACAAATATTAATTTAAGACTAACACATCAAAATTGTGGATCTTAGAGTTCTAGTGTGTTGAAACTTAAGAACATGATTGTCTTATGCAAGAAAGTGAAACAGACCGCCTACACACATAAAACAGGTCGTCGGATAAAATACATGTCAGAGTAAACGACAGGCATAAGACAGTACTCCATTTGTAAATATTCTGCAACACTCCTACTAGAATTACGCATTGACCTTATTGAAAATATACACGTATTCCAAAGTTCTGTCACGCATGCAGCGTATTAAAAGAAAAACATGCTTTGTTATTCCAAATTTCTAAGCCTTTTTGGGTGAAGAACATGAGGACGGCGATATGCATGGAAATCTCGACAGCTTTCTTTATTTTATTGTCTTGACAACGAATTCTCAATCATTTGGACAGACTACTCATAGGTCCATATACTAATTAAGTACTAACATTGCACTTTTTCTTGTAACGTAAAATGAAATAAGTAATTAAGAACAAAAATACAGAATCTAATTTTAGCTATTCATTGTTCAATACGTACCTGGCACCAAGTTAAGTAGCGCCATCAAGTTAATTTTCTCTTGTTGCAAATATTAGTACACAAATCAAATGAACATGGCTGCATCACTAAACGAACAAATAGCACGAACTGGTACAAGATTTGTTAGCTACGAGTCACCAGATGGAACACCTTGTGCGCACACTGCACATGTCCGGGACGGCAACAGACGAGAAAACTGAAGAACGCAGAAAAGTCATTCAGAACAGAGAAAGCAGAGTTTTGCTGAGTTTCAAAACTTCGCGAGAGAGAAATAATTTGTGGGGAAATTTTCTGGTTTCTTTCGTTCAAACTGAATTATAAAACTTACAAATGGAAACTTAGCTAGTGCTACTTATACTCCAATAACACAAAAAAGGAATCCAAGCCTACAATCGCGCCATCCCACTATCGGGAACTCCTGGATCCAATGTTGTGCAAAACTCACGCCCACTTCGCACTTCTGACACAGTCGCCATCTTTGCAGCTCGCCGCATCTCCCGTGCATGCATAACAAACTTTGATTTATTCGTTCCAGCCGTTGCAACCGCCATCGCCTGGATCACCTTGGGGCCATAGCTGAAATAACAGTCAACAAACTCCCCCTTAATTCTGCTATGGCCCAAAATCACGAACACCTAGCAGGTGCCGAGCTGTCGCTAATCTTGCTGCTGGCAACCCTTTCGTTAACACATCTGCCCGCTGCTCCTCAGTCCGGACGAACTCGATCTGAATCTTCCCACTTTCAACACACTCCCGAATGACATGGTAGCGGGTATCTATGTACTTAGAGCATCACCAACAGTCTATCTATTCCATCCCCAATCCTGATTATTTAGGATTTTGGTTAAAAAAAACTGGTCCAACAGATTCCCAAAAGAGATCCGGACGTTTTGGAGTTCCCATCTCCAGTTTTCCCGGTACGTGTATTTGAGGGCGAGAGACCGACTCCCAATCCGCGTTTCTCCTCTCCTTCCCGCGCTTCTTCTGCGCACGGGAAAGAAAAAAACTAGAATTTCTGTTGGTAGTTTAACAGAAGGGCCCACTTTTAGTTTTTTGGGAATTGAATTTAGGCTATCTCTTGGAGTGAGGGGTTTTTTCACCACCTATTTTCAGTTTAGGAAACCCAAAAATCAATTTTTGGGGATAGATTATTGGTGGACTGTTGGTGATGCTTTTACTTCTCCCATAAAACACAGGGTTCTTCATGAGTGCAATTGCTAATTTGTTACAATATACAACTTCACCGGCCTAGGTTCTGCGCCAATAATCTCAATCAACAATCCCCTGAGCCACAGAGCGTGACAAGCTGCCACAGTGGCTGCCATGAACTCAGCCTCACAGGAGGAGAGTGCCACCGTTTTATGCTTTTGTGAACTCCAAGAAATCAAACTATTGTTGAGATAAAATGCCATCCCGCTAGTACCCCGACGATCATCAGTGTCACTGGCCAGATCACTATCTGTGAATGCGGTGATCTCCACTGCACCGTTGTCATCAGCAAACACGAGCCCACAGTTGATACTACCCTTGAGATACCTGAGGATTTGCTTTACTGCTTTGAAATGCATCACAGTCGGTCGCTCCATGAATCTGCTCACTACACCCACAGCATAGGATAGATCCGGCCGTGTATGCAACAAGTAACACAGACAACTTATCACTCGCCTGAATTATGTGGCATCAACTGGACTCCCGTCTGCATCTTTATGCAGCTGTGAACGGTGCTCAATAGGAATTGAGGTGGAATTGCAATCTAACATCCCAAACTGGGTCAGAATTTTCCTTGCATAAGCAGCCTGCTTGACGGCCATCCCGTTTGCACCTTGTATCACTTCAATCCCAAAATAATAAGTGAGAAGTCCAAGATCACTCATCTCAAACTCCCCCATCATATCTCTGTGCCACAATAGCTGAGGAGTGGGAGACATGGAAGGCAGCGGGTCTCCTATGTGCGATAGAAGCCAGAAGCCCCATGGCGAGAGGAATCGGCTAGCTTGCCTTCTACATTCTGCTTTCTGTGGTGGTGAACCAGTGTGTCAGTTCGGTGCGTGGGTGATTCTCCATGTTTTGGGCTTTGCCCCTGTGGTGTGAGAGCCTCGGGCTCTCTTTTTCTTTTTTCTGTACAGACTCTGAATTTTTCTTCTTCTTAATACAAAGTTTGTAACTCCCCCAATCCCCCATCATCTGTTGTTAAAATGTTGTGATCTCGCTTGGGTTTTCTCCTGTCACAATCAAATCATCAACAGAAACCCCAACAATTAGTCCGACACTCCCTGTACCTCTGGTGTAGACAGCTTGCTGTTGTGCACACCGGCTGAACCCAAGCTCCTTCATACTCCAGTCAAGATGAGTGTTCCAGGCCCGAAGTGCCTGTCTCAGGCCGTAGAGAGCCTTGCTCAGTTTTTAAACATGATGCTCCTTCCCTTGCTTCACAAATCCTTCCGGCTGAGAATCATATACCTCTTCCTCTAGATCGCCATTAAGAAACGCCGACTTGACGTCGAGATGATGCACCTTCCATCTCCGATCGGCAGCAACTGCAAGAATGGCTCGCACCATGTCTAGCATCGCAACCGGCATGAACACTTCATCAAAGTCCACACCTTGCCTCTGAACATAGCCCTTCGCCACCAAACGCGCCTTGTGTTTGATCACCTCGTCGGCAGTGTTTTTCTTCAGCTTGAACACCCACTTGCGGCGGTGAGTACGGTGCCATCAGGTGGCGCTTGATGCCGGCCTCGGTGCAGACACGCGCGAAGTCGCCAGACAAGAACTCACTGCCGCGGTTTGTCCGGAGTATCTTGATGGTTCGCTTGCCATGTTCTCCGCCAATGACTTGAACTTCTCGAACGCCACGAGCGCTTGGTCCTTAGACTTGATCACAAACACCCACATCCAACGAGAAAAATCATCAATGATTAACAAAAAGTGTCGATTACTGGCCAGTGTCGATGGGGTGATCAGCCCACATAAAGCCATGTGGAGCAGCTCGAGCGGCATCTCTGCTCGATAGTTGGCAATCGCTGGGAACGGCTGCCGGATCTGCTTAGCCACCAAACATGCTTGGCACAATTGATTTGGATGGTGGACTGCGGGCACCCCTGCTGCCATATCCTTGTCCACCAAATGCTTCAACGCCTAGAAGTTCACGTGCCCGAGCCGGGCATGCCAGAGCCATGCCGGGTCGTCGAGACTGGCCAGCAAACACACAGGGGACGCCAGCTTCAGCTCAATACAATACAGCTCGTTCAAGGTTCTTCTCATCTTCATCACCAATCGCCAGTGATTTTTGTCGAACACCTCGAGGTCATCCCCATCCATCACGACTCGGTGGCCAGTTTCGGTGAGTTGCCCCAGACTCACCATGTTCCAGCAGAGGCTAGCAATGTACTAGACATCGTCGAGTAGCCACTGGTCACCGTTTTTGCATGAGAAGAGGATTGAACCCTTCCCTATTATCTGCACCGATGAGGCGTCGCCGAACCTGACTTGCCCCGTCACAGTTTCGTCCAGCTCTTGGAATTTTCGACGATCTCTAGTCATGTGACTACTAGCACCATTGTATAGGTTCCAGACTTCACCGGCGGCGGCACCATTGTCTGCCAACATCAGGCGCGGCCATACACGGTCCTCGTGCACGACCAGCCCGTAGTGCACGCCCTGACGCGACGCGTTCTGCACCGCCTCTATCATGGCGAGCAACAAAGCTGGGCCGGCATCCTTCGTCTACGCAAGATGAGTTTCGGCCTTCTTCTTCTTGTGGTGTGGGCACTGCGTGGAGTAGTGGCCAAATTCGTCACAATTGAAGCACTTTATGTGGCTCTTGTCGTGGCCACCACCACCAGAGCCGCCGCTACCACCATCAGAGCCACCACTGTTGGAACAGAGTCCAAACAGCGTATTCAATGTGTATTCTGTATTCAATCTGCCTCCAACTTGGGCAATGCTTACATATTTATGGGATACAAAAGGGAATTACATCTTTGCCCTAGCTAAATCAGATGTAACTTGGCTGGCTGATGGGCCAGCCCTTGGGCAATCGGTAAAATTTTAGGTGACAGAAGCAGTGACGCTTCCCGAGGGTGATGGCTATTATCCGGGTAAAGGTGTGCCCCCGGATAATAGCGGATGTTGCCTGCCCTTGTTAGGATGTCAGAGGTGGTTGGCTGATGCATAGTGCGTATTTATGGCGCCCCACTATGCTCGGGAGCCATTTTCCATGCTTGAGTATTTTGGGCCCCTGGTCGCTCCGGAGCCCATGATCTGCTTCGGAGCCATTGGTCAGCTCCGGAGCCAGTGACCTGCTCCGGAGTCATTGATCTGCTCCGGAGCTTATGACAGGCTCCGAGGCGACTGGTCAGCTCCGGAGCTGGTGATGTGCTCTGGAGCTCTCAGTTGGCTCTGAAGCCTTTGGTCGGCTTTGACTTCCGGGGTATCGACTCTCTTCGGTCATTCTCCCTTGGTGGATTGCTCCTAGCTGAGTTTCCCTACTGACGGAGGCCAGCTCCGTCATCCGGAGCCATTCCCCCAACAACCACCTCCTGAGTTGTTGTTTTGCACCCCGCCGCGTCTGCCAGCTCCGCGACCCCTGCCACATCCGCACCCGCCCTGGCTGCGGTTCACCCCCTCGACAGAGGGCTTATTCTTCTATAGCGACAAAGTTTCTCCGCCATTTTTCTTGAAGCACGCTTCCCACTTGGCCTGAGTGTGCAACACCTGGCCGTAGGCGGTCACTCCGCCAACAACAGCTTTCTTCTTGCGCATATGCTCGTCGTACGCCTTGAGATGACCCACAGCCTCTTCGAATGGCATTTCGTCGATGTCTTAGAATTGCTCGATGATGGCGACAAGACTGACGAATTTCTCCAGGACGATGTCAAACAACTTTTTCACCATAGCGGCGTCGTTGCACCCAGAGCAGAGTACCGGACCCCCATCGTGGTGATCCTGCCGGTGTACTGGTCCAACGTCTCCCCGGCTTCCATCACCATACTGGTGAATTCTCCTTTGAGAGTCTGAAGGCGCGCATTGCGCACCCGGTCCGCCCCGACGAACCTCATCTTTAGGCAGTCCCACACCACCTTTGCTGTCCGTTTCTTTGCCACCTGCATCAAGAGATCCTCTGGCAGCGACTGAAGAAGATGCGTCTTGGCCTTCTTGTCCTTCTTCGGGTCGACTGCCGCCCCGGCCGCCGGCTCAATCGTCTCCCATCATTGCTCCATCATTGCTTGAACTCGTAACATCCAAATAGTGTAGTTTGTTGATGTGAGTTGTTGGTAAAGGAAAGCACTTCGTGAGCTCCCCCCTCATCGGGTCCGCCGTTGCCGGAACCAACGCCATAGTGCTAAATCCGCCCTCAACCTGACAAGCTCTGATACCACTTGTTAGTTATGAGTCACCCGATCGAGCATCTTGTCCGCACACTGCACATGTCCGGCATGGCAACAGACGAGAAAACTGAAGAACGCAGAAAAGGTATTCAGAACAGAGAAAGCAGAGTTTTGCTGAGTTTCAGAACTTCGCGAGAGAGAGAATTTGTGGGGAAATTTACTGGTTTCTTTCATTCAAACTGAATTGTAAAACTTACAAATGGAAACTTAGCTACTGCTACTTATACTCCAATAGTAGAAAAAAGGAATCCAATGCCACGATCCGGAACTCATGGATCCAACGGCATGCAAAACTCACGCCCACTTCGCACTTCTGACGCAGTCGCCATGTCTGCAGCTCGCCGCATCTCCCGTGCATGCATAACAAACTTTGATTTATTCGTTCCAGCCGTTGCAACCGGCATCGCCAGGATCACCTTGGGGCCATAGCTGAAATAACAGTCAACAAGATTGCAGCCTGGTGATGATAGTCAAGACAAATCCATAAATGAGGGATTCCATTGAGCCATAGCTCAGACTACAATGATCCCAATGCCTTCTATGCCCAAAGAACACTCGCACTAGTAAACAGAATATCATCCATGACTGCATATTGTGGGAGTGGGACCATATATGGCTTGACATAGGGTTGATGGATTTTCTATTTTCTCCCAACAAAATTCTGTTGAATTGTATTTGAATTCATATTCATATATAAAGCCAGATGCCTAGCTAACATTGTACGTTACTTAATTTCCAACTAATAATTGATTGTATACCATTAAACCATGTGGCCAATAAAAAGGCACAAAATAAGTGCTTGGCACAGCTTGTCTGGATGCATGAGCTGTCTCAATTTTATTATTTTTACAAATAAATCGACCGAATTTCTAGTTATTTTGAAGAAAGTTGCACAGTGAAAGAAAGAAATGGGACTAAACCAAGGCCATGAAGTTTATTGCACTGTACGTATTATTGCTTTAGCTACTAGGGATTTCTCTAGACATGAAGCTCCTACTGTCACTCCAGAACGATACTTCGGGCCACTTAGGACATCAAATTCCGACTAAAATAAGATACACCTTAAACTGGTATTTAAGCTTATTCCAGTGAGCAACCAACTCTGCTGCAAGAGATGCATGTGCTGGGTGCAAGCTGAACAGCAATGTCATGGGTGGGGGTGGATAGCGAGCCAGCTTGGCTCGGCTCGGCTTGGTTCGGTCAAGCACGTTAGGATAATGAGCTAGCTCGGCTCGGCTCGTTATCGTAACGAGCTAGAAACCCAGCTCGGCTCAGCTCGTTTGAAAGCTCGAGCTAGCTCGTTAGGCTCGCGAGCCAACCCATCCAAACCATCCAGTTGGCAGAAGAGGAGGGACCTGGCGGCTGGCGATGGTGGTGGCGGGTGGTGGCTCGCTGGCACGGCGCGGGCGGAGCCCTAGGCTGTGCGGGTGCGGCGGCGGGGTGGGGAGGAAGATGCGGACGGAGAGAGAGGAGTTGGGGTCGATGTGGAGGTCCTTGGAGGCGACGCCATGGAGTAGACCGCGCGGCAGGAGACCCTGAACGCCGCCGCGTCGTCTTCCCCTTCCACGCCGCGACGAGCGGCTGGAGCTTGTGGCGAAGGAGGAGCTTGAAGAAGATGTTGTAGATCTTCACACCGACGCCCGGCATCACCTCACCTCGCCTCTCGCCTGGATCCACATATCCGACGAGCGAACCTGCGCCACCCGCTCAGACCTGCAAATCCTGCCGCAGATCACCCGGCTCCGTCGCCGTGGCCTTGTCCGCGCGGCAGGATACCCCGAATGCCGCCGTGTCATCTTCCCCGTGCGGCGGCACAACGGTGGTGGCAGCGTGAAAGAGGATCGAGTGAGAGAGTCAGAGAGATCGAGTGAAAGAGGATCGAGTGCCGTGCGGGATGCTAGGGTTTTCCTCTCCTCAACCGAGTTGGGCTTGGGCCGTGCGAGTTGTGTTCTTTATTGGGCTTAGACCTTCATTCTAGAAGTCCTGGCTCGTTAAGCTCGCGAGCAGGTCACGAGCTAGCTCGTTATCTCTAACAAGCTTTAAAGCCAGCTCGGCTCGTTACGAAATTTAAACGAGCCGAGCGAGCTAACGAGCTACGAGCTTTCTGTCCACCCCTAGTCATGGGGGACAAGGACAACAGTACACAGATGTCGATCAATCCTATCCCGGCAGCCGACTTGCTGTGGCGACACAGAAGTGTCGCAAGCAAATACAAACCTATTGTTCCCATAATTCCACTAAATATGTAGTGTCCAAAAGTTATGGGTGTTATTTATTAAAAATGAAAGTATCTTATATCAAAAGAATCCTGTTAAAATCGATGAGTCTGGCTCGGCTCGAAAGAACGTGCTGTCGATGGATATGGCTAATGGCTCGGCGAGATTGGCTCGGCTCCGAAGATGGTCTCAGACTGCAGTTGGTGATTGGACACGTGTCACTCGCGCGCGTGGTGTTGCACAGGCGGTCCTGTGCGGCAATGCCGCAGAGAATTTTCTTCCGGTTGGGATGATGGTTTCCGCAAAAACTGGTTATATATCCCCGACAATTTCTGAACAAATTTCGGAAACCAAATTTTGAATTCAAATTATCAGGTTCCTTTGTGCAAAACATCAAAAACAGTTCAGTTTTAACAATATTCTAATCCAAAGGAGTGAAATTTTAAACGGGAAATGGATGTTTAAAACTGGGAGTACTGGAAACGAACCGGTTTGCAGGGAAAACCGACCGAAATAAACGAGAAACCAATGATAATTAAGAATTTATTATTCTTCTATGCAAATGCGGAAATGCACGGAGGGAAAACGGTCGGATGTTGTGAAAACTTATGGAGTGGTGAGGAAAAGCCTTAAAGAAATTAGCCTATTATTATATTCATGTACGCAGGGCCGGTCCTATGATTTTGAGGGCCTATTGATATATATAGACGCTAATTTTACTTGCAAAACGAAAATAAATACATCTATATACTAAATTTAACATACCTGGTAATTATCAAGAAATAAAGTCGAGCAAAATAACAATATATTTGTGACTTGGAACTAATATCATTATTCATTAACTTAATGAAGAATAGAACCACATCATATCCATTGCTTCCTATGAAAAGATACTTCTTCGGACATTTCTAGATGCAAAATCATCAAGAACGATATTAAGATCAATAGTATCCAAGATATCCTTCTTGATTGAGCACATAGTCAAGCCATTTAACCTTTCTTGCGACTTAGTTGATCTCAAATAGTTCTTCAACAACTTTAATTTTGAGAAACTTCTTTCAGCTGAAGCTACCGTTATAGGTACGGTTAAGAGAATTCGATAGGCAACTGAAACATTTTTATAGAAATCTGCATCTATAACAAACTTCATAATCCCAGGCGCGGACATCGAAGAATCTGGCAAACTCACTTGCAACACATTTAATTCTGAATAAAAATCATTGATCTCAACATCGGATGAGGTACTAGATTACTAATATTAGGTGTTGGCACCCCCACCATTATAGGCCCCCCATCATCATGGGCCCCCGGCGGTCGCCTCGGCTGCATAGGGCCAGGGCCGGCCGTGCATGTACGGAGGATAATCTTATACTATGTTAGTACAAACTACAAAGTTACAATACTATGTTAGTACAAACTACAAAGTTACAGTACTATAGTAAATCCTAAAACTGAACATACAAATATACCACATTATCATCCACACAGGGAATTTTCTCTTATATAATTGTACAGTTGATGATTTACCAATAAAAACTAATCCCTCCATCCCAAAATGTAAGCATTTTTAGCTATGAATCTGGACACATGTGTGTTCAGATTCATAGCTAAAAATTGTTATATTTTAGGGCGGAAGTAGTAGCAGACATGTGTCATGATTTTTGGCAGCTCTGATATGATATTTTATAATTAATTGAAAGATTTCTTTGAAGGAGTACCTACTAACTTGGAAGACAAACATTCCAGGGGATAAAAAACTTTTCAAAATCTTTTTGCTAAGTTCAATAAAATTTAGAACGTTTGCCCTACATACTGTCCTACCGAAACCCAACAATAAGGCTGAGTTTGGCACTTCATGTTCCCAACTCAACTCTTTCCTTTTCCGCATGCACATTTTTCAAACTACTAATTAATGTGTTTTTTTTATAAAAAATTTTCCTACAAAAGTTGTTTTAAAAAATTATATTGATCATTTTATAAAAAATTAGCTAATACTTAATTAATCACGTGCTAATAAATAACTCTATTTTGCGTACAGGATGGATTAGTCCCCATCTTGCACTACCGAACACAGCCTAAATCATCTCTTTAAAGCTTCCGTTCTTCCCTGGTCATGATCTGGCCTCCTTTATCTTTCTTACTGTATTTTTTAAAAAAAAATCAGCATGAGAATGTGCTATTAGGGGCTGTAATCTTCTTGCACTCGAAAACACGTTGCTTCCACTCGTTCCAGATCTCCCAAGCGAATCTTTGGTACTATTGTAAAATCGTAAAGGGTATTTTCCACTCCAAAAGCTAGCCAATGAAGTGAGGAGATACCCCACTTATATATTAGGTCCATTACCCTTCCACGACCAATGTGGGACTATTCAACAATCTTCCCTTTTACACATTAGCGTCCCTCATCCTTTCACCGCCCTTTCACTGTTTCCCCATGTTCCCTCGGGTATACGGGCTCCCCCACTTATATATTACTCCCTCCTTCCCTAAATGTTTGACGCCGTTGACTTTTTTAAACATGTTTGACCATTCGTCTTATTCAAAAACTTTTGTGAAATATGTAAAACTATATGTATACATAAAAGTATATTTAACAATGAATCAAATGATAGAAAAAAAGAATTAATAATTACTTAAATTTTTTGAATAAGACGAACGGTCAAACATGTTTAAAAAAGTCAACGGCGTCAAATATTTAGGATGGAGGGAGTACTCCGTAGTTCCTTTACCTTCCACAACCAATATAAGACTATTGTACAACTATCATAGCGGGCCTTGTAATGACTCATTGGAAAACTCTGGCATTGAGATCTTTTCATATTTTCTAGCTCACCAGTCACCAGCATGATCATCGAGCAGAGGTGGTTCTTCAGTAGCCCTAGTACTGATTGGCACGTTGCCAACTTGTTTTTCATTTTGAAAGGAACGTTGTCTCCTTGTCGCCGTGAGCCTGATATGAAATCTTCCGAAGGCAGTGCTACTGTCAATCCATATATACTTCAATTGAGAAATGTCAATTGTCAGTTGCCATGCCACGAAGCGCATAGTAGAGAAATGTAGTTGATGGTTGAGCACAAAACTTGACTTACTGATCATCCAATATGTACTAAATCAATATATATATGCATTAGTTCCTGAGATTTCAACTATTACAAATCAGAAAGGGTTCAATATAAACCAAGTTAAGCTGCCGAGGAACCACTTCTCTCTCTTGTTGTGAACGTGTGTGGCACTGTCACTGGGAGATCGTCGACAGTCAGAGACTGTCAGAGAGGCATCAGCAGCATCACCAAACTACATAATTTCTCTACTGTCACAGGGAGATCACGGCAGTCAGACTGTCAGACGGTCATTGTCTCATTGAGTACAAATTTCTTTATGAAACTGATACTGCAAATTAACTAGCTTGTACGTACTATTGCACTAGGTGCAGCATCGTGTGCTATCCCAGGAAACAGCACTCAGCTCGCTGGTTAGGTTTGTCTGCAATCTAGACCACACTATCACGGGACATGATGAACCTCATGGAAACCGAGCGATGCTGTCGAGATAGAGACCGGACAGTAGTTACAGACTGCATGAATCCTGATGCCTTCCATGCCTCAAGCACAATCCGGGAGGAACTGTCAAATGCATGCCTGAGCTCATTTGTGTTGACATGTTGTTTCATAAAGGACCGGTCGATAGTGTAGTTCATTTTTCACCACCAACGCCCTTGTAGTTTATATAGCTAGCTAGCTAGCTAGATGGCCAACTAACATGATACATATTTAGTTATTTTTGTTATTTTACAGTCCTTAATTAGAAATTATCGGAAGGTGGCATATTTTTTAATGTTTACACTAAATTCTTTCTTGCCTATCACTATCTTTAAAGGACCGTAAAATTTCTCGGTTCTTGCCAACTAATTTTTATTGCGTAAAGTCCAGTTACTTTCCTGTTACAGCTAAGTTACCATATTCCACTTCTTGCACTACTGGAGGATGCCTCTTCTCTCCTGGTTCACAGCCCTATGTAGTCTCGAGTTGCAAACCGGGAGAAGGAATTCAGGACTAAAGATAGCGATCTTTAGTCCCGATTTAAATACCTGGGACAAAATCATCTACTAATTAAGAGGGAAAAAAGGAAAAGAAAAAGAAAAACATCGGCCGGCCAGCCCTCCGCGTGCGCCCAGCCGTCTGCCACCAAGCCCCTCCGTGCCAGCCGCCGGTTGCGCCCTCCGCGCCGCTGCCCATCGCCGAGCGCCGCTGCCCGCCGTGCCCCTCCGCGCCGGCAGCCGTGTGGCCCTCCGCGCTGCCGCCAACCGCGCCTCCCCGCATCCACCGCTCGCTCCACCGCTGCTCGAGAGGATAGGATAGAGAGAGGAATGGGAGAGATAGAGAGAGGAAAGGGAGATGATAAGAAAAGAGAGGAGGAGGATAACGGAAGAGGTGGTTGCTAGAGGATAAGTCTGAGGGATTATATACTATGCGCCGATTTTTAGTCCCGGTTGGTGGTTCCAACCGGGAATAAAAAGAGTAGGGGGACGGACAATTTTTCAACCGGGGCTAAAAATGATTTTTAGTATTGGTTGGTGTTCCCAACAGAGACTAAAGATCATAGCATGGCTGTGGGGTTTTCAACTGGGGCTAAAGATGATTTTTAGTCCCGATTCTTTTTGAAACCGTAATTATTGTGGTTTTCAGCCGACCCAGCAAAGATAATGGAAACAAAATGTTACCGTAACATTATATTGTAGTGAGTTACAAGCACATTGTCAGCATTTTATTTTGAGTAAATTTCACAAAACTACATGTAATTTTACCAAATTGTCATAAAACTATAGATTTAAGGAGTTGTATCATAAAACTACATATTTAGCACTAAATTTATCACAAAAATACATATTTTAGATTAAGTATCATAAAAATGCATAATTAATATTGAACTTATCACAAAACTACAACTTTTGGAGTTTAAATCCCTAGCACCATTGTTATGGTGGAGATATAAACATCATTACTTTGTGATTAAATTGATTATAAACCTGTAGTTTTGTGATAATTTAGTTACTAAATATGTAGTTTTGTGACACTTCATCTTAAATGTGTAGTTTTCTGATAAATTTGGTGTTAAATGTGTAGTTTTGTGATACACCAAGTTAAATCTGTAGTTTTGTAATAATTTGGTCATAGTATCTGTAGTTTTGTGAAATTTACCCTTTTATTTTTGATGTTATAGTTAGCATATCATGTATAAATGTTTCGTGATATTGGGAGCATTTGTTTAACTCAAGTATATACTCTAAAGAAAGTGTCATAAGAAAGAAAGCTTTATGTGTGCTGTCTGTTATGAGTTCAAAATGCAAGGCACTTAGTGCTGCCAACGATAGTAAACCTGAATATTATAAGAATGGTTCTGCTAGCATATCTAATTAAATGTACAATGAACCTTTCGAATTCATATTTTCAATTGTTTTGAAAACATCAGGTAGCAGTTCTCTTTCAGAAACAAAATATTCAGACTGTATTTTGTGAATATTGTTGATTTAATGAGCATGAGCAGTTTTTTGATGGTGTCAAAATTAAATTCAGAAAAAGGGTGAAATTGACATGGTTATCATAAACTGTTTCTGGTACATATGATGCCCTCCAAGTCCAATTATGATTAACAGATGGGTTAAGATGCAGTTAGACTAAAAATAAAATCTATTAACATAATTGAACAGAACATTTTTTACCAACCTCTTGTTGCAAAAGACTACAGTGCTAAAGTGAGATAGCAGAGTTGTACTTTTTGCGCATTGGTTTGTAAAATTTAAAAAATTATCAAATTGCAGAAAATTAAAGAAAATGTTTGAAATTTGAATAGCTATTATTTGCTGAATCTGAACAAAATTTTCCAATCTAAATAAAAAAAATCAATTATATAACGCGCACACATCCAACCTAGACCTACCGTTGGACATGAAATTTGAGCCTAAAATTGCAAATTAACCCTGTACTCCGGGCCTCCCTGCAATGGTACATAGAGCTTGGACCAAGCAGCTTTAAATATAGGCAAAATTTGTGCTAGGACACTCAAAAAAATATGTAATTAGCTGTGAAACACTGTAAAGACGTGGATTTATCCAAGGACATTTTAAAAGTATGGTAATTTATCATAGGACACGGGACACGGTAAAATATATTATTCACACAATTGACGAGAGATAAACCATATAAAATAGCAATTTTGCCTCCCCCCTCTGCGTCACGGCTCTGCTCTCTTCACCGAAGCTTGCCATCTCCTCTTCGTTAGCAAGGTACTCCCTCCGTTTTAAAAGAAAAAGCAAACCCTAAGTTTCCGTGTCCAACTTTAATTGTCCGTCTTATATGAATTTTTTTTATAATTCGTATTTTCATTGTTGTTAGATGATAAAACATGATTAATATTTTATGCGTGACTTGTCTTTTTAATTTTTGTCACAATTTTTTCAAATAAGACAGACGGTCAAACGTTAGGCATGGAAATCAGGTTTGTCTTTTTTTTTTTTTGGGACGGAGGGAGTAAACCGTAAACCCCTCTGTACCCCAACAACTGAAACAGAGGAGGACAGCAAAAAGAAAAAAAAATACTAAAAGAACACACGGGAGGAAGCTCAAAGACCCAATTATTTATCTGTGTCGACGACCACGACCGAACAAGACGAGCAAGACATAGCAGAGGAGATGAGGTAGGTGGTGGGAGCGAGCAAAAACTGAGAAGCGCATGCAGATGAAAAGAGACGAGGGAGGAGAGACGCGACGTGAACGGGTTAGCGAAGGAAAGGGGGCAAGGCAAAGACGGCGAGATATGGCCCCAAGCCTGACTCCTTCCATGCCGAGAGGCAACATCGTCACCAATGGCAGAGCAGGATAAAATTATAGTGAGGCTAAATCAAAAATGACCAAGACCAACTAAGAGAGATTTAAGGTTGGGTTAGGATTTTTAGGTCTTTTTAGCCTTTTGAGCCTTCTAACAACCACAAACAAAATCTATATTAGCCTCTCATCTATTAATATATATAGATTAGAATTTTAAGAGGGTATTGTTGGGGCTCTAATGGTATGTTAGAGGGTAGGGGGGTCTAAAGACCCTCCGCCCCCATGCTGTCTCCGCCCCCGATTGTCACAACTTCCATACCGCCCGGCAGCCGTAGCTAAAGGTCGAAGATGCATGCTAAGTTTGGGGTTGCTAATTAAATAATCTGTGGTTCTGAATAAATAGGGAGAAATTAAAGTATCTAGCTAGCTACTTATAGTGAACATGACGGGGTATATCTGCACTCGTATGAATGTATAATTAATCATTGTTCGACCTGGGAAAATTTTGCACAAAATGCCAATATTTTTGGCTGCTTTGATCCAGCATTTCAGAATTGCAAGATTTAATATAAGGGTTTTTTTTTTCCTGCGATTGTCGGTAGACGAACGTGAGAAGAGAATGTGTTGCATCCTTACATATGACAACTTCGTTTTCCACACAAGCCTTTCCTTTTGTATTTCGATGAAGAAATTAAGGCAAAGTAATCTACATTCATAAGGCAATATATGTATAGGTGTATGGGGCTGTACGTTCATTTCAAACCATACCAATTTTTCGGTAGTTACCAAAATTGTGCATAGATTTAATTTTTTGCAAAACATTAAATATACATTTAGCTTTTTGAAAAACTTTAAATACATAGAAATCCTGCCAAAATTTTAATAATATTGCTAACTTATCAAAATTTTGACATTGCCAAAAATTTGCTAAGGTTATTTTGGCTACAATCTGAACAGCTCATATATTTACAATCTAATTGGCAAGTATTATATTCCTAGCTATATATCTCAATCTGATTTGAAGAGCTGCATACAAACGCCTTGCCTATATTTGTAAAATTATGCAAACTCTGCATAGTTTGTGATGATGACAATAGATTTGGAAAGTTCAATTTAACGGATGGTTGTGTGCTGCGTCTAAAGTACATGCTCTCCGATGCATGCAGCGCTACTGTAATTTTTTTACTTGAATTGAGAAATGTAACGTACGTAGCTAGCACATTAATTTTCATTCCTTCAAATAATGTCAAGAAAAAAAATAAGAATGGTTTGTAGCCGTCCAGAAAACTGATTTACTAATACATAGAGTAGACTATTATAAATCTCGAGTACTCCCTACATTCATAATTTTCATATTATAAGTCATTTTGACGTTTTTTTTAAGTTTAACTAAATTTATAGAAAAATACATCAACATTTCTAACCTAAACAAACATATTATCAAACTATATTAAATTTTTAATTCGGTGTTGTAGATATGCGTTAAATTTTTCTATATATAAACTTGATTAAACTTAAAAAAATTTGAAAAAAAACAGTCAAAAACAACATATAATATAAAATATAACGGAGGGCCGGAGAAGATGTCTCGTAATGAGAATCAAAATGGCCCTCAACACGTAAAAAACAAGAACCGCATGTTCGCTGGGCGGCGTCACTAAACTAGTGAATTAACACTGGACATTGCCAGATGGCACCGGGTAGTGGATGTCGGCCCCAGCCTGTAGATAACATCGTGACTACTCGATGGAAAATGCTGATATGCGTGTGATTTTCTAGGGCTGCGACACCTAACAGAAAACAAGCGATGCCACCGAGCTACATCTCTCGCGAGTGTCACGAACAGCAGTGATCCCGATGCCTTCCATGGCTGAAGCACATGGCTAATTCTTTGCGTGGCTAGCTAGCTGCATTGTGTAATTGTGTCCAAGTATGGCTCAACATTGCGTTGATGGTTTTTCGGTTCTCTTTTCAAAAAGATATCGAACAAGACTAGATGGCAGAGGCAGGAGCGGATCCAGTAACAAAAATTTGGGGGAGCTCAATTACACAGTTTCTTTAACCTCCAGCCATTTAGGGATCTTTAGTTTATCATTTATAGTGAAAAAATTGAAAGGGGTACTCCGGGGGTATCCATGGGTGTTGTGGGTGTAGGGGGACTCGAGTCTCCCCTGCACCCACGTTGGATCCGCCCCTGGGCAGAGGAGAGTGGTATATATATATATATATATATATATATATATATATATATATATATATATATATATATATATATATATATATATATATATATATATATATATATATAGCTGGATCGCTAGCTAATTAGCATGACACGCAGTTAATTTCTTATCGGATGATTAATGTTTGTGTCAGATTCAGTTGAATTCTAGTACTCCCTCCGTTTCATATTATAAGAAGTTCTAGCATTGTCCACATTCATATATACATACATACATACTATAAGCCCAAATGTTGTTTTAGATGATGTTATTAATGAGTTAAGATGTGTGGAGGAAAATAGATTAAGTGAACATGTTTGTCCGTCTGTTAAGCAAGCTTCTATGTCTTGTGTAGATAGTGAGGTAGCAGATGATCAATTGGAAGAAAATTTTTTACTACAACATTTATGTAGTGAAATTATGGAGGAGGTGATGGATTTTGGTGATGTCTATGATAATTGTCTTCAGACCACCATTGATCCTTCGGTATCTTCTCCTAATTATAAGAACAAGGGTAAAAGGGGCAAAAATAAGAAGAATAAATAGTAGTTTTAAATGAAGGGCATTTTTTGGAATTGTGATGGGTTTAAGGACCCGAAAAAACATAAGTTTATTTCTGACTTAACTAAAGAGCATCAACTTGACTTTATTGCGCTGTCTGAGACTGTCAAGAAAGAATTTACTCTAGCTGCACTTAAAAATCTTTGTGCTGGTAAAGAGTTTTTATGGCATTATAAACCCCATAGAGGTAGGTCTGGTGGTATGCTTTTAGGCATCAATTTCCTTAATGTTGATATTGGTTTAATTGATGAGGGGGATTTTTATATTAAATTTCATTTGTGTAACAAAGTTGATAAATTCACATGGGCTTTAGTTTTAGTGTATGGACTGGCTCAAAATGAGTATATGGATCAATTTCTTGCTGAGTTAGTTAATTTGGGCAGTCATGAAACTTTACCAATCCTTATTGGTGGTGATTTTAATATTTTACAAAGTCCTGATGAAAAAAACAATGACAATTATGATGATAGATGGCCTTTTCTCTTTAATGCTATTATTGATGGGTTGTGCCTAAGGGAGTTACAAATGTCTGGTAGAAATTTTACTTGGGTAAATAATTTAGCAAATCCGACCTATGAGAAACATGATAGAGTCTTAATGTCGACGGATTGGGAACACAAATTTCCTTTATCCTCGGTGGTAGCTCTTAACAGGGATATCTCTGATCATACACCTTTACTTTTAAATACAAATTCTTCATCTTCGAGTAATGCTCACCATAGTTTCAAGTTTGAACTTGGTTGGCTTTTACGTGATGGTTTTGTTGATATGGTAAAGGAGGTGTGGTCTAGCGTTGATGAAGGAAGTACTCCTATGGAGCGTTGGCAGGCAAAAATTCGTCGGTTAAGACAACATTTGAGGGGATGGGCTAAAAATACAAGTGGTTTTTATAAAACGGAGAAAAAATATTTATTACAAAAGTTAGATTTGCTTGATAAAAAGGCGGAAACTGTTCTTTTGACCCAGGAGGAAATTGATATTAGATGGTTCTATAGGAATAGGTTAGCTTCAATTTTGAGAGAAGAAGAAATAAACTGGTAACCGAGAGCTAAAACTAAAAATCTTTTGGAGGGTGATTCTAATACAAAGTATTTCCATTTAGTTGCGAATGGCAAACATAGGAAAACTAGAATTTTTTAATTACAGGACGGTGATCAATTAATAGATGGTGATGTGAATTTAAAATCGTATATTACCACTTATTACAAAGGATTATTTGGTCCCCCTGATGATTCTACCCTTCAATTTGATGAAAATAGAATTATTGATATTCCTTGTAACGCCCCGATTTTCGTTCGGGATTAAAAATCATTAAATAAATAATCTCCTAGAAATTAAATAAAAGTTAAAGCATTTTAATCAAGAGAATTATTGGGGAAATTAAAATTGTCCCTTAAAAATCATTGGCGGGGAATATTTTGTAATATTCTTTGTGCCCTAAAATATTCTCCGGATTTTTCCATGAATTTTCTGAGCTCAAGAAGTAATTATAATAATACAAAGTTCAATTAATCAATTAAAATAAAAAGAAAACAAATAAATCCCTCTCCTTTTCCTTTGGGCTGCTTCCGGCCCAAGGTCCTTTGTTCCTCCCTCGCAGCCCGCTCGGCCTCCCTCCTTCCCTCTTTCCCCTCGGGCCGATTCTTCCCTCGGCCCGCTCTCGCCAAGTCTGTTTTGCGTCCCCCTTCAAACTCTCTCTCCCTCTCTCCCCGACAGGTGGGACCCGCGGGCCCCACCTGTCATCCCCGAGCTCCAGCCGGGCTGGCGACCGCCGCCATGGCCGCCAAATCCACCCACGTCGCCGCCTTCCTCGCGCGGTTCCCTCTCCCATGCGTGCGTGGGCGCGGTCGACGCCCACGTCCGCGCCGTTTCCCCACACTCTCCCCGCAAAATCCGGCCACGTCGCCGCCTCCCGCATCTCTCTCTCTCTCCCACGTTGCCGGCCGGTTTCCACCTCTCTCGGGCTCTATCCCGCCTCCCCTCCCCTATAAAAACAATCCCCGGGACCTCCTTTTCCGTTTCCCCCTCCTCCCCGAGCTTCCCCGTGCCCGAAACCACATCCTCCCCGTGAGACCCACACGCCGCCGCTCACCGGGGTTCTCCAGCCGCGCGCCGCCGCCGCTCCCGCCGTCGTCGCACTGCGCCGCTGCCACCTATAGCATCGCAGCGCCCCACCGCGCCCCAGCATCCGCTCCATTTCCCCTCCCCGCCTCCGAAGCACCGTCGCCACGCGCATCACCTCTCTCCACCGCCGCCGCCAACTCTAGACGCATGCCACGACTGTTCTAGCCATCGCCAAGCCACGCCGCTAGTTCCGTCGGCTTCGCCGCTCCACGGCGCACCCCGGCATCCACTCCGCCTCCCCAAAACACTGCCCTAACGCTAATCCCACCGTGCACCCGAGCGGTCACCGCCTTTACCACCTCCGGCCGCCGCTTGGCGCCGCTCCTAGCCACCCCAAGTCGCGCCGTCGCCGCCGCTCGCTTCGCAGCGCCGAGGAGCACCTCGGCCGCCGCTTTTCACGGCCGGGATCCCGCCGGAACACGGTTCCCCTCGCGCCGGTGAGCATCCGCCGCCCGTTCTCACCTCCGACCAGCGATTCATGCTGCTGGGAGCCCTCTCTCCCCCTCCTAACCTCTCCCCCATCCTTCCCAGGTCCTTCCGGCCGCCGTCCGCCGGTTCCCACTCACGGAACGCCACCGGGCCGTCGTTCCGCCTTCGTCCCGCGGAGCGCCGACGCCGAGCTCCCCCGCCTTTCCCCGCCCCTCGTCACCGCGTCCTTGGTGAGCTCCTCCTCTCCCTCCTTGCCTCCCTCCTCTGTCTCCCGTGCACGCTGCCCCGCGCTGGTGGCCGCCGCCGGTGACCACCGGGCCGTGCGCCGCGGCCGTTAGGTCGGCCGGCTTGCCGCCGCCCCGCTTGCCTGGCCGCCCGGACCCCCTTGCCGCGCCGCGTCACCACTTTCTCTCGTGTGCCACCGCCCATGCATGCCGCCGCTCCCGCGCCGCCCGCCAGTCGCCGTCGCCGGAGACCACGCCATCGCCGCGCCATGGCTCAGCCAGGCTGGCCTTGTGCCGTGGTGTGTCCTAGCCGCGCCGCCCCTGGCCGCCCGATCGGCTTGGGCCGATCCGGACCATCGGTTCCCGTGGACCAGCGGTGGACCGCCTCGGTGGTCCCGGTCCACGGTGGACCGGCGCCCTTGTGCTGCTGACCGGTGGGGCCCGCTTGCCGGCGCCGCCCCTCCCCGTGATGACATCAGCAACCCCTTTTCCTTTGGAAAAATAATTAATAATTGCGTCATAAATCGTATTTAATTATAGAAATTCATTTAATGGCTCAAAACTTCATTCGAACTCAAATTGGGCCATTCAACTTGCAAAATACATCTAAAATTGAGATCTACATGTTTGTTTACTTTTTATGTACTGTTTCCTTGGTGTTTATTAGAGTTTTTCCTCGTTTTGCATGCCAGCGTGTAGTTTCCGCCGTTTTGGAAGTCCGCGGTCGCGAGAAAATGAGTTTAGAAGATCAAAGTGAAGAAGCAAGGCAAGTCACACATTCCCCTTGAGCATGTTGATCCCAATTTATAATTGTTTTACCATTTACAAATAAACATGCATGTCTTGCTAATTACATGGGATCCGGGTATTACCTATCTACTCGCTTGTGCCATGTTTACTTGATATCTGTCATTTGTCAACCTTGGGTAATAAATCGACTAGCTTGTGTTACTTATGTTAACCTAGCTAGAACTACATGCTTAGCCATGCTTAATTACCACTAGCTCAGTTGATGGGATAATTGCAGTATTAGACCTTTTTAGTATCATGACGAGCTGCGTGCTTGAGACACCCGGCCATGTTCTATTGGCCGTAATTATCCAACTAAAATGTGACTGAATGTTGGGCTATGGGTGCATGGTTTTGCGAGTCGCACCCATGGCAATTAAGGACCGGTTCACGGGAAGCCCTGGAAGACTTACAGTGCTTACCACAAGCGGGAATGGGTAACTGCTTGATCTGAAGTATAGCTCGACCCTTTCCTAGGCACCGGTGGCGAGGGTGTCCGGTTGTCCAGCTGCCGGATTCATCACGGCGCACGAGGGGACTGCCCGCTGCCTTGCGAGGACCGGGAGTGAAACCTTAGCGTGGTGTGGATGGTTAGGGGAGAGTTATATGAAAGGTCTTGTCACAATCACTCGATATGGTGACGTGTGCATCATGGGCACATGATGACGCGGTGACATGCCGGTGGATTGTGTCTTGTGGGTACAGTTGTGCACCTCTGGCCAGAGTAAAACTATTCGAATAGCCGTGCCCGCGGTTATGGGCGATCAACTAGATTCACCGTGATTAGTCTCACACATAATAAATCGACCCAATGCACTGTAGTTCAGGTGGGTTGGTTGGGCCTGTTCAACATGGTGTAGCGTTGATCAGTGGAGATTTAATGTTACTTTAATTACTCAACAGTTTTACCGTTTTGCTCAATAAAATATTTTACAACCGCCTTTACACAAATAGCCACAAACCATTCTTGAATCCCCTTGCACGTCTGCATCGTTGGTGTGGCTTGCTGAGTACGGTGGTTGTACTCAGCCTTGCTATTATTCCCCCTTTTCAGAAGTGTAGTGCTTCTGAGCTGAAGACGAAGTTAGAGGACCAAGGCTCAGACCCCAGTTGAGTTTTGCCTGTGGAGTGGAGCTGAAGCCCCGCTAGGATCGTCTTTTTCCACTGCTGCTGCTTTCTTTTCGGTGTGAGGACTAAGTGCCTCTTCTGTAAGTATTTTACGCTTTATTTACATTTGGAACTGTTTATTACTTGTCGTGTTGTGTACCCTGGCTGGTCCTGGACAGGGATTTAATACACAAAATAGTCTGGAAATTTGGGCTTTTCTGGGCATGACATTCCTCAAGTTTCTAATTTGGAGAATGAAGCTTTAACACAACAATTTACTGAAAAAGAGATAAAGGAGGCTATTTTTCAAATGGAACATAACAAAGCACTGGGTCCTGATGGATTTCCTGCTGAGTTCTATCAAGTTTTTTGGAGTGTTATTAAATATGACTTGTTGGACCTCTTTAATGATTTTCATAATGGCACTCTACCTTTATTCTCTCTTAACTTTGGTACGATTATTTTATTACCTAAGTGTGTTGAGGCCATGAAAATTCAGCAATATAGGCCCATATGCTTACTTAACATTAGTTTTAAGATTTTTACCAAAGTTGCTACAAATAGGATAATGGGTGTTGCACAGAAAGTGATTAGTCCCACTCAAACTGCCTTTATTCCGGGGAGGAACATTATGGAAGGTGTAGTTATTTTGCATGAAACTATGCACGAACTGCATCGCAAGAATAAAAGTGGAGTAATTTTTAAGATTGACTTTGAAAAAGCTTATGATAAGGTTAAATGGCCTTTTGTTCAACAGACTTTGAGGATGAAAGGTTTTTCTCCTAAATGGTGTCAGTGGATAGCTTCTTTTATACCAGGGGGTCATGTGGGTATTAAAGTTAATGATCAAATTGGCAATAACTTTCAAACTTTAAAAGGTCTTAGGCAAGGGGATCCTTTATCTCCAATTCTCTTTAATATTGTAGCTGATATGCTTGCATTGCTAATTAAGAGAGCTAAAGTTGATGGTTTTATAAATGGAGTGATTCCTCATTTGGTGGATGATGGTTTATCTATTTTGCAATATGCAGATGATACTATCATTTTTCTTGAGCATGATTTACAGCAAGCAAAGAATCTAAAACTGATTTTATCTGTGTTCTAAAAGCTATCTGGCTTGAAAATAAATTTTCACAAAAGTGAATTATTTTGTTTTGGTCAAGCAAATGATTATTATGATCAATACTCTAATATCTTTGGTTGTAAGCTAGGTGCTTTTCCTGTAAAATATCTTGGTATTCCTATGCATTTTAGAAAGCTTAGTAACAAAGACTGGAAAGTTATTGAACAAAGAATAGAGAAAAAACTTAGTAGTTGGAAAGGTAAGCATATGTCTGTTGGGGGTAGATTAGTGTTAATTAATTCTGCACTTTCAAGTTTAGCTGTGTTTATGATTTCTTTTTTTGAGGTTCCCAAAGGGGTTCTTCAAAAAATAGATTATTATAGATCACGCTTCTTTTGGCAAGGGGATGATCATAAGAAAAAGTACAGACTTACTAGATGGGATATTATTTGCCAGCACAAAGATCAAGGCAGTTTGGGGGTTCATAATCTGGAAATTCAAAACAAATGCGTGTTGAGTAAATGCTTATTTAAGTTAATAAATGAGGAAGGGGTTTGGCAAGACTTGTTGAAGAGAAAATATCTTTATAATAAGTCTATAACCCAAGTTGATAGAAAACATGGCGATTCCCATTTTTGGTCCGGTCTAATGAAAGTTAAGGATACTTTCTTGAATATGGATTCCTGGATTCTGAATAATGGGGAACAAATAAGATTTTAGGAAGATAAATGGTTAGGTAACTTGCCTTTTAAAGATAAGTATCCTTCCTTGTATACCATTGTCCGAAGGACATGTTCTTCAATTGCTAGTGTTATGAATTCTGTTCCTCTTAATGTGCCTTTTAGGAGAGCATTAGTGGGTCAGAATCTTGTTCCTTGGCATGATTTGTGTGCTTCTATTGTTCATATCCAGTTGAATCACTCATCTGATTGTTTTAAATGGAACTTTAATCAGAATGGTATGTTCACGATAAGGTCAATGTATCTTGCTTTAATTAATAATGTCTATATTGACAGAAATAAGATAATTTGGAAGCTCAAGATGCCGCTTAAGATTAAGATCTTTATGTGGTATTTGCTTAAAGGTGTCGTGTTAACTAAAGACAATTTGGCAAGACAGAATTGGAATGGTAGTTTGAGATGTTGTTTCTGCATGAAAAATGAATCTATCCAACATCTTTTTATTGATTGTCATTATGCAAAGTTTTTATGGAAAGTAGTCCAATTCTCTTTTGGTTTATACCTTCCTAGTAGCATAACCCACATTTTTGATGGTTGGCTTTTGGGGGTGGACAAGAAAAGGAGCAAGCTTGTACTTGTAGGAGCTTCTGCAATATGTTGGGCTCTCTGGTTGAGCAGGAATGATTTGGTTTTTGATAAATCACCATCCATCTCTTATATGCAGGTAATTTTTAGGGCAACATATTGGCTCCGATACTGGGTGCAACTACAAAAGTTTGAAGATGACAGAGAGTTTATAAAAGTTGCATGTTGCAAGCTTGAGACAACAATTATGCAACTTTTAGTCAATTATGGTCGGAGATTCACAAATAGACTTCAATAATGTGTTCTCCTTATTTTAGTTTCATTACTTATTTTGTTCATTGGGTGTTTTCAATGATTTGTTGAACTACACTCTTATTTGAGTGCTTCTATGTAATAATTGGCTGTAGCTCTCTTGAGCAAAGGCCAGGATGTTATATTCATTTATCTAAAATAAATAAATAAATATATATATATATAGAGAGAGAGAGAGAGAGTAGCTCTATTATACACCCCTCCCTTAGAATAATTATTCTACACCCCCTCCTATCCGGCCCACCCCTCCTTCCCTCCCCCACGCGCGCCCCTCCCTCCCCAGTCCCGCGTCGCTCCCTCCCAGCGCACGCGACCCCACCACCTCCCGCTTCGCTCCCCCCGGGCGACCCCACCACCTCTCGGTGCGCGCTTGCCCTCTCCCGATCTCTTCTCTTTTCTTATTTTTCCTCCTCTTCCCGATCTCTTCCCTTTTCTTTTCTCTTTTTTAGAAAAATTAAAAATAAATTGGTGAATCCAAGACTAAACCCATGATCTCATGGTTCATAACAAACTCTCCTAACCAATTCACCCTATAACACAATGTGATATAAGATCATTGTTTGCTTTATCTATATATCTGTTCAAATTTTCTGAACACAAACCCGTTATGTTACTGTAGGAACCATACCTTCTTACTATTATTCGATAGTAACATTATTGCAGAAGTGCAGTAACACGATACGTTACTGCGAAATTTATAGGTCGTTACTGCACTTTTTACAGTAACATCATGATTAAAATTACAGCAACAGAGAACATATGGTAGTAACGGTACTACTATAGTACCACTGCTTGTGCACAGGTAAATTTTTAAATCTCAATCTTGTGCAAAATACAAGTGCTAAAAAAGCGCATGTGCATGGTCACAAGTTAATAAAAAGTGATAAAAGTACTTCTCTTTGTCCATACAAAAATACATAATAGCAAGTTTAGTACGAAGTAAACTTTTAGAATTCTAATCTTTAAACAATAATATCTCTCACCTCGGATATTATTTTTTAGAACCGTTTTCACCATAATGCTTTAAAACGACGTTACAATGAGACAATAGTCCTGTTACTACACGGTGATCGAGACAAAAATGCTTTTATAACATTGTTACTGCGGAAACTAGTCGCGTTACTACACATTGATCGTCGCGTTACTACGCCGTTCCAATGAGATGAGAACTAAAAAAAAGTAAATCTCAATCTTTACAGAGTAATATCTCTCACGTTATATAGTATTTTTCTAATCCGTCTGCACCATGATGTTCATAAAAAAGTGCTTAATAAAACTAGATCCATCATGACTATTTTTCGATGTTGTTACTGCGAGAAAGTTGTCCTGTTACTGCACGATGATAATTATGTTACTGCGGAATTTCTGTGAGACGTGAACAGCAAAGTGGTGGGCGGGGAGGGAGTCAATGGGCAGGTTTGACCGGCGGGAGGGGGCTTTGACCAGCCTTTGACTAAGGTGGGAGGGGAGATTTGGGCCCTAGGGAGGGTGGGGGAGGTGGGATTGGCCCATGGGAGGGGGGTGTAGAATAGTTATTTTAGGGGAGGGGTGTAGAATAGATTCACTATTTATATATATAGTAGCTCTAATCTACACCCGTCCCTTAGAATAACTATTCTACACCCCTCTCCCATCACCCAACCCACTCCTCCCTCCCGTGGGCCTCCTCCCGCGCGCCGCCCCTCCCCTCTTCCTCCCGCACGCGTCGCGTCCCTCCCCCTCCTCATTTTTCTGTCGAGCTCCCCTCCCAGCGCCTTCCCCCTCTCGATCCCCTCCTCCTCCTGGCGCCTCCCTCCTTCCCTCCCTCTCTCTTTCTGTTCCATCCTCCCCCTCCTATTTGATGGATCTCTTCTTTTTTTTATCTCATATTTTCCCTCCTCCCAAGGTCTATTCTCTTTCCCTTCCTTTGCTTCACCTTGAAAAGATAACTAAAAATTAAAATAGCAAAATCAAGACTTGAACACATGACCTCATAGTTTATAGTAAGCTCTCCTAACCAATTTACCCAATAACACTATGTGATTAGGGGTTATTGCTTGCTTGCTTTCTACCTCTATATAAATTTTATGAGAACAAATCAGTTATATTACTATAGGAATCGTACCTTGTTACTATGACTCGGTAGAAATATTATCGCAGAAGTGCAGTAACACGGTACATTACTGCGAAATTTATAGGTTATTACTGCGAAATTTATAGGTTGTTACTGCGGTTTTTACAGTAACATCATCATGAAACTGCAGTAACAGAGAACATATGTTATTAACGGTACTACTACAATACCACTACTTGTGCATAGCTAAATTATTAAATCTCAATCTTGTGCAAAATACAAGTGCTAAAAATGCATGTGCATATGCATAGTCACAAGTTAACACAAAGTGCTAAAAGTACTTTTCTTCGTTCATACAAAGATACATAGTAGCAAGTAAACTATTATAATTCTAATCTTTAAACAATAATACAATAGTCTTGTTACTACACGATAATCGAGACAACATGCTTAACGAAACTAGATCCATCATGACTATTTTATAACGTTGTTACTGCGGAAAGTAGCCATGTTACTACATATTGACTGTCGCGTTACTATGCCGTTCCAGCGAGACGAGAACTGAAAAAAAAGTAAATCTCAATCTTGAGAGCAATATCTCTCACTTTATATATTATTTTTCTAATCTGTCTGCACCATAATGTTCGTAAAAAAAGTGCTTAATAAAACTAGATCCATCATGACTATTTTTTGATGTCGTTACTGCGAGATTGTTGTCCTGTTACTGCAGATGACCGTTCCGTTACTGCAGAATTCCTGTGAGACGAGGACAACAAAGTGGTGGGCGGGGGAGGGAGTCAATGGGCGAGTTTGACCGGCAGGAGGGGGCTTTGACCAGCCTTTGACTGAGGTGGGAGGGGGGATTTAGGCCTTAGGAAGGGTGGGGGAGGAGGGATTGGTCCATGGAAGAGGGGGGTGTAGAATAGTTTTACTATATATATATATATATATATATATATATATATATATACACACACACACACACAATGCTAGAATGTCTTATAATATAAAATGGAGTAGCAGTTATAGCTATTCCTCTCCATTAAAAAAAACAACTTATAGAGTTTTGCATTTGTAAAAGGCAAAAAAAAAAACCAACTTTTGCCACATCCAAACTACTACTGCATGGTAAACAATAAACACAAATACTATAGTAGTACTTCCAAATAAAAAAATAAACAATTAATTACAATAGTATTGTACAAGGGCATTTTGGTCTGTTGTTATTATATTACCACTAAATTTGCATTGGGCTTTTCTGAGAAAAAGAGAGTACAAAAATATATAATTCTTAGTTACTATCTCTATTCCATCTTGTAACTACTTCTGCACTTTTAAGAGGAGACATTAAGTAATGAGGTGAAATTAAACAGGAGACGGTTGTGATGGTTGAAATAAAAATGTATATATGAAAATAAAATAAATAAGACATGGTTATAATTGGTTGAGAAAAGAGAATCAGTGGAAAAATAGTATATTATGGGATAAATTTTAAATACTAGAAGTAGCTATAATAGAACAGAGGGAATACCACACTTTTCTTCTTAGTACTAGTTGTAATGAAGAAAACTTTATTACACTATACTATATTATATATATACTGAGCTGTATGAACCAATCAACCGTTCTTTTCTTAATTAGTTCGATATTCATTGTTATGGAAGCAATGCCAGAAATTTGCTTTCCTAGCAATAGCTAGCATATCATGTATAAATATTTCGTGATACCAGTAGAATTTGATTGAACCAACTATTGGCCGGAAAGATATCTTAAGTAAGCTGTACGCGTGTGCTGCATGTCTTAGTAATTAAAATTTGCAGAATGCATGATCGGCATAGTAAGTTCTGCCAACGATCACACAACTGAATATATCATATATAAGGCTGGTTGTGATATAAGTTATCTAATGAAATATTTAATGAAGATTTCAAATGCAGCGCTACTGTCAACAAGAATATTTTTACTCGATTTTGAGAATCACCAGGTAGCAGTTTTGTTCTAGAAACATGATATTCAGATATTGTACATTTTTTTTGTATGCATAATGAGATTTTCTGATCATTAATTGTTATACTAATTCAGCAAACTGCATTCTTCCCATGCTTAGTATCTAATAAGTTGTCCCTGAAGTATGAGCAACAACTCTTTTCGATTTTGTAGACTGCATCTGAATAACTAACTACATGCTTAACAAAATTAAGCATAATTTGGATTTGTACGATCTCAAGTTATAACAAGATCATCATCAACTACTTGCACCAAGTAGCAGCCAAATGAACTTACCAAAAGAAAGTGAGCCGGGCGAAATTGTCATGTTTATGAAGTTATGTTTCGTGGTACATGATGTTTCCCGAATACAATTCAGGTCAATCAAGGATTCTGTTTTCTCCAGGCATTGCTAAAGAAAAACAAATTGCCGCGTGCCTTGCACGATCACTCCAATGGTAGTAGAAACGAAACAAATTATGTTTCTGCTGGTTGCAATGTAGCTCGAGGAGCCAATTTGAAATGCTGGAATTACAAGTCCAGTGGTAGAAGCTAAACATATAGATCCCAATGTTTCCCATGTCCATGAAAGCAGTGCCTATATTATGTTGAATGGTGATGCTATTTTTCTCTTTCAATCTTTTTCCCTACAAGAATCGGACTACTAGACCGTGTTTGCATTTTGTAGTTTGTACAAATATATTTATAAACAAGTTCTTGCTATATATATATAGCCATACATCAATTGACACCCTTAAAGTAAAATGTTTTCTTTCTAGTCTCAACTAACATGGATATATTGTTGCTATATATAATATATGGTATCTCTGCACGGAGGCAAATAATTTGCTGCAGCAAAAGCCTCATAACTTCTCTCTGCTTGTAATTTTAAAGCATATATCTACCCAAAGGAGAAAATAGTGGATACTCAATTTTAAAGGTTAACACAACAAAAGGGTAAATCTTTCGGTACTATTGTTCACAGTACAGATGATTACCTTGTCCTAGAAAATGAAATGCATCATCAATTCCGTACAATATATACAACAGGTTGGTAGATAAATTACAAGTCGCGTAAGTTGTATGCAACACATCCGCTTATTGCAAATATACACATATCCACAATGTTCTATCACGCAAACCGTTAAAAGAAAAAGATAATCTTATTGCAAATATACACATATCCACAAAGTTCTATCACGCAAAACATTAAAACAAAGTTATTTTTTTTCATATAGCAGCTCTAGACTTCTTCCTCGTGAAGAACATGGTGATGCGGGGGAAGAACGACAGCTTCTTTCTTTTCTTCTTATTCGAGAGCAACGCTGAATCATTAGGGGTACTCCTCGCAGACATATCCAGCAGTGGATGAACCGAGGCGTAACTATCATCCTTGCTTGTGCTCTTGGTGTCGCTGCTGCGTTCAACGATGATCACAGGGGTGCTTGATGGATTAAGTTGCGATTTCGAAGCTTCGCCAGCCTTACGACGCTGCTCATTCTCTTCTCTCCATTTTCTCAATTCTTGCTCCATGGCAAGCTTGCCTTCAGTGGCTCTATCAGCTCTCTCTGTGGCAGCAACCAATGCCTGCTTTCGTTGTTCCAAAACCTTGTGTGTTTCACTCAGTGTTGATAAGATACGAGACTCGGACTCCTTGGCTATCTTGGCCTGTGCAATTGCAGAAGCCGTCCTTTCATGGACAAGTTCTTCTGCCTTGCTGGATTTCGCAATGAGAGATTGGTATTCATCCAGGTCAACTGTGACTATCTGAGAGCCTTGTTCCTCGATATCCACTGGAAGCTCACTGTCAAACGGTCTGAGGGCATCAATTGCCAGCCTCATGGACTCTTTCGTGGCCTCCATCTCCTTTAGAACTGCCTGGATCCTGAATTCCATAGTATCAAGACAAGATTTTGCATGGTCCATATCCTCCTTGGCCTTTCTTAGCTTCTCCTGTGCCTCTCTTGCGATGGACTTAGACTCATCAGCTTCTTTGGCTGTATCTTCCATAATCTTCTGCAACCCAAGCATTCCATTTCGGGATTCTTTCTCCTTGGCCTGAACTGCTTCCAGTTCCCGGAGTGCTAGCTGAATCTCCACCCTTAGAGATGCAGCAGCGATGGATGACGTCGCTTCCATCTGCTTCATGGTAGCAAGTGCCGTTTTCTCTTTGATCAACTCTGCTTTTAGCGATGCCGCAGCAACATTCAGAGCACAAACTTCATCTCTCACCTTATCTACGCTCATCAGACACTCCTCCAACTCTCGTGTAGATAGAATAACTTCATTGTGTAAAGATCTTTGAGTAATATTTCCTTGTGCTTCTTTATCAATTGGCTTAGCTTCCACATATCCAGCTAGCTCATTTTTCAGCTTGAGCAACAAGCCGGTTGATGTGTCAAGTGTTGATTTCAATTCTTCAATAGAAGAAATTTTCTTGGCGAGCTGATTGAGCTCCTCTTCTGCTTGCCTCAGATCACTCTTCCATTTAAGGGAATCCTCATCACATGCCAAGGACGTGTCTTTACTATGTTTTTCAGCATCATGGCATGTGGAATGAGCCAATTCCAACTCCACCTTCAGTCTGTTAAGTTCTACGGTGAGCTCCTCAACCTTCCTTACAGCACCTTCAGACATTGAAACGGCTAACTGAGCTTTCCCGATAGAAATATCCCGTTCAATCAACAAGGTCTCATAATTCTCCTGCACTTTTCCGGACTCATCCTTCACTAACATTAAGTTGGCCAGCACTGCGTTGTACTGTTCTTTGATTATATTCAATTTCTCCCTGCCAGTGACACCACCATCACTGGTATCTCCTTCCCGCATCTCATGTACTATTAACTGAAATAACTCCAAACCCAACCTCGCAATTATCTCCTCCTCTTGTGCCTTTTCCAGGTCATGTTCCAATCCTTCAATTAGCCTCTTTGTTTTCTCATACTCGTTGGACAGAGGCACCTTTGCTGCCTCTACAGCCTCTGCTTGTCGTTTACTTTCTGAAATTTCCTTCTTCAGCCTATCAAGTTCAAGTACGATTTCATTCTCCTGCATGTACTAAGATTGTTAATCTTACATGGAGATCACATATGAAAAGAAGTAAATTAAGTGGTAAAGCAAGGTTTTACAAAATTAAAGAAAAAAATACAAATGACAGCATAATTTATAGAGCTGTAGCTGAGATGTTTCATATGCAAATAAGGGAAGGGAACAACTCTGAGTTACCTGCTCTGGCTCTGTTATACGAGTTTTCCAGTTGACGCTGCCACCAAATCTTGAGGCCGCCACCTTAACTGATTCAATGTGGGTTGTTGTATCGACAAAGGTGTTATCTGTTCTGAAGTTCTTCCCGCTGTTTGATCTGTTCAAAGGTGCAGGGGCCTTCTGCCGCATGTCTCTTAAGCTCATTTGGCGCTCATTAAAACGATGCATCAGATGTGGCTTCTTTTCTTTCACCTTTGCTGGTGTCGCAGCTGAAGTCTCATATGAAGCCTTCACAGAATAGGAACAAAAGGCATCATCCCCAGTGTTATGCAGGGGTGTATCTTGTAGTTGGACCACTGCTTTCAGCCTGTCGGAGGTCTGTGAAGTTGAGTGGGTGTTCTTCTCTGAAGGTGGAATTGTGGTAGAATCACTGCTGGGTTCTGTTGATTCATCATCATTCTGAGAGGTCACTGAAAAAGCATGAGGATCACTGGCAGATACAAGTCCACTGTTGTCTACTTCAGATGGAGTTGCGCAGACGCTAATAGGAGCCTTTTGTTCTGTTGATATTTCTTGCAGATTGCTTTTGTTGCCAACTAAGATTTCTGGAAGTTCTTCCTGCATTGCTGCCTCAAAGTTGGCTGTTTCTCTGTTCTGAAGATTACTGTTCTCACAATCAGTACCTGCAGTTAGCTCAGGCTCTGCAGAATTTTGCATGAATTTCGGTGCCGACAAAGATGCAATTAGAGGGGAGTCAGGCTCTTCAAGATTCTTCTCTGCCATTCTTCAAACTCAGTTAAATATTATCTATGGAAGAGAACATTGAAGAGGAAAGTAGACTGATAAGTTGATCACAGAGCATTATAAACCAATATTGGAGAAAGAGCTGCTTTCTCAAATGGAATAAAATCAAATAATACATGATCGTACAAACACATGCTAATAACAAACTTGTATAACCATGAAGGGAGATTTTTTTTTTGGTTATTTCATCAAAGGATTTATCTTCTGTGATTTTACTATTTGAAGAACATTTATGGATGGCATCAAATAATTCATGGTAATTACAGCAAACTAAACATAAACTATCAGTGCATAAACAACTTGATAATTCAAAAACCAATGGCCATACTGTTTATTTGGCCAGAGATACTTCCGGGCTCTTATTATTACTATTTTCCGTGAACAATTAGAATTCATTTAGAGAAAGTTACAAATATATTAGTACACTATGGACTTTTACCAGACAATTTTTTTTACTGAATTTTACCAGACAAAATTAAAAACACCAATCTTTTTAAGAACATAAAAACACCAATCTGAAACATATAAAGAATAAAAGATCAGGAGAGTGAGGAGAGTTTTCAATTTTGACTTTTGAGTAAATTCTGTTGTAAAACAAAGAACCATATTCATGCTGAAACAGCAGAAAACATCAGAATGATCAGTCGAGGACTCATGAAACGAAATATCAATATCAGTCTAAAACTGAAATATGACCAATACAACAGAATAGTACAGATATCACGGCAATGGATAAGAATGTAATCCCAAATGTAAAGACAAAAAGCATAAGCTGAAGCTTACCCGAGAAACTTGCACTTCTGATTTTGGAGGAAGAAGTGGATTTGGCAGTTTTTGCAGGTATTGGATGGACAAGACTGGAGGGGGTTCAATGAATTGAAGCAGGAGAGAGCCAGGTGGGAGAGGAGAAAGGACCAATTGAATAATCATAGCAGTAGACTTGGACCTGTTCTCCCAATTATAAAATTACTTCTTTATTTTGAGACTATAGGCACAAAAGCTGGATGCTTAAGGAAATTGTGTGCCACCATGAGTTACGAACAGGCTGGGCTGAATAACATTTTAGAAAAAAAAAACACTCAAATAAATCAACATGATAGTTCAAAATAATATATACATGTCTCTTTCTACCTATATATATAAAAGAATGGTGCTTCATGTTTCTCTGGCGACAATTTGTTATGGTCTGGCATTTCATTAGTTTAATTTGCACAGAACATCTTTTAAAATACTACCTGAATTAGTTTATCCTTTTTCTTCAAGTCTACAAGAAGGCAAATACAAAAACAATTATTACAGATACATCTATATTCTATACTATCCTGTACATTTTGAAATGGAGCAGAAGATACGAACGGTGTGTCTTGATTTCCATGGTAACAATTTACAGTGTAAGAAAGTAAATAGGTAAGTTACCATATGTAAAGTTAATGTTGAGCGCTGGATATATACGTGCTTCTATCCTGCTTCAGTTTTATAATTACCAGAAAATGGAAAAACAATGTACAGTTGGCCTGTAGAGCATCATTTAACAACAAATTTATATCTTGCCTCCAAGTTAAACAAAATTCCACAATTGCAGGGATCTTTGTTTCAGCTCAATGGAAGACCTGACTGACAGCTGAATTCTCCACAGGACTTGTTGCATTTTTTTTAATTGATAATCAAATTTGACAGGATTTCATTAGCTGTCTGTTGACCTAGGCTGTCATTTATCTTCATCCAAATCAGACCGAAAAAATGTTTAATTTTGTACTGCCAGAAACAGCAATCATCACAGCAATGAAACAACTGTAGACATCTCACCATTTACATAATCAGAATCTGAATAAATTTGAAGCGGTTGCACCAAGATGGAAATGGTTCCTTCAGTTTTAATGTTTGCCTGCTAGTTCAAAAGATTTCGCTGCAGAAATATGAATGCATTTTGTTTTTTGCTTTGACAACCTAATTCATCTGTTGATCCTCTGTAGCAAAGCATCGACCAGACCTGAAATTGTACTGCCTAATGTATGAGTATCGGACCACTAACAATAACTTCTTTCATCAGGGTCAGTATGTTCCCCCAATTAAGCTAACTCCCACATCTTTTATCAATCCTTTTGCTTCCATATCTGACCGCAGTCGCTCGTAATCACTCCATTTGCCCGCTGAAGCATAGATGTTAGAGAGCATGACATAAGATCTTGGATTTCCATGGTCAGATTCAGTGAGTATTTTCCCAACAGATTCACCAAGTTTAGAATTTCGATGAAACCTACAGGCTCCAAGCAATGACTCAAGCAAACTTTTGGATGGTCTGAATGGCATCGTTGTAACAATATCATATGCTTCATCCAAGTGTCCAGTTCGGCCCAATAGATCTACCATGCATGCATAATGCTCCATTCTTGGTGTGATGCCATGATCTGCAAGCATTGATCTGAATAATGTTCTTCCTTGCTCGAGAAATCCACTTCGACTGCAGGCTGATAAAACACTAACAAAAGTTATGTCATCAGGCTTGATTCCTGAAGATACCATCATCAAGAAAAGGTCAAGGGCAGACCCACCATCCCCATGCATACTGTAGGCATTAATCATTGTACTCCAAGAGACAGAATCTTTTTCCAGCGAGATATCAAAGATCTTCCTTGCAAAAGATATGCTTCCGCACCTTGAATGCATATCTATAAGAGCATTGAGAACAACAATGGTTCCATCAAAGCCCTTCTGCAGTGCAATTGCTGTGACACATTCTGCCAAATCTGCCTTTCCAAGCTGTGAACATGCTGAGATAAGTGCCAACATGGTTACTGCATCAGTTTTAACATTTAGGAACTGTATTTGCCTGAAGTAATCAAATGCAACTCCAGCCTGCTTACATTGCACACAAGCAGATAGGATGGCATTCCACACTATGTTGTTTCTTTCACCTACCAAACAAAAAAGGTTGTGGCAATATTCTAAATTGTTGAACCTACTATACATACAAATGGCTGATGTAAAGAGAGATGTTTCTAGCTTGGAGAAATTTCGAATTGCATAGCTGTGAACAGTCTTCCCTTGCAACTGGCTATGACAGATAGGCAATAAATTCAGCAGCGTAATAATATTTGGCTTCTGATCATTCTTGATCATATGATAGAATAAAGGTAGGATCTCCTCAAATAAGTTGTTTTTGCGGTATCCTGTCATCAGAGCATTGTAAGAGATTGTGTTCACTGAAGACAAGCTATCAAAGAGTTTCTCACCAGCCTGAATAATACCACAGTTGGTGTACATAGTAATGAGGGCATTTGCAACAGAAACATCCAAGTTGCATCCACTTCTAATTGCTAAAGAATGAACAGATTCTCCAACTGTAATATCCTCAATGGCAGAAAGGCTGCTGATAAGCGCAATCAGCGTTACTAGATCAAACTGCATGTCTGCCAGGCGCATTTGGCAGAAAAATCTTAAACAAGCCACTGAATCTCCATTTTCAGCAAAACCAGATATTATAGTGTTCCAAGATATTAATGTCCGCACTTCCATTGTGTGAAATAACTTACAACAAATTGAGAGCTGCCCGCAGTCGGCATACATAGCAAGGAGTGCATTCATCACACTCTCATTCAATTCAAGTCTGCTTCTGACAGCATATGCATGTATAGATTTCCCGACATGTAAATCTTCTGTGTGTCTGCATTTCGAGATCACACTAATGACAGTTAATGCATCTGGATCAACTCCTTCAATTTGCATCCTTCGTACTGAACCCATAACCATGTTCCATTTGTTATTCACAAGGTACCCAGAAATTAAGGAGTTCCACAAGAGTTGACTCTTCTCGGTAACACTAGAGAAAAGAAACACAGCTGAATCCAAGTCCCCAAGCTTCGAATACATGGAAACCAGAGCACTGACAACAGAAACCTGTTCTGCAAGACCAAACTTGATAACCATACCATGCACAGACTCACCATGGTTTATACCAAAGAAATTACTGCAACATGGAAGGATAGATACCACTGTAACCAGATTAGGCACTAGCCCTTTGCAACGCATCAATCTGAATACCCCAAATGCTTTCTCCCAAGCTCCATGCTGCATGCACACTGAGATCATGGAATTGCAAGATACCAAATTATCCACCAAACTCTGATGAAATAGTGACAAGGATGATGAAAGATGACCGAACGCGGCATACATTGAGATGAAAGCAGGTGTAAGGGACTCGTCACCAAGGACACCAGATTTCAGTGCGAATGCGTGCAACGGATCACCGGCATCCCTTACTCCTAAACCACTGACCATACTGACAATGCCAACAAGAGAGCTAGCATTGGGCCTGAAACCATCCTGCTGCATCTGCTTCAAAGCCTCAGCAGCTTCCAGTAAACAGCCATTCAGAGAATAGCCAGAAATCATCGCGTTCCAGGAGATCAGGTCTCTGCTCTTCATGCCATCAAAGACTCTCCTCGACAGATCAACCTGACCAGACTTAGCATACATGTCAAGCAGCGCAGTCTGCACTCCGACATTTCCACCATGCCCTGTCCGCACAACCCGGCACTGCACCTCCTTCCCCAGCCGGAGCCAAGAAACGGCGGCGCAAGCCCTGATGACCGGCGGGAACGTGAAGTTGTCGGACCCAAAGGCGCACACCTCCCGGTAGAGGCCAAGAAGCTCCCGGTGGAACCCATGGTCCGAGAAGCACCGGACGGCAATGTTCAGGTCATACACCTCGGCGCGGCCGCGGTAGAACCCGGCGAACACCGCCGCCGCCGAAGCGGGCTTACCGAAGAAGAGGTACCTCTCGACGGCGCCCGCGACGACGGAGGCGTCCTCCCGGAGCGCGCCCGTGACGGCGAGCCGCGCGTGGAGCTTGCTGAAGCATTTCGCCGAACGGGTGGCGCGCAAGAGCCTGGAGACAGCGTCGACTCGTGGTGGAATCGCGCTTGATGGGGTCGAGGAGGCGTCCGGGGATTCTGCGTGGGTTCGCTTGGATTTGGATGGGGAACTTGAGTTTTTGATGAATCTTGAGAATCTGTGGTGGCGCGTGGTCATGCTACGAAACCATGGAGGAGGAGCAACTTCTCCTCGGTTTTGTTGGCTTTGGTAGCGACTAGCAACTGCCGAGTGCCGATCTGGCTCTAGCGTAAGGGGGAATTTAATTATTTATCTCTTTTAGTTTGACAATTATCTAAATTAGGACGATGGTAGCCTAATGCGCGGGCATGTATATCATAGGCTATATTTGAGCAACTTACCAGGAATATCAACCATACATGCCAAACTTCAGAAATATGTTTTCTTCATAAATTTATTTGCCGACTTTGCCTAAATAACTTTTGTTAGGTATCTGTTACCTTTATACTAGTATGTAATATTTAATGCATCCGTATTTGTAATTATTATTTCTTCACCATTTAAAATAGAGGTAGACTTAGTTCGTTTAGAAAACATGTGTAACAAATTAAGAATTAAGTTCAAATTAAAAGTAATGTGTTTTTTAGTTGAATGTTTTGGGCTCTTTTAATAAATCTCGAAAAACTATTATTGTTAATAATGTACCATCAAGCTAGCCCTCCTTTTAATTGGTTCATATTAAGGTAATTTGTTATATATTTTTACATATGGATAATAAAGATAGAATAGATATACCCTGATTTTTCTTCTGGGAGTATGTATGTACAACATAAGGAGGGGAGGAGTTTTGTTTCCTTTGAGATAGATTCAATAGTTGGGGTCTTTAATTATAAATTTTGTAGTAAATAATCTAGTGATGTACGTAAAATATTAGCTATATGATTTAGCTTATCACAAAATATATTTTCTATACAGAGGAGGGGAGCTTGCATA
This sequence comes from Oryza glaberrima, assembly GCF_000147395.1. NCBI lineage: Eukaryota > Viridiplantae > Streptophyta > Magnoliopsida > Poales > Poaceae > Oryza > Oryza glaberrima. The sequence continues at coordinate 11,320,497 of NC_068331.1, forward strand.
AGGGGGGAAGATGTAGCGTACGTACGTGCACAATATGTAAACGATATGGACAGCCCCTATGGGCCTTAGGGACTTTTACTTTTTTGTTAGCAAATCTAATGGTACAAAGTGGGTCCACTGAGTTTAAATGGTCAGATATGTTTCTTTTTCTAAGAATTATTAGAAATTCCTCTAATTTATTAAAGCGCCACGTGGCCACTTAGGATCGTTTGTAGGAGTCACACGTGACAGTTTGATTGTGTTTGTAGGAAGTTTAATGAGCTTTTAATAATATATAATAGATAATAGATAGATGTCCGATCCATTGTCTCTATTTTCTTAAGAAACCTCGCGAAACTTTTACTACTGACAAATATATATTATTTGTACCATCGTAATTGCTTTAATTGGTTCATATGCATATAATTTGTTATATGCTTGCATGTGAATTAGTAAATATGGAAGAAATATATTTACCCTAAACATTGTTTCTCTATGATACGTGAGACCCGTACAGTAGTTAAAAGAAAAGTATAGTCAATCTAAATAATATTAATACTCATACATAGTACATTATATCAGAAAATCTAAATGGATTTTTAAGTTGGTTATGCATGCATAGGAACAATGAACATGCTCGAAGCCTATTAATATTCATATATAGGAGTATTCACATTTTTAATGGTCTATGCATATAAAATACACAAATTTATCTTTATATCTAAAAGATATAGAAGCCATAGTAATATTCATTTGTTTCTTTTACCTCTAAGTCCATTAAATGATAATGTATACTATATTTTAGAATGCTTATATACAAATCAGCCGATTTAATTTATCTCGTCAGTTGAGCATATTTCAAAAGACATAATTAATTAGATATTGTTGCATCCAACTAAAGGTACAATATTTTTTTTATAATTTATGTTATTCATAGTTAAATCTGTTCTTTTCACTTACATATTATATATCTAATTTTTCTATGCATGCTTGCAAAGTAATGTATGATGATGCAGTATATGTTGTTAAATTATTTTACAATTTTGTATGACAATTTGGATGACATTTAAATTGTAGGAGTATGGACCTAGATAAATTAAATTTATGCATAAATTTATTTTCATAGTTTCATTTATAATTTTTATTTTAACACCATCGATCTAATATAGCTATGCAGTTTTATGGAATAACTTAAGATCACATAATACATGTTTATTTTATTTTTAATGTTTCATTGTGACCACTAGATAAATTATTCTTTTATATGAAAATTATTCACGGTGTATGTTTCTTAAATGGTTTAAGATGATAAAATATATGTACATTTTTTTATATATCTTATTGTTGTTTGATTGGTATGTAAAAGATACATTGGCCTTTCTACATTCACCTTCCTGGGTAGATTATTCGATTCTAGCTATATTCATGTCATATTAATCAATATATATCAATCAACAATTACATAATTTATATGTGTAGTACCCTGATAATTTTTTGCTAGGATCGCAATTAAAAGAAAGGGTATATATCCAAGTGATGCCCTGATAATTCTTTTCTTGGGTTTGCTATATCCAGGTGACGTATTATAATTTTTGTACGGAAACATATGATAACATCTAAATAAATAATAGTTTAAACAAATTAAAAATTGGATATTGGATATGTACTCGAGAGTTATGAATATCTATCTAATTATTATTATTTTTATATATTTGGTTGATAGCTAAAAAATAGAAGAGTCATTTATACAATTATGGTAATTTATTATGTCCATTGTGGCTTAGGAGTATTTGTAGAGGTGTACTGCACGTAAAAGTTCTACTCATATTGACGTGAACAAACTTCAAATATCTGTTTTTTTACTTACGGTAGTTTTTAATCTTACATTGTACTTATATATAATTTACGATACACATTTTTCCTTCTAATTAAACCTTCGCGGCAAGCAGGGGGTAGAAACGGAGGGAGTACCGACGGTTTCTCGGAGGAAGGCGGCGGTTTGTGCGCACAGGAGGCGGGGGACCGGGGATAATGCAGGGTGCGCGGGCTCACGTTCATAGGCGCGCGGGGCGAGGTTGGCTGGTGATTGGTGAAGTGCGATCCGGTGTGACAAGTCAGAAGCGAGGATCGATGGAGTAGCGTCGCCTGAACAGAACACCCACGATCGCGAGCGCTGCAGGGTAGAACAGTCACTCACATCATCATCTACAATTCTGCTTTCTTTATTAGTGTTTCGATTAGTATATGTGATTACATTGCATCACTTGTTCACCTGAGCTTCTATTGTATCGCGGGCAGACGAGCAGTGCATTGTCACATCTAATTTCCTTTCCTTCTTCTTTCTTTTCCGTGTGTAGGTGTGATGTGCACACATGATGACACACATATTATTTGATTTGTACTATGGTTACTAAAAACATGTTCTAATTAAATATCATTGTCCAGCATCGTTTTTATGTTTTCTCGATGATAATGACATTTCGATATCGAGCTGATAAAATAGAAGATAGCACCAATAATTCCATATATAAGAAATATCGCTAAGTACAGTTCAATAGTTCAGCACGATGATTAGTGTAAGTAGTACTTATTTGGATGGGGCACTAGCTGGGATTTGATTTTCAGATTAAACCGGTCTGTTTTGTTCTGGAGTTTTTGAGATTAATCCAAATACCGGACTGGAATCACCTGCCAATTCTAATCAGATTGTCTGCTCATTCCTCTCACGTACCTGACACTATGTTTTTCTTCTGGGTTAACCTGATCTGTCATCTGTTTTTGTCCCCTTCTTACACATGCAGAGAACTGCAGCAACAAGAGTAAGAGCTGATGATGCAGGCAAGCTAGCTAGAAAAGACAAGGGAGCTTGCAGAAAAATAAGAAAAAAAATGTCAGATGAGAGAACAAGCAGCATATTTGAGCAGAGTTTTCATTCAGCATGGCCTGCAACTTCAGCCATTTGGTGTAGCAGTGTGACACATAATGAGATGATAGACGTGCAGCACACATAAGGAAACTAAATTGACAAGCCAAATGTCACAATTACGTTTACATAGATGGACCCATCTGTCCATATATACCAGATTATCCGGACGAAAGCCACACACCACACACAGTGATACAAATCCAAATCGATACACTTGAATGCACACAAAGCAATCAGCATGCATAATGCAGGTGCGTGCGGCGCACACACGCACATGGTTTATTCGAAGAAGCAAACACACACACACACACTCAGGCGACGATGAGTAATATATCATCAAAGGATATAATGGAAACATTAATTTCCTCGATCAGCTACTGCTGATCGTCCTTCGAGAAATAGCTGGCACAGCCACGCCGAAGCCATGATTCATCGCCATGTTCCTCTTCTAGTGCTTGATCCTGACGCTGCGGCTTCTTAGGTGTAAGAACAGGTTTATTTTTATGTGCTCTGATGTCTTTCTTCACCTGCTTAGGGACATTGTCACAGTCCAGATCAAGCTCCTTCAATTTCTCAACATTGCCAATGCCAGGGAGAGGCTCCAACTCAGCGAAGGACGGCCGTGACCAGATGATCTTCTCAAGGTTAGGAGCAGATCCCTTGTTGAAGATGATTTTTTCTAGAGAGGCGCTCCGGTGCAATATACTTGCAGTATTCTACTCCAAGTAGAATTAATCTCGGTCGTTTATTTTAAAGGATAGATTAGTAATATGTTAATATAAATTACGGGTAATTTTGGAATGGGATGATTTATCTGTCTCATCAGGTACGGCGGAATCGGTGGCTCGACGCAAAGCATCTCGCCCCCCCCCCCCCCCCCCCACGCATCACCGCGATTTCTGCTTCTCCTCCCGGCTGGCGGCGGCGCGGCCGGCGGCGCTGCCCCCGACCCCCCGGTGCACTGCATCTCTCCCGAGCCCCCGACGGATCACTGCATCACCGCGGTTTCCGCTAGTCCTCCCGGCAGGCGGCGGCGCTGGTCGCGCCACCCCCGAGCCCCCGGCGCGGTCTTTGTTTTCCCATATATTTTCTATAATTAGTTTTTGCCAAACTGATTGAAAGGTTCTTTAGCGGTTGACAAGGTATTCCGAGGTCTTCTTGCAGGTATATGAACCTCAACTCTATTGTTTTGTAACAAAAACAAATCATTCAATTGCGACTGTAGTTTATGATAGAGTATCTGCAGAGTTTTCCACTGATACTGAACAATGGCACTGCATAAATTGTTTCTTTATGTTATTTCGAAAGTTCGCAAGTTATTTCCTCGTTAATTTCAGTATTTTGAAATTTGAATGGCTGGGTTATCAGATCAGTATTTGATCCGATGTGTTCAATTTGCATTGTTGTATTTAAGCCGAAAGAGACCCCCTCGCTGCTGGAGCAAACAACTGCCGGCAGGAAGGTGTGGCAATATCTGGCTTGCTAGATGGAACTGGAGATTATGAAGGTGACAGGGTGCTTGTTGGAGATGTGCCGTGGGGGTGTGTTTTCCGTTCTACCTTGCATTTTCAGAGAGTAGTAAACAAAGTTACTACATTTATTGGATACTGATTACGCAAACAGCAATGCTTAAAAATGATATGCAGTCTATTGCCTTAATTTTTTTTTCAGTTTTATTGATTATTAAATGATTATCAAACTGAGAAAAAAGAATTCTACCATCAAACTAGACCATGCCTCCTATTTGATAGGAGCAATTTTACGGTTCTTAAGGAGATACCATGAGGTATCACTTTTTTTATTGTAAATTTGGTACCTCTTGGTATCTAGGTACTATAAGGTACTAAATTTTATACTAAATTTTTGGTACCTCATAGTACCTTCTCAAGGACTGTAGAATTGCTTATCTGATAGTCTGAAACTCCAAATCATGTAGGATGTTTGTTTCTTCAGTTAAGAGACTGAGAGTACTGAAGACATCTGACCTATCTTCATCTTCATCTGTTAGTACCTCTTTCCACCTTCCTTCTATTACATCAAACTCACGGTAATCTCCGCATTATTCTGAAATTTCTTCATGCCATGTAATCCATGCAGCTTATAACTTCTGGACGGAAAAGAACAGCAGCTGAGTGTTGACCTTCTTTTTTCGATCTGCTTTGACACTTTCAGTGACGTGCTGTTCAGAAGAATATGATCCTCTGAGCTTGTATCATCGTCTCTTTCTCTCAATGTCTTGCTATGCTGAGCTTATAACCAGCCATTAGAGAAGACAGTCCGAGATTAGGGCAAAAGGATAGCTCCATCCAAGAGACGAAGGCCATTCAGTGAGACATTGCACACAAATAACTAATAAGGTTATCGTGGCTCACAAACTTTGTATCTTTTGTATTAATAGCATTGTTTTTTTATTGGATTAATGGCAGCAATAGCTATTATATGTAGTGTGCAAACAGGAGGATTTTTAACCTTCCCCAATACTTTTTTTTTCGGATCAGCTCTGAAAATACATATAGGCCACTTGAGCACTGTATTCTCTTATCAAGCCATGCTATAATTTACAGAAGTTTGTGAGAAGTACTCAGGAGATTTTGCATTTTATGATCTTGCAGGACTAGTTGTCATGGACACCTTTTTTTACCTTATCCATCAATAATATTCTCAGTCGTGCAAATGCCTTCTTTTACTTTCCTAACCTTCTGTATACATGCATAGCAGGGTCAGGTTCTTAGTGAGAGATGGTGAAACAGGAGGGAGCTCCAGTAGCATGTTTTGGTTCTTGAAGCCTTGCACATTTCTAGTGGAGTAACAGCAAAATAACCAGAAGCTTTGAAGAACTGCACTTTATGTAGTCAGGATACATTATTTCATTCTATTTGATTCCAATTTGGCCAATTCATATGATCGACATTTTTGTCAGGAAATAAACAGCAAGCAATGTATAGTTACTTACCAAAGTGATACATGTTTGAGAGATTCTTTCCATATGTTGGGTTCAAGATATAGAAAAATATTGTTCTTATGTGGCTTAATTATTTTGTATGAGATACTGCCATTTTCTTTGAAAAAACCATGGTTTTCCGGTCGATCGCTCCTAAAATATAGCGGAACGGTTTATTTTGTACAAATAAAAAATTAAGTCCGTGACTAGGTCAATTTTAGAAAAACCATTGTTTTTTTGTCGATCGCTTCTAGAATATAGCGGAACGGTTTATTTTGGACAAATAAAAAATTAAGTCCGTGACTAGGTCGATTTTAAAAAACCATGGTTTTCCAGGCAATCACTCCAACAGTATAGCGGAACGGTTTATTTTGGACAAATAAAAAACTAAGTCCTCGACCGAGACGATTCTAAAAAACCATTGTTTCTGGTCAATTACTCCTAGAATATAGCGGAACGGTTTATTTTGGATAAATAAAAAATTAAGTCCATGACCGGGTTGGTTTTTAAAAAACAATTGCTTCCGGTCGATCGCTCTTAGAATATAGCGGAATGGTTTATTTTGGACAAATAAAAAATTAAGTCTGTGACCATCCGAACCGGGTCGATCTTAAAAATCTATCTATGGATTTCTGGTCGATCGCTCCTGGAATATGGCGGAACGGTTTATTTTGGACAAATAAATAATTAAGTCCGCGACCTGGTCGATTTTAAAAAACCATTGTTTTACAGTCGATCGCACATAGAATATAGCGGAACGGTTTATTTTGTACAAATAAAAAATTAAGTCCACGACCGTTTGGACTAGGTCGATTTTAAAAAACCAAGGTTTTCCGATCGATCGCTCCTAGAATATAGCGGAACGGTTTATTTTAGATAAATAAAAAATTAAGTCCACGACCGGGTTGATTTTTAAAAACCATGGTTTTCCGGTCGATCGCTCATAGAATATAGCGGAACGGTTTATTTTGAACAAATAAAAAATTAAGTCCATGACCGGAACAATTTTAAAAAACCATGGTTTTCTGGTCGATTGCTCATAAAATATAGCGGAACGGTTTATTTCTCACAAATAAAAAAATAAGTCCGCGACCGTCCGGACTGGGTCGATTTTAGAAAACCATTGTTTTCCGATCGATCGCTTCTAGAATATGGCAAAAGGGTTTATTTTGGACAAATACAAATCAAGTCCACGACCGTCCGGACGGGTCGATTTTTAAAAAGACACGCATGGTTGTCCGACGTCGGTTGTAAATTCTTGTCGGAATCTATCCCCATTTTTTATCCCGTACTTGGAGATAATATATCCCATATTATTCTGCTCTATTATTCTGTTCTGACCCCCTGTTACTCGGAGACAAGGTTTCTTTTTTTTTTTATTACTACCGATCTCGGCAGATTTTTTAATCTATTTTCTATTTTTCCCATATCGATCCCCAATTTTGCAGTACCGCCATTCTGTTAATCCGTTCTGATCCCCTGTTATCTCTGTTATCACGTACTTGGACGGTTAGAGAGTGAAAAGTTAGATAATTACAAATTACAATAATACCCCTACGTGAATTATTATCTTTGGACAAATATACCCCTCTACATTTCTACTCCCATAAAATTTGGTGGGAGTAGAATTAGATCTCAAACCTACGATTAAATATGATCAATGGCTCGGATTAATTTCTACTACAAGTAGAAAGCATCGGAGCGAGACTCTTCTTTCTATCTTGGAGCACCGGACAGTAAGAAGGTTGAGCTTTGGAAACTCATCTTTCTTGAAGGTAAGCTCGCTTTCTTCATAAGAATTTTCCGAGAGCACCAGGCAGCAAATGTTTTGTTTCTTGGCTAGGCGTCCAGCTTCATCTCTGTTCAGTGAGGTATCACAGAGAATCACCTTTTCAATTTTATTAGCATTCTTAAGTAGCGAAAGGAGGATTGACTTGTCACCCTTCACCTCGATCTCCTTCAATTTTGCTCGGCTGCCAGACACAGTAAGCTGGGACTCCTTTCTAGTCAACAACAAGATGATCCTCTCAAGCTCAGGAACTGCTCCATTTTCAATGATGATGTCGACAATTTTGGAGTCCTCGAAAAGAAAATACTTGAGTTGCTGGAATTCTCCCTTCTTGAATGTAATCTTGACCTCAGTTTTTATCTGTGGAGCTGGTCCTTCTGCAGAAGGTGGAACTTGTCCATCAGTTCTTGTGTGAGGAGCTGCTCCATCTTCAGAAGGTGAAACATGTACGTCATTGTTTTTCTGAGGAGCAGCCCCATCTTTAGAATGTGAAACTGGCTCGTTGCTTTCCTGATGAGCTCCTCCATCTCCAGACAACGGAACATCTCCATGGAAAGAAAATAATGATTTGTTGCCTTCCAACTCGAGCTCGTTCAACATTGGAAGGCGACCGGACCTAACATTGGTGGAGGACAAGACGATCTTCTCAAGCTCAACAGCTGCTCCCTCTTCAAAAATGATGTCCGTCATGTACTTCATGTTATCTCCATCGACAAGTAAGCATTTGAGATGTTCAAACATTTCCTTCTTGAACGTTGGGCTAGGGTCATTGTATGGGTGCATCATGTCGGAGCCTGACACTGCGTAACTTGGGATGGTCGGCAAGCACGTCCAGATTTTTCTGTCTCAACTTGGTGCCACTCAAAGCTACCTTGGTAAGTTCATTGCTACCTTTTGCCAATAATGAGAGAATCCGTAGATTCGTGGATCCGTTGATGCTTACACTCTCCAGAAGCTTCGGTGGATGTATCAAGCGGTTGTAAAGTTCATCTGATAGTATTTTTGAATCTTTTGAGGTGGTCTCACTTCTGGTGTCAGTTATAGTGATCGAAATAGATTGAAGGCACTCATTCAAGTCACCAACCGCTTGAAACAAATTCTGGAGGTGTCTGTCTTTATCTTTGATAACCACACCAAGCTTCCTTAGCTGCCATAGCTTTCTTATGTCTTTCAATTCATAGCCATACCATGAAGCCGTGACATTAGACAACACCTCCATATTTTCCATTTTCTCAATCTTGGAAGGAATCCGGACACAGGAAAATGTCCTATTGTTTGTGCCCTTGTCATTAAAGCTTGGACTTGGATCAGTGTAACCAGCGAGCAAGCGCCTTAGCTTTAGGAGCAGGACAAGCTTTGTTTCCTTCTCAGGCACCTTGGTTTGCCGGATATCCAATATCTCTAGGTCATGGAGGTTGTTGATTTCACTGGGTAGATGGGTGATATTTGTCCTCCTCAGGCTCAAATACTTGAGAAGTGATATGTTGTTGCAGATGGCCTTGAGGTAGCTGCTTTTGTCAAAACATTGACAACCTTGCAGATCTAGCAACTTGAGTAGTGATAGTTGAGATGAATAATTATGAAGCTTCTTCACAAACATGTCTATGTTGTCAGAGGCACGGAGTCGGAGACCGCTGAAGACAGAGAAGTAGTGTGCCCAGTATGTGATAAGCGTGCATCCAAAATGTGTTGTTTCTTAGCAATCTTGGTGATAAACCCATGGATAAGATCACCAACCATGCAGCTCTTGAACTCTCCTTTAGCACTAATATCACCTGGAGAAACAAGACACCGGTCGATGAGAGCATCAAAACATCGCTCGGCATGGCGAACTGCGGTAGGCCAGTCTTCCTTTGTTATTAGTCCTTCTGTAAGCCATCGTGCTATTAAGGTTGATCGCCTAATGTTGGTGCCTTGAGGGAAGATTGCTAAGTATAGCAAGCAGGTCTTGTGTTCTCTATGCAGATCTCTGTAGGAGAACTTGAATATCTTCTTGGCTTTAGTATCCAACGAGTTTTCTGAAATCTGTAGTGTGTCACGTAGCCTGCCTAGTTCTTTATTGCTCCTGTTGGGATTAGCAAACAAAGCACGAGCGAACATCTTCATGCAAAATTCATGTGGATGGCACTTGTCCAAGATGTCACGGAGAATCTGGGAATTGTTGTTGTCATCTTCATTATTCACCAGTTGTTTTGTGAGCTTGAGCACAATATCATGGTAGAGTCCAACAAGAGAATATGTTATAGGCTCACTTGGTGGGTAGCAAAACTCACTGGCCCTCTAGGTGTTCTTTGTGGTCACTATCACGGCACTGCCCTTGGTGCACTTCAACAGTTCCAAAGCATTCATGATATCCTCCCACTTAAGTTCATGTCTTCTCTTTTCATCCTCTACGATAATGAATAATGTGTCTCCATCTTCTAAGTATGAATTTATTCTGTCCACTATTTCTTTAATTATCATCTGCTTCTTAATTTTGAGGCTGATTTGTGTAATCTTGTTCTTGGTATCTTGGATGGCGCTGGCTACTTGATCATGGCCTAGTTTTTGTTCTCCAGGGCCACGGGACTTGGTAGCTTGTATCTCTTCAAGGATGTCTTGTTTAACCAGGTGGATGATTCCTTTGATCTGTTCCATGATTTCTTTGATTTGATCGTCGCCCGATGTAGCAGGTGCAGCATGCCTATTAGTACTACTACTAGTAGCACTAGCAGTAGTAGTAGCTTCCTGGGGATTGCTGGTCAGGAACACCTCCCGCAGAATCGCTTTGTATTGGGTATTAGACAGCTTTATTGTTGGGGACTTCATATCTCTTTCCATGTGCTGCTTAAGCTTTTCGGCCATGACGTTGATAATAGTTTGCTCATCTGATGCTAGCACATCCTTAGCTTTGTTCCTTTCTTTCTCACTTAGCAAGTACACCTAAGGGTTTGTCAGTTTGAAGAACAAGGGAGGCCTCGCCGGTGTCTAAAGTTTCACTAGTCATATTTTCACCATCTGCTTCGTCTTGGGTCTTGGTGCTCCCACTTATTTGTTCAACTGTCTTGCTTCCCCCTCCCATTTCTTCACTGTTGATGACCCCCCCTTTTTCTCCAATTGTGTTGCTTCCTCCTGCGTTTCCTTCAATTGTCTTGCTTCCCCCATCTGTTCCTTCATTCTTGCTATCCCCTCCATCTGTTTGTCTTGTCTTTTCGCCGCCTACTGTTTTTACATTGATCTTACTCTCCATGTCTTCAATCTTGCTAACGAGACCTTGAATCTTTCTCGGAACATGCTCTTCAAACTTGTTGCTGACTATTCTTATAATCTGTTCTCTTTGCCTCCAAGCTTTGAACCAAACAATCTTCTTATCCACATAGTTTGGATCTTTGTTATCCTTCTGGATTGTGCATACACGCAAGGTGTAGCAGAGGACCTCATTGGGTCCTAGATAATCTGATGGGTAGTGTACTAATGGGAGGTTGATTCGAACTGTGTGCTTGAATGGTGCACCCGCTTTGGTCAAACCTTCACTTACAATGTCACTGGCAGCGTCGTCCGATGCCACAACTGCGATGGATCGTATTGATTGCCTCGCATCTCTTCTCGCCTCCACCCAGCTGGCTATCTTCTTCAGGAAGTAGTCATTCAGAGTAGGAGGCTCCAGAGCTTGTTGCTGGTAGTAAGAAGAAGAAGATTCCGCCACTGCTGCCGCCTTTTGCTCACCAGCTCTGTCCTCATCATCGTCTTGTGTGGCCGGAAGTGCGGCAATAGCTTGAGACGAGGAGGAAGACGATGGCAGCAATGCTGTGGACGCAGGCTCCCCGGCCCCGGGCGCCACCTTCCCCGGGATCTCCACACCATACCTCAGCCGCCGCTTGCCGACGTCGCTCGCCCGCTCCTTGAGCTCACGCAGTCGAGCGGCCACTTTGTGCTGGGCGACCATCTCCAGCACGAACCAGTAAGCCCACCAGAAGTAGCCACGGAGGCCACCCCTGGCGCGGTGGATCGCCGGGTCACCACGCTGGAGGTAGTGGTCGATGCAGTTGCTGCAATCGTGGGCGAGGTACCGGACCTGCTTCATCCACGTCTGCACCTGCTCGTCGTGCAACCCGTCGGGAGGCGCTGTCCTCGCCAGGTGCTCCAGAAAGCTGTTCATGCTCTCCATCTCCTCCTTGATGAATTCCACGTCATGACCGACGCGCTGTAGCAGCTGGGCCTCGTTCTGGAGGATGCCCAGCAGCGAGCTCACAGCGCCAGCCGCGAGCTCAGCCATTGCAACAGCACAGGGCTTGCTGCTGTGCTGCCTACGACGCGACCTCGCCGAACGGTGTCCACCTAGCTAAGCCTCTTAGCTTTAGTTTTAGATTAGCACCTTAGCAAGTTGTACTGGGACTGAGAATGAACGAGCTAGGTGTCTCTCCAATAGTGCATCGGATTATTGGTGTGTGGTTGATTGGATAGGTCTCTTCTCTTCAACAGGCAAAGCAGCTCTAGTTCTTCAAGAAATACATGGGAAGAGATAATGCCCGGTTTTACGAACTTTCTATTCTACTCTTTTCTTCTAGGCAAGGCAAGCATATGGTTCTATTCATTGGAGGATTCTTGAAGTCATTCATAAGGTCAGGTGTCAGGACGTACTACATCCAATGACTCTATCCTTTGCTTTGCTTTGCTTGTCTGTTCTTGCATCCTTTCAAGCATTGGACAAACCACAAAATGAAGGAAGGTAGTATGAGATATTAGTCCGACTACAGTGCTCTTTACCGGTAGTATTCTACAACTAGTAGAAACAATCTTAACCGTCTGTTTATAAGGACGAATTAGTACTTGGGTAATTCTTCCTTAGGGGTAATTTTGGTTATTGCTTTTTTCCTGTGTTTCAGTCTTGTATTCACGCATCCTTCTAGCGTCCTCTCGCATTGCCGTTGCCAGCTGATTTCAGTGGCAACACCCTGTCCCGCGACCGCCTTGATCAGCGGGTGTTTATCCACACAAGCCGCTTTCTTTTGTTCCCTGCCCCATCCGTGGCTCCCTTCATCGCCGTCATCACTGTCGATGTTCGATTTTTCCCATCGGCAACCTGATTGTTGTACCACTCGCCGCCATCACTTTAGTTTTACACAACCTCCTCATGTGCGCGGTCGTGGGAGAGTGCTACACTCGGGCACAGGAGCACAGCCGCGCTGGTGCCGGCTCCCTAGCTCTCTTGCCTGGGCCTGGAGTGGAGGTAGACCACGAGCACGCCGCCTTCGGATCTCACCCTCCGTCACCCAGCCGATCCGCTGTCGCCGAGAACGCCACACCAACCACGTGACTGATGGCACGAGCGCGCCGCGTTCCACTCCTTGATTATTGTGCATCTGAGGCGCAAATCTAAAATTTTATCCCTCCAAGTTTTTTTTTCTTTACTACTATTTCGTTAGATAAGGGTATTTTTTACCGGGTCTCTACATCCAACCAGATATATACAACATTTTTAAATTGAAAGGTTAGCCACTCAAATAATCCAATCATCTATATACTATATGTGATATTCATATTGTGTAGAATATAAATGATAATTAATTAAGGTGTTATTATACGGAAATATCACGCATTGGGAACTCACGACCCAATCTGTGACAAGTATATCCTTTCCTGTTTCTATTTTCATTAATTAAGGTGGTAGTATAAATAAATCTTAGATTAACTAGCATTGGTGGCCTGTGTAGATTGCGTGGCTAGTATCGTTAAATGTTTTTTTTCTTATTAATAGCTTAAATATTTTCACATTTGATTATTAAAATATTTTAAAATGGCAACATAATTCTAAACTATGTACTAACTTGACCAAACCAACTAATGCAAGATATTCATATTTTATAGTATATAGATGATAGTTATTAATTATTTTTCAGTTTCAAATTTTAGTTATTTCTAAATTATATTGGCTCAGTGAACTGGTGGGTGTTCCGAGGTTGAAGCGGGTCTGCATTCTCTCTGTAATTCTAGAGACTTCGTGTTTTGGTGGAGTCAGAGCTGCTGTATCGGATTCAACCGATGAGCTGGGCAATGATAACACCCAACATCGGGTTCAACGCCTGTGGGTGCCGTTTCCCCTTTGGAGGTGTTGCTTTCTTGTCTCTCTCCTTGGGTGAAATCCCAGCCCAGTTATGGGCAGGCGTTGGCATTGGCCTTGTCGTTACTTCCCTTCCTGGAGGCCTCGCCTTGATGTTCTTGCTCCTTCCTTGGTCGCCATCGGGTTTTCATAGTTGTTTTGCCACAGGTTTTTGTTTTTTCTTCTGTGTAGGGTTTCACCGGCTTCCCCTTATTCAAATCCAAGTTTATGGACCGGGGTGGCATAACAGAACAAGTTGGAGGACCTAAATGAGTGATCTGCAAGTTTAGGGACCGGGATGACATAGTTGAACAAATTTGAGGATCAGAACGGTCGATTTGCGAGTTTAGGGACTGGGATGACATAGCAGTATAAGTTTAGGGACCGGTGATGGACTTTTACTCTTTACTCTTGTTTTTTTAGGTTGACTCCAAGCAAGACCCAACCGGTCAACCAAACCAGACCGGCCCCGAGCCCCGGGACCAGTACTGTGACCACGTCTGGTTATTTTGGATTCATTGGAGAAGAGGGGAGAGAAGAGTTGGAGACTCGTTCCTTCGTCCTAATCATTGGTCTTTACTCAGTTTTGGGTCGTCTCTTGCAGACGCGTCGTCACTGTGATTATATTACGAGCTGGCCACTTAATTAAGCGTAGGAGCTAGCGCGTTAGGAGACTTTGCCTGATTATAAATAGCTAAGCGCCTTCAGTGCCTGTATATGCTTGCAAGAAGGCAAAAGGCAATAGAGCTCTCACTAGCTACTCACTACTACTGAAGATACTGATACCCTAGCTTGGGAAGGAGCAGCTAGCTTAGCTACGAGTTCAGCGAACATTGGATCCATCGGTAAATGTCTTAATTATTTACTGTTACTAGCTAGTATGCACTAATTTATCTCGCGAATTATTCTTTTTATATATCATTAAGAATTTGTCCGCCTGTGCAAACTATAATTTGGTAGTGGTGATCAGCCGGATGGTAATGGAGTAATAAACGTTAAGTCATTATTCTTGGAGAGCCGGTAAACACAAACTAGCTTATAGCTATAGGGAGAAATCAAGCAAGATGCATGAATGGAGCATGAAGAGGTCCCGTACTTGATATATACTTTTTCATGGAGGGAAATATCAAAATTAATTTTACAGGTTGGAATAGAACTGAAAATTTATCTTTTTAAATATGTTCTTGACAATTTGTAATGGTTTTTAGAGTTGTAGGTATTGTCTTAGGAGGTATATACACTTATAGGGTAGAGCTTATATACATTCTGACAAATATTAATTATAAGATACATATACTTCTTTATATATACTTCCTGAGGATCGGAAAAAAAATATAATGATCTCAAATCGTAGGCTTGTTTTCATTTCTCAATCTGCACTCTAGAGGAAAAGGTCCCACTACTAGAAAAAATATTTTCGGCGCCGTAGGGCTTTTATTTTCACAGGTCCCACTACCAGAAAAAGCTTTTATTTTCGCATTTTCCACTTTAACCTCTTCCGACTCCTCCCTAAATTTTTCCTTTGGTCCGGTATATACACTGCCATGGTATCAAAATCT
Organism: Oryza glaberrima; assembly: GCF_000147395.1. Taxonomy (NCBI): domain Eukaryota; kingdom Viridiplantae; phylum Streptophyta; class Magnoliopsida; order Poales; family Poaceae; genus Oryza; species Oryza glaberrima. The sequence continues at coordinate 11,335,770 of NC_068331.1, forward strand.
TTTGAATTTGATGAACCAGATGAATAACCACCCTGAGTCAAATATATATAGTGCAGATTTCGCACACCTTAAGTGGCCCCATCGTTCAGCCTCTTATATCTAGCTGTCAATTTTTTTAAAATTTGTTGATAACTAGCTATTTAGATCGATGGCATGTCGTTGCAAGCAGCGAGAAGATATATATCACCTTGAGGGATAAAATAAATTCCATATCCTACTACTATGGGAAAGTGTTTATATTCTTCGAGGGGGCATCCCCTTGTTTCGTATCTGTGACCTAAATAATAATAAAAACCTAAAGAAATTAGCGAGCTAGATTAATATGGAATATATCACTCAATAAATATGCAAATTAAAATTTTAACTTTTACAAGTTTTAACAAATATAACTACGAATTCAGGATAACAATTTTCAGTTTAATTTATTCTTTTTGTTGTAACTTGTAGAAGTCGAATTTGGTTTTTATATTTTTGTGGAGTGATATATTTCATATGAATTTAGTTGTCAAATTTTTAATAACTATTTAATGGTATGTAAGCAACGAGCGGATATTCTCAAGGGATAAAAATACATACATACATACATACATACATACATACATACATACATACATACATACATACATACATACATATATATATATATATATATATATATATATATATATATATATATATATATATCCATACTACTATCTCAAATAAAATATACAGAAGCCCACGTGTGTCCTACCAACCAACCTCATGGGCCCCACTCCTCACCTCCATTTGCTCCCCTTGCTGAACTCTTCACCTCGATCCCTGCTAGGGCAGCTGCCCCACATCCCCACAGTTGGACGAGTCTCCTTTGGCGTTCTATCCGTGGAGGTAATATTCCTCATTTATTTAAACACCATTCAAATATTTATAAGAAAATACCACCTAAATGGTTATTAAAATATCTTTGAACAATATAAATATACGTTTCCACAAAATCAAAGTTTAAACACAACTTACACATTAGGACATAAGAAAATAATACAAATCTAATATATAAACAGTACTGGTACTGTTTACAGCCGAACTTTTTTCCCTTGATTTATATTTGTCGATTATGTACTTGATTTTTGGTATAGTGATATATATCATGCTATGCAATACATTGATTTATTTCACAATAAATTATCTTGAAATAGAGAGAAAACAAAGGTGTACGTGGGGAGATCTTCTCTCTTGGGGGAGTAGAATCCATTTCGCTGTTGAAAGAACATGTGAGGGGGCTACTGTGCGTACATGGAGTGGGGCTGTGGGGGGCACCGGGCATGTGTTAATTAATTTGTTGTTGCAAATGACCTAATTAATCCACTGATTTACAGGAAGACCCACATCAACACTGGACTATACGCTGCATACGAGTTCGGGTGCACCAAGAACCCGCAAGATTGATCAAGATGCCAGCGGTGGAGACGATGGCTCTGTGGGTGGCCGTTGTCGCGCTTGGAGCTCAAATCAAGGGGATGGCGGGGACAGGTAAGCGCGAGAGGGAGAAGGTTCGCCTGCTGAGGGAACAGGCCGAAAATACCAAAAAAATACTCAAGCTATTGGAGGATAAGAAGACGCCGTCGACACCGCCGGACCCCGCGATGGCCGGGGTGCTGTCAGGCCTAAGAGGTGCCCTCGACGACATATCGAGATCACCGGACAAGAAGCCCGGCGAGCTCCACGCCCTCGACCATCGGATCTCCTCGATCCTACAGCAATACCACCACTACAACCACGTCGCCAGCAACAGCATCCACCGAGATTACCGAGATGCTCATGCTCCTCCTCCAACCATGGTGGCGCCATGGCAGCAAGGTGCAGGCACTGACAGTGGTGGCGACTGGGGCCATGTCGTGAGGGGGATTGTGGAAGACGCGCGGGTGACCGTGCAGGGGGCGTGGCACGCGACGCACAACGTGGAGGAGGTGCTCCGCGTGGCGCAGCTCGCGCAGCAGGTGGCCGACCTCATGGAGCGCCCGCACGCGGCGTCGCGGCTGATGCGGGACGCGGAGACGTCGTGGCCGCTGCTGAGGGATGACCTCCGGGACGCCCGCTGGGTCGTCTGGTACAGCCAGTGGTATCACCTGAGCAGGATGCCATCCCCGTCGTCGCCGCAAGCCTCGTCGACGTCCTCCGGCGCCGGCGGCTGTCGTCCTCCGTTGCAGCCAGCTGCGCAGATTCTAGACGCGGCTGTGAAAAAGATTGAGTTCTGCCTCCAAGTCCTCCCAGCCATTGGATATAGCTAGTAAATTAACGTAAGCTTAGGTGCCGTTCTTCTGAATTTAAAATCACTACCATTGCACGTGCGTGCGCAATCTTATCGTGCGTGCCCATATGCATAAGGATTTTCTACACCTAAATACCATGGCACCCATCATTTGCGTGCGACTCAAATAGTTATTGAAAAAATTAAGTAACATTGGTTGTTATGATCTATACACAAACATGCAGAACTAAATTTGATCTACAACTAGAGAAAGAAAAATAACAAAATCAGATAGTGAATAGTAACCATACAGTGCAGATAAAATTTGTTATTTTTGTTTCTTCATTCATACACATCCGCACATGTGGACCCCCGTTTCTATAACAGGAATCATTCGTGTAAACAGTACCATTTCCCTGGATCAAGTAGTCTGGTACACACGAGTTCATAGCTGAAATACCAAAAGCACATACACGAGAGTCTAGTGCTAATTATTACATCATAAGCCCGCAGGCATTCTCTTAAATCATCGAACCGAGCGGTCCGGAATACATCCAAAAGCAGAAATAGATGAGGCAGCGGAATTCAGGCAGCGGCATGCCATTGCCACAGGCAACGACCGTAACTAAGACCTACTGAGCGCCATCGTCTTCTTCTCCCTCCTGGTAGTAGGCATAGGGATCCTCCGAAGCTTCATCTCCCGCTTCTGATTAATTTTATATTTGCAAGGGTGAGTACCAACCGTACTCAGCAAGCCACCACAGCAAGAAATGCACATGATAGGGGTATTCAAAGGATAGCTATGGTTCCTTTGCGCAAAGCCAGTTTTGTAATTCTTTTCGCAAGCCTAAGACCTAGCACAGACTAATCAAATTTTAGTACCAGTGTTCATATTAAACAATGACGGTTCTGTCCACCATCCATTGTGATCCCAAGGATAGCTTCCCGCCATCGAGTCGTTATGGTTTTCTGAGGACGTCCACATTCCCACCTCTCAGGAAGTGGCTCCATCAGCATAAAAATCATCATGCAATATCCCATCCCACACAAGTTAAGAATTTAGAGTCTAGCCAAGTGTAATACATGTCCCGGTGCTCAATAACCGCGAGTACGGCTATTCGAATAGATTTGGTTTACTCACACTGCAGTGGATGTGCACTTTACCCGCACTCCGCAACTGCCCAACACATGAGCCTCGTCCCAACACATGAGACGCGTCACGGCAAAGCTTTTCGATAACCTCGCATTGGCAGTACCCGCTCCATGAACTTAAATCCTCATGCACTCTAGGTGTCCATGTTTCTAGCAGTGAGAGGAGTTCTGGCGCTCCCGGGAAAGAGAAGTCTCACACACATATTAAATTATAGTTCAAATTAAGTTCTCTCTCTCACACACTCTTGGCAGTCCTACCAATGGCGACACCGATGTAGGGCACGCCTCTCGGCCCTACCTCAACGGCTGTCCCATCGTAGCGCACCTGCCTCACTCAGGGGTGAACCATCTATGCAGGGATACTGCCTCCGCTCGGCTATCTAATCCGCTAGGTCTATACCCATTCGAGAAGTACGGTTGTACGGGGGTCGTTTCATGCTTAACTTCATGGCTCGGTCCTTAATTGACCGGGGACGGTACTAGCCTTTTCCAGATACCACCCAAATCCTCCGTCCGCCCCAGTCGAAAATAGTTGTTTAGTTTTATTTTTTTTTCCTTTCACAAATCATGTTATCAATATCATGGCAATGTGGCGCTCATGTCTCCACATGCCGCATCTCAATTACCTTCCCAAAGGTAATTGCCCAAGCATATAGCATTTGATAAATATGAGTATGCATAATTCTAGAATAGCATTTCTAAGCAATTGTCATAATTGACTAGGGACTCATACGTAAACATGGTTACGAAGGAATAAGGGGTAAACAATAATCAAGACATGGCATAATCACAAGTAAGATGTTCATCATTGCATGCAATTTTATTTGTAAACAAAATAATTTCGCAATTGGGATCAACATGTTCAAAGAATAGTGATGACTTGCCTTGCTCAAAGTCTTGCGGGTCTTGGCCTTCACTTGGATCCGCAGCTCCCTCGGGCTCTATAGTTACGTGCGAAAATTGATTTGAATTCGGTTAGAATTCAAATAAAAATCCCAAATAAATCCAAATGGAAGTCGAACGCGAAAGTCGATTCTTTTATATTAACTTTACTATTCGCGGACTAGGGCAAACCCAATTTCGATTTATATATCCTAAGCTATTTTGCGGGTGTAAATATTTGGTTAGCATAAGTTTTTGATTGAATCTACCCGAGTATTATATTCATATATTTGGTTAGAAATTTCTATTGCGAGCTAAACATCGGACGGAATCCTAAAATTATCTTATAATATTATACGATTTAATTTAGTCTATGACTAAATGATTAAATATACGTCTAAAATTCCTAGTGATTAAATCCGAATTTCTATCGTGAATCGATTTCTTATAGAGATTACCCAAATATAATTTATAATAGCCTATAAGAATTCATCTAATTAATTATATCTAAATTACTACCGCGAATTGATCATTTGTAGAGATCATTAAAAACAATCTACAATAATCTATATAATTCACCTAATTGTTTAGTTTTTAAATACATCTATGATTATAGCATTATTTTGCAAATACTATATTTTCGTTAATCCTATACTTAAATTCTAATATTTTTAAGTGTCCTAAATTTCTCCTAATTTTTCCTACTTATTTCCTTCTCTTTTCCCCCTTTTTTTCTTTTCCTTTTCTTTTCTTTTCTTTTTCTCTTCCTTCTTTTCTTTTCTTCTTCCTCCTCCCGGCTCCTCCCTGCCCCTCTCTCTCTCTCGACTCCCTGCTACCCGGGGCGGCGACGGCGACCGAGCAAGGGGAGGAGGCGGCGGCTTACCGACGGCGGTAGCGGCGACAGCGGCGCGACGACGGCACACGGCGCGGCGGCACGAAGGCGACGGTGCGGCGGCGCGAGGGCGGCGCGTCGGCGACGGCGGCGCAAGGCGGCGACGCACGGCGCGGCTGCTCCGGGGCGACGGCGCGGCGGCTGCGAAGGTGGCGGCGCGGCGGCACGACAACGGCGGCGTGTGGAGAAGGGGAAAAGGGAGAGGAAGGGGGAGATGGAGTGGGAAAAATGGGGAGAGGGTGGAGTTTTATAGGGGAGAGGAGGGGAAAGAAAGAGAAGGGAAGGGGCGACGCGACGGCGACGCGGCGGCGCGGGGCGCGAGGCGGCGACGGAACGCGCGGCGACGGGACGTCGACGGCGGCGGCGACAGCGGCGGCGCGCGGCTCGGGGCGGGACGCGACGGGCGGCGACACGACGGCAGCGCGGCGCGACGGCGACGGGGCGAGACGACGGGCGAGCGGCGATGGAACGGGCGGGCGGCTCGGGGCGCGAGGCAGCACGGCATGTGGCAGCGGCGCGGGGCGCGGGGCGGCGGGCGCGCGGCGCGAGGCGACGGGACGGCGCGGCAGGGGTGGCGTGCGGTGCGAGGCGGCGATGGGACGCACGCGCGGCGCGAGGCGGGACGCGACGGCGACGGCGCGGCAACGGCGATGGGATGGCGACGGCGATATGCGGTGATGGTGACGGCGCGCGGCGGCAGGCGACGATGGCGACGGCGGCGCGGCGGGCGAGTAGCGCGCGGGCGAGCAGCGCGAGCGGCAGGGGAGGGGTTAGGGCTAGGGACGCGATCGAACACCTAGGGGGCAATGAATAGTGACTTTTCCTATTTATCCCGATTTTAGTGTATTTCCCATATAAATTTGATTCCACAATTCCTAATTTTTGCATATAGGAAGTTTAATCAATATTTGTGTTATTTTAACTAATGAATCCACCCTAGATTAATATTACTCATATTTTATTTTTATATAATTTATTTGAATTTTTAATTAGGGTTAATTCTTATTCCATCGTATTTAAATTTAATTGATCCAAATATGGTCGCGATAATATTTTATTTATTCCTATCCACACCTAATCTTTATTTTAATTTATATTTATTTTACCAATTTGTTTTTTTAAGGTTTATTCCTAATTAACTATTCTTTACTCACGATTAATAAACTTCGAGATCAAATCCAAATAAAATAGGCGAATAAGATCGGCATGATGCAATTAATTTAAAAAGTTTTTGAAAATCCGTATTTTTAGAGTTTAGATTTTTGTCGGTCGAATTTTCAGGGTGTTACAGCACAGAAGGGGGCATTATGAGTCCGATACGAATACATAAAATGAAGGGTTTTGATGTCCATGTACAGGGTGCAGAAGCACCTACAAATCGGGCGTTGTTTCAGTACTTGTAAGTAAATTGTTTCACCACTAGCTTAACACATGTTTCAGACTATTTAAATGATGAAACACGGTTGAATCATGAACTAAAACACTTTGTTCTGAAACAGGAAACATCAAATTTCAAATATTGAAACATCAACAAATCCACAAGGATCAAAAAAAAATTTTTAAAGACCATAAGAAATCCCACTACAACAATTTGATGCAACACAAAGAAACATCGAGTTACATTGGCTCAAACATAAAAAAAATCGCAAAAATACCAGTCAGATCTGCCTTCTTCCCTCTCCTCCGATGGCGGCAGTGCAGGAGTAGATGGCAGTAGCCCAGAGAAATGGCGTCAATGTTCCTCGAGACGCTGTGCGCGTGGCCGCCGATCGACTTGTGCAGCTGCCGCGCGAGCAGGGTTCAGGCTTGAACTGGAACGGTTTCAGGCTAAGCAGGAAACACTCAATGAAGCAGCCACCAATAGCAGCATCGTGGCAGGCGCTCCACTCGGCCGATTCGTGCCAAACCAACACGCCACCTCCTCAAATCTCCCTCAACACGCACACCGCAGCGGTAGAGAACACCAGAACGACGGGATGGACGGACGAGGCGAGAATCTCGCTGTCGCCTCCACGTACGGCGAGAACCCGTGGGCCCGTGCCCGCACCTCCTCTCCCACTCCTCGGAGAAGGCGAGGACGGTGGTGGTGGTGGTGGCGGAGGTGTAGGAGGAGAAAGGGAGGTGGGCGCTGGACAGGTGGGAAGCCGAGGAGGCGGAGGAAGGGAGAGGGGAAGGTGCGAGAAAGAGAGAGGGAGAGAGGGAGTCACGGGTGGTTGGAAAAATGCGCCTAATATTTTAGGCGTGGATCGGGCATCCGAGTATGAGCATTTTCGACATAGCGTTGCTGCTTCGATTGTTCAACTGACAGCCAGCGATATATATGATGAGGACATCAACACCATCGATACATCCACATCTCCACAAGTACAATTTCATGATCCTATTTCCTGTGCTTGTGCACGTTAACTCAACTATCAGGTGAGTGAATTCTTGAGTTCATATTCCGCTTGTTTATATCCTGGAGACGCGTGCACTCTTGTTTTACTCAGGAACGCTGGAGAGAATCCAATGGGGAGAGGATTCGTGCGGGGTGGGCTACAAGACTGCACCAACTTTTGATGGCCGCCATGACTTCATGCGAACTCCGATTTGGACGTACAAGTATTTCATGGAAAGCTTATCAAGTCCACTTTCAAATGGATCCAGCACCATGTCCATATATGTTTTGGAGCACCCGCAATTATCGTTTTACTACCGAGTACTTTTCTATCCACGGTGTTGCGTCACCTCATTTGGGTCCAATGGATTGTGTATCAAGTTGGGCCCATTAGGGGCGCCCCCTAGGGTTAGAGCATGACCTCAACACCCATGTGGTCGTTCCCCCCCTCTTCTTATACTTTTAGCCGCCGCAAAAAACAATTGGGTTTAGCTTAGATCAAAGTCTAGCATCGCTACTTTGCCAAGTAATCCCATGATCGGTTAGATCGCCAGTTTGCTTGTTATGAAACCCCACTTGTGATACTTCTGTTGATTCAATACATCATCTTGATTCGTAAAATGAGTTGCTTATTTATCTTGTTCTTACTAGTTCTCGATTGCTTGCAGGAACAAATATCCTCGTGGTTGGGCTGATCATGCATCCGTCAAACGACCGCCTCTGGAGTTGGTGTAACGATTGCTAAGGTGCAACATCCATGGATAGTTGTAGTCGTATCACCGTCTCTCCATCCAATCGACTTATCCTCTTATCGAAAGATCGTGATACCATCGCCCACATCAATATATACGCTGACTGACCACCACATTGCATGCATCGGTCAAACACTCAAACTACTACTGCTGCTGCTACTAATGAAATAAAGATAAATCATAACCTACATATGTAAAAAGTATGCCAATGTAGCTATGCGTATGCGGACAACCATCCTACCGTACATCAACAACGTGAATTAATTCGAGACATGTTAGGACTTGGGTTATACTATGACCACGTACATGAGTCCACGTGGTCACAGATTTGCAGAAATACAATTTACAAATAACTAAAACTTGGAATTAGGAAAAAGAAATATTGGAAGCGAAGTCTATAGTTCGTATAGGAATAAAGTTCATAAATAATGGGAATACAAAATTTTTAAAAAAAGGAATATTAAAAGAGGAGTATAGAGCACTGCATACATAAATTTTTTTTTAACTGAACAACGGTAGGAGATCGATATATTAAGAAGAAGAGAGTTTGTCCTGTTTATAAAGAAAACCAGACCCAAAAATTATACAACTACACTCTAGGTCAAATAGGACGGTCGAAAGACTTTATATTTAAAAATAATTCATAACTTTTTCATGTGAACTCTAATAAAGATAAACTTTATACCAAACTTGTAGCTCTCGACGCGATCTACAACTTTGTAGTGGATTTTTTTTTATTTTAAGTCATTTTTGTCCCAAAATGTAATTTTAAATTAAAATTTCAAAATCTGAAAACATGCAACAATATTTTGGGACCATAAACAGTTTTAATTCAGAAACTTTTCAACTACAAAGTTGTAGGTCGCGCCGAGGGCTACAATTTTGATATAAAGTTTGTCTTCATTAGAGTTCACATGAAAAAGTTATGAATTATTTTTTGATATAAAGTTTTTAGACCGTCCTGTTTAGGGACCGGGATGACACAATTAAACAAGTTGGAGGACCTAAATGAGTGATTTGCAAGTTTAGGGACCGGGCTGACATAGTCGAACAAGTTTGAGGACTTGAACGGTCGATTTGCGAGTTTAGGGACCGTGATGACACAACGGTACAAGTTTAGGGACCGGTGATGGACTTTACTCAAAAAACAATATAACTAGTTCAATTTTTGAGCAATTCATTGAGAGAGCAGATATTTTTGAATTCTTTCTTGTGTAGGGGAAAATTATATTTCGCTGTCGCATATACTTTTCGTTGATGTTTAGAAATTAGCAAGCTATTTTTATAACCCAGCCTTTTACTTAACTAGAAAGGTAGCCCACACATTCGCACTGGCATGCGTATTATTTTGTTCTGAAAACATATCGAACAAATTATTTTCAAATCAAAAGTAACGTGTTTTTTTATTTTAATTGAATGATCACCAACTCTCTCTTTCGCAAGAATTCCCAAGAAAAAATTTATTGCCATTGGATGCAATTTATTGGTTTTGTTACATGCAGTTTATAAATGGAGGAAGTATACATATCTTAGACATCGTTTCTATAAAATATACGCGACCAATGTGGTAATTTTAAGGAAAAAACATAGTCAATATGAAATATAATTATTAAGCATATCATGACATGATAGGCCACCGATTTTGTATTGCCACCATAGACATGCAATATGCATAGAAACCCAGAACGCTACTGCAAAGGATAGGATTTTAGTGAGTTCAAGGGTTTATCGTGTGTGATGATGCTATGCTAAATGGAAAGCCATGTGGAGTTTAATTTGATTGCACAGTATTTAATAGGGTGAGCCATGCTCCACATAAGCTAGCGAGCATAGCATTCAGTGGAAAAACATGATTGTGTAAGAATTTTTATGATTGTCGTTGTGATTAATTTTTTCAATAACATTTATAAATGTTAGGATTTATATACTCCAAGCCAACCACTCTTCATCTTTTTAGCTAGCGTGCATTACACATGGTTGAAGTATATTTAGATTAGAAGAGTACAGTACCTACCTTATTTTCTCTTTGTGTGGAAAAATAGGAAATTTTACAATCATGGTAATTTATTATGCCTAGTGCTATAATTATGTTATAATCTGTGCAATTTGATGTTTTAAGTACTGAATAATTTCTAACTTTCATGTGTGCGACATGAAAATCTCTCTCAATTTCCCCTCATTCCCTTCTTTTTCACACAAAATTGTGCGGCTAGAGTGAAAACAACTTTATATATAGTCCTGGTAACTATAAATGTCACATAGCAAGAATTGTGCCAATTACAACTTGCTAATAATTAATTTTGAGTTTGAGAAAAATTGGTACAAATTTCGTATTTTTTAGTCTTCAATTTTAGAATATTAAATTTCGATAAAAATAAAACAAAAGAGTTTGTGGAACTTACATGACAAAAATAGGGCTTGTTCAGGAGACGTTGCTGCGGCAGCACTGCAGATAGGGAAAGGCACATTTGTGTTGACTTGCTACTACGGCGTGTGCCCGTAGCAAAGGAAGGAGAGCTGCCCTTAATCAATGGCAGGGTTTTTAATATGGGAGCTCCCTTGGAGCGGTGAATCAATATAAAAAACGTAAATAGATAAATATATTATTAATAAATAACTAATTGATTGAATTTAATATTTAAATATGAAATATATATTTTTTGTAAATTGTAAAAAACATTACTTGAATATTCTATGAAGGTTGTAAATAATGATAATATTGTTTTAAAATTGCAAGGAAATGGTATAATGTATTTGCATCATTGCATGATAGTATGCCCACATATCTGTCACTGTAATTTTTTCCCCTATGGAGTTTGTCACAAAGGTTGGGATCTGGTCACTTTTTTTTACTATGAAGATAACGATATATAGGAGATAAATAATGTTGTTACCTTTTAGCCGGGCCATTTGTTTATATGCAGCCGTATAAGTAGGACGCCTAGAATTCACATCATGCGTATCTTCACCGTATTCATATTCTGTATCATTGCTTTGGTCTCGAATTTCTATTAATACGATCTTGTTGATCCACAAAGCTGCGAGATCTTCATCAGGCGGGTGTATCAATATAGAAACACCAATATGTGTGCGTGAATGAGGTAACTGAATGAGGACAAATCAAAATAGTATGATCTGCATAAGCTTGTAGATCATTGTGGTTAATCTATTATTAATTACTATTAAGAAACCCTCGTCTACGACTAAATTGCACGTAAACATTATCTAAAAATAATTGCACGTAAAAGGGAGAACTTACCTGCAATTGTTCGTTGAAATCAACATCTTTTCGTTTGACGTATTCTTTTTCCCTGGTTATAAGATATAGCATGTGCTATTCTGCAGAATGGAAACATAGAAAGAAACAACAATGCAGCAACCAATGTTCATTGAGAGATCCCTTTGAACCGACGCTGATTAGGATGAAAAAGGCAACTAAAACCCGGCTGGCCGGACCAAAGCCTAGATCGTCGCCGATTAGAGAGCTGCATCTCCGTCGAAGACTCCATCTGCTCGTGATCTGTTTAGCATGGATTGCCGATCTGTTCATAGAGTTTCGATATGTAGAGGATGAGATGAGAGTATGAGATACGTAAATGGGCCTCGAATAGCTTTAGCACATCCAAAATATATGAAAAAAAGTATATATGAAAAGGATAAAATATTTGGAAAGGTAGGCCCATGGGGAGATGAGAGGAGAGTTTGTGCGGTTCCCTTTTTTTATATAATTCTAATAGATAAAAATAACCGGTCCACCGGTTTATTAGAGTGCCATGTGACGGTTTAAAAGTATTTGTAGGAGTACATGTGGCGGCTTAAAAGCGTTTGTAGGAAGTTTAATGGACTTTTAGTATTAGAGTGCCATGTGGCGGTTTAAGAGTATTTGTAGGAGTACACGTGGCGGCTTAAGAGCATTTGTAGGAAGTTTAATGGACTTTTAGTATATAATAGATAGAAGATAGATAGATAGATAGATAGATTCATTTGGAATTTTAAACCGGTCAAAATAATTTCGAAAAATTAATGAAATATTTACATGATTTCGTTTCTGAAATAACGTAGCATTTATGAAAATTATAGACTAGCATACTTCTGTATAACATTTGTTGGTTCTACCAATACCGGTATTAAGACCTATATGTGCTTAATATATGGGGTTGTTGTCATCACACTACTACAGACAAGCACATATAGGTTTTTTTTTAAAAAAAAAAAGAAAAATACCATGCTTTTGCCCAGTAGTGTATTTTATAAAAGGAGAAAAAGTATTTACAGCAAAAGAAAAAAATTACAAGAGGCTACAGCCTCCTTGAAGAAACTATATAAACTTTGTAACCAATTAGAGACTGATTGCCTAAGTGTTTCATTCATCACATATGTAAAAGAATCTCATTCTTGAAAGCATCCCACCAGCTATCAAAAGAAGGATCATTATTCTGAAAAATCATCCCATTTCGTTGCTTCCAAATGTGCCAGCATTCAAGGAAGCGGATTTCCAAGAAGCCTTTCTTTTTGAACCTCAATCTTGCCAGCACCAACATTTGAAAGAATTTCAAAGAGGTGTTCCATGATATTCCAAGCTTATGCCAACACTTTCTACTAAATGGACACTGGAAAAACAGATGAAACAAAGTTTCCCTTTGCCGCAACGAACAAAGGACACAAGTGAGATCAACATTCAGTGGATGCCAATTCCTTCTATCTAACATATCTCTCGTGTTTAGTCTATCACTGAAAAGCAGCCATATGAAGACTTTAATCTTCATCGCACATTTTGTCTTCCAGATCCATCGAAAAGGCCTTGGAGGTTGCATGGATGCAAAATTCAACTTATAGAAAGCTTTGGAGGTGTAAGTATGTTTGCCCCATATGAAACTCCAATTGTCCCCTTGCTCGCTGGCCAAAGTTAAATTATCCATTTCCCCTTTGAGCTGTAAGAATTCCATATATGCTTCATAACTTAGTGGCAATTTAAAGCAATCTTCAAAAGGTTTGACATAAGTGACAGGCAGCGATTCCTCCCTGTTAAAAGCATGGGCACAAAGATTTGGATATGAGACACTTCTAATCTGACTATTCCACAGATCATCCCAAAACAGAACCGTATTTCCAGAGTGAGTGTCACACCTTGTTGTTCCTCTAAAGAATTCAGAAAGACCGATAATATCCCTACACTAAAAAGAACCCTTATTGAAGATTTTGTGAGGAACCTTGGCTTGATAGTAGGAACTTCAAATCAACTTTACCCAAGGAAGATCAGCTCCCTGGTAGAACTTTGCCAAATGTTTGAGAAGAAGAGCAATGTTCTGCAAACTCAAATTGATGACACCCTTGCCACCCTTTTCTTTTGGTCTACAGACTTTGTGCCAAGCTGCCAGTGATTTCCTTTTTGAACCAGGGTCATTTCCTCTCCACAAGCAATTTTTCCTTGCCTTGTCAATTGCTTCAATGAAAGTTACTGGAAGTTTGAGAGAACACATATAATAAGTAGGGATAGCAGATAACATAGAGTTAACTAGAGTCAATCTACCCCCATAGTGTAAAAACATTGAACTAGAGGTAAGTCTTCTCTCAATTCTGTCTATGAGTGGTGCAAAATCAACCACTCTAGGCCTTGTTGTCCCCATTAGCAGCCCAAGATAAGTGAAATGCATTTGTCCCACAGAACAGCCCAACAACCCAGCCAGTAAATGAACTTTCTCTGAAGATACATTCAAAGGGTAAAGATGTGATTTTTGATAATTTACCTTAAGCCCTGTGGACTGTGCAAAAGTATTCAGAAGTGCCTTGAAGCAAAAAAGTTCCCTTTGATCTGCCTTAAGTAAAATAAGAGTATCACCGGCATACTGAACAATCGGAAAACCCTGGTTATCTTGCTCATTGATAGGCTTGGACAACAGTCCCAGAGAAAAAGCTCTGTTAACTGTAGCTTGTAACAGATCTGCACCAAGAACAAACATCAAAGGGGATAAAGGATCAACTTGTCTTACTCCTCTTTTGCACATAAACGAAGCACCTAGCACACCATTCAATAAAACAGACGAGCTTGCTAAAGAGAAAATCAAAGAAACCCAATTAAGCCATTTCACTGGAAAACCCATGTGCTTCATGATCTAAATTATAGCAGAATGCTCTATGGTATCAAAAGCTTTCTCATTGTCCAGTTTATGAAGAATTATCTCTCACTTGGACTGCTGACGCTGATGGATGTATTCAAAAGACCAAGTCAAACAATCTTGAATTGTCCTACCTTTGACAAATCCATGCTGATTAGTATGAACAAGCTTGAGGATCACTCCTTGCAACCTGTCTGCCATCAACTTTGTTAAAATTTTCAAACTTATGCTCATCAAAGATATGGGCATGCAATCATTTACTTTTTGAGGGGAAAGCTTTTTAGGAACAAGAGTGATGTAGGAAGTGTTGATGCATTATAGATCAGTGCATTCAGCATGAAAGTGAGCCACAAGTTTGTAAAAGACCTGTGCAATTAGAGGCGGCGTGTGGCGGCGGGAGGGAGGCGGCCCACGCCCCTCGGCGGCGGGAGGTGGTGCGACGGAGGCGGCCCGCGCCGGATCTGGAGGTGCGGCAGCGTAAGCGGCCGGCGTGGAGGTGCGACCATCAGCAGGAGGTGCGACAGCGGCGTCGGCGATCGATTTGAGTTGATGCCCCTCCCCTCCCCTCCCCTTGCAGATCCAGCGGAGGGGAGGGGCGTCTTCGGCCGGTGACTACGGATCTGAAGCCGGGGACAGGAGCGGGCGGCGGATCCGTAGCTGGCGACCGCATGGGTGATGGCGGCGGGCCTCGGCTAGGGCAGCGGCTGATTACAGGTAAGGTTTTGTTTCTCTTTTTTTTTTGTTTCATTTTTTTATTTTCTTGTGCGGGCGGCACGCGAAAATCGCGATTTTCCTAGACCCTGGGTGCGTGCGGGCCAACCATCCGCACGGAAAAATCATTTTCGACCGCACGCAGAAATCTTTGTTGTAGTAGTGAAGGAAAGTATTCTTATAAGTTGATGCTCATGAACCTAGCTATAGCCGAGGTGGTACTGAAGCTTTCTACTGGCTTGCTTGCTTGCTGGTGCTCCATGCTTGCTGGCTACTACCTGCAATCTGCTAGCTAGCTAGCTTGCTTGGCCCAATGTTAGGGTAATAGGGTCTCAACTTGGATGGGCTCTTGGGCTGATGCTACACTAATGTCCAATTATATATAGCCCATGGAAGTTTGGACAGGGAGGATATATGGACAGAGCAGCAACAACAATAGAGAAGGCATCGTTCATAGCTGAAACAGCAACGGTGGCAATGGTGGCCGGGCTTGGCTCCTAGTCGTTCTCCTTCCTTACCGTACCTCCTCTTCTACCATCTGTCTCATAGCTTTTAGAAGCTTCTAGTGGCTTGTATCTCCTAGTTTCCTTGCTCGATTTCACCTCTTTTGTACTGAAAGGTGCTGCCACTCTTACTGATTAGCTACAAATTATGCTAAGAGAAGAGGTTCCTAACAATCCGGTATCAGAGCCGTTCGATTCATGGTACCTTAGCATGAAATAGAGGAGGAACACCTGCATCACTCAATAGTGCAAGAGGGAGAAAGTATTAGGCACGGGTAGTGTCACTACTACATAATCGATTTTTGAGTGCGGTCAAAATCGATTTTTGCAAGTGATTGGACAGCCTGCATGTAGCCAGGTGTCTGCAAAATCATATTTTTCCTTGCGGCCAGCACAACCGTATGCGAAAATCTCATTGTCACATGCAGTCACCTATACTAACCTAATGCGAAAATAAGTTTGGCAAAAGAAAAGAAAAATTCCGAAAAAACCAAATATTCCAAAACCCTAGCCTGCAATGGGCCAAAAACTCTAACGTCGTCGTGGCCGCCACCGCCGCCGTCATCGACGATGTGGTGCTCATCAGAGTTCACCGCTGCCACCTTCATCACTACAGCAGTCAGCGAGCACCGGGGGCTGGGGGCAGCTTTATGGGCCACGGATCCACCCCTCCCGAAGATGGCGCTATCGGATCCGCCACCCTTCCAGTCTGCCCTCGCCGCCCGTCATCATCGCCGCCGCAGCCGCTCTCGAGGGTGGCGCCACCAGATCCGCCGCCCCTCGCTGCCCACCGTAGTCATCGTCCTCGTCGGCGTCACTCCCAAGCGAGCCTGCCACCGCTGGCTGCTCCAGCCCACTGCTCGGGAGGGGAGGTGAGGAAGAGAGAGGGAGAGAGAGGAGGTGAGGAATGAGACGAAGAGAGGAAGCGAGAAGATAAGGTTGAGTAAGTGAGGAGGTGAGTGAGATAGTGACTTGAATTTTTTTTTTGAAGTTGCTAAGAGGGAAAGATGAGGGCAGTTAGACTTGTAGGTGGGCCTTTAAGAGACCTGCTTGCAAAAATGTATTTTCGCATATGGCCCTTCAACCGATCCATGGGGGTAGGGCTGTCAACGAGCTGAGCTCGAGCGAGCTCGTCTGCCTAGGCTCGAGCTCGATACAAGCTCAAGCCGAGCCTATAAAATGTTTGAGCTTTCCGACAGGCTTGGTTTGAACTCGATTAAGCTCGAGCTCGACTACTGAGCTTGATTTTTAAATAAAACAATATATATTACAAGGATAATCTTTAAAAAATAATTAATTAATAGTTTGTCATATTAATAGAAGAGGAAAAAAGAATAAAATAAGTATATAATGTCAATACAAGACATACAAATAACAACATATTTGATCTCCTCATCTATTAAATAATAACAAAAAATATATATTACTAGGCTCGTTGGAAGCTCTAGCTCGGCTCGACAAAGCTCACGAGCTTTGGGAGAGGCTCAGGCTCGGCTCGTCTGGAGCTCGAGCCGAGCTCGAATCGAGCCTAGGATGAGTCGAGTTCGAGCAGCTTGCGAGCCTCGAGCTTTTTTGACAGCTTACATGGGGGTATGATTTCTGCAAGTGGGAGTATTTACGACCCGTTTGCAACCTAAAGTGGGTCTCGTCCAGAAAAATCAATTTTGTAGTAGTGTGTTCTTTAGAGCAGCACCCACCAGATGCTAAATGGAATGCCATGTCCATTCGAAGTGTATGGGGAGGATGTTGTGCTTGTCATGAAAAAGGAGAAAGTATGTAGGGATGAAGCATTAAGGTTGTTACTTGAGGAATGGATGGATGCTAGGCGTGAGATGGAGGAAAAGCACAATTGGGTATTGCAGAAGTTTAAAGAGATGGAAACTCATAGGGGAAAGACTTCCGAGGAAACGTCAGCTTCCACCAAGGCCGCCACCGCCGACCTCAAGGTGGCATCCGCTCCAACACTCAAGACATCGCTGCCTACAATGTGCACCAAATGCTTGACGACAAGCTTCAAAGACAGCCGCACACGCATGGCGGCGAACTCAAGCCATAGTGCCATACCAATGAGGTTACTATTCCTATGGCCGCCTTGGAGCTGGGATATGACGAGGACAAGTGTTGATGCGAAAAACACACACTGGCCTAGGACATCTACTTAACTCCAGTGCAGGTCCTAAATCTTGCTCTTGGGTTCAAAGGCGTGCCAGTTGATTTGATCCTGCAATCAACAAGAAAGAAAGACAAGAAAAACCGAGGTTAAATCCATAAACGATAGCCGATCGGCTAGGAGCTGATGACATATCGTCAATCATTAAGCCGATGTTATTGGCATTAGATCGGCAATGAAGAATAAAGTAATATAAAGCTAAATCTACTCGGTTGGCCGTAGATATCAACGATATACAATCCTTTTCTCGATGTATATTTAAACTAAGTGATTGGGATAGATCAAACAGCAAGTCGAGACAGTATAAATCACTTAAGTCTAAAGATACATTAAGATAATGATTATATGTATGTTTATAGCATAGTCGATCAAATAGATCTAGCATGTATCGGCTAATACTCCGATACCACTCTATATTAAGATAGCAAAACAAACAAAATATATCAAACAGCAAGCCTAATATACTTTAATGCAATAAGATCTTAATATAAAGGGCGGATTTAGCATATCAAGCGGGCATAAAAGATATAAAATAGCTAAATCAGGTAAGATCGGCTGAAACCCCGATACTATCTCTATTGATAATCATAAAACAAGCTAGATATTGTAATTATGAATATTACATTATAGATCGAATTCAACCGATGCAACATTAAGCATAAGAATAAATACAAGATATAGGCAAGGTGATGAAAATCTCTAAAAGATGGTAGATATGCTATATAATCTAAATTAGCAACGAGATCTAACTCTATCGGTTACTCTCCAGTGATAGATACTAGTCGATTGCGGGTTAGATTATGAAACCGATGAAGATTATAAAGCATATATGATAAATCAACGATTTATATAAGCAAGATTAGAGTATCATTACGATGGAAGCACTAATCCCGAGAATGCAAACCGCCATGACAAGTTTACCTCTTGTTGAAGATCGAAATCGATGCAGCTCAACCCGAAAGCAAGAACTCGTCGAAATAATGAAAGTAAAAAGGGTGGCGATACGCCGAAAGTGTTATTGAACTGTTGTTATAAATTACATGGGATCGGGTTATATTTATACCCGAGATACATAACAGGTCCTTGCTGGACACGACTCTTATCTCTAACAAACTCTAAGATACGAACAAGTCTTTACAGTAGACTCTTGCCGAAACATATATCTAAAGAAACTATTTAAAATAACCTAATTAATAGATACAATTGCCTATCTGAGAGCTTATCTCCATCGTGGCAATCCTTGTGTAGCACGTTGATCGATTCCGGAAACGGTTTTATAACCATCTCAACGAAATCGGCTGTATCAGCTGTATCGGCTATCTTCTGTCCGATCCATCTTAGCCGATGTGGTCTTCAGCCGATGCCCTCTCAGCCGATGCGCACTCTGTTCTTCGAATACAATTCTTCATCGAAGCCACTTTGATTCCAATGTCGAACCTGGTTCACGATTTACCAAATTTGGTCGTTAACAACAAGGCCCACACATCATGCATCGACACCATGGTCCGTTCCAATGAGACGCACGCCAAGTGTTCGACGGCTACCCTCGACATCAATGGTGGCACCAACGGAGCTGTGGTCACATTCCTAAACTTTCTTGGCATGACGTGTCAATTGAAGACATGGCCACCTCCAACCTGCGATGGTGTGGTTAGAGAATGCGAGTTGCAGACTGTGCCTAGTTCGGGTCCCAAGTTCTATTGGGCAAGAGTACACTTGATGCTAGGCTGCTGCCTACGCGAGTAAGTTTCTTACCATCAGTGCATTTTGAAATTGGACTTTTGTTGACATGAATCTTGATAAAGGATGGTTAATCTAAAACCATGGACTCAACCAAATCAACCCAATTTAAAAAATATTATGGTCCAGTTAGAGAAATGCATGTATTGGAAAATTGCAGTGGGCATTGGTCTATTTGCTTGGAAAGAACAACGGAATTCTGTAAATCATGCAAGCTACGCTACCTTTGGAAATTCTAGAACGCCCAAGTTTTCCATGGAAAAGAGATCATATCACTGGTGGAGAGTTGCTTTTTAGTCCCGGTTCGTAATCCCCCTGTAATCCCGGTTTTTAAACCGGGACTACCAATCTGGGATTAAAAATCGCTATCTTTAGTCCCGGGTGAAATAACCGGGACTAAAGATCGATCTTTAGTCCCGGTTGGTAACACGAACCGGGACTAAAGATCTCTCTCTTTAGTCCCGGTTGGTGCTACCAACCGGACTAAAGATCGATAAAGCAGTCCTAGGGCAGTTCCCATTTTCTTTTTATTTTCTTTTTATTTTCTCCCAAATCAAGTTGGATGTATATACCCAAATCACACAACAAATCCCCAAATCTAACTGCCATGCATATACCCAAATCCCCAAATCAATGTAACATCCCAAATCATTCACATCCCAAATACAAATCCTAAATCTTACAAAACATCACAAATCTTAAACAAATCACACACAAATGAAATGCATCACAGATCGATTATACATCTCATATCTATGCAATGAATCACAAATTGTAATAGAAGAAATTATACATCTCTCAAATCACAAATAAAAAAAAGGGGGAGAACCGGCTGCATGCCACGGCCGCCGCGCACTGCCCCGTCGGCCGCCGCCGACGCGCGCCGCCGTGTCACGCGCGGCCCTGCCGCCGCCCACCACCGCGTCGGTCGCGGCCCCGCCGCCCTTCGCCACGCGGGTCACGGCCCCGCCGCCCGCTGCTGCCCGCCAACGCCTGCCCTCGGATGTGAGGAGGAGAGGGGAGGAGGAGGAAGGGGAGGAGGGTGAGGAGGAGGAAGGGGAGGAGAGGAGATGAAGTAGCCAGATCTGATCTGAGAGATAGGAGGAGAATATGAGGAGGAAGCTGGTCTGGGACTTAACCGATTAGATGTCGGAGAGAAATACTTACTCCCGGATGGTAACACCAACCGGGACTAAAGTGGTAATCTTTAGTCCCGGTTGTAGTACCAACTGGGACTAAAGATCCTCGGCCTCCTGACATGCCTATGACAGGCCACGAACCGGGACTAAAGATCAAAATTTTTATAACTGGAACTAAAAACAATCTTTAGTCTCGGTTCTTTTTGGATCCGGGACTATTGTGGAATTTGCCAGACCGATCAAAGATGGTTTCTCCACCAGTAAATGTATTGAATGCTTCAGATGGTAATGCTACATGCATATTGGCTCATGGGATTTTGGCAGTGCACATCTCTTCCTATTGGGCACATATTGGAAACAATTTTTTGCAAGGGTTGTCAGTATACATGATATGGCCACAACTTATGACAGGGAGGGTGTGTTCCATTGTGACCAACACGAAGATGCTAAGTTATGGGGGTCCTTGAACTATGCAAGAATAGCTGGAATATGATGCCACTGGAAGGGAAAAATCTGCATGAACATGGTTATGGTTATTGCTATCTGCTTCAAGTGAAATTGTTTGAACTGAACATTGGCAAGCAAATCAGATTTGTGGTGCTGCAGGAATTAAAGCATTCCTTGTTAGTGCTATTAACTCAAGATCTAGGTGATGAAGAGGTTTGTCTCCACGTAATTTTGTTGGATTACTGAATCTAAAACATTCCTTTCAATTAAGTAATAATTGGTGGATTTAGTCATTATTATTCAATAAACAAGTCAAACTATTGTATTAATTGTGATCATTTTGGTTTTCCTCCACTTGTGTGATTGAGAAGAAATATGACTTTCTATAGTTAGATGGACATCAACTCACACCCTATATGATGGCACAATACATTGACCCTATTGAAAATGGTCTTATTGATGGGAATAGCTAGGGTGCCAACAATGTTCATGATACCTATGGTTGCAAAGAAGGAATGTCTATTATACTGAAAAATGATACTGACAGATGGAAAATGAAAGAGATAAAGAAAAGTGTAAGCAAGAATATCATTTTAGCATGGAAGAATGCTTTACTCTAGCCATCGAATCATTATCGCAAGGTGAGAAACCATTCTGCTTTTATAAGCCAAATATTAGTAATTGTTTGTCATATCCTCTTGCCATATAAACTATTCCTAGGAAGCTGAAAATGAGAAGCACAAATGTTATGCTTGTGGGACACCCTGAGTACTATAGAGAAGGCAAAGGCACTAATTTGAAATGAAAGATTGTGCTTACTGGGAAAAGCAATGGCGGTAGAAATGACCTGATCACATTAATCATATGAGTGCTATAAATGCCATGGGAAGTGGTTTGTATTTCAAAACTTTACTTAGCATCGACTTGAGGACAAGTCCAACTTCAAGGAGAGGAGATTGTTAGGGTCTTAACTTGGATGGGCTCTTGTGCTGATGCTACACTAATGTCAAAATATGACCCATGAAAGCTTGGACAGAGAGGATAAAAAGCAGAGCAGCAACAACCATAGAGGGGACATCGATCAAAACTGAAATGACAACGGCCGGCGGTGACCTGGAGGCGGAGCCTGGCTCTTGGTGTTTTCCTTCCCTGCCATACTTCCCCCTCTATAGTTTGTCTACCTTCTAGCTATTGGCTTGTATCTCCTAGTTTCCTTCCTTAATTCCACCTCCTTTTGTACTGAAAGGTGTTGCTACTAAATTGTACTGATTTGCTACAAATTGTGCTAAGTGAAGAGGTTTCCTAACACCCAACTGCTGCTACCCGTCATGGTCAAGGCCCAATGCCAACCGGGCTTGCTGTTGTACTAGTGCTGCACGCTAGCTTACTTTTTTTCCTTTACTAGCAAAATGCCCATAAGTTATCACGGATAAATACAATGTTAATAATACTCCTGTTATGTTTCATGTGAACTTTTATTATATATATTTATTTATTTTCTTAACATGAATTTTAGCGATTTACTAGCAATTTGCTCGCACGTGGTTATGAATTAAAAGAATCACAACACCAATCCAATAGCAAAATAAATTATGTGGATAATAATTATAAATTATTTAGATTTGAGCTTAAGAAGATAGATTTTAGCCAATCATGCTTTACATGCGACAATAAGAGACCACATGGGTTCTGAAAAATAAACATCAAGTCTCAAAGAAAGGCAAACGGCATATCATGGAAGAAGTCCACAATTATTCAGATTATCTAGTATGATTTGCAGATCTCCAAGAAAGAGCATCTTCTGATCTAGATCTATTAATTCATATGAAAGTTTTATTGCCCATGCGAGTAAACTCATCAACGTACACTTGACACTTTGTTGTACTGTCATCGAAGAAAGCTTTGATCATGGCTGCTTTGTACCCACGGATCTCATCATACAGTGCACGCTGCGCTGGATCACTCAGCACCTGCTCTTTGACATCTCATGTTAGGCTGTTAAAAAATATGTGCAAAAACACATCTTCGAAAACAATTGTCTATATGCAATCACAAGGGACCGAAGACTTCATTGGAGGCTTTTACCGTGTAAACCTTGCTGATAAATAGGCAGAAAGTTTGTTCAATGGGGTCGTCTCAGTAAAGGTCGGGATCGATGACACTCTTTCATGCAAGTGTTGTATGTATGTTCCTGATTTTCTCCGCGGTTGCATCAGGCGGTGCAAGAATTTGAAACATCTTTTCCACCAATCTTATTAGTTATTACCATGTCAATGAAAGTAACATTTTCTACACAGAAGAAATTAATTAGTCTACAAACCAACCAAATCGGCACGCCAGAATACATAAACCGTAAAAAGTCCAAGACTCCAAGTAAAAAACGAACGGATCAGATAAGGGCTTGGCCGCTTTGGGCTTCCTTTGGAAAAGAAGCTAGTACGGATCGGAGACGAACTATGCAATACAAATTGGCAGTAACTGCTAGAGATGCGCTAAACCGCAACCGGGGTGCACGATAACTAAAACGCTCCCCTCACATACGCCCCCTCCCCCCTCCTCCCCACCCCCACCCCTCTCCCCACACCTTTTCACACCCCAACTGCCATGATTATGGGTCTGAAATTTACAAGTGAGTACCATGGTTTTGATGCCTACAAAAAGTATGCCAGAGAGAGGGCTATTTTAGTGTAAGGAAGGATTACGGTAGGCGTGATCGTTTTAGTGGAATAATAATTCATCGTCGATTCACATGCTCAAGGCATGGATTTAGGAAGGAAAATGAATTGATGTGCCGCTTTTCAGACCCGGTTAGCAGTACTGTTTCTGTTGTTTCTCCTAAAACATTTATCGGAATCGAGCGAAACCAGCACCGTTAAAAATATATCGACGATGACTACAAACTTTATTTAGGACAAATAACTTTAATCCCGATGGTTTAATACCAGATTGGAAAATACTATTTTCAGCCCATAAAAAACAACTAAAAAACACAAACCGACAATCCAATCAATTCCCAGTTTTCCATGTGAAAATTGAACTTCCGTGGACTAAGAGGAGTTAGTCTTACAGAGGAAAAAAAATCAAATTTGAGGTTAATCTATGGAATCCTAGAAAATCCTCAACTTTGCCTCTCTTCCCTTTTTCCTTCTTTTGCCTCCTGCTTTCTCTGCCCTCTGAACCTTCTCTCCGATCCTTGTAGAAGCAACAGCAACAGACCACCCAATAGCAGCAGCAGTAAGGTAAGTTAGTAGTAGCAAGAGCAAACCACACAGCAGCAACAGATCAGATTGACAGCAGCAAGAGCTCACTGGGAAGGAGCAGAATAGAAAGGAACCACTGGTGACGACGGATGATGGTAGCTGCAGTGACCGGCAATGGCAGTGGCATCGGAGACAGGAACGGTAGCAGCGGCGGCAAGGGCAGATGAGCAGTGGCGGCTAGGGCTGCATGCTCTTGATCTCTCCATTTTCCAATTTTTTATCTGTTGGTTATATAAAGAGACTAGAAAGAAGATCTAACGGCCCACATCGATTTAATCCCCGGAACTTCATTCAGACTTTGATTACTACAAACTTATAGTCTACTTTGCACTACCTGATGAGCTCTACGCATCCACGATTTCTGATCACCTATTCGAACAATGGTTTAAAAGTTGATTTTTTTTCACATTTTTTGTAATATTTCCCGAAATACGCTAATTCGAGACTCGGGGTATTACATGCCATTTCACACCAAATCAACAACAAAATGGTTGAGCAGCTCGGTAAGATTTTTCCATCTTTAATATATAAATCTTAGTTTGTCATACATTAGTACAACGTCAATTTTGTCACAGGTCATTGAAACTTGCACGGAATTAATAAATGACAAGCAACAGGTCCAAACAAGACAACATGGTTCGGCTGTTATAGAAAGAAAAAATGCATATAGTGTGCTATTGGTAAAACAGGAGCAAAGGCAAAACAAAATAAAAAGATACAATGAATCATGATATGGTATTGCGAGCTAATTATGTTTTTAATGCCTATGAAAAAAAACAATATTTACATATGATGTTTTCTTGCAGGTGTTCCTACCAATTATGGCAAATCACACTGGTACGTTATCGTTATTAATGCAAGATATTAGAAAATTTAAATCCTGGACTCCATGCAAATGGGGGCAAATTGGTACAATGCAAAGGAGGATACTCCCTCTGTTTCAAAATGTTTGACACCGTTGACTTTTTAGCACATGTTTGATCGTTCGTCTTATTCAAAAAAATTTGTGAAATATGTAAAACTATATGTGTACATGAAAGTATATTTAACAATGAATCAAATGATATGAAAAGAATAACTAATTACTTAAATTTTTTGAAAATAAGACGAATGGTCAAACACGTACTAAAAAGTCAACGGTGTCAAACATTTTGAAACGGAGGGAGTATAAATTAACATCCATTGTAAGTTCATTTTTACTTTCATTCCTATAATAACTGAATCTGCCCTAACATGATAGTTTTCAGATTAATGGTGTGGCCAAGTATATTGTGTACAAGGTGAAAGAAAATGGTACTTCCACATCTTGGACTAACACAAATGTTGCTAATTGGCCACGGTTCCCAAAGAATGTACCTCAACAAAAAGACAGGTGCAACATCATCAACCATATTTCACACTATAACTTAATTGTTAACTGATTATATGCTTTGAAGTTCATAGAAACTTGGAATGGAAAATAGTTATCCAACGAATACTTCACTATGGTATATTCTGAAACTACTGACCTATATTAACACTTTCATTTTACTGCATATAACATTAATTTCCTTTTGCTTATAGGAATCCAACGAAGTTTTCAGATTTAAACATAGTTATTTCAGTCCATGAAGACATAAGACGTCTAGAGTCCGAACATTCCGAACTTCATGCATCATTTAGTACATCTGAAGTTACCAACGATATTTAATAAAGAAATAAATGCAATAACATATCTGCATCTAAATGTATTGAAAACTTTCTTTTGAGACATGTCATTGAAGCTATTCAATTCCGATTGCCCCAACTGTGTGAATAATGTTTTGCTAATTTCAATCCATCCTCAGCCATATATTGGGGCATAAAAATACTAACCACCCAATGAAGGGGAGAACTGTGCATGCATCGTACCTATTATTCCTCCTAAAATAATCGGATTGTGTACTTAATTCTATCTGTAGCAGGAGCAAAACATTGAAAAAAAACCCACAAATTGCAAGGTAAAAAACCGAAACCTTATGCATCAGCACCGCCCTCGCTCTGCATGCTGCAGCAACGCCATAACCTTATGCGGCAGGCGGCGTTGACCACCAAACATCGACTGGCCATGGATTTGTGTCACCGACCTCCCAACGAATCGCCGACGTAACCATCGCCAAGCTCCCGACGTTGACCACCAAACATTGACTTGCCATGGATTTGGGTCACCGAGTTCCCGATGAGGTACCGCTGCAACCATCACCGAGCTCCCGGCGTTGACCTTCACCCATCGAATGGAATTTGCGCTGCAACAAGGATCTAGGCCTAACCATGCGATGGAGATTTACGGTTCGTTTTGTATTGCCCCTTCTCTCACTGCAATGCCGCGTGCAGTGAGAAGGAAAAGAACGCAAAAGAGATGAGAGCGAAAGAGATGCCGCGTGCGTAATGTGGAAGAGAATGCGAAAGTACAAAACAACCCTCCCACCTACCGTACCGCCTCAATCAGAACCTACGGTCCCACGTGGTACAGACTATTTTCAACCGTTGGATGTTGCCAAATCGACGGTCCCGATTTAGTACTGCACACCCTGAAGTACAGTAAAAAATCTCTTAATATAAAGTTTGTCTTTATCTATATTAAAAATCATCGGTTCTTTTTTTTTTTTTTGAAAAAACTACAGGTATTGGGTACTTAATGGACTGGACGGTCCAGTCGTTTCGGTATAACTGTTTTGTTGTTTATTATCTACCTGTGTCTGTCAGTACCGGTTCATTAACATGAACTAGTTTTGAGTATGACTACTGATTCATGTTAAGAACTGGCAGCTGATACATATTTCACTCTCTGTTCTCAACAAGAACCGATATGGAACCTAAGTAATCTTACTGCTGGTTCGTAATATGAATTGGCGGTGATCGGTGATGAATTATTGTGATTCAAAGTAGTATCACTGCTCTGATGAGGCGGTTTCTATTATGCTAATTGTGTGTCCTGCATGGTGTTTGGTTGTATTCTCCTTTTCATATATTAATAGGATTTCTATACTCATACACACAAAAAAATTGTAAAATTGATTAATATGCTCCTGAGAAAGCCCGGAAAAAGGCTTTTATTTGATAAGTATATATGTGACTAAACAAAACATTTAAGATGGGGGCAGTGTTCCACACATGACATAAAGAAAAGAAGCACAACAAGATATCAGATCACTCTTGTGAGTGAAAGACACAACAAAACGAGAGGGTACTCGGCAGCAAGTACGGCTCGCCAGCCTGATCCAGAGCTCAACTTCTGCTCAACCGTTTTGGCAAACTCATCCATAATTTCTTCTGATGATCCAAAATGCAGAACAACCGTTGACTCGAATACTGCTCTTATCGATAATGCTATCATCTTTGGACTGACCGTGGCGTCGTCCATGCCGCTGAATGGATTTCGCACTAGCATCTTGTTGATTTCAAATGAACCCTCATCCTCAATGATTTCGTTCACCTCGTTCTCCAAAGGTGCGTAGAGTGGTATGTAGAAGGAATCGAGCTTTTCTTTGTCAATGATACCCTACAAAAGCGAATTGATTATTCATAAATATCCTATCATGAGGTAATATATATGTCCACAACGAAAATTCCTTTGTGGTTAAATAGCAATATATTGCTACTATAGTAACCCAGCGCAAACAAATATAAAACAAAGGGCATGGGAATCTCAGACGACTTAATGTAACCAAGTGAATGCAATAAATTAAGCTTCCGTTATCCTAAAAAAAAAGAGGGCACGGAGAACTAAACATGTGCTCACCCTGGATGCCATGTCATTCAAAGCTACTGCTACCACCTGCCATGCCTGATTGGATCTTGAGATAGGGTTTTCCGAGCACCGGCCATACAAGGAGATAACCATCCGGCCTCCCGTCACCAATTCTTGAGCCCTCAAGCTCAAGAACTGCGTGAAATCCTTCCTGAACTGGCGAGCATAAGCATCCCCAACAGCTGCACGCCTCGACACCCTAAGATGTTCAACCATGTCATACATAGGTATTTTACCCTCCTTAAGATCATCTGGTGCCTGTTTTTTTTTTAATTACAAAATGCACAACTTAAGGTCCATTATACTCATCGGTAGCATGACTTTCATAGAACAATTTAATCAAGAATTATAGTTACCTTTGATAGCCAGTGCAAGCTGTTCGACGAGCAAACAAAATGCAGAGAGCCACAGGGGAATAGCCTCTCGTAGAATGACCCAGGTATCATTCCGATTCCGGTGATCACAACCGGATCGTCTAGATCGCCATGGCTGTGCTTCAGAGTCGCCAAGCTTTTCGCGACGGAGTTAAAATCGTTGCTGGGCAAATCGTTCAAGAAGACGCACACCTCTGGCGGTGGCTGTTGCTGCTGTGCACAGTGATGGTGGATAGCATCGAGAGCAGCCGAGACAAGCGTTAGCGCGTTCGGGCCTGAGGAGCAGCCCAAGTCTGCAATCGCCATGCTCTTTGGGAGAATGGTGCTCGTCGGTTCGCATAAGTCTGTGATGGCCTCATTTATCAGCATCTTCATTCTATCTTGCTCTGTTTTCTGCATAAAATCAATTGTTTAGATAGGTTTGTTGTGAAGTTTATTACTCCCTCCGTCCTAAAATATAAGCAATTTTATCATAGTGACAAGTCAAATATTTGTAATTTTAGCTATTGAAAAATATAAAAAAGATTAATCATGTAAAATTGATGTTATTAGTAGATTTATAATTAAACAAACTATCACAATATGCAACTCTTTTTATTTAAAACATCTTATTTTTATAGATATCGTTGGTCAAAGTAGAATCTCGAATACCGTGTCAAAATCTAAAAGTGCTTATATTTTAGGACGAATGGAATATTTAATTATTTGGGAAAAGTCTGAATTTCATCCTTAGATCAGGTACAATAGTAGACTATAAGCCAACTATAACCACATATCAAGAAAAAAAGATAAGAGAGAGAAGAAAGCGGACTGCAGATTTGTAGCCGGCTGCAACACGACCTCCAAGATGTTACGTGTGTATGAGAGGTGGGACCGGGTATTAATGATATAGTATATTTTTATAGTTAACTATTGTATAAATGGGCTATTAGATTAGCTATAAAAGATTTGGAGCCAGTAGTTGACTACACTATTAAACTTGCTCTTAAAGTATTGGGTAAGTACGAATTACCCCCTTAGACCTGAAAGCCAGATATTTTTCACCCTTAACTATTAATATCGGACGAATTACCCCCCGTAACTCAATCCGGGGTGGTTTTGGTACTATGTGGCAGTCCAATCAGTATTTTTTTTTGCCAAAAAAGGGTGGGACCATATGTCATATTCTCTCCCTCACCCCTTACCCCTCTCTCTTTTTGTGAAGTTTATTATTTAATTTTGTACAATATTACCAGGTTCATATACTACTTCTGTCATGAGATCTATTCCAAACTATAATTATATTGTCTTCCAATTTTTGCAGAAATAAATAATAAAGCTAGATTAAAATTTAGTACTATTTCCGTCATAATATCAGTGCAGTTATGGGTTTCCGTGTTCAATGTTTGACCGCCCGTCTTATTTGAAAAAAAAATATGATTAGTAATTTTTGTTGTTATTAGATGATAAAATATGAATAGTACTTTATGTATGACTATTTTTTAAAAATATTTTATAAAATTTTCAAATAAGACGGTTGGTCAAATGTTGCACAGAGACCGACCACTAAAGCACTCTCCATGGATACATATGATCTATGAAAAAGTCCAAATACACTCTAAAATTTGGATAAAGTTATATTTATCAGACATATGAGTCCCAAAACATCCTCTAAAATTTATGAACTTTATAATACAAGTGTGTTCCAATATAAGTGCAGTTGTGGGTTTCCACGTCCAACGTTTGACCGCCCGTCTTATTTGAAAAAAATAAAAAAAAGGAGTGTTTCGGGACTCATATGTGCCTGATAAATTGTGTCAAGCTACACCTCTCTCTTTCCTCTATTTTAATGTGGGTGGGTCCCATTATGATTATAAGGGGTGTTTTATATTTTGCGATAATTTTCTTTAGTTGATATGATTAATGTGTGCCCCACACTTTGTACCCCCCATATTAATGTGTGCTCTTACATATAACGTACTTATATTGTCATGCTTATTATTATGTTGTTATTCCTTTGTAAATGAGAACGAGCAAGTGGATAAAAATAATGATTTAAAAGGATATTTTAAAACACAGACACATATATGTACAATCTATATGACACGTGATGATCAGACTTGTTAACGTATATGTAGCTAGATTAGATAAAAAAAAACATTTTACAAAACAACCTAGGAGATTATATGGATGAACTATTTTAATATTCAAGGTGCTAGATGAGCTTCCAATCAAAATTTAGAGTGTATTTGGACTGTTTCATATGATTTACATGAATCCAAGCTTCAAACTATTGAAAATTTGATTAGATGTGCTTCTACAAAGAGATGTTTTTGTGACCAGAGGAACTGTTGTACAATGGGAGTTTACGACTTGATTCGTAATGTTAAGTACCAAAGTTAAGGTATGGTTTTTTTTAGAAAAACATATAGTATCATTGTGGTATGAAGTTAGTTGAATATAAACATTATAATAAAGTTGTAGGGCCCAACTAGCATTTTATAGTTCACCACTTCTTTTTATTTAGGATCATTTACATGGCCTGAATACGCATCGTAAATATTGTGATATATTTTAGTGGTACCAATTTTAAATTTTCTTCGTACCTTCCGATAGAGATGAGCTTTATGTGAATGTTACAGATCTGAACGATGTTTTTGTTTGAAGTTATCTAACACTACTCTAGAAACAACGAGTACCCCTATAGTTTACAGACGGACATAAGTGATCGCGGCTAAAAAAAAGTCGACCTGTATTTTCGTATATGGCTTCTTAACATGTCGAAGTTTCATATTAGAAGAGTCAAAGTAAAAGCATGTGTGTTATGAAGTAATCAGTGGGGTAAGCTGGCTACACGTGGACGAAAAAGTCTTCGGGCCTAATTAATCATACTGGCATTTCAACTATGAAAATAAATGTGCGACTTGTGTCTTTCATATATATACACTAATACATACCCTGCAGGATCAAGATACAGATTTTTCTTATTTTTCTGGAGCGAAAAAAAAAATCAAACTTCGGGATAGCAATAGCTGCCAGTTTTCGTGACTTGAACGGATGGTCCCTGACAGCGTCGGCTATACAACCGCAATAATACACTTCCAGTATCCCTGCTTGTTATGTTAATTAGCGCAGGTTAAAAACCGGCCGTTATAGCAAAGTTTTGAACTGGCACGTTCGGAACATATATTCTCGGTTGGGCTACTCCACTAGCATGATTTCCGAACAGCACAAACGGTTGTGTTTAATTTTAAAAAATAGGAAAAACTTTTTTTAAAATTCAAATAAAATACTTTTTTTAAAACTTTTTTTAAGTTTATAAAAGTGAAATATAATACTCAACTAATTATGTGGTAATGATTTTTCACAAGCAGAAAAGGGTCACCAACCCCACCCATTTCGAATTGAGACTTAGAGGTAGTATGAATTTAAAAAAACGCATAGAACTTTTGTGATATATTACATGATTACATCATGATAGTGCACTAGTGTAAATCCATACAACATTTGTTGTGCTTTCTCTTCGATCATATATATATATATATATATATATATATATATATATATATATATATATATATATATATATATATATATATATATATATATATATATATATATATATATATATATATATATATATAGCAAACATGCACATCAATAGTTGAGTTAAATTTAGGTGTACATATTATTTTCTATAATTTTTATTCATATATCTATGGCTACAATAAGTTATACAACAGATAGACATTCATACACATATACACTAAGGCATGTTCAGATTATAGCCAAAATAAACCTTACCAAATTTTGGCAATACTAAAATTTTAGCAAGTTGATAATATTGCTAAAATTTTGACATGATTTCTTCTGTATTTGTCAAAGGTTGGCAACAAACTAAACGTAGACATATTTTGATAACTATGCCAATAAATGATATGGTTGAAAATGGCATCAATCTGAATAACACCTAATTTGGTACAAGCAGCATAGATTCCTAATTATATTAAAATAAGAAAATGAAAAACTATTCTTGCTACTGTTGTTATTATAACTATTGGTTTCCAAGGACAATACAATAAAATAAACAAACCAAATAAGATCAATATTTAAGAAAAAAATAACAGGAGAAATATGTGAGAAAAAGAATAGAAATTTAGAATCACACGTAGAAAAACGCCAGCAGTTTATAAAACCACTGTAGCTATCGGTTATACAATAGCGGAGCTAACGAGGATATATCATTAGCACCAAACCAGCACATATAGGGGATCAGGGGTGCACCTATTTTTCACACTTCAATTCCTGCAACTTATATGATTTTTCACACAATATACGCACATATATACAGTTGACAAGAATCAAAACTAGGACCTCTCTCTCAGAACAAAGCCTCTTTAATATCTTACTACCTAGCAAACACTTGTTTTCTTAATTAGTAGCAAATACTATTATTTAGAAAATCCGGTTGTATTTCTTGGTGCACAGGAAATTTACAACTGATAAAAATACAGAAACATCCAAGAAGACCCCAAGTGTACTCACCACATTTGGCCAGACTTTTGAAGCATTTTCTGTCATATTTCAGTTCTTTTAGCAAAAGAATCAACTGTCGGCAACTTAACTATGTATTAAATACCGGATTTTTCAAAACTAAAAAAGATAAGAACAGGAAAGCAGGGGCTTCGATTACTTTTCAATTATCCAATTAATAATCAAAACACGATCATTTCATGCAGATCAGAAAGAACTTATACAATTCAACTAACATCTCCTCATCACAGAAATATGTACAAATGTACGTACTGTGACTCAGAAATCAGCCAAAGCCTATATATATAGATACCTGAACTGTGGAGTTGCGAGCATAGCTAGTTTCGCCATGCCCTGCATTCATATGGAGAATTTCTTTGGTGGTCATGGCGCAGTTGCATTAATATCTGAATGTGTTTGCTACGATATATGATGTCTTAGTTACCTATTTATAGCCTTGCAAGTCGCCCATTGTGTGGTCAATATCGTCAGCTGACCTTTGATGTCAGAAATATAAAACAATGATTTTTTTTACTACCGACAGATATATTTGTTGCTTTAAATTAATTTGTACAATAAACTGTCCAATCATTCATTAATATTTCTGACAACCATGCCCATGTGCGGCTAAGTTTGTACAATAATCCGCTTACTAATAATTTGTACAAAATAAGCGTGGACTTGTGAGCATATTATGTACTCGCTCCGTTCCACAATGTAAATCATTCTAGTATTTTCTACATTTATATTGATGTTAATAAATCTATATAGGAAATGCTAGAATGACTTACATTATGAAACGGATCCTGTTGTCCGATAAACTTAGTTTGTTTTTAGCCGTGTACATCTACATGTGAATAAATGTAGAATAAAAGAGGCGGGATTTTGATTCTACTAAAATTCTAGCTGAGATGGATATGGATGCTATCATATATATATACTCATATTTTATCTAGAGAGTCTCTTCATGCATGGACTGGTTGGAGTAGCATGCATGCTATTTAACTGAATTGACTCTAGCTAAGATGGATCACTGAGAGTGCTCAACTCAGTAAATCTATCGTATACAATTTAACTATGATAGGTTAGTGAGTATATATGCTGACATATGTCAGTTAATGTTACTTTTGTGGTGCAGAAAAAATGCCGAATATTTGCCCTACTGCCGCGCGCCCCTTAATTGGGTACGTTCTCAAGTCGTTGCCCACCGTGTCCGTACATGACAGTAGCACATAAAACTGTGTTACAGAGAAATAAATCAGCAATTAACACATGTTTCGTCTTCTTATTTAAGTAAGGTGAATAAATTAACGTGTGCAGACACAATCACATGCACATGTTGTGTTACAAAAGCAACTCATAACACATAATATATATATATATATATATATATATATATATATATATATATATATATATGTATATGTATATGTATATATGTATATGTATATATATGAGAGTTGAACAAATATGTTACAGGCAAATTGCTTAACCATGTGACAATCAGACTATATGTGGTCTTCCGCATTAGTCTTTGATGTGAATTTCGTGTTCAATTAGCTAAATACCAGTGTTTTTGCTACGGATAAATGTAAATTATATGCATGCACTTGTCTATATAAATAAACTTGATTTTACGGATGATTAGATAATCACAAATTAAAATGTAGAATCACTAGCTATCTTCTAATAATATGGAAGTATACATAAGGAGATGTCGGTAAGAAAAATATAAAAATAGAGTTCGTAGGTGGTAGAGTCAGTTTCCACCACCACTGCCTTATTTTAGAGGGTAAATTAGGACTCATATTAGTCAATGACATGTGGGTTAGGATGGCATATTTTAAATTTTGCAAAATTATAATGGCATGGTTCCAATTTTCCCTATTTTGGGTAGAAGAGTATATATAGATATAGATATTGATAGATTAATATTATGGCTATTTTCGCAAAGTGAAAATCATGGGGATAGTGCGAAATTATCAAAACATATTATTGATATTGACTAATGTTGTCCTGTATATTGGAGAATCGTTGCTGAAAGTAAACAAAAATATATATTGAAAAAAATAGAAAAGCTGAAACAGAGAAAATATATGTGGAGCACCTTTTCTATATTTTTTTGTCAAGATTTATTTCAGATGATAGAAGTTGCATGAAAAGGTTATGACCTAGAGTTATAGCAGATTCTTTATATAAGCAATTCAGATTGGTTCCCATTACACATTCAAATCATCCAACTTTTGCAGTCATTATATAGATATATATCATCGAAGTTAGGATGCTCTTGTAACCACTCACATTTTACAACAAGAAAAGGTAACTTCATGTTGGTTTATTAATACTTTGTTTATTATTTAGATATATTGGAACGTATTAATTATAGGTAAAACAGCTCTTCGATCCATTGCCACCTAGCAACCAACATATTTATTATTTTTTAACCTTTTTAATTTTTATTTTAAAAATCTCATCCAGAACTTATTTTCAGATTGCAATCTTTCCGCCATGTCAGTCAGATTGAGATGACAAAACAATGTTCACACATCGATTTGATTGGCACAAAGTTATTTGTCACGTCGGCCTAGTTAGCATGATAGCGCTGGCTGTGTTTATATTGGCCTAAAGTTTAGAATATGGTTGAAATTGGAGACAATGTGAAAAGTTATGTGTGTATGAAATGTTTGATGTGATGGAAAGTTGTAAGTTTGGAAGAAAACTTTGGAACTAAACACTCCTATTGTTTTGTTCACTACGAGTGGTATGATAGTGTTGTTTTGTCACGTCATATGCGATGGCGGGGCTAAAATCGATTAAGTTTGGGAGGTTAATTTTTAAAATTAAAAAATAGAAATGTTTAAAAAAATATTAAAGATTCCACACTCTTATATACTACATCAATTCTCTGTAAAAAAAATGAATTGGTTCTTTATGGGATATGGGATGGAGGGAGTAGCTAGTCAGTAGTCACAATATGGACGGTGTATGTACAGGCCTAGCTGGCGTGATAAGATCACTCGTAATTAATTCTACAAACCCAACTGTGCCTACACACAACTTAATTCTGAACTACCTCCCGTTCCAGAAAGAACCGATTTGTAGAGGGGATCGTTTGTCCCAGAAAGAATCGATTTCTGCACGCAAACCTTCACTGACTTGCAGGTGAGAAAATCCACCTGTTCACGCAAAGCTTCTCTCCTCTCTGTTTTCTCTCGCCTAGTACTCTCTATCTCGTTCAAAAGATGCTCTCTGCCCTGTCAGAAGAGAGTACTTGTGCAAAAAAGAAGGTATTTTTATTGGAGAGATAGAATGAATCGTGTACTTGTACTTGGGATAGAGGGAGTAATCATCACGAGAACTGTACTAAGTCCAACCAAAACGGTTGACTCACTCACAGTAACGCAGCCATGGTCTAACTGCCGCCGTCCACAAATATAAATACTTTTTTTTCTTTTCCAAATAACGGATGAAGAAAAATAAAATCATTATACTTTTATAGATAATGATAAGAAAAATAAGATCATTATATCTCTTACTAAAGGGAGGATTGAGAAGGGAGAAGGTTGTTGGGGGTAAGATTGAGTGAAAAAAATATTATCAATACATATTATAAACTAAAAATCAATTAAACATTTTTACGTACCACTCCTAAGCCATGTGGCAAAGTAATAAATTTTAAAAATATAAAAATAGTAAAAAACTAAAACATCTATCTACTGATTTTAATTAAATGGTGGGTTAAATAAAAAAATCACCTCTCCAACCAATATATTAGAACTATAATAATCAAGACAAAATTTACTATAGAACACCCAAAAAAGTGTAATTAGTTGTGAGACATTGTAAAGAAGTGAATTTGCTCGAGCACACTCTAAAAGTATGTTAATTTGCTATAGGATACT
The DNA here is from genome assembly GCF_000147395.1 of Oryza glaberrima. Lineage (NCBI taxonomy): Eukaryota > Viridiplantae > Streptophyta > Magnoliopsida > Poales > Poaceae > Oryza > Oryza glaberrima. Next base: position 11,372,695 of record NC_068331.1, read on the forward strand.
GGACGTATTAGAATATAATATCCAATCAATTAATAAGAGAGAATCCGTATAAAATGACCGTTTTGCCCATACCTCTGTCTTCCTTCTAGTCTTCGCCCGACACTGCACGCTGCTATTCCAAGATGAGAACCTCGTGTGCATGTATCACAACATGGGGCAGGGTGCCTTCAGCCGCCCAACGTGGTTGACGATGGACGCACGGAAGCTCATCGATATGCCCGTCGCTAGGGTGAGCCACGGCGCGCGTGGGTGGCATGCGGTTCGTGGCGTGCAAGCCAGAGAGCGGCGTGGTCACGCAAATGGAGGCGCTCGCGACGGCCAACACACCATGCCTATGTGCGTGACGACGAGCGGCGCGCGGGGTGTGCCTCGATTGCGCGGAGCCGTGCGGGTGCACGGGGCAGCTCGCCGACGCATTTGATTTGGTTTGGTGTTTATTCTTCTTTTGAGAAGCATCGGAAGAACACTATGAAAAGAGAGAAGAAGATAATGGCAAAATTATTATTTGATGTGGTTTCTCTCTTATCAATTGGGTGAATATTATATTTTAATGTGTCCGGTGTCTTGCAGCTAATTACCTTACTTTTAAAGTGTCCTTAGACAAATTAACGTTTCTATGATGTCCCACAGCAAATTACATATTTTTTCTGTCCTGTAGTAAATTTTGCCACTAATTAGTGCCGACTAATCGTTCTCATCTGACCTTATTACATACGTACCTACCCAAAAGAAGGCATTACCGACCTCCCTCCTTGTTAGGATCTTTTTATTTTAAACCTATTCTAGTTTTATCTAAAAAAATAAACTCCCACAAAACTATTTCCAAATATCAACCTTTCAGCCACACTCAGTACAATATTGCCACAACAGTCTTACTAGATTATCATAGTACTACCTCCGTTTTATATATTATAAAACTTTCTAGCATTGCTTACATTCATATATATGTGTGTGCTTAGATTCATTAACATCTATATAAATGTGAGCAATGCAACAAACTCTTATAACCTGAAACGGAGTGGTTATAAAACAGAGGGAGTATATATATTTGGTCACGTTCTGACTGGCGTGACATTGTGGTTTCGCCATGCCATCCTGATTGGTTAGCGTGATAGTATTATTTTATCACGTCAGAAGAGATAGCATGGTCAAAAGGTTCGGATTTTATTATTGAAAAGATTAAAAAAATAAAAACTTCTCTCGACCTGTGCTTGTATATAAATGTGCTTACTTAAAAAAACAAAGCCCCATAAAATATATCATGCCAAGCGCTATCTTATATAATAAAAGTATTCACTAAATGTCAAGAAAAGAAAATTAACAACATAGATTATATAAAAATGCATAGCTAAATTCATTCATTTTTCAAGGTGATTCCCCTTCAACTCTATTGCCATCTCCCTTTAGTGAGAAAAATAATCTTAAATATTAAAATCTATCACTATTGAATTTTCACTTAAACCGATATACCCACTATTTATTTACGTACATGCAACAACACTACCAACCACCCCACCCCCCACAAAAAAGAAAAGCCTACTTCCTCTCCTCTGTGTTTTATATGGAAGTTGACTAGATGAAAATAATAGTATATATGTAAATAAATAATATTATGAAACCATATATATAATTTCTAATTTGTTTGAATAGCAATATTTGTCACTGCTAAAAAGACAATTTAAGACGCATATTAACTTTAACTTTATTTAGAAAATGTGGCACACGGGCATGATATATTAGAAAATTACAATCTAGATTACTCTTATCATATACTCCCGCCATGTGAGAAACTCTTATCATATACTCCCGCCGTGTGAGAATGTAAGAACCTAGTGGATAGAACATATTCTATTACTACGAATCTAGACAGTTCCTATATCTAGATTTGCAATGTACTATGATGCTTTTCATACAGTACCAGGTTCTTATATTCTCAGATGGAGGGAGTATTAATCTACAAACACGCATAGCTAAATTAGATTCATAATACACGAAAAAAAATATCAAATCAACGTAACTTTTAAATTATATATCCAATATATGCCCACTAATTCATCAAATGAATCAAGTAATAGATACGGATTTTTCTTTACCAATTATTTTTGGCGAGACAATCAAAAAATCTGGTGACACTATAACAATAATTCTCAATGAGGTGCAAGCTAACACTAGTGGAGAAACCATCTTTGGTCGGTCGACCCAAATCCACACTAGTCCTGGTTTTCCATTAAAAACCGGGACAAAAAATGATCTTTAGTCCCGGTTGGTTCCATGTCAGACCGTGTCAGGCGCCTAGGATCTTTAGTCCCGGTTTGTAATACCAACCGGGACTAAAGATCTAACTTTAGTCCTGATTGGTGTTACTAACCGGAATAAAAATTAACACGTAGTATATAATCTCTATTACTTATCCTCTTCTCTCTTCCACACAACAAACTCTCTCTATCTCTTTTTTTCCTCTCTAACTCCCTATCTCTTTCTCCTGCCTTATCTCTTTCCTTTTCGGATTAAGTGAGAGCGAGAGCGGGCCGGCCGGGCGGCAGCTGGCACGGCGGCGCGGAGGGCCGCGCGGCGGCCTATGCGGGCGGTGCGGCGGCGCGAAGGGCCGCGTGGCGGAGGGCCGTGCGGCGGTGGCCGGCCGGCGCAGAGAGGAGGTGGCAGCGACCGGCCGGCGCCTCTATGGGTTTTTTTTTTTAGAATTTGTGATTTATTGCATGATCCTGTGATGTATTTGATTTGTGTGTGATATGAACTTGTGATGTATTTGCGATGAATTTTGTAGAACTTGTGATGTAATTTGATTTGTGTGTAATTGTTTTTAGAATTTGTGATGTATTTGATTTGTGTGTATAAGTAACTTTAAGATTTGTGATGTGGATTTGGGATGTTACTTTGATTTGGGATTTGGGATTTAATTTGGGGACATACATACGACTTTGATTCGGGAGAAAATAAAAAAGAAAAAAAAAGAAGAAAGGGGACCATCTGGACTGTTGTTATCCCCTCTTTAGTCCCAGTTGGTAACACCAGTCGGGATGGTTGGTGTTACGAACACCAACCGGGATGGTTGGTGTTACCAACCGGGACTAAAGATCGATCTTTAGTCCTGGTTATATCACCCGGGACTAAAGATAACGTTCTTTTCCCGGATTTGTAGTCCCGGTTGGATAACCGGGACTAAAGGGGGTTACGAACCGGAAGGAAAGAAGGTTTCTCCACCAGTGTAATGTAGGTGTCCTTTGGGTGTGTCTATATGGATCCTGAGAGCAAGGATAATGGTAGAGCTCACTTCCTACTATTACCCTATCTTAAAGCCAACACATATATACGTACACACACATAATTAAATATATATATAATAGATAAGCTATAAGGTTAGCTTCAATTTTTTTACATAAAAAAAGGGTGGGTTTCAATTTTTCTTCTCCTCACACTTTTTCTCACTTATACATTTGATTAATGTATTTGTCTTGAGCTAGCTCTTACATGAGAGAGCTAACACTCTTAATTTTTTCTTACCTCTTAGCTCCACATAACCTTACAGTAAAAGTTTATAGCTCGTTATTATCCTTGCTTGAGCGAGTGTGTAAATGCTGATCTCGAGGAGCATGGTGATGGTGAAGCCGGCAGGCATGCGCTTAATCTGCTGGTCGGTAGGGGCACATCAACGTCCATATATGCTGGAGCCCGGGCTTCATGGCATCGGAAAAAGTGAGGCAAGCCAATGCTGAGACCTTGTTTGGTGTATCTATGAGGAGCTTGAGCAGGTATATGAGGGCAGGGAGTGTGTCTTGCACAAACCAAGGCTTCATGACATTGTAGAAAAGAAAAGGCCTGGGCAATTGCTGTCGGATTTTACTGGGTGCAGGATCATACTTAATCTCAATATGGTGTTATCCTATTAGGTGAAAATAGTGGTATTTCCATAATATTTTTTTATAGATTTACACAGAAGTGAGAGAACGAAGCTTTCCATGTATGGAGTGGATATGATTCTTTTTATCGTATACTTAATTGGTACCTAGTTCACTTTGGTGATATAGATGCAATTTCACCACAACAATAATAAGTACCACTTCCATCCCATGATATAAGGTGCCCCGATTCTTTAAAAAAGTAAATATTGTATATATTTTTTACTAACCGTTAAACTGATGATGTATACATTGATGACTTATTATTAGATTCGTTTTCGAAACTAATTTTAGAACATGTTACATTCATATTTGTTGCTAATATATTATAAAAGAAATGCATGGTAAAAAAGTAAAGCATTGGAAAAACTTTATATTTTAAGACGAGTGGAGTGGTGGTGGTCAGTGGTGGTTTATGATTGTATCTCATAGAATTAAATTAGAAAATATACATTTTTTTTCAATATTTTGCGTTTATATACATGCATGCAAAATATTTGCACAAATATACCTCCTTCGTACGATGTGAACGCGGGACGGAGGTGGTGCCGCGCTTCCATTATGCGGGACCCGCGGTCGCGCAGCACGGCCGTGCGGCACCGCTCGCTCCCCTAGCCCGGGAGAGCGGCAGCGTGGTAGAGGCAGCTGCCCATGGTCGAGGCGACCGCCTCCGCGGCGGGCGGGACCGGATCGGTCGCGCGACACCATGGCGCGGGACCGTGCCGGTCGAGCAACACCGTCCCGTCCCGTCCCGCGTGTGCGCGTGTCGCGGTTGACGTGCCATGCAAGCATCACCTGTCGAGCACGCATGCAGGCAGTTGATCCAGTCAAATCCCACAATACATAGGCACTAGCTTAGGGGTGTGTTCGGCACCTCCATTTTCCAACCCAATCTCTCTCATTTTCCACTCGCACGCTTTTCAAACGGCTAAACGGTGTGTTTTTAAAGAAGTTTCTGCGAAATTTGCTTAAAAAATTCAAATTAATCTATTTTTTAAAAAAATTAGCTAATGCTTAATTAATCACGCGCTAATGGACTGCTCCGTTTCCGCTCTTTCCTAGTTGGGAACCTATACTAGCAAACACACCCTAGGCCCTGTTTAAATCCCACCCTAAAATTTTTCACCATGTTACATCAAACGTTTGAACACCTTCATAAAGTATTAAATATAAGCTAAAAAAATAACTAATTGCACAGATTGTCACAATTTATGAGACAAATCTTTTAAACCTAATTACTCCATGATTTAACAATGTGGTACTATAGTAAATATTTGCTAATGACGGATTAATTAGGTTTAATAAATCCCCTAAGCTAGTGCCTATGTATTGTGGGGTTTGATTGGATCAACTTCCTGCATGCGACCATGCGTGCTTGACAGGTGATGCTTGCATGGCGCGCGTCGACCGCGACACGCACACGCGGGGGACGGGACGGGATGGGATGGTGCTGCGCGCCATGGTGCCGCGCGACCGGATCGGTCCCGCGCATCGGCGCCGTGCGACCGCCTCAGCACCGCGTGCAGCCGTCCTCCACCACGCTGCCGCTCTCCCGGGCTGCGGGAGCGAGCGGTGCCGCACGGCCGTGCTGCGACAACGCCTCGGTCCCGCGTTTCCATTATGCGGAGGAGGTATATTTGTGCAAATATTTTACATACATGTATATAAACGTAAAATATTGAAAAACAATGTATATTTTCAAATTTAATTCGTATCTCATATGCATTCTTGTTATTTGATAGATAAATATATGTCGGGAGTAGACACTACTACAAAATATTAAATAGATACCAACACTATATAGATGTCGGTCACTATAGGTGCTGGATGTGGTAAAACCAGCACCTACAGTGCCTTTCCTACCCATGCACCCACCAGCCCGCCAAAATGCTTAAGAATTAGCATCTTTATCTCTTAATAGGTGCCTTCTTTTTTTCAAAAAAAGGCAGCCTTTTGCCCCTGTCAGAGATAGATGCCGATTTTAATTTAAATCCGACATCTTTTAGTTGGCGTGGGGCCCACCCAATAACCAGCATCTCTATGGTAAAAGGAATAGCTGCCGGTTTTTTAAAAACGACACCTACAATATATTATATATTATAGCTACCGGTTTTTTAAAAAACCGACACCTCGTAAAACCGAGCCAAGCCGCATGCTCTATCTCGCACGGTTTTTTTTAAGCCGTTCTTATCCTCCCATACCACCGACGCGCTCTCTCTCTCGTGCACCGATGCTCTCTCTTCCTTCTCTTTCTTCTCCTCTTCTCGTCCTCCTCATCTCTTGCATGCGTCGGCGGTGGCCCAGCAGTGGAGGCGGCAGCGGCGCCTCCCCTCTGCCAAATCCGCTAGGCAGGGGAGGCGGCAGAGGTAGCGGCGCGAGGTGCGGCGGTGCCCTCCGCTAGATCTGGCCGGAGGCAGAGGCGGGCAGTGGCAGGAGGTGTGGTGGCGTCTCCCCTCCGCCAGATCTGGTCGGGAGGGGAGGTGCCGGCTTGGCGCATGGTGCAGCGGCAGCAGGAGGCAGGTCGTGGTGGGAGGGAAGGCCGCGGTGGTGGCTTCGGACGGAGGAGGCAGCGACAAAAGAATCGGGTAACATGTTCTTCTTTTTTCTCACGTGTTCTTGTTCTTGTTCATGCAAAAGAATCGAGTTGAAGGAATTGAGATTTTGTTCTTGTTCTTGTTCTTGTTTAGGTGAATTGGGTGTGTTCTTGTTCATGTGAATTGGCCGGGGTGAAAGGGAGCTGCTCGGCTCGATGCATTAGTTCGGATGCATTGAGCCTGCTTTTTTTTTATTCGTGAAACTTTAAAGATGCTGGTTCTAAAACATTAAAAACCGACATCTTTACCCATATAGATGCTGGTTCTAAAATCGGCACCGATGACCAAAGTTATCCGTGTCGCCTCCATGATGCTGTTTGGACAAACAGGCACCTAAGGGGGTTCCCAAATGGCACCGATTAGCTATCCTAGTGAGAGTGAGTATTTCATATATAGATCCAAGGGCATGACCTATTTTATAGCACAATTCTTTTTTTTCAACGATTATAGTGAGATAATTAGTAATGAAAATTTATGAACTACTTTACAGTCTATATCATTATTCTCCCTCCGTTTAATATTATAAGTCGTTTATTTTTCTCCTCGTCAAACTTCTTTAAGTTTGAACAAATTTTTGGAAAAATATAGTTGTATTTTCAACGCAAAACAAACTATTATCAAAATATATTCAATGTTAGATTAATGAAACTAATTCGATATTTTAGATGTTGTTATTTTTTTATAAACTTGTTGAAACTTAATAAAGTTTGATTATGACTTATAATATGAAATGGAGGGTGTACAAAATAAAAAGATGACCGTTCATTCGTGTGAGGTTTCTTCCTACTAGTTAATTAAATGATGGAAGCAGGTTGGGTGATATAAATGTGAAGTTCTCTATAATTGAAACAAATTGCAAATGCCTCATATATTAATGGAGCGAGGAAATTAATATATCTTTGTCGTCGGAATGAAAAGAATATTGGAAAATTGGTTTGACATTTAATGGTCTCATACAACTAGTGAAGAGAACCAGTACAAACAACCAATCTGGACCAGCTGCTGTGCCATCGTATGCACTGTCTAAATGACTTTTCACACAGCAAAAGCCATCAATATGTATACCCTCTTCCAACCGGCGACGATTAGTTGGTTCCTATTGTTTTCTATGCACAGTAGACATATTCATGTTCGTCGCTTGTGTTGTGTGTTCCTTCACGGCTGCTCCCTTTCTTAGACACGGTCACCGTTAATCGGTGATACGTCGCTGTCAAGGACGACGGTCGGAAGGCATATGGAATACCCAGCTGTTGTTAACTAATCCCTCTATCTGAAAATATTTGTCGTCGTTGATTTTTTTTAAAATGTTTGACCGTTCATTTTATTAAATTTAAGTAATTATTAATTCTTTTTCTATCATTTGATTCATTGTTAAATATACTTTTATATATACATATAATTTTACATATTTCACAAAATTTTTTTGAATAAGACGAACGGTCAAACATGCTTAAAAATGCCAACGGCATCAAACATCTAGGGAAGAAGGGAGTACTTATTATATATGTGGCGAGAAACTAAATTTCAATTCACACTACTACACAAATATATATGTTTTCTGCATGAACACCCCTAGTGACGCTGATCCTGGCTGTGCCCTACGGGTGTTGGTGTCGCCGCTGCTGGCTCCACCGGCGGCTTGGCCTCCAGTGCAGCGACCTGAGCCTATGAATGCAAGCGTGGCAGGCAAGCGGGTTTTTTAGCAATAGTATTTTTTATCTCACTTCTACTTTATTTTTTCTTCTAAATTTTATAATATCATGTGGGAAATAAACTAGTAAGCGAGTTTTTGTGCGGGCTGAGCCACGATACCCCCGACCTCCTCATGGAGCTTCTTTATCCCAGCATCCAAGAATCCAACTTTACATCCCCTTGAGCGAACCCAGGATGTTGTTGATGTTGCTGGTGAGATCAAGCACCTGTTGATTCAAGCTCACCATCTCTTCCTCCACCGCCACCATTCTTTTTTGAGATTTGGCGCCGATTTAATTATTGCATGCAATTTTCTACAGGATCCGAACTCTCTGATACCAAATTGTCACGAACTTGTAACAATCACACGGCGTAACACCAACGTGAGCTCGAGATCACAATGGATTTTGGGGATTTGGGGAAGAATAACGTTGTCACGAGACACGCGCACACACACAGATCACGAAGGAGGTAGTTGGTTATGAGTTCTCTTCATTTATGCCTCCCTCACCGATAGGTGGGTCCTTCAATACAGGCCTGCACGCCACATACGCAAATGCAACCGCCAGTCCAGCACGGGACTCTTACCACATCCACGTACACAGCCCACAACAGGCCCACACAAACACACAATGCAGCCCAGCGGCCTAGAACGCTAATATCGCTCCATATCTCTACGACTCTTGATCCGAGCTCTTTGTTGTTATCAACTACTCGGCCGCCAGTGCATGGCTGTCCCCCACTCGAGAGAGGGATAGATTTGGTTGGCTCTACGAGGGAGTAGTCTGCCGAGGTTTGCAGAGGGGTACTTTTTTTTTTTTTTTGACCTGATGGTCCACTTATTTTGCTTCGCGGTAGTGGACTGGCAATTCTGATGCTTCAGTGATTCATTTTGGTGCCTTCAATTGGAAAAGAATAAATGCTTCTAAGTTAGGGGGTGTTTAGATCCATGTGTGTAAAGTTTTGGCGTGTCACATCAGATATTATATAGGATGTCTGTTGAAATTATAAGCACATAATGATTTAATTTATTCCATAAATAAATCATGACATTGCAGATGTAAACTAGATTGAACGCATCATTAGATCTACACATGTAAACTAAGCAGTAAAACATGAATAGATCAAATATGCGCAACATGTCGAACACGTATCGAGGTGGCGGAAAGACCGGTTGCTCGGCAGGAACTACTTGCGGTTGCGAGCGTCAACGAAGGCGCGAAGCACGCGAGTGAAGAGGAAGGCGAGCCGTCGCGGACGAACAGGGAGCAGTCGCGCGAAGCGCTTCCCAAAAACCTTATTGCCGCCTTCTCCCGGTGTAGGACGTAGAAGGCAGAGGTTCCGGAGATCTGCTCTCCCGATCGCCGGTGCACGCCGGCGAGCGGGATGAAGTAGTCTACGAGCGACGGCGCAGTACAGTGTAGGAGGCAAACCTAGATTGATTTCGCGCGTGTTGCGTGAAGGTGGCGGCTCGCTTTATATAGAGATAGGTCGTCTGATCAGGGCGCCCGCGTAAACCGAACCGGATAAGTCGCGCGTAACCTATCCGGACTCCACGCCGTTTTCATGCACCGGATTTTTCGAAATGTTTCCAAAACAAAACAAATCCAAATTTCCCGTAGCAAAACAAAACTGCAAAAGGAGATTGCATCTGTGCAAGGGTGAGGAGCCAATTTTGCGGACCATTCGACGCGTACGTCGTGTACACGCGCCGCCTGCCCTGCCAGGCCAGGCGAGCGAGCGCGCATGTTTCCGCTCTTCTCTCCACCACACATGCTTCAAATGGCTAGGAGGGCATCCTCCCTTTTAAGGAGGTCCCCCTCTCCTAGAATAAGCAAGGTGGTACTAAACTCTATATGCATGCCATCCCATGAGGTGGGCTTTTATGATTTTCCAAAGAATTAATCTTCGAATGGGCCTTAGCCCATCTATTAATTCCAACAATCCCCCACCAAATCTCAAAATCCCACTGAGATTTGCCTTTTCCAATGTACTGTTTATATACCAGCGGTTCGATGGAGACCGATTAAGGTTGAACATCCACCTAGAACTCCAAGCTACACTTACTCACAACTTGAACAATGGACTACGCCTTGAATTGCAAGTCTTGTGCAAGCAAGTTTCGATCAGAGTCTTATCTGGTACTAGACCCTCTGTAGACTACCCCTCGGGTGGAGCGTATAAGTCATACTCCTAGGTCTTTAGTAAGCTTCCTAAAAGATTCACCCAAAATCTCCATAGACTGCGACCAACAGTCAAGCTTACAAAGGTGAGTTCTTTCAAGAATGCTCTGCAGGACAACATCTTTGCTAATTAAAGCCAACAGAACTCATTAAGGCATAGCCAACCTGCCTTGCAGCTCACGAGAGTACATGCATCTTCACATAGAGAGGGTATATATTGGTACTCTCCTCTACTTTACTAATGGTGTGTTCTTCCCAAGTTCTAATTCACGGGATCTCCGATCACATAGACTAGGTTACCACCATAGTATAACTCACATGGGTCTCAAACCCATCTCCTTCGATGCATTGTCTATCACATTTCGTGATAGTCCCTTCGTGAAGGGATCTGCCAGGTTTCTAGCTGTTTGGATGTAATCCAACATTATAACTCCGGAGTTTCTCAATTTCCTGACAGACTTCAATCGTCTTTTCACATGTCTAGACGATTTCATATTATCCTTAGAACTATTCACTTTGACAATTACCGTTTGATTATCACAATTCATAAGGATAGCCGGCACTGGTTTTTCAACAATACGCAGATCCATTAATAGATCACGTAGCCATTCTGCCTCAACAGTAGCAGTATCCAGTGCTGTCAGTTCTGCTTCCATGGTTGACCTCGTCAAAATGGTCTGTTTGCAAGACCTCCACGAAACAGCACCACCACCCAGTGTGAAGACATATCCACTAGTGGCTTTGATCTCATCCATGTCAGAGATCCAGTTAGAATCACTATAACCCTCCAGTACCGCAGGATACCCAGTATAGTGAAGCCCCAATTCCATAGTACCTTTCAGATAGCGCATTACTCGCTCAAGCGCACGCTAGTGATCATCTTCCGGATTAGAGGTAAACCGACTCAACTTGCTCACAGCAAAGGAGATACCAGGCCTAGTTGCACTAGCCAGGTACATCAGCGAGCCAATGATTTGGGAGTATTCCAGTTGATTCCTAGCAATTTTCTTGTTCTTGCGAAGCAACAAGCTAGGATCATAAGGTGTTGGAGAAGGCTTACTATCAATGTAGCCAAAGCGATTCAAGATCTTCTCCACATAATGGGACTGCAAGAGCGTAATCCCATTCTCACCTCTAATTAGCTTAATGTTTAAGATAACATCAGCTACTCCCAAATCCTTCATATCAAAATTTTGAGACAAGAATGATTTAACCTCATTTATCACCTCAAGGTTTGTCCCAAATATCAGTATGTCATCAACATACAAGCACAGAATAACTCCCTCACCCCCACTATGGCGATAGTACACACATTTATCTGCCTCATTGACTGCAAAGCCTGCAGATGTCAATGTTTTGTCAAATTTCTCATGCCATTGCTTAGGAGCTTGTTTCAGACCATACAAAGACTTCAACAATTTGCACACTTTGCCTTCTTGACCTTCAACTACAAACCCATCAGGTTGATCCATATAGATCTCATCATCCAGCTCTCCATTAAGAAAAGCTATCTTAACGTCCATTTGATGAACGAGAAGACCATGTGAGGCTGCTAGGAAAAGTAGCACACGAATTGTGGTCAATCTAGCAACAGGTGAGTAAGTGTCAAAGAAATCTTCGCCTTCTTTCTGAGTATAGCCTTTAGCAACAAGCCGAGCCTTGTACTTTTCAATAGTACCGTCAGGCCTAAGCTTCTTCTTGAACACCCACTTGCACCCCACAGGTTTACACCCATATGGTTGCTCAGTCACCTCCCAAGTCCCGTTAGCGATAATGGAATCCATTTCACTACGGACAACCTCCTTCCAGTAGTCTGCATCAGGAGATGCATATACTTCTGAAATTGACTTAGGAGTGTCATCCACGAGGTACACAGTGAAATCATCACCACAGGACTTAGCCGTCCTTTGTCTCTTACTCCTTCGAGGAGCTTCACTGACATCCTCCTCAGTGACATGTTCATGTGTATGTTCAGTTTGTTCTGGTGGTGTGATTGAACTGGGAATTACTTCAGAGGGTTGGCTCGAACTACTATGTGTATCCTTCATTGGGAAAAAGCTCTCAAAGAAGGTAGCATCACGAGACTCCATAATTGTACTAACATGCATGTCAGGTACCTCAGATTTAACTATTAAAAATCTATAGGCAATGCTATGATGAGCATATCCCAGAAAGACACAGTCCACAGTCTTAGGTCCCAGTTTGCGCCTCTTCGTTATTGGTACATTGACTTTCGCCAAGCACCCCCATGTGTGCAAATAAGAAAGTGATGGTTTTCTCCCAATCCATATCTCATATGGTGTTCTGTCCTTATTTATGTTAGGAACTCTGTTTAACACATGATTCGAGGTCAACAATGCCTCCCCCCACCATACCTTAGGTAGTCCCGCGGTGTCCAACATGGCATTCACCAAGTCAGTCAGTGTACGGTTCTTCCTTTCAGCAATCCCATTAGACTCGGGAGAATAGGGAGGCGTCCTCTCATGTATGATGCCATGTTCCTCACAGAATAAGTCAAATTCGTTTGAGAAAAACTCTCCACCACGATCAGACCTAAGCCGTTTTATCTTTCTATCAAGTTGATTTTCAACTTCTGCCTTATAAATTTTAAAATAGTCTAGAGCCTCGTCTTTCGTTTTCAACAAGTACACATAGCAAAATCTAGTAGTATCATCAATCAGCGTCATGAAATATCATTTTCCACCCTTCGTCAACACCTCATTCGTTTCACAAAGATCTGAATGTAGGAGTTCTAGTAGTGCCAGGTTTCTCTCCTCAGCAACCTTGTGAGGCTTGCGAGGTTGCTTTGATTGCACACAACTATGGCACTTAGAACCTTTGACAATGGAAAACTTAGGAATTAAACACATGCTGGAAAGCCGAGACATCAAGCCAAAATTAATATGACATAAACGTGAGTGCCAAACATTAGCCTCATCATCCACACTGCCACAAATATGGTTCACAGACTTATCGCAGAAATCAGAAAGGAAAAAGCGGAACAGGCCTCCGCACTCATAACCTTTACCAATAAAATATCCATGTTTAGACACGACTACTTTATTAGACTTAAAAACCAACTTAAATCCGTCTCTAGTCAGACGGGAGCCACTAACAAGATTCTTGTCGATAGAAGGGACATGCTGCACGTTCTTCTGCTGCACAATCTTTCCCGAAGTAAACTTCAGATCTACCATGCCAATACCATGAACAGAAGCATGTGACCCATTCCCCATTAGGACGGTGGAACCCCGTGCAACCTGATAAGAAGAAAACAATGAGATATCAGCACAAACATGTACATTGGCCCCAGTATCAACCCACCAATTAGTAGACTGATTAACTGAAAAAACAGTAGGTAAATTACCATACCCGCTTCCATCTCCAGTGTTGCCAATGGTCACATTAGCAGACTTAGAAGTCTGCCCTGCAGGTGCCTTCATCCCCTTGCGCTGTGGACACTTCCTAGCCAGATGACCAGGTTGCCCACACACCAGGTTGAGCTTTGTATTTCCCCTTGCTCTTGTTCTAGGCCTTGTGCACAACATTGGCACTGGACTGCCCACCATCGCCCTTAGACGCGGCGTCTTTTTCCCGAGCTTTCTCCTCAACATCAAGAGACGCTATCAACCCCTCCACGGAGTATTCCTGTCTCTTGTGTTTGAGTGCAGTACTGAAACTTCTCCATGATGGAGGTAGTTTCGCAATAATGCACCCAGCCACAAATTTGTCGGGTAAGACACACTTAAGGAGTTCGAGTTCATTAGCCATGGTTTGTACCTCATGAGCCTGTTCGACTACAGAACGGTTGTCAGCCATCTTGTAGTCATGAAACTACTCCATGAGATACAGATCATTGCTAGCAATGGTAGCATCGAATTTAGTATTCAGTGCATCCCACAACTCCTTAGCGTCGGTCATATGCATATACACCTCGACCAGACGATCGCCAACAACGCTAAGAATGCATCCCACAAAGAGAGTAGTGGCTTCCTCGAATTGCTTCTGCTGATCAACAGTAAGAATTCCTTCAGGTTTGCCAGTACTCATCCAGAAGCATTTCATAGCCGTCAGCCACAGAGTGACCCTGATCTGCCATCTTTTAAAGTGCACACCGGTGAATTTATCCGGCCTCAGTGCATCGGCAAAACCAGCCATAGTAAAATCACAGCGCCAATAATAAGGTTTTTGGATTGTTGAAATTATAAGCACATAATGATTTAATTTATTCCATAAATAAATCATGACATTGCAGATGTAAACTAGATTGAACGCATCATTAGATCTACACATGTAAACTAAGCAGTAAAACATAAACAGATCAAATATGCGCAACATGTCGAACACGTATCGAGGTGGCGGAAAGACCGGTTGCTCGGCAGGAACTACTCGTGGTTGCGAGCGTCGACGAAGGTGCGAAGCACGCGAGCGAAGAGGAAGGCGAGCCGTCGCGGATGAACAGGGAGCAGTCGCGCGAAGCACTTCCCAAAAACCATATTGCCGCCTTCTCCCGGTGCAGGACGTAGAAGGCAGAGGTTCCGGAGACCTGCTCTCCCGATCGCCTGTGCACGCCGGCGAGCGGGATGAAGTAGTCTACGAGCAACGACGCAATACAGAGTAGGTGGCAAACCCTAGATTGATTTTGCGTGTGTTGCGTGAAGGCGGCAGCTCGGTTTATATAGAGATAGGTCGCCTGATCAGGGCGCCCGCGTAAACCGAACCGGATAAGTCGCGCGTAACCTATCCGGACTCCACGCCGTTTTCACGCACCGGATTTTTCGAAATATTTCCAAAACAAAACAAATCCGAATTTCCCGCAGCAAAACAAAACTGCAAAAGGAGGCTGCATCTGCGCAAGGGTGAGGAGCCAATTTTGCGGACTACGCGTCGTGCACGCGCGCCGCCTGCCCTGCCCTACCAGGCGAGCGAGCGCGCATGTGTTTCCCCTCTTCTCTCCACCACACATGCTTCAAGTGGCTAGGAGGGCATCCTCCCTATTAAGGAGGTCCCTCTCTCCTAGAATAAGCAAGGTGGTACTAAACTCCACAAGTATGCCATCCCATGAGGTGGGCTTTTGTGATTTTCCAAAGAATTAATCTTCGAATGGGCCTCAGCCCATCTATTAGTTCCAACAATGTCACATAGGGTGTTTGGGCACTAAACAAAAAACTAATTACAGAATCCGTCAGTAAATTACGAGACGAATTTATTAAGCCTAATTAATCCGTCATTAGCGAATGTTTACTGGAGCACCACATTGTTAAATCATGGAGCAATTACACTGGTGAAGAGTTGCTTTTTAGTCCCGGTTCGTAACCACCTTGTAGTCTCGGTTTTCAAACTGGGACTACCAATCCGAGACTAAAGATCGCTATTTTTAGTCCCGGGTGAAATAACCGGGACTAAAGATCAATCTTTAGTCTCGGTTGGTAACACAAACCAGGACTAAAGATCTACCAACCGGGACTAAAGATCGATAAGGTAGTCCTAGGGCAGTTCCCATTTTCTTTTTATTTTCTCCCAAATCAAGTTGGATGTATATACCCAAATCACACAACAAATCCCCAAATCCCCAAATCTTAGTGCCATGCATATACCCAAATCCCCAAATCAATCACATCCCAAATACAAATCCTAAATCTTACAAAACATCACAAATCTTAAACAAATTACACACAAATGAAATGCATCACAGATCTATTATACATCTCAGATCTATGCAATGAATCACAAATTGTAATAGAAGAAATTATACATCTCTCAAATCAGAAATTAGAAAAAAGGGCCGGCTGCATGTCACGGCCGCCGCGCGCTGCCCCGCCGACCGCCGCCGACGTGCGCCGCCGCGTCGCGCGCGTCCCCGCCGCCCGCCGCCGCGCGGGTCGCGGCCCCGCCGCCCGCCAACGCCGGCCCTCGGATGTGAGGAGTAGAGGGGAGGAGGAGGAAGGGAAGGAGGGGGAGGAGGAGGAAGTGGAGGAGAGGAGATGAAGTAGCTAGATCTCTGATCTGAGAGATAGGAGGAGAATATGAGGAGAAAGCTGGTCTGGGACTTAACCGATTAGATGTGGGAGAGAAATATTTACTCCCAGTTGGAGTTTTTAACTCGAATGGTTGGTGTAAAGATCCTCGGCCTTGGTGTTACCAACCGGGACTAAAGATCCTCGGCCTCCCGACATGCCTCTGACAGGCCACGAACCGGGGCTAAAGATCATCTTTAGTCCCGGTTGGTGTTACCAACCGGGACTAAAGATCAAAATTTTTATAACCGGGACTAAAAACAATCTTTAGTCCCGGTTCTTTTTGGATCCGGGACTATTGTGGAATTTGCTAGACCGATCAAAGATGGTTTCTCCACCAGTGTTAAGGCTCAAAAGATTCGTCTCGCAAATTAGTCTCAATCTATGCAATTAGTTATTTTTTAGACTATATTTAATACTTCATACAAGTGTTGAAACTTTGATGTGACAAGGCTGGTGTAAAATTTTTGTGTGGGATCTAAACATGGCCTTACTTCCAAAGTTGGTTGTTTGCTTCTAAAGGTAGACGGCATGCTCTCTGTTGGTCCTTTAATTGGCCGGTTTGCATTTGTGCTGGCTGATGTGTACTGCTCAAGGTAATAGTTATATCCTAGTTTGGCCTCCGCAAGCTAATGGAATAATTTACTACTTTTGAAAATAATAACTTTTGCATATTCTGTTAAATTTTTGTTAACCCTTTATTTTGACGACATGGCTGAACCATTCATTCTTTCAATATCGAATGGATTCTTCTTTGAACACCATGAATGCTCTCTGTCAAGGAATTTAGCATGGATGCAATGACAAGGCTGCCGCAATACATCCCATTCCCAGCTGGCAAATTTCTCTAGAGGAGATTGGTTGGTTACACCTGGCATAATTATGCCTTCAAGCATACATCATTAGTGTCACTAGAGTCAGCTTAGGGGATTTGGGCAAGTGTTATGGTAGATGTGACTACCACATCCAAATTTATCTATTTTATTCACTCATCACTTGTAGTTCACAAATATCAATATATCTAATACTCTCACACCCTTTTTCTTGAAAATTGTGTGGAGATTGCCTCTTGATTTAAGGGTGGCTCATCATCTCTCTCCTCACTTCTCTCCTCCACCTCATCACTCAATCCAATGTGGTATTTTTAGGGGCAATATATGGGGCATTATAGTACTTGCCCTTAAACATGATGGCCCATGATTAAAAATTATGGTGTGATTCCCTAGTTGATACGGAGGCTTATATATTATTATGTACTAGAAAAAAGCCCGTGCGTTATAATGGGAAGTGTAAAGAACAGAAAATTGAGGAAAAAATAAGAAAGATTTACATTATGTATTTTTAAGTAGGTAGGTGTATAATTAAATTAGTTTACAAGTAAAGTAGTGTGAGAAATAAAATGGTATGGTTGGATTTAGTTTTATTAAATTCTACATGATTAATTACGCTCTTTGGAATTTTATTAGAATTTTCAGAGCTTAATTATTAATTTTGATAATACAAATATCATTTTAGCAATTATTTAAATAAAAATCATCCTTTCTCTCTGGGCCATTTTCAGCCCATTTTATTCTTCAGCCTGCAACCGAGCCAGACCGCTTTCCTCTCTTC
Organism: Oryza glaberrima; assembly: GCF_000147395.1. Classification (NCBI taxonomy): domain Eukaryota; kingdom Viridiplantae; phylum Streptophyta; class Magnoliopsida; order Poales; family Poaceae; genus Oryza; species Oryza glaberrima. The sequence continues at coordinate 11,390,706 of NC_068331.1, forward strand.
TCCTCCCCTCCACCTTAGTCCGCAAGAAAGAGTTCGGCCCAATAGGAAGTCTAATATGCTCCCCGTACTCCTCCTCTCCCTACCGTGCGTGGCCCAGCAATTGTGCGGCCCGGCGAGGAGGATGGCCCGACGCGGATCGATTTGAGCCATTCGTTTCGATGGACGGCAAACGAACGGCTCAAATCGGTTCCGAATTGATCAAAACCGTCGGGGCAAAAAAAATCCCTAAACCTAAATCATTTTCCCCTCCCCCTCCTCTCACCGTAGGCCGCCTTTCTCTCCCCCACCGGCGGCGTCCCTCCTCTCCCCCCCACCAGCAACGCCCCTCCTCCCACCGCGAGCTGCCCCTCCCCCATCGGCGGCGCCGCTCCCACTCACTCTCCACCCCCACTATCGGCTCCTTCCCTCCTCGTCGGGGTGCCGCCACTGCCTCGCTCCTTGCCAGATCCGGCGAGTCCCCCTCCCTCTCCCCCCACTGTCGGCTCCTTCCCTCCTCGTCGGGTGCTGCCGCCGCCTTGCTCCTCGCCAGATATGGCAAGTCGGCGGCTCCACGGCGCAGCGTCGGGCTCTCCGCTCGCCAGATCCGGCGAGTCGGCGGCTCCCCGCACAACGGTGGTTCGTGGTTCCCTGGCTCCATATATAGCGGCGCAGCGGCGGGTCGGCGGAGGAGGAGGTTGAGAAGAAGCGGCCTCCCATTTGCCCCTTCATCTCCTCTATCTCTTCATATTTTGGATGATTTTGTGAGAATTTCGATTTGGATTTGAATTGCGATTTTGTTTTTGGTTGGATTGTGATTGTGATGATGTAGGATGTGGAGAGGAGATAATATTGAACCGGGCTTTTTTTTCGGCCTTCTTTACGGTTTTTCTACAAATTGAATTGGATTATCTTTTTTTTTTGTTTTCATGTTTTTTCCCTTTTTTTCGTTATTACGGACGACGGAAACATTTTCAATTTTCTAAGTAGTAGAGACTAGAACATATCGATCCAAATGTGTTATGATAAACTCAATACAGTATCAACAATCAACGTGCTCTGGTGAGCGAAAAACATAAGCAAGCTAATGGGAATTCAGCTTCAACGACACTCGTAGTCGAGAGTCGCTCCACTACACTAGCAAAGTCATCCATAATTCCTGCCGAGAACCCAAAATGCTGCACTATTGCTGGCTCGAACACCGCTCTTACCATTGCAGCTATTGTGTTTGGACTCGCCAACACTCCATCTGTGGCAAGGAAAGTATCGTGGGCCATCGCCTTGTTGATTTGAAATGAGCCCTCATCTTCAATTATCCCATTTAATTCATTTTCCATAGGTGCATACATAGGTATGTGGAATGTGTCGAACTTCTCTTTGCTAATCACACCCTACAGCAAGTTAAAACCATTTTCAGTAAACCTGGAAATGAGCCTTGATTATAATTATTAATTAACTGCCATGTTACGTAAACAAATTGCGCTCAAGTAAACACAAAAATAAAAACTGTGATATTGCAAAAGAAATATTAACGAAGTTTTTGTACATATCTACTTATTATATAGACCTGAGCATGCATGGACAGGCCAGGCCCCAAGAATATAATGTGCAGATTGATTTGCATCAAAATTTACTACGGATCGGACAAGCTTGCTGTGTTAAACTTTTTTGCTGGGCGAGACAGGACTCAATCTTCTGTTGGGTTCGGGCTTGGCCCTGAGTTAATCATGTGCATAATGGTGCTGTTCAAGCTTGCCATGTACGTGCATGTGTCTCATCCAGGGAAATTGTCGATTTTTTTTCATATATATGTGAATTTGGTCATACTTTATTCAAATTCAGTAAACATGTATTAAAATTTTAAAAAAAAACTCGTTCAGAATATCTGAAATTTTCGAAATTTCAATGCCCACCGAAATTTTCTCGCTTTCCGAAAAGAAAAACTCTGGTCTCATCTAAAATGGATAAAACTAAACAAAGCATAAACCATGTAGGATACAGAGATTAATTAATTGATTGAAAAGCTAAAGCTTACGCTGCTTACCCTCGATGCCATGTCATTCAAGGCTACAGATACCACTTTCCATACTTGAGTAGACACGGAGGCCGGGTTGCTTGAACATCTACCGATCAGCGAGAAAATCAACCGACCTCCGAGAACCAGTTCTCGAGCCCTCAAGGACAAGAATAGCGTGAAATCCTTTCTAAACTGTCGAGCATAAGCGTTGGCAACAATTTCATGGTTCAACAGCCTCAAGCGCTCGTCGCTATCATACATTGGGATTTTTCTCTTGGCAAGTTCTTCAGGTGCCTGCTTTCACAAACGCACATCGATAGTAAAAGCTGCCCCATTATTCCATATGGCTGCATATATACAATTAACTCAACCTAATGTTGCATGCCTACCTTTGATAACCATTGCAAGCTGATGGAGGAGCAGAAGAAATGCACTGAGTCGGAAGTGAAAAGCCTCTCATAGAATGACCCAGGTACCATGTTGGCGACGACGACGTGATGAGAGGACACATCCTGGCTGTGCTTGAATTCGGCCAGACTCTTCGCAACGGAGTTGAAGTCATTGGATGGAAGATCGTTGAGGAAAAGGCACATTTCTGGTGGTGGCTGCGCGCATTCCATACAATAACGGTGGATGGCATCGACCGTAGATGAAATGAGCGTGAGTGCGTTCGGGCCAGATGAGCAGCCCAAGTCCGCAATTGCCATGCTCTTGGGAACAGATACTCCGCAGAAGGCTGTGACGGCTTCCTCTATGAGAGGCTTCATCCTATCTTGGGCAGTTTTCTACAAGTATTATTCGTTCTGAGGTCACTTTTGATTTTTGACTGAAGGGTGCATGTAAATGCCATAGAAATATAATCAGCTGTGATGATAACCAAGGGTTGAAATTTCGGTTCAATTTTGGAAATTTTGGACCCCCTCCCCGGCAAGTAACTATCTCGGCTGAAATTTTCGTTTTTTACAAAAATTCTTATGAATTTGGTCAAAATTTATTCAAATGAAGTAAAAATTTGTAATGTTGTAAAATAATTTCGAAATTCAGGATACTTCGGTGATTTCCATTTTCCAAAAGTGAAAACCGTGATCAGAACCAAATTAATCAATTAAGGTGCAGATGATTGCCATTTCACAATGTTCGTAGATACTCAAAACTGCCACCTGGGAGGGGAATTCCCTGGGCATCGTGCGGAAAGTTTTGGATAGTTGATTTATTGTTATTTCTAGCAAACAAAATTGTTTTCAAGAATGGCTTTAGGTATGCTATGATCATTGAGCTATGGTTCATAGCGGTTTAAAAACCATTGGTGAAAAATAGACTATAAAATTAATTAAGTTCTGAAATTTAAATTTTGGTGATAAGCTAACAACGAGGATACGATAAGAGGTTACAGTTATATTCCTAAGCAATCATCAAAAGAGGGTTGGAAACAAAAGTGCAAAATATTAGCAACAGCTTTTAAAGTACTTTCTGGCAGATGTCTTTGGTTTTTTTAGCATATTTAATCAACTATCATCAACTTATTTATTAAATATGATATACTTGAAAACTAAACTACAAAAATGATAAGAACAAGGATTTCAATATGTTCAATTATATGATAACCAACCTTGATCATTTCATGAAGATCAGAAGTACAAGTACAATTCAATTATGATGTCCTCCTCAAAGGCATGTGTAACTCAGAAATCAGTCAACACTCATATTACCAGCAAATCAAACGAAGCATATTGCAAAAAGTACATATGTACCTGAATTGTAGAGTTGCGAGCGTAGCTTGTTTCGCCTTGCCCTGGATTCATATGGACAATTTGTATGGTGGCCATGGCACACTGTTTCATATCTGATTGTGCTTGCTATGAAGGCTGAGTATGTATTTATAGCCTTACAAATGCCCTCTATGGTCATTGTAGTTGGAATGGAAATGTTGAAATGCTGACCTTTGTGATATCTGAACTATAAAATAATAATTTAATTAATCACCATTACTACCTACAGATACGTTCCTTTTAAATTTGTAAAATGTGCAATAATTAATCTATCTGATTATAACTATTATTTCTACGCAAGATTTTTTTCGCATTCATTGTATTCATTACGAGTAAATTTCAAAAAAATACTGATACTTCCATGAAACCATAAACAAACTACAAATTTATGCCATAATATGATCGAACCGTGGATTTAGTGTTGAACATATCACAAAGCTAAATATCAATCTGAAGTGCCATGTGATCAAAATTATATGTAATATATCCTAGTGGAACTTTCAGTTCCATATAATTTGGTGATAAAATTGCTTGTACATCTGTAATTTTGCAGTTGATGGCTTGTTGTTTTGCAAGTATTTTCGTGTAATTTTAAAGGTATCACTGCACATGCATAATACAAAATATTTATGTTGGCTTAATTATTAGTTAAAATTTAAAAATAATTTTCAATTTTCCATTATATGTAAGTCTTATATTTTTGGAAGGAAGCAGTATGTTATTAAAACGGTGCAGGACAATTATTGTTATTTTTGTCGACTAGGATGTGATGTGGTTATGTGAGACAAAATAAGAGTCAATGGACAAAAGCGCCACAACTGAGAGAGAGCAACATGGATACATTGTTGTGGCGGCAAAAGAATTTGACTAGCATTATTGATGGTTGAGTGTAACAAAATTTGGATTATTGTAGTAGGTGTGTTCAATCAATGCATGCCGCCTAGTCGTCGATCGCTCCATAGCCGCCCCTTGTTTGCTCACCTTGTTCTTTAAGCTTCTTAACACGCATAACCACCGTTTAAAATTACTTCAGGGGTAACCTGACAGGTATTATAAAGTCTAAGGAATTGGATATACGGTTTGAAACTATATACCATAGACAGACTTACATTCAAAATTTAGGGTCATGAGGATTTTCTTTAATAAATATGTTACTCGTATTTTATTCCCTTTTAAGTATATATAGGTATTTAGAAAAATATGTCCATGCGTTGTAACGGTTAAAGGCACATGGTCTAGCTTAGATAAGAACTGAAACCATGTTTTGTTCCCAAACAAAAACTTTTTACCCTGTCACATCGAATATTTGGATATATACATAGTCTATTAAATATAGAAAAAAACTAATTACACATATTGCGTGTAAATTGCGAGACATTTCTTTTAAGCCCAATTGCTTCCTGATTTGATAATGTGGTGCTACAGTAAACATTTGCTAATGACGGATTAATCAGGCTTAATAAATTTGTCTCGCAGTTTACAAGTGGAATCTATAATTTGTTTATACTTCAAATGTTATCCGTATATCCGATATGATACGTAAGTTCCAAATAAATCCACACACACACAAGGTGTCTATCTTAATCCCGTGACAACATCTATCTAACGACAGAGATCCACGAGACAAACCTATTTGACGGTCTAGACAGCCAAGAAGACCGCACACAGTGCCTTGGTGGGAAACTCCTTTCTTTCTTTGTTTTCGAGTAGTCTGTTCTTTGTATTTTCTTTTTCATTCAAACTACTACTGTAGTACAATATTAATGACCATGTGTTGTCTCTTCTACTAAAAAATTCATAGTGGTGATGGTGAAGCCAATATAGACACGCCACCTATTAACCGTGGGGTCAGTAAATCAGACGCTCCTCCGGATCCCATCACTATCCGCACTCGGCAAGAAAAAACCATCGCTCCCCAATCCCTCCATCGCTGCGCCCCCGGGTCCACCTAATGCGCGGGTGATCGCGTGCCACACCCAGAAATTCACAAGTAATTTTCGAACTAATTTGTGCATTAAAACCCTCGTTCAGGAATCAGCCAAGGTACACAAACTGACAATTTAATATACAGATTCATCAAAATAACTAAAACAATAAATACTTACATAAGAGGCACTTAGTCCTCACCATGAAGAAAACTGCAGCGGAAAATAAAATCTAGCGAAGCTTCTGCTCTACTCCCACAGGCAGCTCAACTGGGATCTAAGCCAAAGGTCTTCTCCTTCTGGATCCTTTTTCTTCAACTGAGGTTTGATGATTATTGCAAGGTGAGTACATGGAATACTCCGCAAGCCACACAACAAGTATGCAAGTGCACATGGATACCAAAGGATGGCATAATATAGGGTTCATTTGCGAAAGCAGCATTTAGCAAAGAGTTGAGAATTTGTAAAACAATAGAGTAATTAATCATCAATATTAATCAACACTGAACAGCACACCCATGCTGCACAGGCCCAACCAAACCTGAACAACCAACCCCGGTCGTACAGATCAAACCTCCAAACCAGGAATTATCCATTCCAAACCAGGAGTCAAATTAATTATCACATTCTTATTATTAATGAGTAGCGTGGGACAAATCACGAAAAACATTGTTAGACCCGCCCATAACTGCGGGTATGGCTATTCGAATAGTTTTACTCTGGCCAGAGGTGTACCACTGTACCCACAAAACACGATTCCACATATGTTGCCATGCCCCGAAGTACCACCACGGCACTGCAAAGGGGGAAATCGTGACAATACCCTTCGCACAACACAACTCACCACAGTGCACCATTCCTGGATCATAATCACCCCCTCAAAAACCAGAGGCATGGACTCCCCAGCGACCCCCACGGACTTCTCGCCACTTCTCAGTCTGGCACCCCGTAATGAACCATGCTATACAAAAGGTAAAGCCGTTGCCCACGCTGGCTTGTGGTTGGCACGGTTAATGTTTTACAACAGTAGCTCGCAAACCGGTCCTTAATTGTCATGAGCACGACCTTCAAAACCATGTACTCACAACCCACCATTAATAATATTTTAATTATCAATTAATTATCATAACACGATTGACCATCGTGAGCTACCATTAAATATAACCATAAGTAATAGTGAAGCATAATTTATCCCATTAATGAGCTAATGTTTCTAAGCACGGCTAAGCAACTATAAATAACATCTAGCTAAACCAATCCAATATATAAGGTCCATGCTAGTCAAATTATAACCCATAGGAAAATAAAGTCATCTTTGGCCATAATTAAATGGGAAAGGCTCACCACCCGATGACATTCTAAAATAATGCATAAGTTGAAATAAGACATTAGCTTTAAACGGGTTCAACATACTCAAAGGGTTGTTTGGGATCTGTATGACTTGCCTTGTGAACAAGCGTCTTCAATTCGTCTTCAGGAAATTCTCCAACGAACGAACGATCCTCCGAAACAACGGAAAACTAAACCTTTAACGCAAAACGAGAAAAAACACTAATAAAAACCAAATGAACAGTACAATTAAAGTTCATAAATAGGTAGAGCTTGAATTTACATGAATTATGAGACTTGAACGACCTCATTCCGAGTTCGTACGAATTAGATATGAATTTTACAAGATTTAATTCCCATTAAACCTATTAAAGAAAAGACTATTCCAAATTAATTAAATCATTTACAAATGATTTATAATGGAGATAAAAGATTAAAGCAACCTCCGAAAAAGATTAGATCATATTTGGTAGATGACATATATTAAAGAGGAATAATATGCCATTTAAAAGAGAGAACGGATTTATATCGATTTTGGACTGCTGAGATTAATCTCGACCGAGTCGACCAAGATCGGATGGCTTGGATTGATCTGGCAAGCGAGCCTCATGAGATACCAACTCAACGAGTCAATTCTACGTGACACGGGATCACCCAAAAGATCAACCGAAACCGGCGGCTCTGAACGGCTCTAGACTAAAGGACGACTCCACACGAACGAACGAACGAAGCACGGGGAACACTTCGTTCGTACGAACGAGCGAACGACTCAACAATGGTTGTGGCTAAACCGGTGAGCTAGATACGATTCACAGTAAAACCCCGGTACGGCAAACGATAGGCCGGTAGGAACTTAAAGTTGCACCTACGGCTAGATAACTCCACTACCGAGCAACGGGCTAAAACGGCGGCTAGGTTTAAGCAGCACACGGCTACGATACGGAACAGCAGCGACGGGACAGCACGACAGCAAGGCGCTACAGCGGTAGCGACTCAACAACGACTTAGTGAGATGGCTAAGCGGCAAGCAGCAGCACACGGCTAGGGTTAGGGCGACGGCACAACCTGTAGCGATGGTGCACGGGCTAGGGCAGCAGAGCTGCGAGCAACAGCGCAACTGGCATGGCTGCGGCTGTGGCAAAGCGGTAAACAGCGGCAGCGATAGCGATGCACGACAGCGGCGTGGCGACTGCAGTACGTGCACTAGGGCAGCGGCTACGCGGCGGCTAGCAGCGGACAACAGTGGGTGCGGTACACGGCAATGACCGGCTCGACGCTAGGGCCAAACAAGATTAGATTAAATTGGATGAAGTCCCTAGGGATATACTACACCGGTAAACGACATGGGAGAGAGGAGAGCTCACCGGAGAAGACGACGGCGACGACCAAGACGACGACGGCAAGAGGTGACGGCTAGCGGCAGCGGTGGCTAGGGTGCTGGAGGAGGCGGCTAAACAGGAGGAGAAGGAGTCTAGGGGCGGCTGCAACACAAAAAAAAACAGGAAATAGGAGGGGAGAGGACGGCTTATATAGGGAAAGATTGAATAGGATTAGGTGGGGCCAAGGGAGGCATGGCAGAGGGGGAAGGGCAAGGGAGGCGTGCACGGCTAGGAGAGGGGAGAGGCACACGGCTGGGAGGAGGCCGAGAGGATGAAGGGAAAAAGATACGAGAGGAGAAGGTTGCCTAGAAAGGAAAGGTGGGGGAAACAGATGCGGTGCCGTTTTGGGAAAGGAAGAGGAAACGGAACCAGAAAGAGAATAGGACTCGGCTCGTCATACAAAACGAAACCACGGTGGCAAAAGGGGTCGGCGGATACGACGAACCGTGGATAGGGAGAGTGAACCGGGAAGGATTGACAACCAAAGGAAGGAAAGGAAAGAATTATTAATTACTGAAATGATGTTTCATTTATTAAAAATACTTCCAATACTCAAATAATTATGGGAAAAATCCAGAAAATACTTGGGCATACAAAGTATTTAATAAAATTTTATCTAGCTGAAGTTTATGTTCAAATTTTTCATAGATTTTATTCACACACTTGCTTTAATTATAAATAAATTATAAAATAACTTTTTCACAACAATTTATAATTTAGCGATTTTCAGGGTGTGACATCGCGTCGGATCACCACGCGCGGTCAGCTTGCCCTCATCCACTAGAACACACAGCAGCTCTCTTCTCCTCTACCTGCTCACGTGCGTGTTTAGATTGACTTTGATAAAAAAAACTCAAAAAAATAGTTTGAAAGAAAAAAACAAAATACTAACTGAAGAAAAATAATTTTGTATAAAAAATATCCGTGTACATAAACATTATACATATAAATAATACATTGAAATTTTTTTAATCCCAATTTAAATTCAAATTCAAGTTGAGTTTATAACAATACTATGTAAATTTTGAGTTATAAACTTTATACAAGGTGTATAAACTTTACATATATAAACTTTAAGTGTATAAACTCAATGAAAGACCAATCAAATTAAAAATATAGAATAAACATGTGTGTGGGCTGAGGCCTCAAGTGACGCGACAAATCGCTGTCCCGCAGCCCGCGTGATCGTTGATGCTTCCGTCCCGAATATTCAGTAAGCCTAGTCTCCGAGTGGGCCAGCCAAAAGACGATCCTCCTATGTATATCTTTTTTGTTAGCTTGCATGTGATTATAACAGAATTAACACTTATAAATTAGCTTCTTATGTAATTACTTTGGAATTTCTTCTTGAAAATATTATATATAAAAAAAATCATAGATTACGGAATTAAATAAATCTACTCGGTAATATTCATAGATGAATAAAAAGTTTCCACCTAGAAACTAACTAGTACATAATTAGAAAATCTAGTTAAATACTTTGTACATATAAATTAAATTTCCGTATAGAAACTTTATGCGTATAAACTTTTCGTATAGAAGCTTTAAATGTATAAACTTTCCATATAGAAACTTTAAACGTATAAACTTTCCGTATATAAACTTTATACAAATAAACTTTATATGCAATCATTGTGACTTATAAACTTTTTGTATACACATTTTTTATATTGAACTTTCTGTTAATGAATATGAAATTTGAGTTTAAAAAATAAATATTCAATTACTTAGGTCTAAAATCGGAGTACGAGCCATGGGTATAGCAAGGAGTGCTCATGCACGTGTGTTTTGCCCATGCCCGGGAAAGAGTTGCTTAAAAACAGAAAAGCAACGTCATTACCGTTGATTAATCAAATTAGGAAAACAAGATGCGCAATATCCAAATAAAAAAAAGTGATCGCGTAGGGGCGCGCCTCGCGAGCGATCGCGCATTAGGAGTTTCGTGCGCCCCCTCCTCTCCACAACCAACATCGCGCCGCCCCCCATCGCCACGCCCCATCACTAGCGCTCCAGACGCCTCGCTCCCTCCCTCCTCGCCAATCGCCGGATCACGGCAGCCGGCCCCCGATGACGCGTCCCCGCACATCCCTCTCCCTCCCTCCTCCCCAATCCCGGCGGCTCCTCGGCGGGTTTGTTGCCGTGGTGACTGAGCTCCCGCCTCGCCCTTGCGTTCTGTCCCATCGTGACTCCTCGCCCCCATGCCGCTAGCTAGGTCAGCATCATTCATTTTTCTCATGGAAGTGTGTTTTTGTTTCCATCTCTTCTACCATACGCATAGAATTGCAGAACACTGCTGCTGGATCTCCTCTCTCTTGAGACAGTGTTATCTTTAAATCAATGCAAGTATGTACTGTTTTCTCAACAAGAATTGAAAACCCATAGATGGATTTAGTTGGGCATGATGTGTCCATTAACGTAAGCGATCACCCACATAACCCCCACAAATAATAGCTTCAGAACAAGTGCAATGTTACATCTGAAGAAATAGCATATCACTCCTGGGCTGGGCATATATTCCGTATGGACAATATGATCGAATTTGTGAAGCATCAGACATGCATAATTTGTTGGAGTTCTAAATTACAAGATCTTAACTTTAGCCTATAAAGCAATCACTCTTAATTACAAAAATTAACTTCTCTGACCTGTCGCATTTGAAGCCATTGGTTCCTCTTGCTCTTCTTCTTCTTTCTCTTTCTCTTTTCTTCTCGCTATATCACGCCGGCCTTCGAGTCTCCACCGGCACTGCCCTGAGACAGCCGAACGAACCCCTTCCGGCGCTTAAGCCGATCGGTGGCGAATTAGGGTTTTTAGATTAGATAGCAAGAATTGAGCGTCCTCTCCTCCTGCGATTACTTCTCTTATATAGCACTGGTGGGGCCCGGGAGCTTATCTCGAATTAGGTGTTAAAAGTTGTTTTAACCGATCACAAAACAACCTTATCTCTTATCTCAAATTAGTTCGGATTGTGGGCTCATCTGAAAAATCAACCAACATTCTCCCCTTGATTTTGAGACTTACTTACGAGTCCACTAAATACTATAGCTCCCCAAAGCAATGTGTCATAACAACTTTAAGCGTCATTAAGACAACAAGACTTATAGTTCACTACAATACTTAAATAAAGTCAACTTTACTTAGTGGGTGTTGATCGATGCTTATGCTCCCCATTTCCAGGATCAAATTCAAAGGCAATAACTTAATCCCATGCCGGCTACATGTTCTTTAAATAAGTTGGGAGGTAAGCCTTTCGTTAGCGGATCCACAAGCATTAATTTAGTACTGATGTACTCAACTTTAATTGTTTGATCCTGTACTCTATCTTTCACAACATGAAACATAATGTCAATGTGTTTGGCAGATTCACTTGACTTGTTGTTACTCGTATAGAATACTGTAGCCTCATTATCGCAGTATATTGTCAGTGGTTTGGCTATGCTGTCAACCACTCTTAATTTTGGGATGAAATTCTTAAGCCATACGGCCTGCCCCGTTGCATGATAACATGCCACAAATTCTGCCTGCATTGTCGACGATGCAGTAAGCGTCTGTTTGGAGCTTTTCCATGAAATAGCTCCTCCTGCTAGGGTGAATATGTAACCCGAAGTGGATTTCTTAGTGTCTAAGCACGCTGTGAAGTTAGCGTCTGAATAGCCTAAGATCTCAAGTTTATTAGACCTCTTATATGTGAGCATGTAATGCTTAGTTCCTTGCAAATAACACAAGACTTTCTTAACTCCTTTCCAGTGGTCCAATCCTGGATTTGATAAAAATCTGCCAAGCATCCTAGTAATGAATGCCAAATCTGGTCGCGTACAGACTTGTGCATACATTAAGCTTCCGACAGCTGAAGCATACGGTACCGTCTTCATTTCTTTAGTCTCTAATTCATTTCTTGGGCTTTGGAATGAACCAAATTTATCCCCTTTAATTATTGGAGCAGGTGTCGTAGAGCATTTGCTCATATTATATTTTTCCAATATTCTGGAAATATATGCTTCTTGACTTAATCCTAGTACTCCTTTGGACCTATCTCGGTGAATTTCAATGCCCAAAACATAAGATGCCTCACCGAGATCTTTCATATCAAATTTTGATGACAAAAATTCTTTACTTTCTCGCAGCAAATTCTTATCGCTGCTTGCTAATAGAATGTCAACAACATAGAGTACTAGTATGATGAATTTCCCACCTTTATTCTTCATATAAATGCAATTGTCCACCTCATTTTCCTTAAATCCGAAATTTTTGATTACTTCATCGAATTTAAGGTTCCATTGTCTGGATGCCTGCTTAAGTCCATAAACGGATTTCTTTAGTTTGCATGCTAAATGATCTTTTCCTTCCTCAACAAAACCTTCCGGTTGTGCCATGTAGACATTCTCATTTAAATCACCATTTAGAAATGCAGTCTTCACATCCATCTGATGGAGTTCTAAGTCATAGTGAGCTACTAAAGCCATGACAATTCTAAATGAGTCTTTCTTAGAGACAGGAGAAAATGTATCATTATAATCAATTCCTTCTCTCTGCGAAAAACCTTTAGCCACAAGCCTTGCTTTGAATCATTCGATGTTTCCTTTAGAGTCTAGTTTGGTTTTGTAGACCCATTTACAGCCTACTGTTTTGACTCCTTCAGGAACTTCTACTAGATCCCACACTTTGTTTTGGCTCATTGATTTTAGTTCATCTTCCATGGCTTGGAGCCACTTGGATGAGTTCTTACTTCTTATGGCTTCTTTAAATGATGTGGGGTCATCTACTTTCCCTATATATTTGTTCATATAAACTTCATAATAATCGGGAATAGCAGATTTCCTTGCCTGCTGTGATCTTCTTAATTGTTGATTTTCATCATTATTCACATGTGGTTGAGCATCTTCTTGTGGAGGTTCTTCATTTTGTGTTGCGGAATTCTGTTGAGGCTCATTAGTTTCATCATTATTACCATCAACACTTTCTTCAAATTAGGTGTAGAGCCAGAGGGTCCAGAATTACCCATTGTTGGCGGCACTACATTATGTGGCTCAGTCTGAATAAATGGAATATTAATCTCTCGGATTTCCAGAATTGGGACATTAGCCCGAATTTCCTCAAGATCAATTTCCTTAGCTTGTGAGCTTCCTGCTTCATTATTTTGTAAGAAGACAGCGTGTCTAGTCTCCACAAATTTAGTGACACGGTCTGGACAATAAAATCGGTATCCTTTAGATCTTTCTGGATATTCTGGCTTATGCTCGACAGCCCCATATTCGTAAATAATTTAATGTCGGCTTTCTCCCGGTCCATAATTCATAAAGAGTCTTAGGCACCGACTTGCTTGGAATTCAGTTTATTATATAGGCAGCTGTCTTTAATGCTTCAATCCACAATTTATTTGACAGAGTAGAATGACTTAGCATACTGCGCACCATATCCATCAGTGTGGGGTTGCGTCGTTCTGCTACTCCGTTCTGCTGAGGTTCTCCAGGCATGGAATATTGGGCAACTATCCCATGTTGCTGGAGATATAAGGCAAATGGACCAGGGATTTGCCCAAATGGAGCATGCTTCCCATAGTATTCACCACCACGATCTGATCTCACAACTTTAATTTTAGCATTATGCTGATTTTCCACTTCGGCCTTAAATATCTTAAATTTCTCAAGAGATTCAGAACGATCATTAATGGGGTAAATGTAGCCATAATGGGAATAATCATCTGTGAATGTAATGAACGAGTCAAAACCATCCACAGATGTCACTGGGAACGGTCCACATATATCAGTGTGAATTATTTCTAGTGGACTTGTGCTCCGAGTGGCCCCTTTCTTAATTGTCTTAGTGAATTTTCCCTTAATGCAATCTACGCAATGATCAGTGTCAGAAAAATCTAAGGGGAGGAGTATTTCTTCTTTAATGAGATGTTCAATTCTCCCCCTAGAAATGTGGCCCAAATGATAGTGCCATAATTTCGATGACGTCTCAGCTTTATTATTACAGGCATTTATAACATTCAGCACAGAGTCATCCAAAGAGAGCAAATAGAGTTTGTCTCGCACGAAGGCAAGACCAACAACTTTATTATCAAACTTAATGTAACATGCTCTCTTTGTAAAATGACAGTCATAACCTGTCCCTACTAAGACTCTAACTGAAATAAGATTTCTCTTAATAGAGGGAGCAAATAAAACATTACTTAAAATTAAATTGCAGCCGCTGGGTAGTCTAAGTGTGAGGTCTCCAACAACCCTCACTTCAATCTCTGCCCCATCAGCTACTCTTAGGCTTTGCTCCCCTTTTGCTACCTTCTTGATGCCACTGAATCCCTGTAATGAGTAAGAGACGTGCACAGTGGCACCTGAGTCAACCCACCAGGTATTAAGGGAAAATTCAGTTTAAAGGGATTCATCCACATTAGATATTTCTTCAGAATTAGTGTTACCTTTCTTAGCTAACTACACCTTGAAGCATGAGCAATTCCTCTGCCAATGTCCATCTGCGAAATAGAAAGGACAGTATGGAGTCTTAGGAGGACCAGCTTGAGGGCCTGAAGCTTCTTGTTTACTCCCACTTGGATTCTGTGAGGAGCTTGATTTATTCTTCTTGCTGTTTGACCCTTCTCCTTGATACATCTTTCTTTTGCCTTTGTTATTGGCATTAGCGAGGTTGAGTTGGTCTTTAAGCTTTTGTTTCTCAGCTCTCTGACGCTCTTCCTCTTCCACTGAGTGTGCAATTAGCTCCTGTATGGTCCACTTTTCTTTCTGAGTATTATAATTGATCTTAAAAGGACCAAAATCAGGGCCAAGAGAGCTCATTATGAAGTGCACTAAGAAACCTTCAGTGACATCCATATCCATGGACTTAAGTTGATGTGCCATATTAGTCATCTCAAGGATATGCTTTCTGACGCTTCCTTTGCCATTATAAGTGCTAGTAATCATCTTGCTAATGATTGTACTAGCATAAGTCTTAGAAGAGGATTTGAAATTCTCTTCAATATTGGCTAAGTATGTCTTTGCGTTGTCAGAATCAACAATTCCACCAATAATCTCAGGAGAGATATGGTTCTTAATGTACATCAAAGACAATCTGTTGGATTTCACCCAAGCTGCCGATTTTTCATCGTAATTCCACCTGAGTTGCTCATAATCTTCCTCAGCCATATTGAGTTCCTCAGGAGGTTGAATTTCCTCAGGAGGATCCTCTCTTAGGCATGAGTCAAAATCCAACAGGGCTATGTTCGGATCCATGGAGTTCTTCCACTCAATGTAATTAGAACCATCAAGGAGAGCAATAGTCCTAAGTTGTCCCATTGCTGAAAATAAGGATTTAGAATAATCAATAATGCATATAATTAATTTATGTTGGCTTAATTAATTACATGCGAAATTAAACTTAGAATTCTCATAGTTAAAACACCGTTGGGCAGAAATAACCATGAATAATCTTAAAAATTAATCCTTAATTATATCACCGTTGGGCAGAAAATAATTAAGAAATAAAATCATGTGACATAAAATTATAATAACGTTGGTCAAAATAATTTCATATCATTATTTCTTTCTGACTAAACTTCTCGTTGGTTCCATTTAACCAGAAATAATTTACTCAATAATCAAATAATAATTTTTCAGCAATTAAATTTAGCTAATGAAAGGTATAACAAAATTCTGAAAATAATAATTCGCGGGCTTAAAGATTGAAAAGAATAAAAGGCCCACTCTTATTGGTAAGGCCGGCCCACTTATGCGCGCGGCGCTGAGGTGGCCACGGCCCAGAACGGCGTCGGCCCGACGCGGGGCCGATCTCAGCCGTCAGATCTGATGGACGGCTCGGATCGGTCCCGCGCCGATCAAACCAGCCATCCGGTGGGGGAAAGGGTTTCAAACCCTAACCCTAGTTTCTTTCCTCTCTCTTCGACGGCTCTCTCCCTCAGGCGAGCGAGTGAGCGGCGAAAATGGCGAAGGCGGTCCGGCGAAGACGGCGCGCGCGTGCGGCGACGAGTGCCACGGCGGCTCCATCTCAGCCGGCTGGGGGGCGCACCCGAAGGGCGGCGCCAAGCCGTGTACCATGGCGTCGGCGGTCCGGCGAGGCGGCGCGCAAGCGACGACGAGCGTCGATGCGGCCGGAGCTCGTCTGCGGGGGGGCGGAGCCCGAAGGCAATCACCAAGCCGACGCTTCCCGTCCCCGGCGAGGGACGGTGGAGAGGCAATCCAAGACGGGGCGCGCACGGCGGTGAAACCGGCACGGCCCCAAGGAGTTTAAGATGCGGCAGTGCCGCTTCCCGGAAGACTCCGGTGAGCTTAGCATTTTCAATTCCGGTAAATCATCCGAACTCAAAACCCTAAATTTGACTTTTATTTGATTTTAACTCCGGTTTTGGGCTTAGGGTTCTTAGAACCGAAATTAGGGTTCTTCGGAATTTGGGGATTTCGTTGAATTTGATTCAATCCGTCTAATTTTGGGATTTCGGATTAGATTGAATCGGCTTATTTCCCCTCAATTTCATAATCTCTACTGCTAAGCATGTAATTAAAACTTAAAACTTGAATTTAAACAATCTAAACAGTAGAGTATAAACCCTAATCTAACATATGCCGTAAATCATGGCTAATGACAGGGATGACGAGATTAATTGAGGATTGATTGGCTAAAGATCAACTCTGATACCACAATGTTGGAGTTCTAAATTACAAGATCTTAACTTTAGCCTATAAAGCAATCACTCTTAATTACAAAAATTAACTTCTCTGACCTGTCGCATTTGAAGCCATTGGTTCCTCTTGCTCTTCTTCTTCTTTCTCTTTCTCTTTTCTTCTCGCTAGATCACGCCGGCCTTCGGGTCTCCACCGGCACTGCCCTGAGACAGCCGAACGAACCCCTTCCAGCGCTTAAGCCAATCGGTGGCGAATTAGGGTTTTTAGATTAGATAGCAAGAATTGAGCGTCCTCTCCTCCTGCGATTACTTCTCTTATATAGCACTGGCGGGGCCCGGGAGCTTATCTCGAATTAGGTGTTCAAAGTTGTTTTAACCGATCACAAAACAACCTTATCTCTTATCTCAAATTAGTTCGGATTGTGGGCTCATCTGAAAAATCAACCAACATAATTAATTATTTTTCTCCTTATTTTCTTGGTTTTGCTGCAATTTTAAGTAAGCATTCTTGATATGATCCCATGGCGTGTAATAGCAATTCTAAACTTATGATACATACCTGCATCCTTAAGAAAATGTTTTTCTACCGTCAGGAGTCATGTTGGCCTGATCTTTTAGATATTACTCCAACTCATAACATTAGAAAAGCATCATCAATTAATAATTCTCAATTGTAATTTTATCTCAAACAGTCTCGATCAAAAAATTTCAGTTCATCAGTTTGTCAAAAAGTCTCACTGGATGGATCGGTTTTAGCATTAATATTGAAGCAAATAAGTGCATAGGAATTTCAGTTCATCAGTTTGTCAGAAATTGTGGCTAGATGGATTGGTTTTAGCATTAATATTGAAGCAAATAAGTGCATAAATGAATTAGATTTTTTCTCTCTCTATAAGGATACTTTGTGCCACTTGCTTTTGTTGTCAGGTCATCCAAGAACTCGGCAAGAGTAACTTGGTAGGGAACTTGTCTAAGCAACCAATGGTCAATTTTCTCATGAAGCAGTCTTTTTTTTTTCAGAATCATTCCTGTGCGACCGGAGACCCTGACATTACCTCTCGCCACCACCACCGCTGTCTTCTCCCTTTGTCGAGATATCCATTTTATCTCTCTTGTCCTCTGTTGAATGTCTCCCTGCCGATTCTGTGGAATTGGGTGATTTGGTGTGGAGCTAATCATTTGGTTGATGGTCTAATCGAGCAAAGGGACAAACTATCACTGGTGGACGAAACCATCTTTCATCGGTCGGCCGAATTCCACAATAGTCTCGGTTGCAATAAAAACCGGGACTAAAGATGATCTTTAGTCCGGGTTAAAAACGGTAACGGGCATATTTTATCTTTAGTCCCGGTTGGTCTTTTGTCCCGGTTCAAATGCTGTCAGGGCTTGTCAGGCCCCCCCGGGATCTTTAGTCCCGGTTGGTAACACCAACCGGGACTAAAGATCGTAACTTTAGTCTCGGTTGGTGTTATGAACCGGGGCCCCGGTTCATAACACCAACCGAGACTAAAGTCCCACCCCTATATATATATGTCTTCTTCCTCCTCCAGCTGCCCGAGCAAGCTTCAAAATTTCTTTAAAAAAGAGGGGAGGTCATGCCAAAATTTCTAGTGAATTTATTTTGGTGATTATTTACAAATCGGAGGTGCCTAAAAGGTTAGCAACTTCATCCTCCAATGTTTTTTTTTTGTCATATTACATTTGGAGCTATGTTTTGCACACTTTTTTGTCTCCAAAATTTAGTTGTAAGTTGATGAGAGAGAAAATTTGTGTGGGGAAGAAAGAATATATAGAAATTTAGTTTATTTGCTAAAGAAGGTTTTATAAAATAGTTGAGAAGGAAAATATAGTGAAAGTTAATCTTAAAAAATAGAAAACAAACTAAAATGAAAATTAAAAGAAGTACAACACATTAATATTAGTTTAAAACTTTAGAAATAGTAAATAAGAATTATTTGGTGTAAAATTTTATAATTTTTGTATGAATAATGATGTCATTATTGTATGACTGTTGAAAGAGTTTGTAATTATTTTATGACTGTCATTATTGTACAAATAATTATTTGTGTACGATTTTTTTTTAATCTCATGTAGATGGATCGGCAATGGATGTATGCTGACCGGCGGTCCAAAAAGTTTATTGACGGCGTGCATTATTTTTTGAGAGTGGCCGAAGCTAACAGGCATAAGGGTTTTATTTGTTGTCCATGCTATAAGTGTAAGAATCAGAAAAAGTATTCTGCATCCAGGACTAGTCAGGCTTTGAGTCAGGCTTCATGCCAAGCTATAACTGTTGGACATCCCACGGAGAGCAAGGTGTTGAAATGGAAGAAGATGAAGTGGAAGACGACAATATTCCGGACTTTGCTCAGTACGCTGGATTTGAAGGAAATCAAACGGGCAAGGAGTAAAGGGATGCTGATGGTAACGACGTTGCGGATGATCTTGGTCAGATGTTGCAAGACGCCAAGGAGGACTGCGAAAGTGAAAAGTGGGCCCATAAATTGGACAAGATGTTAGAGGACCACAGAACGTCGTTGTACCCAGGTTGCGAGCAGGTGCACAAAAAGTTGGATACCACTCTGGAGTTCTTGCAATGGAAGGCTAAAAATGGTGTTAGTGACAAGGCATTTGGCGATTTATTGAGACTCGTCAAGAACATTCTTCCGGAGGGAAACAAATTGCCCGAGACAACATACGAGGCTAAGAAGATAGTCGGCCCTCTAGGACTGGAAGTTCAGAAGATTCACGCATGTCCAAATGATTGTATCCTATATCGCGTGAGGAGTACGAGAACCTAGAAGCATGCCCTGTTTGCAAAGCACTACGATACAAGATTAAACGAGACGATCCAGGAGAAGTTGACGGGCAGCTAACAAAGAAGAGAATTCTTGCTAAGGTGATGTGGTATTTCCCTATAATACCACGGTTAAGGCGTTTTTTCAGGAACAAGGGGAATGCTAGAATGATGCGATGGCACGCTGAAGAGCGTCAACAGGACGGGATGCTGAGACACCCTGCCGATGGTTCGCAGTGGTGAAACATCGACAGAAAATTTAAAGACTTTGGCAAGGACGCACGAAACATACGGTTTGGTTTAAGTACGGATGGCATGAATCCTTTCGGAGAGATGAGCAGCGGCCATAGCACTTGGCCCATTACGATGTGTATCTACAACCTCCCCCCTTGGCTATGCATGAAGAGGAAGTACATTATGATGCCGATTATTATTCAAGGCCCCAAGCAACCTGGTAACGACATCGATGTGTACCTAAGACTACTGGTCGAAGATCTTAAACTGTTGTGGAAAAAGGAAATTGTCCCCGTGTGGGACGAGGACAAACAGGAGGAGTTTAACCTATGAGCGCTGCTGTTTGTAACCATCAACGATTGGCCTGCACTTAGCAACCTTTCCGGTTAGTCCAACAAGGGGTACAAGGCTTGCACTCACTGCTTGGATGAAACAGAAAGTATGTATCTTAAGCACTGTAGGAAGGTTGTGTACATGGGTCATCGTCGATTCCTTGCTGGAAACCACTCGGTACGGAAGAAAGGCAAGCACTTTGAACATAAGGCGGACCACCGTACGAAGCCTAAACATCGCAGCAGGAAAACAATGTTTGCTATGGTTAAAGATCTTAAAGTAGTGTTCGGAAAGGGGCCTGGAAGCCAGCCTATAGATAGCCAAGATGGTCACGCGGCGATGTGGAAAAAGAACTCTATATTTTGGGAGTTACCCTATTGAGAATTCTTGGACATCCGCCACGCAATCGACATGATGCACCTCACTAAGAACCTTCGCGTAAACCTTCTTGGCTTCCTAGGTGTATATGGAAAGTCGAAAGATACACTGGAAGCACGTAATAATCTGAAGCATATGGAACAACGCGGCGACCTTCACCCGGAACCAAAGGAGAAAGGAAGCCATTACTTGAGTCCAGCCAGCTACACTCTTAGCAAGGCAGAGAAGGAAAGTATGTTTGAATGCTTGGAGAGCATAAAGGTACCGTCTGGAAACTCCACGAATATCAAGCAAATAATAAACACGAAGGAGAAGAAGTTCACAAACCTAAAGTCTCATGACTGTCACGTGTTGATGACACAACTGCTACCAGTTGTAATAAGGGGTATCCTTCCAGACAATGTCCGGGCAACAATAACAAAGCTATGTGCTTTCATGAATGCAATTTTGCAGAAGGTCATCGATCCGGATATATTAGAAGCCCTTCAGAATGATGTGGTGCAATGTCTTGCCAGTTTTGAGTTGATATTTCCACCTTCATTTTTCAATATAATGACGCATTTGCTTTGTCACCTTGTCAAAGAGATCAGTATTCTCGGGCCTGTGTACCTACACAACATGTTTACTTTCGAGAGGTACATGGGCGTTCTGAAGAAGTATGTTCGTAACCGTGCTCGTCCAGAGGCAAGCATCACCAAGGGGTATGTAACAGAGGAGGACATCGAATTTTGTGTAGAATTTATTAAAGACCTTCGCCCAATCGGGGTACCTGAATCACGCCATGAAGGGAGACTACGGGGAAAGGGAACTCTCGGAAGGAAAGCAATAAAGACGGTAGACAACAATTTATTCTGTAAAGTCCATTTCACGGTTCTGCAACAATCTTCATTGGTAGCTCCTTACATCGAGGAGCACTTGGCTCTAGTTCGCGCCAGAAACATCGGTAAGTCCGATGCATGGATTACATGGCATCACATTGATACTTTCCTCGCGTGGCTACGAACATCTCATGGGTAACGAGACGATCAACCAACAACTAGTCTTCCTGGCGAGGGGACCATCTAGCTCGATTGCGACGTTCCAGGGATATGAGATCAATGGGTACACATTCTACACGAGAGCCCAAGACATGAAGAGCATGAACCAAAACAGCGCTGTTCGTATCGAGGCCATGGGACACGATGGAACAACTGGCACGTATTACGGTGCCATCGAGGACATATGGGAACTTGACTATGGTTCTCTCAAGGTCCCTCTGTTCCGGTGCCAATGGGTTAGATTGACTAGTGGAGGCGTAATGATTGATGACAGTGGGATGATAACGGTTGACCTTAACAAGGTTGGATACTTGGACGAACCTTTTGTCCTTGCCAATGATGTAACGCAAATCTTTTACGTGAAGGACATGTCTAGCAAAGGAAAGAAGGGCAGAGGGCCTGACGAGCCGAAGCGTCACGTGGTTCTCCCAGGCAAAAGAAAAATCGTCAGAGTTGAGGACAAGACTGACAAGGATTACGAGCAGTTGGATGGGCAACCCCCTTTCACAGTGTCGATTGACCCTAGCATCCTCCTATCAAATGAAGACACCCCTTACTCACGTAGCGATCACAAAGAGGGAACAATAGTGAGGAGAAAGTACGTGCGGTCAACCGTCACCGCCGATGTATTGCCATAATTACTGTGTACACGATGTAAACTATTTTGGATGTATTGATTATCCATACAAAGCAATTGTTGCATGGCATATATTAATTACGTACGATTATTAGAATTTTTAACAATTTTAAATCATGCATATGCTAGTTATATGCGATAATTAGAATTTTTAAAAGTTTTAAATCATTCATGTGGCATTTACATATGTTAATTAGAATTTTTAACAATTTTAAATCAAGCATATGCTAGTTATATGCGATAATTAGAATTTTTAAAAGTTTTAAATCATGCATCTGGCATTTACATATGTTAATTAGAGTTTTTAACAATTTAATATCATGCATATGCTAATTATATATGATTATTAGAATTTTTATTAATTTTGAATCATGCATCTAGTATGTACATATGTTAAAGTTTAATTTTTTAACAATTTAATATCATGCATATGATAATTATATATGATTATTAGAATTTTTATTAATTTTAAATCATATATTTGATTATTACGTTTTATCCACTTAATTTACTACAGACAACAATAATTTTTCAAAGTAATTGTCATTAATTTTTCAACTTTAAATAATTTTAATGCATTATTTTCTATTTTAAAAACACATATGTAATGAAAATCAATATTCAGTGCATTTATCAGTAGTCCTGGTTCTTAATCCTAACCGGTTTTAAAAAGAATTTGGAAATAGCAGAAAAATATCTTTAGTCCCGGTTGATGAGAACAACCGGGACAAAAGATATCTTTACTCCCGGTTGTTCTTACGAACCGGGACTAAAGATCTAGGGGTATATATATTCCCGATGCACGCACTCGTCTTCTCCACCAACACTTAGAAGTTTTTTCCCCGATCGATCTCTCTCGGCTTCTCCTTCGCCGCCACTGCCTAGGGTATCCCTGCCCCGACGCCGCCGTCGTATCTCGCCGTCGTCTCGCGGGCGTCGTCATCGCCGCCTCCGCCGCCGCCGCATCTCTGGGGTGAGAGCCGCCGCCGCCTCCCTCTCTCTCTCGACGACCTCGATCTCTCTCTCTCTCCCCAAACCGCCGCCGGCCTCCTCGTTGCCGACGCCGCCGCTGACGTCGTCGCGACCGAACATGACTCCGCCTGCCGACGATGCCGACCCCGACCTCAATGCGGCCGCCACCGGTGACAACGTCGCGCTGACAGTGCCGACGACGCCGGGCCGCGCCATGGTGCTGCGGCGGCACGACGCCACAACGCCACGGCGCCGCCGCGGCACACCACCGTCGCGCCGCCACGCCGCCGCTCCACTGCCGCCACGTGAACGAACGATCGATCGTGAATGAACGAAACGTACGTGAACGTGAACAAACGAACGTACGTGAACGTGAACGTGAATGAACGGAACGTACGTGAACGTGAACGAACGAACGTACGTGAACGAACGAAACGTACGTGAACGAGAAAACGAATGAACTTAACGTGAACGTGAACGAACGTGAACAAAACGTGAACTTAACGTACATTAACGTGAACGAACGAACGTACGTGACAGGCACGTGAACTTAACGTACGTTAACGAGAACACGAACGTGAACGATCGTGAACGAAACGTGAACTTAACGAGAATGCGAACGTGAAATACAATATATGTTACTTTGCGTTTATCCTAATACATTTTTCTGTATGTTGCAGAAAAGACGTTGTCGTCGTCGTCCCTCAAGCCGAAGTGGTAGCTAGCCCTCGAAGGAATTCGCGCATGCAAGTGATGTAAATATATGATTGTTAGATTTTTAATGCAATTAAGACTATTAGATTTAATAGACGACACTTAAACTTAGCATATATGATTATCTAGAGTTGTAATGTATGACACTTAGATGACTTAGCATATATGATTACCTAGGGTCCTAATATACGACACTTAGACTTAGCATATATAGTTGACTATTAGAGTTTTAATACAAGATTATTTGAGTTTTAATATAAGATTATTAGAGTTTTAATACAAGATTATTTGAGTTTTAATATAAGATTATTAGATTTGTAATTAGACTTAGCATACATGATTATCTAGGGTTCTAATATATGACAGTTGGACTTAGTATATATGACTATTTGAGTTTTAATATAAGATTATTAGAGTTTTAATACAAGCTTATTTGAGTTTTAATATAAGATTATTAGATTTGTAATTAGACTTAGCATATATGATTGTCTAGGGTTCTAATATACGACAGTTAAACTTAGCATATATGACTAGTTGAGTTTTAATATAAGATTATTAGAGTTTTAATACAAGATTATTTGAGTTTTAATATAAGATTATTAGATTTGTAATTAGACTTAGCATATATGATTGTCTAGAGTTCTAATATACGACAGTTAGACTTAGCATATATGACTATTTGAGTTTTAATATAAGATTATTAGAGTTTTAATACAAGATTATTTGAGTTTTAATGTAAGATTATTAGATTTGTAATTAGACTTGGCATATATGATTGTTAGAGTTTTAATACAAGATTAGTACAGTTTTAATGATTATCTAGGGTTCTAATATACGACACTTAGACTTAGCATATATTATTGTTAGCATATAATATACGACACTTAGACTTAGTATATAAGATTGTTAAAGCAAATATGACCTATAGACTTAGCAACTATTTCTTCTATGAACAGATGGCTGATCGTGATGAGGAACAGATACTGTACGATACAATCGCGGAGGGAAGCAACCAGTACTGGAACGTAGAAGAGGGGAACATGGATCCAAACCAGTACTTGAACAAGGAAGGGAATGTGGAGAGGGATGCGGAGGGGAACCAGGAGGGGAACGTGCAGAGGGATGCGGAGGGGAACGAGGAGGAAGAGACTAGTGGAAGTCAACCCTCCGCTGGACAGAAGAGGGCACGCGGGCAACGAGGTGCCGTGAAAAAGCTAGAGGGTTGGCACATCATAATGGAAGTGGACGAAGACAGCCGACCTAGTGCCCCGACAGAAGCAGCCAAGAACTACGTTCGACACAGCGGTTGGGTTGTGCGGGATAACGTGCCTGTCAGTACGGTGTACTAGCGTAGAACAAGGGCATACGGAGATCATGAGAGCTTTATCCCAGATTCGGAGAAAGAGATGCTGTGGACCACAATGCTCGAGACATTCACCCTTCCCGCGGGTACAGAGGACAAAGTGAAAAGGTGGACTCTAAAGAAAATGGCATAACAGTTTCAGAGCTTCAAGGGAGATCTGTACCAGAAATATATCCTGAAGGGGCAGACACCGAACTTCGACACATTCCCAAAGCTAAGGGATCACTGAGACGAGTTCGTTGCATATAAAACAGGTCAACAAGGGCAGACAATGATGGAAAGAAACAAAGAAAATGCCGCCAAGAAGAAGTACCATCACCACTTGGGGTCAGGCGGCTATAGCGTTGCGATGCCGAAGTGGGAGGAGATGGAGGCAAGCTTGCTTGAGAGGGGTATCGAACCGGCCACCGCTAAATGGCCAGATCGATCGAAGTTCTGGTACTACACTCACGGTGGAACGCTCAACCCAGTTGATGGCTCCCTGGTCTTCAGCGATCAGATACGCGAGGCTACGCGTTGACAAACGGACGTAGTGGAAGCCTCTTCTCCGGGCACGTTCCGACCCGACAAAGAGATGGACGGGCCGTCACTCGCCCTGCAGACTCCATAGCATCCAGGACGAACACGAGGGAAAGGGGTGATTCCTTGGAAGATTGGATTCAAGGAGGACATCCACACGTACAGGAGTCGGATGAGGAGCAAGAGAGATACCGAGGCGAAGATTGCAGATCTTGAGTACAGGGTATCGAGCTACGAGCTCAGCATGCAAGAGGAGGTGGCAAGGAAGGTTGAGGAATGCATGGCCGCACATCGGTCCCATGATCCCCAGCCGACCATTCCTCCTGCAATGGTGAGCCCTTCAGGCAATCGTAGCAGTTGCGCCTCAACGGGGTAGGTAGGATCACAGAGCATGGACGCCATGCAAACCCTGGACGAAACCACCTGCCCCGTTGATGATATCACTCAGCGGACACCATGTGAGCTGCATATTCCCTTCAAGAACTTATCAATAAAGGTAAGCTCGTAGTTTATAGATTTTAGACTTGTCCATTCCGCAAGTTGCTGCTTATATATGTTGATTACTAATAAATAACCTCTCACCACGCGAAGGTGGCGTCGGGCATGGCCATCCCAATGGACCCTTCGGGGACTTACCACTGCAGGCCGATTCCAGCAGGATACTCCAAGGTCGAAGTTGAGTTGGTGGAAGGCGCGTACGAGGACCTCGAGTTGGATTACCCTGGAGGAGACGATGAGATGCATCTACGAGACACAAGCCACGCCATTATACTATGGCGCAAGCGGTACATCATCCTCCCTGGGCGACAAGCGGCGTCTCGTGCACCATCTCCTCCGGCTCCGCCATCTCCTCCTCAGGCTCCTGCACCGTCTCCTCCTTATGCTCCAGCACTGTCTCCACCTCAGGCTCCTGCACTGACTCCTCCTCAGGCTCCTACACCGACTCCTCCGCAAGCTCCTCGTCCGGCACCTTCCAAGTCAAGGGCCCCCCAAGCTCCACCGCCTGCCCCCACAAGGGCAACAAAGAAGGCGAAAGTTGACGCTGCAAAAAACAAGGACCGGGGGTACGATTGCACGCAAGAGGAGCTTGACGCTTATGTGGCATCAGAAGTCAGGAGACGATTGAAGCCTCGAAGTCCAGAAAAGAAGATTCCTATAGACCCGAGTGTCAGGAACTTCTTCAGGGGTATGTCTGCACCTGCCAAGGAGGCCATAAAGCTATCGGACTATGAGCGAACACTTAAGAAAGCATCTTCTGGAAAGTCCAAACCAGTCCCTCAGCTTGGAGAGCAACAAAACCAGGAGATCGAGCCGTTGGTGACGGTGAAGATTTTGGAATACAAGAATTTATTAATGACACCGGGCTAACTACGGATCAATTGCTATGAGGCGCACCAATCGAAAAGGCGGAAGTGAAATACATGTATGAACTCGGTAAACCGCTTGTCAAGCCTGAGCAGCTGCAGTCCCTACCCACACAAATGTACAAATTCCATCTACTGTATATGGAGATGAGCGCCACCGGTAGAGAGATGATCGGAGCGAGGATCAAGGACACGGACTTCTTGCAAGGAGATGATATTCTCTGGATCAATTTCAACGGTATCTACGAACTATACCAGCTGGACGCCCTCGACGTCTCTATTATGAGTTGTTGGATTTTGTAAGTATCGTTCAGTTAGATTTCTTATTATGTTTCCTTTAATTAATTAGGTCCTTGTATATAAGTAGACTATATATAATATATACTTCCTTTTATCATTGTAGAATGGAGAT
Organism: Oryza glaberrima; assembly: GCF_000147395.1. Lineage (NCBI taxonomy): Eukaryota > Viridiplantae > Streptophyta > Magnoliopsida > Poales > Poaceae > Oryza > Oryza glaberrima. Next base: position 11,418,499 of record NC_068331.1, read on the forward strand.
TCAAAGGGCCCGACGGCGGGGGGTTTTCTGTCACGCCCGAAAATTCACTAGTAATTTCTGAACTTATTTGTGCATAAAACCCTCGTCCAGGAATCAGCCGAGGTACACAAACTGACAATTTAATATACAAATCCATCATAATAATAACGTTACATACTTACAAAAGAAAAGAAAACAGCAGCGGAATTAACGGTCTAGCGATGGCTTCAGCTCCACTCCCGCAGACAGCTCAACTGGGGTATAAGCCAAACGTCTTCTCCTTCTGGATCCTTTTTCTTCAACTGAGGTTGATTGATTATTGCAAGAATGAGCATATGACATACTCAACAAGCCACACAGCAAATATGCAAGTGCACAAGGATACCAAAGGATGGCATAATATAGGCTCATTTGCAAAAGCAGCATTTAGCAAAGATTTAAGAGTAGTAAAACAGTAGAGTAATTTAATCATTAATTTTAATCGACACTGAACAACACGCCCATGCTGCTCTGGCCCAACCAAACCTGAACAACCAACCCCGGTCGTACATATCAAACCTCCAAACCAGGAATTATCCATTCCAAACGAGGAGTCAAATTAAATTATCACATTATTATCATTAATGAGTAGTGTGGGACTAATCACGAAAAACATTGTTAGACCCGCCCATAACCGTGCGCACGGCTATTCGAATAGTTTTACTCTGGCCATAGATGTACCACTGTACCCACGAGACACAGCCTCAACATCATGTCTACCATGCGTCGCGATACTGGAAAGTACCTGAATAGAGGCTGTGACAATACCCTCTGCACAACACAACTCACCACAGTGCACCATTCCTAGATCATAATCACCCCCTCAAAAACCAGAGGCATGGACTCCCCAGCGACCCCCACGGACTTCTCGCCACTTCTCAGTCTGGCACCCCGCAATGAATCATGCTATACAAAAGGTAAAGCCGTTGCCCACGCTGGCTTGTGGTTGACACGGTTAATGTCTCACAACAGTAGCTCGTGAACCGGTCCTTAATTTCCATGAGCACGACATTCAAAACCATGTGCTCACAACCCACCATTAATCATATTTTAATTATCAATTAATTATCATAACACGATTGACCATCGTGAGCTACCATTAAATATAACCATAAGTAATAGTGAAGCATAATTTATCCCATTAATGAGCTAATGTTTCTAAGCACGGCTAAGCAACTATAAATGACATCTAGCTGAACCAATCCAATATGCTAGTCAAATTATAACCCATCGGAAAATAAAGTCATCTTCGGCCATAATTAAATGGGAAAGGCTCACCACCCGATGACATTCTAAAATAATGCATAAGTTGAAACAATACATTAGCTTTAAACGGGTTCAACATGCTCAAAGGGTTGTTTGGGATCTGTGTGACTTGCCTTGCGAACAAGCGTCTTCAATTCGTCTTCAGGAACTTCTCCAACGAACGAACAATCCTCCGAAACAACGGGAAAACTAAACTTAGAACGCAAAACGAGGAAAAACACTAATAAAAACCAAACAAACAGTACAATTAAAGTTCATATGGGTAGAGCTTGAATTTAGATGAATTATGAGACTTGAACGACCTCATTTCGAGTTCGTATGAATTACTTATGAATTTTACAAGATTTAATTCCAATTAAACCTATTAAAGAAAAGACTATTCCAAATTGATTAAACAATTTACAAATGGTTTATAACTAGACAAAAGATTAAAACATCCTCCGAAAATAGATTATAGCAACGAGGACTGAACGGCGACGCTCCGACGATAAGGGGACAGCTCCGGGAGCGAAAAGACGCGACGACGAACTCACCAATGGCGACGGCGACGAAAAACGGCAACGGGAGATGGCCGGCGACGACAAACGATGACACAACGGTGGAAAGCGAGAGCACTAAAGCGAAGAGGAGAACAAGACAGCCCTTACCCACAGTTACACGACGACGAGCGACGATGAACGGCAGCCGGCGACGAGCTTCGAGCGGCGGCGAGATCGGGACGATTGTGACTGCGGATTTACGACGAACACCGACGGAGAAGAAGGGGTGGACGGCCTTTGGCTTGGTGCTGCGATGCCACCGGAGGAAACGGCGAGGTTCGGCGACCACGGGAGAAGCGGCAAAGCTTCGCCGGAGATCAAAACATGGCGATGGTTCGGCCTTCACGGTGACGGCGAATTCCGGCGGGGTTTGGCGCAAAGGAACGGGTGGCCGGGGTAGCTCTCACCCTTGCGAAGCCGAGGGAGGCGACGGGGCTGACCGGCGACGGCCGAGGCGACGGCGCACGGTGGCTGGAGAGGCGACCAGAGGTGGAGAGAGAGGGAGCTCGCGGGGAGGCGACTAGGGTTAGGGGCTGCTATTTATAGCCGAGGAAAAAGGGGAAAACGGAAGAGGAGGCCGAGGGGCTGCTATTTATAGCCGGAAGAGGGAGAGATCGGCTCGGGAACGGATGGAATCGGCGGCGGATTAGTTAGGGTTCGCCGGAAAATAGGAACTCAAAACCGCGTCGAATCCACGCGATATACCACGGGATTCAAGGGGTTTCTTGGGGATAAGATAGAGGAGATCGAGAGGAATCCATTCCCACAATTAATTTGGAAAGAGGAGCAACGGAGAGGACGAATTTGGTGGGGAGGCGGCGCTGTACACGGGCACGGCAGAGAGCAGATCGACCTGCTGGAGGTTAGTGGCGACACTGTAGCAGAGGAAGGCAAAACAGACTTCCTGCCGGGCTTTTCTTTTCTCGGCCTGATTAGCAGAGGGACCAAAACTAGACTTCAGCTAAATAAGAGAAAGAGGAAGAGTGGGCTGCTGCGGGCTAAGGAAGAGAGAGAGGACAGGAGTGGGCTGTATTCGGCCCAAACAAAGAAGGGGAATTTTAACTAACTTTTTATTTTAAATAATCACTGAAATGATCTTTCATTTATTAAAAATACTTCCAATGCTCAAATAATTCTGGGACAAATCCAGAAAATACTTGGGCACTAAAAATATTTAATAAAATTTTATCTATCTCAATTTAATGTTCAAAATTTTCATAGATTTTATTCAAACACTTACTTTAATTATTAAATAAATTCTAAAAATTCCTTTTTCACAACAATTTATAATTTAGCGATTTTCAGAGTGTGACATTTTCGATACTGGATTCATCGACTCTCGGAAAGTAAACGTCGTAATGCTCGACCAGTATCTGCAAGCCACAAAGGACATTCTCGTCCATCTCCTGAAGGCGCAGCATTACAAGACGTTCATACTATTGCCGTACAACACAGTTAGTTTTTACTGTCTTTCTATACCAAATTTCATCCCCGTACGAATATGCTAAGTGTTTCATATGTAATGCATCCGACACACATTGCAGATTCTACTGGGTCTTTTTACTCTTCGACTTGGAGGCCTGCACCGTCAACGCATATGACTCAATGGATAAAAAAGAGTTTATGTTTGACAAGGTTTTCGAACTTATAGACAGGTACTGTCATAATTTCCTATGTTAATTAAGAATCTTGTTATAATTAATTGCTAGTACGAATCATAGCTTTAAACTCCATCTAGGGCTTGGTATCGGTTCCGTCATTTGGTCCGCGGCAAATGGAGAGAAATACTTAGGCGGAAGTTTAATTTTCCTGTGAGTACACATGCTCTACATTTATATTGAATCTCCAATTCAAATACATACAAGTGTATATAAATTAGATCTCTCGCCGTTTGTCATTTATTTATAGTGCGCAAAACAAAAGCAGGGAACTAACTTGTGCGGCTACTACGTGTGCGAGTATTGCCACTGCCTTGCAGACCAAATCATCACCACAAGAGAGCTCGATGTACGTACAAATAAATTCAAAATTTCATTGCGTACGTATCGATTTGTTGGTTAATTACTAATTAATTTCATACATTCATATATTTTATTCGCATGAGGGATAACCTGATCACACACAAGGAATTTATCGCGGCGGTTCAAGAACAACTCATGGGATTCATCAACGAACAAATCCTTGATCCAAGGGTGAATTCTACTACGACGGAAATACAATTCATAGGTCCTTAGCTTCTGAGATAACGACTACTACTACGTCGAAAACGTAGCTAGCTAGGTCATCATAATGGATTGTAATTAATACATGTCTATTTTTCTATATACTTGTACACATTTTCTTTAATGTAAATATATATTTTGGTCATATATATATATATACACACACACACACACACACACACGCATTTGCATAACATATATATGTATAAATACATATATATTATGCATGTATATGTATTGAAACATATATAAATATAATATATATATATATATTATGCATATATATGTATTGAAACATATATATGCATGGTTTATATATATAAACCATGCAGCAACAAGGCCATGCAATAAAAAAAAAGGTCAGCTCGATCTTTAGTCCCGGTTATTTCACCTGGGACTAAAGATCGCTATCTTTAGTCCCGGATTGGTAGTCCCGGTTTGAAAACCGGGAATAAAGGGGGGTTATGAACCGGGACTACAAACGCTTTCTCAACCAATGTATAGTCTAAAGTCAGACATGCTAGAAAACTATAAATATCGATTTGTTCTTTTCTTATGTGTTTGTTTTTAGGCTACAATGGAAGTATTGACTGCCATATACTCATGAATTAATCTATATGAATTGTTTATGTTGGCCATATGCCAATATACTTGCAAAGTACTAGCTAGGTGTGGGCTTGGCAAATACCTAGCTGCAACTTTTTCTTGGTCAACAAATGCATTTCTGATTTTTTTTTTCCAGTTTATAATTTGTTCCAGACATAAAAGTAAATTGTGCTCTCATTTATTGCTTTCAAAATAGAAATGCATTGTGCCGAAAGTTGTGGCTGGGAAAAATGGCTACTGGCTATTCAGCATCTTACGCTCATGCAACTTATCTTTTTTCAAATCAGTGCAGTACTTTGAACTGATCAATACAATATCCTTATTTGTAAGTATACTTTTTCAGATCAGTGCAGTATTTTCATATTAGTATATTACGAAAATGTAATTCCTTTAATTGAGTCAGATAGTCCAGTGACCTAGAAATTTATATTCAAATGCAATTTTCCCCATCTAATTATCCTTTGAGTGAGTGATCATGTGATTGCTTCAACAGTCAAGAGCATCTTGGTGAACAATGACAGGTAATAACACATGTTTAATGTTTTGTTGTAAAAGATCATTTCAAAATTCATGGTTAGAAAAATAAATTACAAATTCGAATCCTGCTGACAACTGTTATTTGATTTCGTACAGTACGCCAGAAGAAACATGTGTGGTACATTGTCACATACATAACTCTTTATGTAATTTTTTTCGTGAACCTTAGCTTAATAGCATCCACAATCACCATCTACGAGACCAACTGCCTCTCCTACGAGGGAGAGCCCGAGAAGGTACAACACGTCCTACAGTGTCAGTGCCATCTTCCCACATGGAATGCGGTATGTGTGCGTCTCAGGTCTCCAACGGTCTACCAAAGTGGCCAGAAGGGACTTGTCTGCATCCCACAGCTTCATCGGGTCGGTGTCGTTTGCGGCTGACAATGGTAGGAGGCCTGCCTCATGCAACCTGCAGAATGTAAGGTTGACACATCAATAATGACAATTAAAGTAGAGTTAGCCGTTCGTAAAAAATAATAGAAAATGGCATACCACGGAACTTGTCGACGCGCAACAGTTGTCGCGGAGGACATGACGGAAGGTGCTGAGTTGTGCACCCTAGAGTAGGGATGGCAATGGGGACCCGATCCCCGATCCCCGCGGGGAAAGCATCTATTAGGGACTAGACTACTTTCAGGTAGGACCGATGGTTCTTTTCAATGCTATGGTTATTAGTTCAATACGTGCATTAAAGAAACAATAAACTTTCATATCACAAGCTACAAACATTACAACAACATAGTTCAGAATATTAGGATGCAATACTAAAATTGCTCATAGTACAATACCTTCTAATTGAAGGTTATGAAATTACAAGCAATGACTATTACAATAGTAGTAGGATACTATACACAATACAATACCGGACTAGTTCATGGTTCACTAACAATACTACACCATCACATCGCCAGCTGCACAGGGACGCCTAGGACGTGCTCGCCTAGTTATTCCTTCCTCCTGTGGTTGACTTCCATCTGTTGTCGTTCCAGATGGACCAACAACAGCGCCGCTAGGACCTACTGCATCCTTTGGTCATTTCTAGTAAGTCATATACTCCTATCTCCTGTTTCGGACATATACATGTTATTTCTGATGCATCTTGTCTTACGCCTGCCTTTTTAAACCCTTAACTAAGTTGGATCTTGAATGCAAATAACGTGGGGACTTAGAGTTGTGTAAGATCCTAAGATCCCGAACACATATATCTCTTCACTTTATGTATGAAAGATTGTTTCTTTCCAGAAATAATGTGACACGTAGACATCGGGAAGTATACCACAATCACCGGCTGTAGCAAGTACATGAGAGCAAGGCAGGTGCCAAAGCTTAGGCTTCGTACAGTTGCAACTGCATCTGCCATCCTACTTTAGGACACATTTCTGCATAGCTTGCCTACGGTAGATACCACGCCTGCTCCTATCAACACAAATTACTTCATATTGACAAATCTATGCCCTTTTGCCCTTAACTATTTTATGTACCATGTCCTTAGTAACTCCAGTCCCATAAGATATATTGTTGTGTACCATTGAGGTATCAATTTTCTTGTATAGGTCCTTGAGGTAGGCCTATGTGCCATGAAGGATAAATTCAACAATACCAACCAATGGCATTCCTCGCACTCCTCGCATTACCCAGTTGTAAACCTCAGCCAGATTAGTTGTCATTATGTCATATCGAGAACCATCGGTGTTGTACAAGAGGACCCACTACTCCTTTGGCTCATTCTCAATTCAATGCGAGAAATTCCGAATCGATGATGCCGACCTCCGTCTCATACTAGGTGAATTGTCATGCAGTGGACACTACAACAAATCTGGGCTTTTGTGACGATTACCTGATGACAGAACACATATCTGTCATAAACAGAGGCTGTTTATGACGACTGTTCACAGGATGATAACTGTTTATGACCAAACCCTGTATCTGTTATAATCATCGTCACACTATACTCTGCATGGGCTCTATGATGATAGCACGATGACAATAGTGGATCGTCATAAAATATAGAACTATTATATTTTTAGAAACAAAAAAAATATTGTTATACTACATTGCTACTAGACCACAAATTGTTTGTCCTAGGTGGACTCTTCTTGTCTACAGCATTTCTAGTCTCTTATTTTAGGATTTAGGATTGAAGTCATCTCTACTCTCATTTTATGAATGAAAAAAAAATCAAAATTATGGCGTTTCATTTTATCATGGCTAAAATGGCTATAAATTGGTCTAAATTATTCTTTGAAATTTTCCATGAATCTTCGGAGCACAATAACAAATTTTAATACCACAAAGTTCATTTAACTTATTAAAATAAATAGAAAACAAATTAAAATTCCTCTCTATGTCTTTGGGCCTTTTTTGGCCCAAGTATTACTCTCTCCCTCCCTCAGCCCGCAGCCTCTCTCTCCCTTCTCTTCCCTTTTCGGGCTGCCGGCCCAGCCCTTTTTCTCCTCCTTTGCCGACAAGTCCATTTTACCTCCCTCCTCTCAATTCAAATAACTTTTCACGTAGTAAATGATTTCAAATGAAAAACTTGTCAACAACAAAGTTGTATAACTTATCAAGATCTACAACTTTTGTTTTGGTCATTTTTCTATATGACTTTATTTCAATAATTTGAATTTGAATTTCAAATTATAACAACTTCAAACAACGTTTTCAAATACTGAATGATTTTAACTGAAAAAGCCATCAACAACAAAGTTGTATAACTCATCAATATCTATAACTTTTATTTTGGTCATTTTTTTATCCGACAAAGTGATAGTAACATTTTTCACGAAATTTAGATATCTCTCTTACACTTTATAAAACCATATAAGAGATATGTAAATTTTGTGAACAATGTTACTATCACTTTGTCGGATAAAGAAATGACAAAAATAAAAGTTATAGATTTTGATGAGTTATACAACTTTGTTGTTGATGACTTTTTCAGTTGAAGTCGTTCAATAACAAAAAGTTCTATTTGAAGTTATCAAACTTTGAATTTCAAATTTCAAATTGTTCAAATAGAGTCAGATGGAGAAATGACCAAAATAAAAATTTGCATCTCAACGATCTGTACAACTTTGGTTTTGGTGACTTTTTCCATTCGAAATCATTTATTAACCCCAATTTTTGTTCGAAGTTGTCAAATTTTGAAAATTCAAAATTTCAATTGTTCAAATGAACTTACTTGTAAAAAGGACCAATACAACATTGGTAGATCTCGATGAGTTCTACAATTTTGCTGTTTATGATTTTTGCATTTGAAACATAAAAATCAGCCTAAAATTAAATTTAAAGTTCTCATAAGTTTAAGGTGAAATGTCCATTTTGTCCATAAAATTTCGTAACTACCCTCAACACACCAGGGACAGTTTGGTAAATTCGCATAGGATTGCTTCTTATCCATATACTCTGTTCTCAAAACCCTAGCCAAACTCCATCGATCCACTCAGCCGCCGCCACCATCTACTCACTCTCCTCCTCCATCCACTGCGCCGTCTGCATCTCCTCCCCCAGCCACCTCTTCGCCCTTCCCCGCCTCACTCCCCCACCCAGGGAAGGACGGTGGCGCGCGGATCCGCCGCCTCCCGTCCTCGGGAGCGACGGTGAAGCATGAATCTAGCGGCCTCCGTCCTCGGGAGCGGCCTGGTGTGAGCGGGAGCACCGGCAGCACGCGGATCCGCCCGCCTCCGCCCTCCAGAGCAGCAGCGGAGGGCTTAGGAAGGCGGGAGCGAGCGGCTACGGTGGCGGCGGCTGCGGCAACGACGGCGATGGTGGCTACAACGACGACGACGACGGCGACAGCTGCGACGGTAGCTACGATGACGACGATGATGATGACCAGCGGTGGCCGGCGACTTGCAATCGCGAGGCGGGCAGGTGGCGTGGGGCCGCGGGGGCGCGCCGGCGCAGGGTAGCGGTGCATGGCAACGGGCGAGCGACGCGTCGGCGCCTCGGCACAAGAGCTATACGCCGTCGCGGCGGCCAGCGAGTCGGCAACCAGGAGCACTGGACCAGTAATGGTTGCACCGGAATGCCAACCAAAGGTCTAGCTCCAAGCGTCGTTCACTCATCTGTCCATGTGCACGGCTAACGGCTGGTATATTCAGTGAGTATTTCTAGGATCTCTCTCTGGTTTGGTTTTTCTCTTAGCAGAGTGAGATTAATTGAAAAGTTGAAACCTAGAATGAGTAAACTCAGTTCAGTTCAAGGCATGTTTTTGTGATTTGTATGCAGAGAATTGAGATCCTGTGTCTTTACTTCCTGGTTCAATTAGCAATGAGTAAAAATGAAGCGCTGCAATTAGGAATGATTAATTATATTATTGTGAACAAGTTTTTTATTTGACTCAACTATACTATGACATGTGGGCACACCCATGACAAAAATCTGACCCTTGTTTTCTGCTAAATTCGAATGCGCTGTTAAGTTTAAGTACACTGGGTTTGTTTGCTTAGCTTGTTCTTCTGATCGTATAGTCACTAGAACAGGTGCTTTACTGGTACAGGTGGACCTAATTACTTTTATCATAATTCATGAGTGAATTGGAGGCATCGCACAACTCAAATTGACTTGAGGATCATAACTCAAATTGACTTGAGGTTCATAGCTTGGACAAGTGAGCAATCCATCCAAGGAAATTAACTAACTGAACCAAAGGGTGGAATTTGATGGCACCACTTCTTTTGGGCTTTCTGTTTTGCAATGGGCTTCCTGATAAGTTCTTTCAAGAAAAATGCATGGTTAACTAATTATAGTTATGAAGATGTTTATGCCTGCCCAACCGATCAGAGCTGTTGTTTACTGCTTTGATCTCTACTATGTACCAAACTTACCACATGCATTCTTCTTGAAAACAAACACCTTTTTTTTGTTAATGTTAGGTGTGGTAGCATTAATCTGAACTCAGTTTAATCCAAGTATATAGATCATGATATCTCCAAGGAAGAAATTTTTTTCTAGCTTTTTTTTGTTAATATTAGGTGCGGTAGCATTAATCTGAACTCAGTTTAATTAATCCAAGTATATAGATCATGATATCTCCAAGGAAGAAATTTTTTCTAGCTTGGATCCTTTAGTGTAGTCAGTAGAAGAAGTAGGAAGGGAAGCTACTGCTGCATCTCCACCTCAGTCTGTAGTTCATAAAGCTGAAAATGTCACTGGTAAAAGGGAAGCATCACCTCCTGAGAAGAAAGGTCATGGCTAGCATCTCTCTGACTCCTTCTGTAATCCAATATAATGTCTATCACAGAAATATCCCTTTAAGAATGTAAATAAGATGTGAGATTTTTACTAAATTGGCTATAAACTTGCTCAAAGAGTACATGTTCCTTAAAATCATGTTCCTTAAAACCCTACTCAACTAACAGATTTGCCTAGCAAAACCGGTTACTAGTCAGAAGCTTCTGCAACTCTAATGCAATGTTGTGATCCTTTCTTCTGATCCTTTCTTCATCTGTGTTGCAGAATGTAACTACAGGAATGAGGGCCTCGGGACTGCAAGATCAGGTGGCGCTGGTGAGCATCGGCGGATGGAGCCCTAACCAGGGCGTGCCGCAGCCGGCCATCATCCTCAACCCTTCCTTCTCGCGCCACAGACGGGGCCTTTGCCCTGGGCGGCCATATTGGGCGGCGGCAATGGGATTGAGCAACCGCACTTTAAGTATAGAACTGGAGCCAATGGAATTGAGCACTACTGAACAAGGCAAGTAACTTGGATTCTTGTTCTTTTGTCCTTATATGTGCTATGCTTCATTCATATCAAGTGCAGGATCTTTTTATTGACACCTATAAATGTTTTATGTTAGGCACCCTCACTGGCAGTAGACAAGTGGAGCCAAGGGGGAAGACCATGGGCACTGCAATTGACAGTGAGCCCACTGCAATTTATCTCTCTAAGGAGTTGCATTGCAGCAAAACTAAATGTTTTAGTGAACCTGTGAAGAAAGCTATAGTAAGTACTAAACTATTACTTCTTCTTTCCTTCTTTTATTAAGTACCTTATGCAATGAACCTTTATTTATATAATAATGCAAAACTGAAACCTTGCTTTGATTGCTAGGAGGATATGCATGCCCGGGAAGTCCTCACTTCACCATCAGTAGAAGATGGGCAGCCAGCTAAGACTTCTATTGAAGCTGTTTCCAAAGTGCTGCGGAAGTCGAACACATTTTTGCGCAACGTCGGAATTTAGCAGCTCGCTGCCAAGACAACCAATGTGAGAAAGAGATACAAGTTGAACTAGATGTAAAGAAGCTAGAGTCTGCAGTACTTCAGGAGGAGCTTGAAAGATTGAAGGCACAGGTACTTGTGTAGTTGGATGGTGGATGGATCATTTTGTATTCATGTTTTGTGCTTTTGTATGGAACATGATGGAAACTGTATTCTGGAACTTGCTTTTGTATTGGCTGGAAAATTAATTATGGCTGGAATGTGATTATAATATAATTATGCAACTGGCTGTGATTTATATTCTATGATTGCTTTTTAATTGGGCTGGCCCATAATATGGGCTAGAATTGTACTGTTGGGCTATAATGAAAAAAAAAACGTAAAAGCAAATTTGTAGCTGGGTCAAAAAAAAATATTTGGGCCAATTGTAATTGAAAATAAAAAAGCCCATGCTATATGGGCCGAATGTGAATTGCCACGTCATTTGCTACATCACCCGCCTTGTCATCTGCAACATCACATGTCATCGTACACGTGGCGTTATTCAGTTCAATTTGTTATGAAGAATTTGTCTTGTCATTCATCAATGACAGGAGAACTATCGTCACTGTATCAATGACGATGTCCTCTGGTGGTCACAGAAGCTGGTTAGTGACCCACCTTCTGTGATGACAACCATTTCGTCACTGTGAACTATCATCACTGTATCAATGACGATGTCCTCTGGTGGTCATAGAAGTTGGTTAGTGACCCACCTTCTGTGATGACAACCATTTCATCACTGCGGGCAGTCAGTGACAGGAAACAAGCTGTTATCCTCATAATGTAATCGTCACAGAAGCCCAAAATTCCTGTAGTGGGACCTAGAGCTACTGGAGGCTTGTCACCTTCAACCAGTGGCCAGCGAGATTGCTCGTCCATTTGCTTGGTTTTCAACTCATCCGACCTTTTCCACAACTCGTTGAATTTCTACTATTGATTTTGTGCACAAAGCCTCTTAAAATGATTCATCAGGTGCTTGTTCTTGAATTGCCTGTAGAAATTAGCACACATGTGACGCATGCACCATCTACTCTGAACATTAGGCCACCTAGCCAGAAGTCCCTTCTTATCCCAATCTTTTTGCAAGTAGTCAATTGCCCGTAGTATGCTTGCATGACGATCATGTATAATGCAAACATCTGGCCTCTTATGCATGACTTTGGTGCACACTTTCTTGATAAACCAGTACTAGCTTTCAATGCTCTCACTCTCAACAAATGCAAAAGTCATAAGTAAAACTTGATTGTTCCCAAAAGCTCCAATTGCTGTCAATACCTGACCCCTATATATACCGGTCAAAAATGTACCATCGATGCACAATATAGGACATCAATCCACAAAATACGTTCATGCAAGCACTCAATGCGAAAAAAGCTCTGTGCAGCATTCTCTTGTTAGGCTCATCAGATGATGGGAATGTATGAATGTCGAAGTAAGTATTACTATCTTCTTAGAATTGCTGGCTAACAGGCGAAGCAAATTATCATAAGATGCTTCAAAGGTGCCATACATCATCTCGATAATCTTCCGTTTCTCCATCCATGCTTTGGCATAGCTTATGGTGCATATGAATTTGTCTTCATTGTGGCTAATAATTAATCTTGGTTCAAACCCAATGTTGCGGACAATGCTGCTATACATCTTAGTTGCAATAAAAGCTGAAGTGATGTTGCGGTGGTACTTCTCCACCCCTTGTAAGTGGCATTTATGCTCGGTCACAATGCTTACTTTTCAATAGTCATTCCATTTACCCTTATATGCATGAACATGCCACTGACACTCTTCATTCACACACCTTGCTTTGTACACAGATTTGGTTGACTTGGCCACCCTAAACTCTCTCTACAATGAGACTGCACAATGCTTCACCGCCTCCTTCAGATCCTCCGAATGAGCATACCTAGCACCCTAAATTACCTTGTTCTCCTTGTATTCTCAAGTTACATGATGCCCCTCAGAGATAACAAGGCCTAAAAGTCCTCATTTGTCCAATCAGCAGGCATTACATCATCTTGCTCGTCAAACGATGCATCACCCTTCACTTGCTCGAGTTCATTTGCTTGATCAAGTTATCTCGTTTTATGTTTTCTTTGTTTTACCATCGGCATATTTTAATGCCCATGTTACTACCATACATATCTCATGCTATCAGCACAGATTCTACCTTCTTGATGAGAGAACAGATGTGAAGGGAACATGACACGTGAGACTTAGCTTCATCAACAACAATAGCTACTACAGTTGCCCTTTGTCCCTATTGATGGCGATCCAGACTCAGTTCGATCGTGTTGTTTTTCTCTTCATCCCGTCACTCCAGTCACCCTTTATCCCGAGGTCGATTGATTGGGAGCCATTGGATCGATCAACTTTCCATCGACATGCCATAATCTTGACTGCAATTCATAGGCACAACTGGGGGCGACGTGCAACCAAACCATACGAAGGTGTTGAGCACCACCCAAATATAAATTCCTTGTATGGCTAGTGATCCAAGATTGGGTTTGGATGACTTGCAGACTGTATTGAATTGAAGAGGATGACCAAACCAACAAGTATGCCCTTGTGATTCACCTATCTGCAAAATGCAAGCTCAACGCCAAACAGTTTGGGCAGCAATGTAACCATGGACCAACCTTGACTTTCATATGCATGACTCATGTAATGTATGGGAACACTGGGAAAACATATGGGAAAACAAAGAAACCCCTGAAGATGTTGATCATCATAGTCAATTGGGAGACGTGGTGCTAGCGCAATGCAAGAATCTTCTGACAAACCACAATAACCCCAACCACCATAGTAGAAACACTAGCTTAGGTGAAAGTAGGAGCAGCCGACACAAAGAGGGATGCCATATGTTCTTTCTCTTTCGGGCGTGCTATTCCTTTCCCATATATTAATAGAGAAGCAGCAATACAAAGGCCTAAAGAAATCTTTAGGCCTTTCTATTGCTCCTTCTCTATTAATATACAAGTGCAAAGCTTTAAAACAGGATGGATATGGGCCAAGTTCTTATAGGGATGAGATTGCCCTTCCTAAAAGATGTTTAGGATGTTAAGTAACTTTTAATCATGACATTTCATACTCTTTAAAATGTGTGTATTTTTTAACTTGGGGATGATACAGGCACATCCCTTAAAAAAAAGAATAACAACATGACAACAAGTGCAGGACAGGAAGAACTGCCCTTTTCTGGAATGATGATTTTAAGTGCACCAGCTACCCTAATCTCTTTGCTGTGACTATGTATAAGTCTGATTCAGTCAAGGCCATGTGTTCAAGACCCCTAGAAGATTCTTTTGCTCTACCCCTCTCGGATGAGGCTTATTCGGAATTCTTGCAACTTCAAGGGGTTTTGGACAGTTTGAATTTACAATCAGGGATGGGGGATGCTTGGAATTTTATCTGGGGCTCAGATAAGTACACAGCTAAGAAATTCTATAAGCTAAATTATTCTGCATTGCAACCCCCCAGACCCATGATTTGGATATGGAAAACAAAATGTGTCATGAAGATCAAAGTCTTTGCCTGGATAATGTTCTGTGATAGACTTAATACAAGAGATATGCTGGATAGAAGACATTGTGCCAAAGAAGATGATGATCTCACGTGTGTTTTGTGCAATGCGAACTGCAGAGAGACAAGGCTACACCTCTTCTTTTTATGTCCTTTCAGCATCAGGTGTTGGCAATACCTGGGAATTGAGTGGAATAATAATTTGGAGTTTTTCCAAATGATCTCCCTAGCAAGAATCAAATTTGCTCAGAAGGGTTTCCTGGAAATTTTCTTTTTGGCAGCTTGGCACATCTGGAAACAAAGAAATGGCTTCATATTTCAGAACATTCAACCCTCTTTCCAGGCATGGAGATCTCTTTTCGTCAAAGAAGTTCTTCTGCATATGTGCAGAATGAATGATCCTTTAAAGCAAACTGTTTTTAATTGGGTACAAACCTTATAGAATCTCTGTGTGACCCGCATGTAATCTATGTAACCTTGTAAATATTTTCTTTATTTATAAAATTACACTGCTGGGCAAAACCCTAGCAGTTTTCCTGGTCAAAAAAAAAAACATGACAACAAGTATCATGCCAAGAGAGCTATACTATAGACACAACCTTCATCCTCATTCACCAAGTTTTCATGTTTTTATAGTAAAACTAATTCAAATTGGTCTAGCTCATCACTAGACTGCAGGCATGACTATATTTGAACTATTTTCCTTAAGTATAGGTTGCACACTTATCCATAGACTGCTCAACAATATCAGCAAGGGAATCGAACCCATATTTTCCATGAACCTCATGAATGGTTAGTCAAGGTAATCAGCATGGGTACAATGACAAAGGCTTTTACATTACATGCCATTCCCAGCTAGCTCACTGGAGGATATTGGTTGGTTCCACCGTGATCGTAAGCACTCCAAGCATATAAAATATTAGTGATACATCATTGGTGTCGTACTGTAGTCGGCTTAACTATATGCCTGCAACTAAAAATTATGATGTGATTCCCTAGTTGATACAAAGGCATACTATAGAATATATCGATGCAAATGTGTTATGATAAACTCAATACAAATGCAAGGATGGCCATCAACGTGCTCTAGTGAGCGACAAACACAAGCAGACTAATGGGAATTCAGCTTCCAAAAAACTAGAACTCGAGAGACGCTCCACTGCACTAGAGAAATCAGCCATAGTTTCACCTGAAAATCCAAAATGCTGCACTATTACAGGCTCGAACACTGCTCTTGTCATTGAAGCCATTATGTTTGGACTAGGCAACATTCCATCTGTGGCATGGAAAGCATCATAGACCATCGTCTTGTTGATTCGAAATGAACCCTCATCTTCAATGATCGAATCTAATTCCTTGTCCAAAGGTGCATAGATAGGTATGTGGAATGTGTCAAACTTCTCTTTGCTTATCATACCCTACAAATAAGTTAAAGTATTCTCAGCAAACCTGGAAAGAAACCTTGATTCCAATAATTAATTCATGAAGTTCCTTGTTACAATAAAATGCCATGAGCTAAACTTAAAGATAGAAATTGTGATATTGCACGAATATTAACCATTTTTTTCGTGTATAGAACTTGGATAGGAGCCATGGCAAAAAATATTTGCCAGTTTAATTTTCTGTCCCAAAACATTCAAACTTTTAACCGTCGGATCGCATCGAGATTCGTGTGGTGAAGGGGAAAGAATCTTGCAAGTTTGCAGGGGGGAGTCAAACTCCAGACCTCGTATGTAGATGCTTAATGTGGTAGCGAACCGGCCATGCACTTGTTTGCTCCAGTTACATACCGTATATACATAAGTTACATTGTAATTATAGTGTAGTTACAATATAATATTAAACACCAATTACACTCTAGTGATATCAGAAAGTTTTTCATAAAAAAACATTAACTTACTCTCGATGCCATGTCGTTCAAGGCTACGGCTAGCAGCTTCCATACTTGAGTTGACTTGGACGCATGGTTGCTTGAGCATCTGCCAACCAATGAGAAAATCAGCTGACCTCCAAGAACTAGTTCTTGAGCCCTCAAGGACAAGAACAGCGTGAAATCCTTTCTGAACTGTCGAGCATAAGCATTGTCAACAATTTCACGGTTCAATAGCCTCAATTTATCGTCACTATCGTACATTGGGATTTTACTCTTCACAAGCTCTTCAGGTGCCTGCTTGTAAAAAGGCACAAGTGGTGAATATTGACCAATTATTCCATGGCAACATATATGGGGGATTCTTATGCTGTTCACATACATATAGTTAACTGAATCTAGTTGCATGCCTACCTCTGATAACCAATGCAGGCTGATGGAGGAGCAGAAGAAATGCACTGAGGTCGATGTGAAAAGCCTATCATAAAATGACCCAGGTACCATGCTGGTGACAATGATGTGATGGGAGGAACTGTCCTGGCCATGCTTGAATTCTCCCAAACTTTTTGCAACGGTGTTGAAGTCATTGCATGGAAGATCGTTCAAGAAAATGCACATTTCTGGTTGTGGCTGCTTGTGTTCCATGCAATAACGGTGGATGGCGTTGACCATAGCTGAAACGAGAGTGAGTGCGTTGGGGCCGGAGGAGCAACCCAAGTCTGCGATTACCATGCTCTTGGGGAGAGCTGCTCCGCAAAAGGCTTTGATGGCATCCTCTATGAGAGGTTTCATCCTATCTTGCGCTGTTTTCTGCAAGTGTAATTCTTTCTTAGATATTATGCTTGTTTTACTGAAGAGTGTGTTCTATAGAAAAATAATAAGCTGGAAGCAGAACCAAATTATATAGTACAAAGTGGAGATGCTTTCCATTTCACAATGCTGCTAATTTACACATTATCACGTGCGAGGGGAACACCGTACCCCCGGGCATACTACAGAAAATTCTAGATAGTGGGCTTCTTCAATATTCCTCAGAAAAGCCAAAATTTGCAATTTTGGTTTTTAAGAATAATCTTAGGTATAGAATAATGAAATTAAAAATAGCTGACAAGTTTATAGCAACAGCCTTAGAGGAAAAAAAAAGTGCCATGAAGAGCCTAACTGATAGAATCCTACAATAATTTATACATACATAAAAATTATATATGCATATTTACAAACAGTTTTTTTTAAAGAAAAAGAAAAGTAAATTTGCTGCTTGACATTGGGTTCTTGATTGACATTATAGAATTTTAACCACCGTCATTATTTTCTTTGTACTGAAGTTCTTATGCTTAAGTACTCATAATGGAACATAGTCTACAATAAAAACATGAACATGAGCATGTAACAAATGATTTGTACTACACAATAAGAACTTATATGAGGTAACTCCAAAAGCCGCAATCTCATTCCCCGCTTGGCCAGAGACCGCAAGTGGCTATGGTGACGGCAGCAGCAACCACATCCCTAGCCACGGCCGCTGCTGCCCTCGCGGCGTGGCACAGGGCCCCCCGCAACCGACACAGTGTTGTCGCCAATGATCTGGCTAACCATCGGAAAGAAGGAACAAGTGGATCTAGCTGGTATTTTCTTGGGTGATTTTTTGATGTTTCAGTCTATGTATATGGATGTTTGATTAGTAAGATCAAAGTGTTTCAATGGGGTGTTTTTATGGTGTTTCTTTTTCGTCTTCGATTTCACTCGGATCTTGTTGATGTTGCCATGGATTTAAATAATTTGTTTTATATGTTAAAGCAAATTGTTTCATCTGGTGATCCGATTGTGTTTCACTATTTTCAAGAACTGAAGCATTCTTTCACTAGTTGTCTCATGACTTTTCTTGGAAAAAATAGTGCGAGAAACCTATTTGGCACACATTTGTGCTTTGCTCCATTTTCTGTCGACTTCTATGGGTCTATAGGGCCAAACAAATATGCTTTTTTTTCTTATTCTATTGAGTGAATTAAAATTGATTGAAATTTTTGATAGATATAACTCAATTTTAAAAATCTTCATATGTATTTTAGAATATTTCAAATTCAAACTTTCAACTAAATATTTAAAACTTTCAATTCATATTTTCAAAATTTTCAACTCAAAATTTAAAACTTTCAACTCCAATTTAAAATGTTCAACTCATATTTTAAAACTACTGACTCGATATATGAAACTTTGAACTCAAAACTTTTCAAACCTCAACCCAAACTTTGAAAATTTTCAAATTAAATTCAAAACTTTCAGTTGAACTTTTTAAAACTTTCAACTTCAAATTTGAAAATTCATATCCAGATTTAAAATATTCAAATCAATTTATTTTATTATTTTATTAAGAAATTATTGTAGCGCTTAGCACTAATCACGATAATTAGACAGACGAAGGAGACGCATAGGCCACACTTTATTTTTGCTGAATGGGCCTAAGATCGATCTAAATTTAGTGGTTACGTGGCACATCCAAGCAGTGTTTTTGAATTTAAGATGGAAAAACTTTCAGGCCCATATTTAATCGCCATTTTGGGCCAAGAACAAGCCTTCCAAGTAAGCCTTTAGCATTAATTTTACTATAGTTGATACCCCGCACTTTGCTGTGGGATATGTGGATTAATGCATGTTATACATCATAGAAATGGTAGACATATATCTTTAAATAATGTGAAAATAATGTGGAGATAATGATTTGACATTGCTTGCATATTGAGTTCTAAAAATACAATAAAATTGTAAATGATATGTCATGTTTGCATGATATTTAAAATACTATAGATAATAATTGTTAGTGGGTGATGATGTGGCATACTTGCATATGATTTAAAATACTCTAGATAATAATTGCTAGCTGATAATGATGTGGTACACTTGCATATTAAGCTTTAAGTACTTTGTGGCATATTTCTTTTGGATCATGGATTTGGATCTCTTTTCAACTACATATGTACCAATCAAACTCGATCATTTCATGAATATCAGGAATAACTAGTACAATTCAAGGAATATTTCCTCATCATAGACATCAGTAACTCAGAAATCAGCCAACAAATTTAAGCCTTGCAAATCAACTGAAGCCTATTGCGGAGTACATAAATATACCTGAATTGTGGAGTTGCGAGCATAGCTTGTTTCGCCCTGCCCTGGATTCATATGGAGAATTTGTTTTGTGGCCATGGCACAGTTTCAATATCTGAATGTGCTTGCTATGATTTGAAGGCTGGGCAACTGGTTACCTATTTATAGGCTAGCTTGCAAATGCCCTTGATGGTCATCATCTGGACTGGAATTAATTGTTCAGATGCTGACCTGATGATGTTTGAACTATAAAATAATTTAATTACTTTTACTGTCTTCAGATATATTCCTTTTAAATTTGTAAAATGTGCAATCATTATCTATCTAACTACAACTAGTATTTTCATGCAATTATTATGAGTAAATTTTGTAAAAGTACCGGTACATCATTGAAACCATGAACAAACTATAAACTTATGCCACAATATGATTGAACCACAGAATTAGTGTTGAAATTATCACAAAAGTACATATCAATTTGCAGTACTATCTGAAAACTTTGTTAAATTATTGGACAGCTCGCATTGTTGTACTCCCTCCGTACTCGTAAAGAAAGTCGTTTAGAACAGCGACACGGTCTCCAAAACACAACTTTTACTTCTTATTTCTATAAAAAATATTTATTGAAAAGCGCTATATGCATACTTTTATGAAAGTATTTTTCAAGACAAATCTATTCATATATTTTTAAATTTTTAAACTCAACAACTTGAGAGTTATTCATAATTTATATTCCCAAGGTTTGACTTAAACATTGTCCTAAACGACTTCCTTTACGAGTACGGAGGGAGTATATCGTATTGGAACTTTCAAGTCCATAATTTGATAATAAAATTGATTGTAAATCTGTAATTTTACAGTTGATGTAGAAAATATAGCTTTGGTTTTGTAAAATTCGCTCTTTTGTGAGAACCTATGATTAAACTGAGACTAAACAACTTGGATTCGCCATACATATGCTTCTATTTGTCCCATTAACTAGTCATTTTAATCTGGGTACAGTTTGACATAGTTTTCAACATAAAACTTTGACCATTTATTCTTTACAACACTATCAACTACTATGAAATTAACACCATATAAACAAGTATGAATCTAAAGATATCTCCATACAAAAAATACATAATTCATCAAAAAATGCAAAATGCATTTGTAAGCATAATTTTTTGTTACAAAAACGTTGTACCTAATGTTAGTTTTTTTTTAATAAATTCAAGTCTCATATTTTATGAAGACTGATGTTGGTCCACAGGTTTACCTCATTTAAATTATTAGCACTTGTTAATTAATGTTACGCCCTCCGTTCTTCAATAATAATCACTCTGCATCTTCTATCACTTATATCTTGTTGTAAATATAATTATTTATAATACTATTTATTTATTCGATCAATCACCACTAATTAAAATATGTTCCCATCTTACCCCACATACCCTCCCACACCCATCCATCCTTATTTATTGAGGGGCACTAAAGTATTTTATTCTCAATCTTAATCTCTGCTAAGCAACATAGAAATCATTATATTTTAGTAGACATATTGATCAAAACACATATATAGAACAAGCCAACAAAAAATATGAAAAAACCGTCGCAATTATTAGGAGAGGGTGTTAAAAAATGAGTAAAGTGGAGCGGGTGGGGGGCTAAGGAATTAATGGATCCAAACTAGAAGTTTTTAGTAGAAGTTTCGTGTATGGTTGAAGATTGATTTAGGTCGACAAGTGTAGCTATGGAAGAGTAGGGTCGAGATTAGAATTCTACTAAAGAAAGTATGGTGGTGATAAATATTTTAAACCAAATGATTTGGTCTTAATTATTAGTTATTTAAGAAAGAAGATAGTACTTCTGTGGCCATGAGATTTTTTGTGTGATACGAGAAAAAAACAAATCGCATAGACCCACAATGAAGACAACAATGCGGACAGACTGTTCGGATGATGAAAGAATATAAATATCATTTATGGCTGCCCGTACAGGATTTGGACTGTAGTAGCAAATGTGTCTATCAATAACAATCCTGCATGCCATCTAGTATTTGCTCCACAGCTGCCCCTTCTATGCTCACCTTTTCTGATGCATCCTCGTGAGTGTCTAGGGGAATATTATATTAGATATTCAAACCCTCTTTTACTTAAGGGCAACGCCAATGTCTAGTGCTCATGTGCACCTTAAGATGTAACCTACAAACAATTAGATATTGTTGTGGTATAATGCATAATGATTATAATCCTTAGCATGCTACAACATGGGCCCAATTCAAAATATAATACAACTAGGTGAGACCTTTATATTTGCTATGGTTAGTAGTAAGTTTGAGGTGGCGGCCCACAAGAAACTTTCAACTATTGCTAGTATGCACAATATATAAGGTGCACCTCGAGAATATATTTATTGTTTGAGGTCACCTTTTCAGCATGATGTGGTTGCCCTAAGCTTTTAATATGCAAAACCACCCTCAAAATTACTTTATGCGGTAGAATGAATGGTGTTGTAAATTTTAAGGGATCGGATATCCAGTTTAAAAGTTTAGAGTGCTATACATATCTAAATTTTAGGGTTTATATAGACTTTTTCCTTATATAAATGTGTTTTTCACATTTTCTTTTATTTTTTATCAGCATTGGCATATATGTTTAGTTAGAGCTAGTTTCTCCACCTCACCATGATGGGATGCTTGGAGGGATTAGCACCATTGGAAGGAAAACTATCAAGCTCTGGATTGCACACTACTCTCTCCGTCCCAAAATAAGTGCAGTTTTAGCACTGTCCATATTCAACGTTTGACCATTCGTCTTATCTGAAAAAAAATTATGATTAGTATTTTTATTGTTATTAGATGATAAAACATGAATAGTAATTTATGTGTGACTAATTTTTTAATATTTTTTATAAATTTTTCAAATAAGACGGATGGTCAAAGCGCTAAACATGAATATCTATGGCTGCACTTATTTTAGGATGGATGTAGTATATCATAAAGCACGTTTCACGGTTACATACTTGGAAGAACATGAAGCTCAGATCGGACAAGAGAGCATCAACTGATCAGACAGTTGCGTCCGAAAAAACCACATTACTCGTTTCAACGGATGGTTCTAGCTAGAATCATAGTGAAATCCTGACGTGGTGTTCATATTGTCTACCATGGGATGATAACACTGGGAAATGATATGACATCAATCAAGTCATCTTTTACACTACCAAGCAAGACGACAAAAGCAACATGCAGAGTGGATTTGGTTTAGGTGCAGTCACAAACTCACAATAGTGACTACAACTTACTCCCTCCGTCCCAAAAAAAGACAAACACTAGTTTCCGTGACCAACATTTGACCGTCCGTCTTATTTAAAAAAATTATGAAAAAAAATTAAAAAGACAAGTCACGCATAAAATATTAATCATGTTTTATCATCTAACAACAATGAAAATATGAATTATAAAAAATTTTTATATAAGGTGGACAGTCAAAGTTGAATACAGAAATCCAGGGTTTGTCTTTTTTTAGACGGAGGGAGTAAGCAGTAGCAGTACACACATTCGATGCAAACCGGATAGCTCAGATCACGCAGTGTACTGTCCAGGGCACTGTAGCAATAAATACTATAGTAGGATTAGTTGATTCCTTTTGTTTTCTAGGTGCAGTGGGGAACAAGACACATCTTCAGCTTTGTCGGTTATTGTGTTGCTTCACATACGGTGGCTTCCCTTTCTTAGACACTGTTTGTGTACTCCCTCCATTCTAAATATTTGACGTCGTTGATTTTTTTAAACATGTTTGACTGTTCGTCTTATTCAAACACTTTTATAAAACATGTACAACTATATATATACATAAAAGTACATTTAACAATGAATCAAATAATAGGAAAAAATTAATAATTACTTAACTTTTTTATAAGACGAATGGTCAAACATGTTTTAAAAAGTCAACGGCGTCAAATATTTAGGGACGGTGGGAGTATTTCTTAATGGTGGTTTCCCCAATGATTGGTTATAAGTCGTTTTCATGACGACTATCAAATCAGAATGATAAAATCAAGAAAATTTTCTCTTTGATATTTCTAAATATCAGTAACAATAGCCGTGCAACGTCGGGTTGACGACTTATCTTATTAGTGGGTGGTCATAGTTTACAAATGCTTTATTAATTAGCAGTGACATAGTTTCCTGACCCAACGGAAGGAGATAAGCAATCTATATATTAGCATCAGATAAATAAAATCTAGTATAGCATCGGATCAAAGGCTGCTGTCACAAAGCAAGATTTAGTGGTGTCACTCATTGAAAAATTAAAAGAGTACCTAAACTAATATGGAGGTTATTGGTGTCATGTGACACAACTCTATATATACTGCACAAGTGTGAAGGTATGTTCCATCTTCCATGTAAAGGTCTACTATGTCCAAAGCAACAGCGAGCAGCTGTTATTCTGCCCAACAGTGATTCGAAACCCAAATAGAATAAAAAATGCATTTTCAGTGCAACAGAAATGTTAATGCGAGGTAAAATGTTGTGATAACCACACCTGAAGACTTGAATTAACTGTGTTAAGCACAAAAAACAGGAAATTGAAGCGGCAAATTTGAGATTATATATTCATAGGAAGCAGCCAGTGCTTTTACGAACTTAATTAGAAATCTGTTTTCTGTGATTCTGGAGACAAACGCACTGGGCGATTGGAAACCAACCAAAAAAACTTAGGCAGCAAGTGTCTGCAAGATTAAAAGATGAACCACTTGGAACACCCTTTTTTTTCTTCTTCCTTTCTTTTTCGTTTCAGTTGCACCATTCTGCAACAACAGCTTAGCAGCGAATCTTCAGTAGAAGTCCCCGGCGAAAAAAAAAAATCTTCAGTTGAAGTCTGGGTTTCTTAATACAACAACCTTTGATTGGAACTAATTAAAATGATAATGCGCCCATAAATTAAGACCTGCTACTGTCATTTGTTAGGCCTCATCTGTAGAATAACAATAGGGAGGATTCGAAATGCGTGAGTGAAATATTTTTAATGATAAGCATAGCACATCCAAGAGACCGACACACTGAAGAGGATAAAAAAGAACATAAATACAAATTCTCCGTATGATAGATAGATAGATAGAGTACCCACATAGTGAGGGACAGAGTAAATCTTTCTTCCTCATGGATTCAGAATAGCTCGGACTGTCAGAGTGGAAGCATAATCACAGAGAGAAGGATAAAACTTAAGGTCAGTGTAGTTGCGATAAGGCCGCGGGAACGCCCAATGCTGCATTGGCATGTGTTTTGTTGAGACTTCAGAAGGATCTATATACAAATAAGGTGAGAAATGAACAGACTCAAGAAGATGAAAAAGCCAGTAGTATAGAGTCGGCCATTATGAAAGAGAGAGAACGCCAAGCGACTGCAGAGGAGGACTCGTTCTTGGGCTGATTTTGTTATTGGGCTGGGCTCACTAGTGGGAAAGAGATCATGTGCATCGACTCAAGGATCAAACATGTGTGCTGTAGAAAATTGATCTAACGGTTCTCCTATTTGAAGTGACGTAGCTGCACCAGGAAGCATGAAAATATTAGATATCTTAAACGTGCTAGATTCGCCGTGAGCTCAGCCAATCCACTCCATCGAATTTTGCAGAAAACCCCTCGTCTTTTCGGTATTTCGGATTAGGTTAGGTTCAGCTGATCAGAGCCGTTCTTTTCCACGCGTGTACGAAATCTAGCCGTTCATTCTCTATGTACGGCCTTTCCTGGTCGTGGAATCGGTGGGCGGTGCGCTCCCCACGCCGCCTCCTCGATCCCCTCTCTCCCCGATCCCCTTTCTCTCTCCCTTCTCCGGCGCCGCTTTCCTCGCCGCCGTCCCCTTCCGGTGTGCCGCTCCCCCTCCCCTGCATCCCGAGCTCCACCTCCACCGCCCTGCCGCCTCCTCGGCGAAGGAGCACAGACCCTAGCGACCTTCCAATTCGTCGCCGCCGCCCGACTCGCCGCGTCTCCACGCCGACATCGAGGTAAGAGCTCCCCCCCTTCTCCGGCGAGACGTGTCTTCTATGATTCTCCCCCCATTGTCGTCGCCGATTGGCCGGCGATGGATTACTGGCTCGTCTTCTTCCGGGGCGCCGGGGACAACATCTTCGACGCCATCGCCGTCGCGGCGTCCGACCACCCCGCCGCGCTCAGGTCGAGGCGGGACGCCATCGCCCAGCGCCTCTACACGGCGTACCGTCGGCGGTGCCTCCCACGGGGGGCACCGCCACCGAGGCACCGCCGCCGCAGCTGCTCCACCCCGAGGGCGCCGCTAGCGTCCCTAGCATCTGTAGCTCCGACCGCGCCAATGTCATCGCCGACGACGGCGGCGTCCCTTGCCATGAGGACCCCGTCGCCGCCGAGACCGAGCGCATCAAGGCCGTCCTCCTCAACGACCAAGAAAAGGTCATCCTCCTCTCTTTCTCCCTCCTCCACGCCGCCTCTACCTCCGCCGCCTACTGAATCTGTTCCGCCATGTTGTTGCAGTCAGAGGCGACGTTGCTCGAGCTGCTCCGGAGTCTGCAGCAGCTGGAGCTCACGGTGGACACCTTGACGGTGAGGCGACCGCTGCCGCATCCATTGATCGATTCGTCCATGCCAAACCAGCTCATGTGTTGACTAGGTGTTCATGCTGATTCGTCTTGCAGGTTACTGAGATTGGGAAAGCGGTGAGCAGCTACCGGAAGCACAACTCCAAGCAGATTCGTCACCTTGTTCAATTGCTCATCGAGTATGGCCATGTGTTCCATCTACTCTTGGATTGTTTATATTCAAATCAAATTTGTTTTCTTAGCCAGTTGCATTCCTTGACATGTTTGTTGTGAACCGCAGAGGTTGGAAGCGCATACTCGATGAGTGGATGAGCAGCTGAGACGCCATTGTAGGTAGGAAGCAAGCAAGAAAACTTAATCGTTTCAAGTTTCAACCTCTGTATCATGATTTAGTAGAGAATTAAGCATTCTGCAATGATATGATCTACAGATCATACTCCTCAGTCCATGCATCCCTCCGGCTTGGAGCAGCCGTACATGCACTAATTGAATTGTTATTATTATAGAGAGCAATCTTCGATTGGGTCATAACTTCTTGCTTGCGTTCCTGCATGAGTGAAGCTAAAATGGACTCTTGCATTGATGCAAATATTATCTTTAGCTGACCTTCCATTTTCCATCAGTTTTGAATGCAGTCTTTAGCTGACCTTTCATGTTCCATCAGTTTCCAGTTGTGTTATCGTGCTCTGTCAACCATTTCCATCTATTTATTTCTTCTTTTCGGACATACAAGTATGAAGCATTTTCTGTGTAAACATAGTCATGTTTCATACATACGTCTTACTGAAATGTAAATGTACTAGATTATATGTGAAATTATAGATTGAGTGGTTGACAACAACCAAAGAATTGGTTGTTGCCCTTACATCCTAATGAAATAACAAGCTACCAAAGTTACAGTATGTTTGAGGTTGGTAAGTCCAAACAGTATGTTTGAGGTTGGTAAGTCCAAACAACTAACAGTATTGATCTTTCGAAAGGATAGCTACACAACTATCTAGATAGTCTGAACATGGAATGGAATTGTTTCAGTGCAGGATATCAACAATGATGTGGCTGTAGACTAGTGATGTACTATCTGTTTAGACGGATATGCTGAGTTCAATGGTGGCATTTTGTTTTTATTTTTTTATTTTTGGGTTGACCTCCAGTCACCGATGAGCTGTGGTAGATTCAATTTAATCGCCATGACTTGTTTCCTTATATTTTCTTTTTTAAGAACTTTAATCTTACACATTCTTGTGGTGCAGTGCATTGGATGGAATTGTTACTTTGTGGCAAGTGCAGCCAAAAGGGTAGGCCTCATATTATTCTGATTTCTTATCATACTGTATTTTAAGTTGTTATTGACTAATTTTGCTGCAAATTGGAGCTCTAGGCAATGTTTTTACTCCATGGTTATATTGACATGAGGCCTGAAAGTTCTTTCATGTGATTGGTATTTGAAATGTGGACTTAATCTTTGTCTATGAAGCACATATTGTGAAAGCATTCTTAAAACCCCGCCTTAGCACTTATGTATTCTTTTTATCTCGCAAAAAGCCAAGTTAATTGGTCAATCCTTTCACTTTTCCTTTTTTTCATTGCCTCGTGAACCACATATTGTGAAAGCATAATTAAAAACCCATCTTAGCACCTATGTATTTTTGTTACCTCACACAAAAGCCAAGTTAATTGGTAAATCCTCTCACTTTACCTTTTTTGCATTGCTTCTCCTGATGCAACTTCACAATGCTGAGCTATTAAACCCAACAACTTATGCAACATAAGTGGCTGTAAAAGAATATGCCAACGCTTTCTACCAAGTGACATTTTTAACACTGGTACGACCAAATCCCCCAAACAGCTCTTCCAAATGTGTCAATGAACAGTTGGCTTATGAATCTAAATAAATTGTAATCCCTAACTTAAACATAGTATGGCGTATGGACATTGAAGTCATGACTTCATACACTACTGTTGACACTAAATGACTTCTTTCTTCCTGAATCTCATAGGACATTTAGCAAAAAATATCTTAGTGAAAATATAAAATAGTAATTCATGTAGCCGTAAGAAACTATAAAGTGTGCAATCTTACCACAACCGCATCTTTTTGTCCATTGATTTTAAGCATGATTTTAAAATTACATATATTTTACTCGCAGACCAGCCATCTCCTTGCTTAGCACAACAGATTGCTTTTCTCCTAAGCATAGGTGGCCTGAAGA
Source organism: Oryza glaberrima (assembly GCF_000147395.1). Classification (NCBI taxonomy): domain Eukaryota; kingdom Viridiplantae; phylum Streptophyta; class Magnoliopsida; order Poales; family Poaceae; genus Oryza; species Oryza glaberrima. The sequence continues at coordinate 11,447,154 of NC_068331.1, forward strand.
TGTAGCTTGGCATCCAGATGGTGAATTAATTTTTGCAATGTACAGTGCTGATAACGGCGACTCTCAAGTTTCAGTGATGAATCATAGCATATCAGGACAAGTAAGAACTCTGCTAGAAGTAGCACACTTCTTCACATCGATTGCAAGGTTTTCTCCATGTGTCGAGAATGCTCATTAGTTGTTATAATCCAATTAAATTGGTTCCACCGACAGTATAGTTGCATGAAGTACTATCAGCTTAGCTTAACTTGACTGTGCAAATTGATCAAGAAAATATAACGACACCTGAATGTTTTTTCCTGGTGGCATTCTATCTGCAAATTTGATTCTAGATATCTAATCATCTTAAATCTGGCTACCACATGATAGAAACAAGAGATGTAGTCTTTTAAGTTATTCATGTAATCATGCTCAGAGCTTCATCTCTTAGCATGTAACTTATTGCCTGCTAATTTATACTGTTTTTTGTGCTTGATCCTATCACGATTGACTGCTGATACTGTCTCAATTGAATTAACAGCCACATCACAGTAAATCTTTCTAGATGATCACACAAAAGTCATAAATTATTTAACTATCTTGTGCTATTTTCCCCTGGGAAAGGATGCATCAAGGGCTACTGTAATGTGTTCATGTCATTTGAAATGCTGAGGAATCCATCCTAATTTTTTTTATGGTACCATTTTCTTAAGAGTAACATATGACTGTCTGTATTGGATCATTACTAAAAGGTGTTTCTTTAACTAATCCTCCAAAACAGAAGAAAGTTAGTTTTCTACCAGTGAAGCCTCATACCAAGGAAATTATTAACAACATTAATTTCATGCCATGGTCTGATGTATGCTTTGTGACTGGTGGAAGTGACCATGCTGTCAACAAAAAGATGATTCATGGAACCACACAAAAGTGCACAAGGATTTGCATTCTTCTGCTGTCATGGGTGTTGCTGGATTACAGCAAAAAAAATGCAATATTATCAGTTGGCAGTGACAAGAGGATAATACCATTTGATCTGGCAGCTAGAAGGGCAGGGTCCAAGATTGTATTACAGATCCATGCGATTTCAACTTGTTATGATTGTAGTCTTATAAGGTTGTTTTCCTTCTTTGTTCCATACCTACTCTGCTAAAAAAAGAAGGCTAGCATGACGGTCGCATCCTAATAGTCGACGGCTTAGTTTTCTGTAGAGGACGTGGCAAAACGCATCTGGCCATCTGGTGTGGCTAATGGCTCGCTATTCATAACCTAAATAAACGATTCTCTGATCTTGCGTTTGCCTATTTCCTGTGAGTTCGTGGCCGTGCGGCGTAGCGCGCGTAATCATTCTAGTAGTATTAACGACAATGGGGATCAATTGTAGAGTACTCCACTTGAAAAGTGGTGCAAGTACGTAGTTGAATGTTCAACTTCTCGCTAGTCCTTACACGAAGACTACAGTAACGGTCATACGCAAATAGTTTGGCCTAAAATTGACATTTATATATTTTGATGCTGGGGTCACTAACACTTTTGACTCTTTTGACAGCACAGGAGATAATCTTGTAATACCGGTTCTCGATGAAAAGTCAGCTAGACTCTTCAAAAGTCAACGGGGTTGCTCGACTATTCTATAGCCACTGCTGCAGGCGGCACTAGTTGACGACTACTGCTATATGCTTGGAGCTGTTGTCAACAGCCACAAGGCCCACAACCGTAGCGGTTGTCATAAAGCCCATGGAGCAGGTGCACGGTCCGGTGAGTTTGTGTTGATCCAGCTGGCCAGGACCTCACTTCGGATTTCTCTGATGAGGTCTTGTCAATTTCGGCGGTGCGGGCTCACCCCATCCTAGTGGAGCTGCCTCTCCCCTCTCCGGTGCAGACTCTCTCCTCTCTCTCTCTCTCTTCGATGGCGCTGACAACAGAACTAGAGCGAGTTGTCCTCTCTCCTCCTCCGAGCGACGTGTGTGGATTGGGAGGCGCAGGTGCAGATTGGAGCGTCGCAGCATGGATCAAGGCGGCACAGCGAGCTCTCTCCACTCGACAGCGTCTAGAGCTCCGATCTGCCGACGGGTTGAGTAGCAGCAGCGTCCGATCGAGGAGGCCATTACCGCCTCGCCGTGCTCCTTAGCAATGCTACCGGTGCGACTCCGGCGGCAGGGCGGGGTGGGGTTGGCAATGAGGATGGCGTATTGAGCGCAACCTCCCGATGACACAAACACTCTTCCTGGCAGAGAGCGGAGAAGGAGAAAAAGGCGAGCCATCATAGGGAATTTTCGCAGGGAGATGACCTTGTCGATGTGTGAGGTTCCTAAGTGGTGAGCAAGGGATATGCACTTTTCATTCGAAACACGTAGTTATACTATTTTCATTTGAACACTTGGTTATATTATTTTTCATTACTAGTCTAGAGCCCGTATGTTGCAGTGGAAAACGATTTGAGTTTATAGCTCACTAAATCAATTAATAAGCACTTATTTAATCTAAGTTATACTATGATTATTTTATTGAATAAGTAGGTGGTTTTAAAATCTAGGGAGCCAATAATGAAATGTGAAAGGACTCGTTGAAAAGTGATACAATATTATAGTAGGGTTCAGATGTTAGTGCTAGGGGTAATGTGAGAATGAACACCACTGGTGGTGCTGGTTCTCTACACAAACTGTAGGTGTCGATTGTAGCATCATAGGTACCAGTAAAAACGTAGAACCGCACCTTTAAGGCATCCAGGACATCCCCGAGAGTCATTGGTACTGATCAATTGTTGTCGGTCCCAAAACCAGTACTTATGACCTTTCCTACAATAGTGACCACTACTAATAAGTTGTATAAACAAAATACTACTAGTCCACCATTTCATACACTAGAAGTCCAGAACAATCTATATGCCCTAATAAGTCCTGCGCAAAATACCACCGTTGAGTTCAATCGTTCTAGACAAACAAATTGGGAAAATCTGTCACCAATGTGTTGCAGACGGCTACTGTCCATCATCCTTCACATATATCTTCCTGCACTTTTCAGGACATTATATTTTTCGTCCGGAGAATTGCAATTCTTTCTCAAAAATTTCATCACTTTCAGACATTCAGTACTAATTCCAGTTGGGGATTCTTCAATATTCGGCATTCTTTCCGGACACAACCAGGAAGCAACCGAATTCAGTAATGAATCACAAACCAGTGAAGCCATGTATCCTGCTGCATGTTGGGGTGGCAACGCCCATGAGTTCTTTCACAATCCCAGTTAGCCCTTACATAGTCATATATTTAGTTCAAAATAAATAAAAATTTAGCACACCCTATTTTAAGCCTAGCCTTTTAATTTTGTAGGCTAGTTAAGCTCTTTACCACCCTTAGCTACGCGATAGCGATCGGGTGTTGGCCTTGGGACTGTACCTCTCGGGCACAGTCCCGGGTGTTGGCTATCCACACTGTAATTTTTGTGATGTTGAAAGCTGACAGAGTATTACTGCATAAGTTTCTCATTATCTATACGATGTTATTACTATTTTTATAAGCAACAATGGGTATGTTCAGTTGTTGGTTCGTGGCTGCAGCGCAGCCAACACCAACAGTGACGCACGCATGCGGCGCAACTGCAGCTGTAGACGACGCAACAGCAGGCTTGCCGAACAGGCCAAATGAAGTTTGACAAAATTTACTACATAATACTCGGTTTGTGATCTTTACTATTGGACAGCTAAAAAAATATAATATGGCATGAGATACCAAAAACCTGGTAATTTATTGATGGTAAAAAACTATTATTTTATTATTTTTAACTAAATAGCAAGAGAAACATTTAGAAAATATGGGTTTGCCCCTGTTCAATAGCTTGTTTTGGACAGGATTTTGGGAGAGTCAATGTGTCTTTTTCATGTGGTCCATCTTTCTATTTGGCTCAAATATAATAAACTACTTGTGGATACTCCGTATGTTGTAGCGGAAAATTTAAAAATACTTCAAAGAAAACTGGAAGAAAACAATTTGTAAATCGTGTACACGTAATATCTATAAATGGACACTATTTGTTCTATAATAGTTGATGTGAAATTGTAATTCTACATGACACTTAGATGGTTATGTATCAAGCATAAGAGGGATCCAATAACTATTACTCCCTCCGTTCCATATTGTAAGATTTTTTGGTCTTACATAGATTCATCCATTGATAAATGTATATGTTTTGTATGTGTCTAGATTTATTACCATCTATATAAATATGTAAAAAGTTTTACATTGTGAAACGGAGTTAGTAGTTTTCTATGCACATTAAGCTTTATGTCAATAACTACATTTTGTGGGTTATAAATGCATGAGAGGGATCAAAGGCTATTTTTAGATGATGTGACTTAATGCATATAAAACTTTTGGTCCTAACTATAGAGGATTATAGATTGGATGCAGTATCTCTCAGACTTGGGAAATTGCCAGTTTAGAGGCCGGTATTCTGTAGCAACATTTTGCCACGAAGGTTATACTTAAAAACATAATGTACTAACCATTAAAAAGGAGAGGACATCAGAAACACGCTAGATATATATTTAGGTGGTGTTTGGATTCAGGGACTTAACTTTAGTCTCTATATTTATATACTAATTTAGAGTATTAAATTTAGACTACTTACAAAACTAATTATATAAATGAAAGCTAATTCGCGAGACAAATTTTTTAAGCCTAATTAATCCATAATTATAGAATGTTTACTGTAGCATCACATAGGCTAATCATAAATTAATTAGGCTCAATAGATTCGTGTTGCGAATTAGTTCAAGATTATGGATGGGTTTTATTAATAGTCTACATTTAATATTTATAATTAGTGTCCAAATATCCGATGTGATAGGAACTTTTTAGTCCCATCTAAACAGGTCTTAGTCTTTATTTACCTTGTAAAGCGAGGAGATTAAGATTTTTCCTACCCTACTATTTATATCAGAACAGATACCTACTGACCAGTAAAATAGCTGAGAACAATGCATATTTCCATTCCTCCCAAAGATAATTCAGCTGATGATATTTCCATATCTCACAGTCTGGTAGGACGTCCTGTGAACAAATTGGAGTGCCAGCTCCAAAAACATGAACATCCATCCTTCGTCGGCATTCCAAAACATCTATTTCTCCTGCCTTCTGCCTGCCGGTCTACACACGGCAATGCAGAGAGCAACGCAAAACGCCAGCACAGTCGCAGTACAAATAAAGCTATAGCCTTCTCTCTATTAGCACAGCACACTGCTACTAGCTCCATCACAGCTAAGCTAAGCTAAGCCTACGTACGGTGGTCATGGCGTCCAAGACCATGGTGGTGCTGTTCGTCGTGGCGGCGTCTCTCCTCCTGCTCTCGCAGGACGTGGCGTTTGCCGCCAGAGAGCTCGCTGATGCCAGTGGTACGTTTGCTTTCTTTTTTTGTTATGGGGGTGTACATGTTTGGCTAACGCACTAGCTATCTAATCGATTTTGCTATACATCCATCGATAAGAAAAACTATCGATCGGATAGTCTAGTATACAAGAGTTACTACTAGATGTTTTTTTAAAAGGGGATTTAGGTTGGGTTCGGGAGGTAGAGTTGGCTGCACGGAAAACGGAGCAATCCATTAGTACGTGGTTAATTAAGTACTCCCTCCGTTTCAGGTTATAAGATGTATTGACTTTATTCAAAGTCGGTAAACACCTCTTACAGAAAGTCAAGCTGCTTTAAGTTTGACAAAACTTATATAAAAATAATAATAATATTTTTGACCAAGATAACTTTATTATAAAAATATTTAATTATTATTTTAATAAAACTGATTTGGTAATATAGATATTACTATATTTGTCTATAAACTTAACCAAACTTGAAGCAGTTTGACTCTGACCAAAGTCAAAACATCTTGTAACCTGAAATAGAGGAAGTATGAGCTAAATTTATTTTGAAAAATAGATCAATATGATTTTAAAACAACTCTTGTATAGAAAATATTTAAAAAAACATACCATTTAATACTTTGAAAAGCGTGTGCGTGAAAAAAACGAGAGTAGTGCGTCGGGAAATTCAAGTGCCGAACTCAGCCTTAGTTATCATAAAAGAATATGTTTTGTGGTTCTGAAATTGAGTTGATAAACAGGCGAGGCGAGTAAGGGAGGCGATAAGAAGGACGACATCAGCATCTCCATTGGAGTGACCGTAGGCGCCACGCCTGTAGTGACCATAAACACCAAGCCCAAACACCATGGGAAGACGCCGAGCTATGGCCACTCTCACCCATGACGCTCTCTCAGCTATTGACACTACAATGACTCTGTTCAATACAGTGATGATTCGATGTTAATTTATATTTAACAGAATGTGCTCTACGTGAAGAATATATATGTGTAAATCATCATGTCTCTCACGCTATATAAAAGTTTCATTTAGTATGTGTAAACAAAACTGTTTCCCGTATCAAATTGAAAATCAGATGAACGGTCAGTCTCCATGAAGACGAATTCTCACGAGTATTGCTTGATGCTATGTTCTTTCCTCGGGGTTCCAATTCCTCATCCTCGTTTTCCGCGTGCACGTTTTTCAAACTACTAAACGGTGTGTTTTTTAAAAAAGTTTCTATATAAAAGTTGCTTAAAAAATCATATTAATCCATTTTTTTTAAAAAAATAGCTAATACTTAATTAATCACGTGTTAATGCGAACATAGTTTTACGTGCAAACTCCAAGGAATCATATACTCGAAAGTAAAGAGACAAAAATAGTTATAGGTGTAGCATTCTTTCGTTCATTCTCTTCTTATCACTAGTGTATAATTTCTCTTCTCCTTCGCTCTATCTATTTTTATTTTTTTTTTGAAGGAAACCTTCGCTCTGTTTATGTCATATAGCCATACGCACTTCCTAGTTCCTAATTAGTAAGTGGGCCATCGGTGAGCAAGCTGGGCTAGTCTTATTCGGCCCACGGTTTCCCAGCACTCCCATTGACCCTCACTGCACGATAATCAAAACTCCACCAAAACCCAGGGGAACAAATTTAGGAAAAGAGTACATATTATATATGCTTGTGATAGTATACATATTGTTTCATTAAAAATCTTGATAAATAATCATCCAAGTGAAAAGCGTATGATCCATCCAATTAATCATCTTAATTTTATAAATTGAATTTAGGTATTTTGATCTTTCATGTCAAGTTTCAAATGAATTACTGAAACTCTTCCTTTAAATTTTTCATTTCTCTAAACCTCATAATTCCGGTTTCTCCCACAGTATATCATATCGAAAGAAAGATGTTGTCCACCGCAGCTCCCTACCACATTAGGGCATCTAGTGTGCCAGAGTCATTTAGCAACTCTAATTTCCTAACGTTTCTTGACGTAGCCATAAGGTTCATTTTTTTAATTTTTTTTACAAGGATTATGTTTTTAAAACATTATTTACAAATGTTTATATGAAAAAAAGAGCATCACCAATAGTCCTCACAAATTTTGAGGGATTTTAGTTAAAAAAACCACTCCAACAGATCCCCTACTCCTTAACATAATTTTTGGAATTCCCTCCCTTGAAAGATTCGCTCGGTTGATATGCGGGAGAGTGTGCTCCCCTAACCCACTCCCAATATTGCCACTCCCACGTTCCTCCTCTCCTTGCCAAGATCCTCCCGCGTGTTAGATAGAGGAAAACAGGAGAATTTATTAGTACTTTAACAAAAAAAAAGGCACAAATTTAGGATTTAGGGATAAAAATTAGGATTTCTATTAGAGAAATCAGTTTTTTAATTTTCTATTTTCAGTTTAGGGGAAAAAAATTGGGGAGATTATATGTGATCTCTTAATAAGAGGTCCTACTCGAATTCCTTCGAACATGGGCCGGGCCCAGGCGGGCCAAGCTTTTCCCAGCTGTCCGGGCTGGCGGTGACTTCTACTTGGCCCATGCAATGTTTGGTTGGTTTCAGCCCACAACAGCAGAACAACTCACCCGTGCCCTCCACCAGATCCACCACCCCATTTTTTTTTCTCTCTCTTCCCCCAAAATCCCCCACATCGTCGGCGGCGTTCGCCGCAATCCCTCCTGCGCCGCCGCGGCGACCTCCTCCCTCCCCTCGCCGTCGTCTCCAACGCGGGCGCCCGAATCGAGATTGGGGTTTTGATGACGGGGAATTGATCTCGATCGTTGTCGGAGCCGGGGGAGATGCCGTGCTGCAGCGCGGTGCTGAGCGCGGCGGCGGCGGCGGCCGCGGCAAGCCGCACGCCGCCGTGGCTGCACCGCCTCCACGCCAAAGGGGGCCTGTCTTTCCCCTCCAACCTCCACATCGACGACCTCCTCTACGGCCAGCACCACGCCCTACCCCATCCTCCTCCGCCGCCGCCGCCGCCGCAGCCTGCGAAGGAGCCACCGCCGCCTACCAAGCCGAAGCATCCCAAGCCCAAGCAGCAGCAGCATCCACCGCCGCCTCCGCCGCAGAAGCCACCGCAAGGTAGCACCAATCTCTCCCTACCAAACCCTAGCGGAAGCGGAAGCGGCAACGGCAACCCACCACCGTCGCCACAGCTGCAGCTCTCCACCGTCATCGCCGACGTCTTCGTCACCCCCTCCTCCGCTCCTCCGCTCATCGCGCCGATCAAGGCCTTCCGCAAGCAGAACCACCCGCGCCCTAGGCCCGACAAGGCCTCCCGCCCTAGCAAGGAGAACAAGGACAAGGCCTCCAAGGTCAAGGTCAAGAAGCGCCGCCGCTCCGACCGCGCCGCCGATGGCGACGGCGAGAGGTGTAGCAGGACCGAGGTCACCGTCATCGACACCAGCACCGATGGGTGGAAGGCGGCGAAGCTGCTCCTCCGGAGAGGCGCCGTCTGGAAGGTGAGGGACAAGGCCTCCGGGGTCTCTGAACCTGAGGATCCCACCAAGATGAAGAGGAGGGCCGGCTTGGTCTCCAAGATTCAGAGGGACAGGGAGAAGCAGAAGCAGAAGGAGAAAGAAGCAACCTCATCGGTGCGTGCTCTTTGTGCCCTGGCCTGCAGTTTTATGTCTCTACTGCTTAATATGCATGTTCTTGGATCACAAAATCTCACATCTAGCTATTTGATTCTTTGCTTGTGGAATGCTTGTTCTTTAACCGGAATGTAGCATATCATGTATCCCGTGATAACAGCTAATAGGTGCATAGATCACATTTGTTTTGTTTAAGTTCGCAAATTTTATTTTGTTCTTGCATGTATTCAGGAGTAGCTTTTGATTGACTTCTTGAACTAAATTATGATTCTATCGGAACGAAGAACGGTGAATTTGGTCAGTGCAGATTGGCATTGGATGTTTTGTTGCCATTGTGTGTGGTTGTGTTGCTATACACAACCAGGCACATTTAAGCCTGCACTCTGCATAAAAGTGTGTGTGTAGATAGAAACAGATTCCAGAAGTTCCTTTTTCTTGGGTTATGTGTTATATGTATGGAAAAAAAAACCATATATTTTGTAGTGTGGTAAGTTATTATCCTACTTCCGCAGCCCTACCTGTGTTTCTTTGTGTTTTTGGTGTTGGAAATATACCAGTAATGCATGGTGCTTGCTGAGGAATGGAAAGAGGATTTCAAACTTGGATGATTTGAAGCACAATTATTTGCTATTTCTGATATTGGAATTAAGTAATATTCCTTGAATGGTTTGTCCATGCAAGAATAGGTCAGCTTGCATTACAGAGTCTAGTATCACTTATGTTGTTAGTTCAACTTGATCTTTTGGTTTCAGCATGAGCATGAACACAAATCACACGTGCACACTTGTGTAATCTAGTTTGCGGGTGCAGTACGCTGTAATTTCTAAGGGAATGTAGGAACAAGGGTATTTGCTGCATTGCTCTGTAGTTTCTAAGGGAAAGTAATTGTTTATTGTTATGTCCAAGGACGGAACGGAACATAATCGTTGCAGTTTTCACATGGGAATATTCACCCTCTGGTTGCAAAGGAGTGTAACTCTAAGTTAAACCTTTAAAGTTTGATTGTCGTTAATATCAATGAATTTGCAATGAACATCTTTGTAGTTATTTGTGGTAAAATGTTCCTCTCTTTACAGAATAGTTAACACTGCACATGTAAAAGTGATATGTGTACATGTTCATCAGAAGCAATACTCCCACCATTTCAGAATGTAAGATGTATCAGTATCAGAATGTAATATATTTGTTCCAGTGATAGTTGAACTTGAAGAAGGTTGACTTAGGACAAAAACCAAAACATCTTCCATTCTGGAATGGAGGTAGTATTCATAATATTGGAAATCCATTATGTTTGATATGCACAATAATATAGATATTGGTAGTCCAGTATAAGTTATATAGATGGTGTCACTAGCTAGAATAATAATAGCATCATTGGAAGCATTTTAACTATAGCAACTTCAGGGGATGGAATGGTGGATAATGAATACAAGCTAGTGTGTATGCCTAGTATATTTTTCACTAATTCTTTGTATTATGTGTTTTTATTCTAGGGAAACATTCATGCTAGTAGTGGAGATGGGATGAAAGAGCCTGATGGTCCTATTCAAGCACTGAAAAGGTAAACGTTATTGCAGGCTTGCAGCCCAAAAGTGAAGTATCGATGTCTTTACTGAGGTGCTAAAGCTATTTTCTTTTACATGCATTAACATTGCAGATCTAGAGGTCCTGAGCCAGAACCAGAAATTATAGCGCTTCTTCATTGAAAAACTACAGATAGAGGCTAGAAGAATGGATTACAGTAGACTTCCTCAACTTAAGAGGGAATTGAAGCCAATAATCGCATCTTGACAACATTGTCGTTGCTTCAAAATGAAAAAAAAAATCCAGTTCGTCTTACCCTGTACATCTGTTGGTGTTTCTGATTGATGCCTGTTAGATATTCCAATTGTTGATATCTGGTCTTTTGGAGCTTTGAGCGTATCATGTTTTAAAATGACACCTTGCTAGGTCTTCTAAAAATGTTTTTGCTGTTGGTGGGGGATTGATTCATTTAGTTTGTTTGACTCCTCATGCACTAAACTAAGATGGGTAGTGTAAATGTGATATTTATGTTGGTAGCTTAGTTGCTGCATAATTTAGTTTCCACTGTTGGCATTTGGGTAACTGTTTCGTGTAAGGATGGAGATTCATCCAAATGGTAAAGGTTGAAATGCTATTGCTGTGAGATCTGTGCATATTTTTAGTAATCATGCTGGCGTATCTCTTTAGTTGATCTTTACAAATTTTAGTTTTGCCTATGTTGTCGGTCAACGGGCTGTCCTCTTTAGTTGTAAATACTCCCAACTAGCATGAGTCACAATTCTTTCGGCCTGTTTGGCACAGTGAAGCTTAGCCAAACAGTTTTAGTTTCAAACCTAACTCCTGGAACTAAGTTGGAGCTCTATCAAACAGGCCCTAACTTGCAAACATTGAATCCACTGGATTCAACCCTGCTCTGCAAAGCAAAGGTTCCTTATGGAATAGATCCAGATATTGCAGGATGGATTGATGTGAATCTGCAGGATAGATTGATGAGCTAGCAAGTTTTATTCACAAGGAACTGAAAAGGACAGGTCCTTGCCACACTTCTATAGAGCAACTGAAATACTGAATGAAATGCCAAGTGGAAGGGATAGTACCAACAAAGGAAGCACATTTTGGAAATCACTGCAATAGGAAAACGGAGGAATAAAATAGAAATATACTTGTAAAAAAAGAGGATTGAAAATTAAAGGAAAAATATTAGATATGTTGTTTAGATCACAGGAATGAAGTAAAACAAAACATTGCATCTAACTATGCATAATGTATTTTACATGCTCAATATGAATGTGATTGTTTATTTGGAGGTCCATACATTGATTTGCCTTAGACTTCTCAATTGATGTCAAATTTCCTATGGAATTATTATGAAATCAATTGCAGAATAAATAAATAAATAAATGAAATCATATAGGAATTGAAATCCTCCAATTTTCCAACAAAAACCCCCAGTCCAAAGGTGCCCTGATTTAATTTTTAGATCAAGGTTGGCCCGTTCATTGCACAGGCGTTGAACACTTTATCACATTCTGGATACATCCACGAGCACACTGTCGGCCTAGGAAGATCAAATAAGCAACACACTCACTTGCCCTAGCCAACAAATAAGCCACCTCATTTGCACTAAGGTTTACAAGAAGAAAAGAAATCGAAACAAAGTTACTTACTAAATACTTTCTCCATATTTTAATGTATGACGCCGTTGATTTTTTTTTGTCAACGTTTGACCATTCGTTTTATTTAATTTTTTTGCAAATATAAAAATATTTATGTAATGCTTAAAGAACATTTGATGATAAATCAAGTCACAATAAAATAAATGATAACTACATAAATTTTTTGAATAAGACGAATGGTCATATGTTGATTAAAAAGTCAACAGCGTTATACATTAAAATATGGAGGGAATACTTGATATCAGCCACAAAAGGACATGTCGTGGGTCAGTTTCTTCAAGAAGTATTCATGTGTCGGGTTAGCATCAAGCAATCGGACTACAAAATCACATTGTAAAAACTTCCATCGAGCGCAAAGATCACCTCACACATCGAAGAGCGTGCTTCTGCTATCTCTGGTATAGAGATGCTTTAAAAAGACTGTTGGCATCCCAACAGACATCTTCCCATTTGTTTAATTAGTGTGGGGCAGATAAACACGTAGTCAGTGATTCTGTATAAATCTATAATAACAGATAGAAGATACTCTAGATCAATTTATTGAAAAATCTCTTCTCTATATAGATAGGTATCTGTGTTGATAGAGATAAAGATATGGGTCCCTATAAATCAAAAAGTGCATCTTTTGACGGCTACTACTATTTCTTAGACTTTTTCAAGGAAAGATCATTTTTTTCGATTTTGACTGAATTGGTCGGAGCATAGACGAGCGAGCAGACATCAGAAAAGAGGTCAGATCGTCATAGAGCAGTCGACTATAAGTATAAGACTGCTGGCCTAAGAGAAGGCAGTCTCTCTCAGGAAACATGGCCCATAGTTTGCTTGCTTATTGGTCAGATGACTGAAATTTTGTCTTGGCAGTCCATGTTGTGGACCGTATGATGCAGATCCAATGGTTAGAAATAAAAATAAACCTAGCATTCTTCCCTTCCAACAAAAGTAGCAAGTGCTCGTTGAAGCCGTTACAGGATCATTGAATGCTTTAATGGGCCTGCAGCACAAAAGGCTGAAAAATTAAATTCCTAACACACGTCTTTGTTTTCGGCCTTCTATATCTCTGTGCTCTGTAGCAGCTTAGGCCTGGTTCAGTTAACTAAAACTTTTACCAAAAAAACATCACATCGAATCTTTGAACACATATATAGAGCATTAAATATAGATTAACAACACTAAATACACAATTAGAGAGAAATCACGAAACGAATCTTTTAAACTTAATTAGTTTGTGATTAGTCATAAGTGCTACAGTAACCCACATGTGCTAATGACGGATTCATTAGGCTCAAAGGATTTATCTCGCGATTTCCAGGCGAGTTATGAAATTAGGTTTTTAATTCGTGTCCAAAAACCCCCTTCCGACACATCCGGTCAAACATCCGATATGACACCAAAAAATTTTCTTTTTACGAATTAAACATGCCCTTATATTTAGACTTTTTGTGTAGGGGTGTTTGTTAGTTCACACGCAACTTCTTGTCCTGCTCATCAAACCAAAAACAAAGAAAATGGGAGGGCAAGGAAACAAGAAACAAACCTCATCAACGTCGAAGGTGCATCACGACATGCAAATTCAAAAGAGGGATTGTGCTGCATATTGCACAAACAAATCCACCAACAACTATGAATTTTTTTATTCACAAATAAGCTAGGATGCATGTAAAAAAAAATGCACATCTATATACACAAAAACGCACATCTACATGCATGCCATTTCCACCGGTCTCTGCCTCAAACACTAAGAGATCTACATGCACACATGCACAATGTTATCCCTTCTCTGTTGAATTCAGAGTCCAAACAAAGGATCAGAGTTATAAAACCACTCTCTTACACAAAAAGTCACACTTTCGAAGATATAAGTACAAAAAAAGATTTCCTCTTCTGTGGCGAACCAAAGACCTTCTCCCAAAAATTGAGCTATAGAGTCCAGCAAAAAAATAAATAAAAATGAAAACATCCTTTGTAAACAAATGTGGCTTCTTTCGTGACAAGCATACATAGACACACAATAACATAAACATGCAAGCCAGATTTTTTTGTTGAGAACATAGATGTCAAAATAGAAATTCAGTCATGAGTGTAGGATCGAATTACAATAACTAAGCCAACCAGAGGGGTGGGGGTGAATGGTTGGTATACCCAAAAACCGAAAACTTTTAGCGGAAATACAAGTTACCCTCGAATTCGACGGAGATCGGTCTGACCAAGATTGATCTGCCGGTCTGACCGTGCCTGTGTCGTCGGTCTGACCGGTATAGATTAACCAGTCTGACCGCCGAGATCAGCTGCTGCTTGCTATCCCCGCCGCCGGTCTGACCGCCTGTATGCCGCCGGTCTGACCGCCGCTTGCGCCGATATATCGCCGGTTAGAGCGCCGAAACCCGGTAAAACACAAATCGAAGAACTCTTAAAGTGGATGACGACTTTATTGATTCTCTCTGTGTTTACAAAGTGCACCAACAGCACTCCTTACAAAAATCTCGACGAAACTCGAAACCCTAACTAAACTAGCACTCAATTGCTCTCAAAGCGGTGCCGGGAAGCCTCACGCTCCCCCTTTATTTATACCCGAGGTAGGCAGCCTAAAGCCACGAACCAAAAAAATACTAGAAGTCCTAAACACCTTAGGAAACCATCTAGTACAAGAAACAAACTTTATATAACCAATCATGCCAAATTTGGACTCCTTCCAAATTCGACTCGGCATCCCATACGCACACAATATCTCCATCGTATGCCATATGGAATCTTCATTAACCACGTGCATCAACTCTAGCCTCAGTATCCCACATGATATCTGACCATCACGGACATCGCCTTACCACCAAGTCGACTCCTGGTCCATCACCGCAAATACTCTCCTGAGGCATCGAGTCACCTACACATGAAACAAACAAGAAACCATATTCCAAGACCAAACTATCTCCAACTTGACTCATTAGTAGCAAACAACAGTATTATATATGTATAGTATCCATCTAGAAGCCATAACCATGAAACAATCATGGATATCCAAAGAAACAACCCTAAACCGAAACCGATACAGAGTCGGCCGGTCAGACCGCGGGCTAGCTGGTCAGACCGCTCAACACAAGCCGGTCTGACTAGCAACCACCGCCCGGTCTGACCGGTCCTGACAAAACAGCAAACCCTGTTCATCACCTGAAAATCAATTATCTCCAAAACCACTTCGACAATAATCTCCAAATATCAAAACCAATAATCACAGATGCCAATTGTTCATCACAGAATAAGAATCAAAACACACGTTGATCTTACAATCTCCCCCTTGATGAAAACATTGGCAAATCCATTAAAAATGTTTTGGTGTTTGGAAAAATAAAAACAAAAGTGGAAAGCACACTTCGTACAAATGTACACATCGTGCTCAAAAATCTAAAAGAAAACTTCTCCCCCTTTTTAAAAGAAAGAAATTCCCAATTGAACATTCCCAATTGAACCAAAAACATGCTCTCGAAAAACTCTTCTCTTCTCCCCCTTTTGACAATGATTTCATCAAACATAGGAATTATGTTCATTAAAGTATAAGAGCTTAGCATACATATAGCATATCATGTCATGTGTTGCAATAAAAAGAAAATGAACCCATCTATAATATAGCAAGCATGCATTAAATTATAACCATGAACCAAAGATTTCACAATTAAGCTTGAATCAACAATCAAAATTCATGATTTCATACGATTTATAATGCAACATATTAACAAGCACATAGATTGAAAAATAAACACTAAACACATATACCTATTGCATTTATCACTCTTTCTCAAATTAGCTTTAGCACAAAACAAGAGAATTTTTTTAAACTTTTTTTCTGTTGAGCCTTTTTGCTCATATTTTTCTCTTTTATTCTAGGTACGTTCCTGTCGTCAAGACTGTTTCCAGAGATTTGGCACCTATTATTTTGCTCACATTAAATACGTCCTTGTCGTCAAGACTGTTTCCAAGGATTCGGTATTCATTTTTTTCATATTTTTATTATCTTTTCACAATGAGCAATTAAAGCTATTTGAGGAATAACAATTCAATAAAGCATATAGAGCATTTAGAAATTAAACCATATGCTCGCATCAACATTGCATATTTGCTTAATTCAAGTATAGAATTTAAGTGTCATGCATCATCTCCCTTAAAAGCAAAATCTAAATCTCATGAAAAGACTAGAATACATACAAGCTATGCTAGAGACAAATAAATCTTCAAAGTATTGCTAGCATGCACAAGAAAACATCATATGTATAGAACAAAGCTCTCTTTTCTCAATTTTTCTCATTGTCATATTTTTGCTTGATAAAACCATGAGGTACAAACTCCCCCTCAAAACATGCCAAAAGGAATTATGAAAAGCACTAACTCCCCCTCAAATTAACCTCCAATTCTCCCCGAAGAAAAATCAAGAAGAAATCAAAGATTTTGAAAAAGACATCCAACTGCCAAAGATATCACCAACACTCTCAAGAATTGACATACATCCAAAAGTATTAACCAAAGCTACAACCTCAAATACTAGCATATGAAAAAGCTAATAAATTAGAGAGTAGAACAAAATTATGTCAATCCAAAAGTAAAGTGATGTTACCTTGCAACGCAATCGTCATCTCAAAAATTGAACACTCATGAGGAGTATGCCGCCAAAATACCTATGAACGAGAAGATGTCGAGGCCTCCATGTTGGGGTTAGAAATAAGAAATTTTGGAATCCAACACTGAGTCACACGACCTATAGAACCAGAAGGTACATATGCACTGAAAAAATTAGAATCAGACTTACCTGAAAAATTACCTTTTCGCTTCACAAAAGTCTTATTTGAATTTCGCGCAAAATTGCCCCGAGGCCGGCCTGACCGCCGCTGTACCTGCGGTCTGACCGGGCCTGGCAACCGGTCTGACCGCTGGTTCACCTGCTGTCTGACCGCTGGCCGGTCTGACCGACTAGTCATTGTCGGTCTAACCGTACTCCTCGAATTAAAACCCGATTTTTGCCAATGTCGTTTTGCAAAAGCAATTTCTCTTTCCTTTTTCTGTTTATGGGCAAGTCTAAAAAAAAACCAACCAAATGTCCATCTTTTCCACAAAAAGAACAAGTGTACTTCTCACGACAAGTTTGTGAAGTAGATGGTTTTGAAATCAATGGTTTTGCATCAACAGAAGGTTTCGCATGCACAACATTAGATTTTGAAGGAGATGCACTCAAAGTAGACATGATGCTAGCAGATTTAAACACAATGTTCTTAGGCTCAGTTTCAATCAAAATTTCACCTCTCCTAGCAGCACCCAAAACAGTAGGAGTATATCCAGTATGATAAGCATAAGAATCAAAATCTAAACCACGATTGTGTGTGCTAACTTTAGATTGATCAAGAATCATGTTGAGGTTCTTTTTACCATCAGAAAATCTTTGCAAAGAACTTTTCAAATAAGAAACCTCTTGAGTAAGAACAGCACAATTTTTGCAAGCATCCAAAAGACCTTTTTGTTTTCTACAATTTGAGCAAGAAAACACCTCATCCTGTTTAACAATTTCTTCCATGTGTTTAACACGCCCTAAAGCATCTTTCAACTTCATCTCATTCAAAACACACTTTGAACAATCTTGAGAAATCAAAACACCTTCGTTTTGTTTTTCCTTATTCGCACATGAAGCATTGACTAAAGAACTTGCACAAAAAGCAACTTTGTATTTTTTCAAAACATTCTTTGTCAAAATCAACTCATCAACAACACGAGCATGTAAAGAAAATCCAAGAGCAAAATTAAGTCTCCAACTTTTTAGATTTTTCAATTTCAAATTCCAATTTCTTGCAATTAACAGAATTGACATCTCGCAAAGCATTAATTTCAGAAAATAAAACTTCACAAGATTGACAATTATCATCATCAGGAATCAAAGATTTTAATCTATCAATTTCAGCATTTAGAATCTCAATAGTGTGATCCTTCTCATCAAGCACAATAGAACATGTTTGAAGTTTCTTAGCAAATTTGTAAGCAGCATGTTCTAATTGATCATAACTAAGCTTTTCTTCACTATCACTATTAGATTCATCAATATCAGAACTTGCATTACGAGCAATAAAAGCTAAATCAACAATTTGCTTACCTTTGCTCTCATCTTCATCCTCTGATTCATCACAAGCTCTTATTAATTTTTGGATTAGCCACTGTACGCAATTCTTCTTCTTGTCCTTCGTGATCTTCTTGTTCACGTCATCTTCCTTGACTCTACCATCATCTTCCTTCTTGCCTCTCCCAAGCTTAGGACAATGTGAGCGAAGATGATCAAGTGCACCACACTCAAAACAACGATTCGGTCCTCCTCTTTTCCTGTTCCTAATATTTTTCATAGCTCGAGAAAATTTGTTAGATAGCAAAATCAAGTCCTCCTCCTCGAACTGTTCAAGTTGATCATCGGACATGGCATTAAATAAAGCAAGGATAGAAGACTTCGATGAAGAAGCACCAACATCCAAAGAAGTCGAGGAAGAAACCAAAGCCCTAGACTTAGAATCAAGTTTACGAGAAAGAATATTCATCTCATGAGTTTTCAGTTTTGTGTAAAGCGAATCTAAAGTCAAAGTAGACATGTTAACAGACTCATGAATAGATGTAACTTTCATCTCCCAAATAGACATATCAAGACCATTCAAAAAGTGGCGAGAAATCTCAGATTGTGGATAATTAGCATCATAAGAAGAATCAACAGATCTAAGATCACTCAAAATTTTATTAAGCCGAAAAAGATAGTCATCCAAAGCTTCTACAGGTTTCATCTCAAATTTAATGTACTCCTTTTTAAAAAGATCACGACAAAATTCTTTAATGTTATTTGTTCCCTGATGAAAATTACTCAAAGCAATCCAAATCTCATGGGCAGTTTGAAGATGAGCAACACGATCATAATCCGAACGAGAAATCCCACTCAAAAGAATATTGCGAGCTTTGCAATTTTGTTCAAACTCAGTTTTTGCAGCAACGGTATTAATTACTTCAGAAATCACACAAGGATGAGAAACTTTTCTCCAAATATCATAATCTTCAGCCATAATGTAAGATTGCATTCTACTACACCAATGAGGAAAATTCGTTCCATCGAAAACATGAGGCTTGGTTGAAAATCTAACAGGAGCAGCCATGGCAAAAACTCTAGATCGATAAAAATCCAAAGAAGAAAACAAGGCTCTGATACCACTTGTAGGATTGAATCACAATAACTACGCCAACCAGAGGGGGGGGGGGGGGGGTGAATGGTTAGTATACCCAAAAACCGAAAACTTTTAGCGGAAATAAAAGTTACCCTCGAATTCGACGGAGATCGGTCTGACCAAGATTGATCTGCCGGTTTGACTGCGCTTGTGTCGTCAGTCTGACCGGTGTAGATTAACCAGTCTGACCGCCGAGATCAGCTGCTGCTTGTTGTCGCCGCCGCCGGTCTGACCGCTTGTATGCCGCCGGTCTAACTGCCGCTTGCCGCCAGTCTGACCGCCGAAACCCGGTAAAATATAAATCGAAGAACTCTTAAAGTGGATGACGACTTTATTGATTCTCTCTGTATTTACAAAGTGCACCAACAGCACTCCTTACAAAAATCTCGACGAAACTCGAAACTCTAACTAAACTAGCAACTTAATTGCTCTCAAAGCGATGTCGGGAAGCCTCACGCTCCCCCTCTATTTATACCCGAGGTAGGCAGCCTAAAGCCACGAACCAAACTCATACTAGAAGTCCTAAACACCTTAGGAAACCTTCTAGTACAAGAAACAAACTTTACATAACCAATCATGCCAAATTTGGACTCCTTCCAAATTCGACTCGGCATCCCATACGCACACAATACCTCCATCGTATGCCATATGGAATCTTCATTAACCACGTGCATCAACTCTAGCCTCAGTATCCCACATGATATCTGACCATCACGGACATCGCCTTACCACCAAGTCGACTCCCAGTCCATCACCGTAAATACTCCCCCGAGGCATCGAGTCACCTACATATGAAACAAACAAAGAAACCATATTCCGAGACCAAGCTATCTCCAATTTGTCTCTTCAGTAGCAAACAACAGTATTACATATATATATAGTATCCATCTAGAAGCCATAACCCGAAACCGAAACCGACATAGAGTCGGCCGGTTAGACCGTGGGCTAGCCGGTTAGACCGCTCAACACAAGCCGGTCTGATCGGCAACCACCGCCCGGTCTGACCGGTCCCGACAAAACAACAAACCCTGTTCATCACCTGAAAATCAAATTATCTCCAAAACCACTTCGACAATAATCTCCAAATATCAAAACCAATAATCACAGATGCCGATTGTTCATCACAGAATAAGAATCAAAACACACGTTGATCTTACAATGAGATATCTAAAATTATGTCCTATATATTTGTATGGTGTATAAGGTGCAGAATCGAAGACAACATGTGAATATGACACATTATTCACATCATCACTGGTAAAAAACTCTTAAAAAATATTCACTAATTCTGATCAAAATTACTATGAACAACATGTTCGAAAGCATATTCACCCTGGATTAGCTATTGGTTTAGTGAAATTGATCCTCCTGGATTAATTAGCTAGCGATAGCTAGGTATACATACTCGATCGATCGAGAAATCTGCATGATTTTGGCATGCAACTACCCTGAAAGTGACACACGACTGACCTGGCTAAGTTCAAGTGGTACCACGCGAATGGACGAGCAATCAGGACACCAGTTTGCAAATTAAATTGATGTACGTGATTAATTAATTAATGCGATCTTGCCGACCATTTTCATATGGAGGGGCATGGATGGATGGAACACGTCGTACGACCTCAGCTTTGTGAAAACGGGCACGGGAAAAGTGAGACGGACGTACGTGACGACTAACGAGTCAAGTATACTGATGATCAGTCGCAGCATTGCTGCATCCGTGCGTGATCGTGTTCAATGGGCGGCAAATCTTAATATGGTTATTATAGCTGCTGAAATTAATATTGTGCTTCAATTCCCGGCTCTGTATGGAATTTGAGATTTGTCATTAATTGGAAGTTTTCATTCTTTTTCTAGCAATATTCGATCCATGTAAAATATTGGACTATATCTTCTTATATATCTATCAATAATTTTTCTCTCTAAAGATTTGTCAAATATAAATACATTATAATTACATAGTATTTTGTTTGTAACTACGAACAACATAACTTCAACATAATTTGATGTAGATCGAATATCCTCAGCCCGCTAGACTATGATTTTTTTCATTCCATGCTTTTACGAATCTTTCATTCCAAAGTTACGTAAAAGTTGTATAAGTTATATTATAGTTACATAAAATTTCTAATGTAGTTATACTACAATTATACTCTTCTTACATTTGATAGATTTCTTTTTTAGAAAAATTGTCAACAAATGCATAGCAAAATTGTTTGCGTTGATTTCTATAAACTTGTCATAATTAAACTTTTGTGTAATTATATTAAAAAAATTCTTTTGACATATATATACGAGTAGATGATAATCAAACATGTGAGTTGGATATTGTTTTCAAGTTCTAATAAAAAACATGTACAAAAGAACAGATTTTGAGTGCTAAAAATAGAAATATATACTATTTTATTCGAGCCCACGCAATGCAATAACATGTCATACAACATTACAAAACATTTTACTCTATCTAATCCAAAATAAGTATAATTCTATATTCAAATATTTTTTACCAGAATAAATGCTATAGTACTATTGGTCCTATCAATCACATCCCATATTCCCATCAATTTTCTCCCCATCTCTCAATCACCTATCCTCTCACTCACAACTATCCTTCGTTCAATAGAGGGCATATTGGTCATTTAAACTCTCTCGATTGATCCTCTCACTTTGGAAAATGCAGTTGTTTAGAGATATAGGTACGTAGTAGTAGAATTTTAACTAGTTCCTCTAATTTTTACTGACATTCCAATAACTACGTTCCATTGGAAAGAAAACAAAATTCAATGATCACATTTTATCCTTAGCTCTGAATTAGTACATATCCTACAAGCAAGAAACAAACACCTTAATTTCTCTATGTACAATTAATGTTCACTGTGATCTGTGAACCATGAGAACTCATGACACACATCCATATCGACCTAGGCTTTGTTAGTTAGCAGCTCTATCTCCAAAGGATAATTCTAGTGAGATATAGCTGAACGAACGAAACCTCTCCCACAAGATAACACTGATTAGTAGCAAAGCAACTTTGTCGTGCACTCGATCTCGATCACACGAAAATCAAGAGATGAATGTCAACGCCCTCCTCTACCGGGACAGTAATCAAGTTGATAATGAGATGTCCATATATACTCGATCTAGCTAATCCCAACAGCCAACCGGCCGTATCACTTCACTTGATAATGAAGGTTGAAATTAACTTTGGCTCCCATCCACTAACCCAACGGTTGGCACACGTACGAGCGAGCCTGCATGGATGCGATGCCCCTCTTCATCTATAAATAGAGATCGGCTGCAGTTCTAACTCCTCAAGCTAAGCAAGCTAGCTCGATCAAATTACAAATAAACTCATCAACAAAAACTAAGCAATGGCTGCTAAGTCTCTAATTCTGTTTGGTGTCCTCCTTGCCTCCCTCCTCCTCGTCTCCCAGGATGTAGTTGCTGCTAGGGAGCTCACTGAAGCCCATGGTAATAATCCAACCCGATCTGTTTTTCCCTTTGATCACATATTCACGAATGGTTTAGTTTTGCTACCTCACTGAATAGCAAATTAAATACTTGACTACGCACACCAGTTATCTTATTTTGTCGTTGACTATGGTGTTTATATGCAGAATCCGAGCGAGAGAATGTGAAACCTGAGGTTGAACAAAACAATTGGGGAGGTGGATACATGCATGGTGGAGGATACGAACACGGTGGAGGGTATAGTCAACCCGGGTATGGTGGCGGTTACGGACAGCCTGGGTATGGTGGCGGTTATGGCCAGCCTGGGTATGGTAGCGGTTATGGCCCTGGCTATGGTGGTGGGGGCTCTGGACCCGGATATGGTGGTGGATATGGTAGCCCAGGATATGGCGGCGGATATGGTAGCCCTGGCTATGGTGGTGGCAGCGGTTACGGCGGTGGATACGGCGGTGGCTACGGTGGTGGATATGGCAGTGGCAGTGGCTATGGTGGTGGAGGTGGTTATGGAGGAGGTTCTGGTGGAGGAGGTCAACATGGTGGATGGCACTAAAATACATACATAGCTACCTCTACATGTTTTGCAAATAAAGGCTCATCCGCACGCCATCCATATCCTGGATAATATAAAGTATTTTCTGCGCTTGTGTTCGAATTGCACAAATATGTCCATGTATTAAGAAAAACAGTTGAGCTACACATATGGTGTTTTGTGCCCGTATGAGATGTATGCTTGATTAATTTAGATGTTTTAAGGATGGATCATGTTGTAAGTATCTTTGTCCAAATATATAAATAAATAAATGAATGAATGAATGATAGGTTTGATTTGCCAAAAAAACTGATGCATTTATTTTGTCTCTCCAGGCTTCGGCATTTGTGGTTACTCAAACAATAGAACACACTATTAAACATGTACAAAAGTTTTGGTAAATTGGATGTCGAAAATAAATTATTCTTATGATGGAAGAACACTCCAACAGTAAAAAAACAATATCCCAACAGAATCAGCTCATCACCCCCGGTTTTTCTGTTGGCAAATTTTTACTACAGGATATTCTGACTTTGTGATTTTTGCTATAGGATACCATATGAAGCAACTTTTAGGGGAATACACTCTTATAGTGTGGAAATTTGTTTCTAGATACCACACCCCTTAGAATATCATTTCTGATCAATACAAGAGAAAAACCACATGAAAGTTCTGAAATACCCCTTAGCACAACTACTATCAATTCCTTAGCGATCCTGGCAAGAGGAGATGCCGCTGTCGGGGTGCTACTAGATGGCTCCTCCCACTGTATGTTCAGCCAACAACAGTCGTCGTAGATGGCACAACCATTGAGGTTCGTAGATGGCACAACCATTGAGGTTCCAAGCATGCTCAGCGGCCGCTCGAGTTTGAAATGGACCGGAAGCCTCCACATATGTTCCTATCTAGCACACTTCAATCTTTCTTTCTGCTCCGTATCCATTAAACAACTAGTGGAGTAGATACTCATCCACTAGGTGTACTAGATGGCTCACCATGACACGGAGAACTCGATTAGCATTGGAAGCCATGGTGAGTGGCTCTGATACCAAGTTATCATGACCCGAGATCATAATGGGATAACCACCTCCGGGAAGATAGCCGGGCGATGTCGGCTTGTGGAGAAGAAATTTAGATTTAGGCTAGGGAAGAGAAGAACATTACTAGGAGGGATAGATTAGACTCGATAATAGACACAATCACATTCTTATATAGATGGAATAAGTTTAATCTTATCTCTGTGTAACTAATAATATTATGTCTAACTTAAATGATATGGGCTGCCTATGACATTACTATTGCTAGTATATGCAAGCAAGTCAGGCTGGACAACCAGTTGACCATACTAATTCTTTTTTTTTGAGAATTATACTAATTCTATTGTTTGACAAATAATTAAAGGAAAAACTACATCGAAGGTCCAATATCTTGTCATCGGATTACAAAATCGTCCCAACCGCAAAACCAGATATATGACACTCCTCATCTCACAAACCGGATCACTTTGGGTCCTTAGACGGTTTTGATCCAGTTTTGTCCGATGTGGCAGCTGAGTCATCGTGGGACTCACGTGGGCACCACATGTCAGTCTGTCCACAACATCTCTCTCTTTCCCCCTTTTCTCCCTTCCTCCTCTCACTCTTCTCTAGGCAAGCAGGGTGGCAGGGCAAGGTGGGAGAGGAGGAGGGTGGCGGCGGCTAGCGACAGGCAATGCAGCGACGACGGCAACGTGGGAAAGGGGAGGAGTCACATGCGCGGAGGAGGGCATCGGCCACCGGTAACGGGCGACACGCCGACGACGGCAGCGCAGGAGTAGAGGAGGAGGCGGCAACGCAGGAGAAGGGTCGTCGATGATGTGGTCCAAGATGGCCGCAGCATGCGCGATGGCGTCCCTGCGACCGAGACGACAAGTCCTCTCTACTCCGGTTGCTGGAAGTCTCGCCGGTTCAGTGGCAATGGGTGCTGACTCCGGCGCACCTCGCCGGCACCATCAGCCGGCATAAGAACCCCCTCGAAGCCGTCCATCTCTACGCCGATGCACCACACCACTTCCTTCCTGCGGCCACCTCCATGACATCGCGCCCGACGTCGATGACCCCCCGTGAGCGTGCACTCGTCCTTGTCTTCGACGGCCCGGGACTCGATGCTCCTTGCACGTGGCAGGGTCGCCTTCCACGCTGTCCCCAACCCCCAGCCTCCACGAGCTTGATGTGGGCCTAGGCCTGGTCGATGTAGAGCTCGACTGTGGCGGGGTTTGAGCTCGGCAGCGAGTTCAAAGTCATCATCGAAGAAGGCCGCCATGGCCTTGCTCTCCAGATCCAACGCTCCGGTGGTTGCCATGGCGGCTTGACTTTTGTGGCTACGGTGAGCCGCCCGCCGTGCCCCCAGCTTCGGCATATTCTTCCCACCATTGAAGGGGGAGGTCGGCAGTGAGCGCGCACGGAGAGGAGGGGGTGAGCTAGTGAGGGGGGTGGGGAGGTCGGCGGCGAGAGACGGAGAGGAAGGAGGCGTGGCCGTTGAGGGTCGACGGGGGAGGCCGACAGTGAGCGCGCATGGAGATGGAGTAGGTGGGGCCAGGGAAGGTGGCGAGGAGGCCGGCGGCGAGTGACGGAGAGGTAGGAGGCGAGGCTGGTGAGGGGGGCCGCTGGCGAGCTCGCCCGCTCTGACTAGTGCTGTGTGGCGAGGAGAAAGGAGAGGAAGGAGAGAGGAGGAAGTAGAGGACGATGACATGTGGGCCCACATTGGGGCCATCAATCTTTTTTTATTATTTTCTAATATAACTGTCATGTGGGCCCTATATAGACTTAGTTAAAACAGCCACGCAGGCGTCACGTTAGCCAAAACCGAGGATAATACCGCCGAGGGACGTTTTATGGTTCAATGACAATTTTGTAATTTGGTGACAAGATGAGAAGTGTACTTTTCCATAATTAAAAGGCATGTATACAACAAAAATTGGCGAGTGAACGATCAACAAGTTGGACCTATTAGTAAGCAATCAAATATAATCGGTACTCCATGTGGCCCGTGCTAGCAACAGGCCAACAGTACTGCACAGCATATAACCATTATAAGGGAAAGTTCTACGGTGAACGTGAATGCCACTTCTAATTTAAACCATGTCATATTTTCATAAATTAAGAGGTAAAACAAATATAACATATCACATCTAATACACAAATCCCGATATTAGTTTACTCCAATACTACAGAAAAGCTCATAGAGATCGGCACTAGATGTGCCGGAACAGCTAAAACCGGCATCTATAATGCTTTTCCCTCCTCTATAGACTAAAAACACATAAAACCGACACCATTAAACAACTATAGGTGCCGGTTCTAAAGAAGGATCGACACCTATAACATAAGTGCCGGTTTTTAACATAATATAGGTGCCGGTTTTCTAAAGAAAAACAGGTATCGGTTTTTCTTTAGAACCGACACCTATAATAAATTATAGGTGTTGGTTTTTTAAAAAATTAAAACTGGCACCTTTCTAAACCGAGCCGAGCCGAGCTGATCCAGGCCGACTCTGTCTCTCTCGCTATATGAGTCAACTCTATCTCTCTCTCTCTCTCGCTCTCTCTCTCGCTTTCTCTCGCCTCCTATCATCTCTCTCTCTCGTCTTCTCTGAGGTGCGGCGGCGGTCGGGCGGCGAGATGGGCGGCAGCGACGCCCTCCCCTCCGCCGGATCCGGCGGGAGGGGAGGCGGCGGGCGACGGGCTTCGGCGGCGGTGATGGCAGGCGGTGGGCGGCGGCGGTGCCCTGCCTTGTCGGGTCCCAAAACTAATTACTTGGATCCGACTAAGATTAATGTATCAATCCTTGAATCAATAAATATTGCTACATACAATATAGCTGGTTTTTCATTGCATACGTTAAAGTTTTACAATACTAAGGGTTTTACAATAATAGGTACTCACCTAATTAATCATAAGTAGAACTAATACATAGCGGAAGTTTTTATACATTCTGATTAGGGAGGTATAACCTCTAGGGATTCTCTAAGTTATCGGGGTCATCGCAGTAATAGTCATAGGGGTCCTCCTCTTGACCCAAATCTAAAAAAAGGGGTTATAAGAGCAAGGATGAGTATTCACAATACTCAGCAAGTTATCATGGAATATGTTATGCATTGGCATATAGTAGGGTTCTTTGCAAAAAGCAGTAATAAACAATCTGGAAGAATTATAGCAAAAATTTATAACTACGTAGACTTTAAATTTCTATCCGGGGTACCATATGAGTCCCGGTACTCAATTCCATGAGTATGGCTTTTCGAATAGTTTCAAAGATATTCTACTGCAGCAGATGTACGCTTTACCCGCAGTCCACGACTTGCTGATAATCATCAGCTTTAGTCATGGCCCAATATTAGGTTATTAACAATTGTGGCACCTGTTCCATGAACTTATATCCTCATATGCTTTGAACGTAATGTTAACAGTAGCAAGAGGAGTTCTGGCGTTCCCGAGGTATTTAAGGGGAACTGGTCGTATGACACCACGTCATCTCGATCAGGGTTTAGAAATATACCATATAATTTATACTCGAGTATCACAAACCATTTACCTATACATGGTAATGGTTAAATTTGCCCTTCGCGGCTATAGTTGCCTCCTGCACGAGGACTTAAAAATAAGAACCACTATATAGAGGTACCACATTGCTAATTAACATAATATCTAGGTCTGTCCCTATTCTAGAAACTGCGGTCGTACCCGTTCGTTCGACATAAGTACCTGGTGATAATTATATTGATCGAGACAGTACTAGCCACCCGGAAATCATCCAATTCTAACGTACTGTCCCAACCTAAGTATAAGATATTTTAACCAGATTGTAAGCAAAATAAGCAATACTAAATTATTTGGGTTTCTATGGTTAAATTGTGCATGTAAAATAGAGTATTGAATAGAAGGCTACAAATAAATAATTTGTAAAATATAGGCTTAAATGATCAAAAGGTATATAGTAACTTGCCTCGCTCGATGTCCTAAGATTGACTGATATTATCTAGTATCTCAGAAGAATCCTCAAGACCTAGGGTTAGACATATAAAATTCAAATTCAAAAAGGATTCAAATAAAATCCAAAAAAATAAGAAAAATAGGGGAAATAAAATAAAATAGAAAATAGCAAAAGGGGTCCCAAAAGATAGAGAATGATTTTAGAAGAATTTTGGTCCAAGTTTCACTAGAATTGGATCTATATTTTAAAAGATAAGGGCTTCTAAAGTTTGAAAATCAATTAAATGTGAAATGGCACTGTGTGCGGGTCCCACCTGTCAGTCTCTCTCTCTCTCAATCTTCTCTTCTTCAACCTCCAGCTGTTCCCGAAATGCGGTCGGCGGCGCTAGGGTTTGGGATTGTGGCGGCGATAGAGGAGAAAAGGGGGTGCGGCCGAGGAGGGGAGCGAGCTAGGGTTCTCCGGCAACGGAGAGTGGCGGCGGAGGGGTTAATTTGGTGTGTGGACGGGCTAGCGGCTAGGGCGGCGGTGACATGGTTAAGCCGTGAAGGCGATCAAGGTGATACGAGTTATACATGGCTCGGGGAGGGCTCCTAGAGCATCTACGAAGTTCCTAGAGGGATTTAGGCAGCTTGCCGACCTTCGGCGGCGGCCGTGCTCACATCGGCAGCCTAGAGGGTGGCATGGCAGAGTAAACCAATTGCCAAAATGGAATCTAGGGAGTATATAGATGGTTAAAACGGAAGAACTTATCGAGATAAGCTGAGATGAAGAATTGCGGCCGGAAAAACTTCGCAGCGGCGAAGAACAGAGCAGAGCAGGGGCGACGGTGCTTGGCTCGGTGCGGCGAGGTAAAGCTCGACACAGGGCTTCGGTTAGGACTTAGTATGCTAGAACATGGTAGGATATAGGCGTTCTAAGGGGTATTTAGGGTGGAGGATGGATGGAGGGGCGTGAAGTCGATCACGCACAAGGTGTTCGACTGACGGGCGAGAGTGGTTGATGAAATGGATTGGGGAAGCAGAGCTTCAGGGTTGTGGGGCTATGGTTGTTGTTGATTGATGATGGACTAGGAAGGGATTGGGGTCCTATTTATAGGGCCAGGGGTAGTGGATGAGCTCGGACGGCATCATCGCCATGTATGAGCTCGGGAATTGGATGTGGCAAAGGTGGCAGAGGCTGCGAGAGGGCGGGCAAGATCAATTTGAGTGGCGGGAGGCCACGTTCGAATACTTACCGGCGACGGATTGACTTGACCGCGGGTAGAAACGGCTGGCGACATGTTAGCGCCAATCCGGGCACGACGCGCGGCGGCGGCGAGGGTTAAAACGGCCGGCTTGGCAGTTACTGGTTTGAATTGTTAGAGGGGAAACCACTGTCTATCTTCAATTCAACCGTGCGGTAAGTCATGGCGCGATTTACCCGGGGTAGAATCAAAATCCGACTCGGCGGCGGCTTTGGATGGGAGCGCACGGCGTCGCGCGGCGATTCCTTGCGGCGGAGGTCGTCCCGGCTTTGTCGTTGTCAAGATTGGTGCGGTGGCGGCGGTTTGAGGGCATCGAACGGCCGATGGCACGCCAAGGCGATCGGGCATGCGCAAGCGGCCCCGAAGCTGACGTGCGGCGACACGGCGAGCGGCTAAGTCGGATGCCCGGGCGGCGCGCGCAAGGGGAGGAGAAGGCGAACTAAACCACGGTTTTTGAGTGGGTTCTGGTCCCCAAGGACCCAACATAAACTTTGCAAAAGATTGGGTAGAGGTTGGGCTGTGTTAGCTGGGCTGGGCATTTCATCGAACACCTTATGTGCAATGAACAGTGTTTTTCAGAATTTTTGAATATTTCCCTAGAAAAGAATGAATTTAATCTATGAATTTGAAATGGTTTCACAAGGGTTTGAAGTACAGTAAATTCTCACTATTGACAAGGTAAACTAGGGGAATAATTTAAAGTTTCAAATTGGGAGAATTTGCTCAAATATACAAGAGAAAATTTACTATATGCCACTGAGTTTGTCTCAATTGAACGATTTGCCATCAACATTGTCTATTTCTATAATATACCGGTGATTTTACCAATTGTTCTACAATATGCCACTGGTCTATACATTTTTTTATAAAATGCCCAAAATACCCTTAAAGACATACTATGTTAACAATTGTTTTATATCATTAGAAGTTTCAAAAAAATATGAAATTTTTTGTGTTGCCTTTTTATACAACATGGAGGTTTGTATATAAGTTTCATGTTTTTTTGATATTTTTATTTTCTAAAACAATATATTTTTGTGTAGAATTAAAGATAGTAATTGCTTACACAAAAGATAATAGCATAAAAATAACTTATATAGCATATCAAAGATGATTTATATTAAAAATAACAACACAAAAAAGTATTTTATATAGCATATAATTGATATGTTATATTACAAAAAAAATATAAATAAAAAAAATCTTAAAACTTGTATTACAAACTTTCATATCGTGTAAGGAGGCCAAATAAAAAATTTCATATTTTTTCCAAACTTCTAATGAGATAAATCAATTGTTAACATTATATGACTATAAGGGTATTTTAGGTATATTTGAAAAAGATCTCCAGCCCAATGGCGTATTGTAGACTAATTGATAAAGTCGCCGATATATTGTAGAATAAGATAATGTCAGTGGCATATTGTTGAACTGGGATAAACTCAGTGGTGTACAATAGATTCTCTCAATATACTAAGGTTTAGAATAAAGGGAATAGTTAGGGTAAGTTAATAGGGGTTCTAAAGAGGTAACACTTGAACCAAATGAAAATCAACTAGATTTTTAAATTACACTAATCTAGTCAAAAGCCAGCATGATGCAATCAAATTTTAGAGGATCTTACATCCCCTCCGCCGGATCTGGCGGGAGGGGAGGCGGTGGGCGGCGGCGGCGTCCTCCCCTCCACCGGATCCGGCGGGAGGGGAGGCGGCAGGCGACAGGCTTCGGCGGCGGCGTGATGGGAGGCGGCGGGTGGCGGCTGCGCCCTCCCCTCCGCCGGATCTAGTGGGAGGGGATGCGGCGGGCGGCGGTGGCGTCCTCCCCTCCATCGGATCTGGCCGGAGGGGAGGCAGCGGGCGGCGGCACAAGAGGGGCCCGCCGGCGGCCAGCCCCTCTTCCTCCCTTGTAGTTTTTTATTAGATGTTTTGATCGAATTTGGTGACGATTTGTGAATGTTTATCTGTGATGTCAATCGATTTTGGTGACGATTTGTGAATGTTTATCGGTGATGTCAATCAATTTTGGTGATGATTTGTGGATGATTTGGGTATTTGGGGATTTCAATTTGATTTGGGCGCATGGCTACGGTGCTCAGTGAGTTCGGCTCGATTTGAGCCGGCTCTCTTTTTTTTTTCTCGAGCAAAGCTAAAGGTGCCGGTTCTATAACTGTCATAGGTGCCGGTTACTATTATTGGTGCCGACCAATAGGTGCCGGTTGGAAAACCGGCACTTATAGCCGGTTCCCAACCGGCACCACTGACCCTTTTTTAGTAGTGCTCTCACATCATTTCACACTTTTCTTGGAAATTGTGTGGAGGATGCTCTTTGCATGAGGGGTGGCTCATTCTCTCTCATAACTTCTCTCCCCAACCTTATTATTTAATCTTATGTGGCAAATTTAGAGACATGCAGGGGCTTATAGTACTTGCCTTAAAGATATCAGCTTTCTTCAGTCATTAATGCCAACAAAATTCCATGTCCCCCATAAAAATAACTGAATGGTCCAATTTTATATTTTAAACCATGCTTCAAGCCTATCTGCTTCAGCTAAACAAATCAAATTGGCTAATTACGATTTAAGGGAGAGGTTTGAATCATTATGGCGGTGTCACACTGTCTGAATGTGCAGTTCACCACTCTTGTTTTTGGAATTTATATTTCTTCGCCGCACGAAATTAGCAACACAACATATAATACACAACTAGAAATGAATACTACATATATAAGTGGAAATCTCACAGTAAAAGCACCAACTATTATAAGTTCTTAATTTGCAAGGCTCTTATTGCAGAGATCACTAAGTTGTTAATTCATGAAAGAGTTATTTTATATTCAATTTGGGTTATAATAAAATGCTTGATACTCTGATTGCTAAAGTTCTGAAATATATATTGATTACACAAAAATTAAGTTTTAGATTCAAGCATAACCATGGGCCAGTATCCTATACATGCGAACATACAATGGTACAACCTACCTGTTTCTAGAGTGCGAAATTAAGTTGCACTGAATTGACTCCAGGAAATATCTAAGCATACATATTTCAAAAGAAATGGCTTCTCGGTCCTCCCTCCCAATTATTTCACTTAAGTTGTTATAGCTCAAAGTTACCATATATACCTATGGCAAAGAACACGGGAAAGACCGAAAGAATACTGGATTGATTCACTCTGAACAATTACACAACCGCACTAATTACACAAGAGCGATTCAGATGAACCTGCATTGCAGATTCTAGACCTAAGAAAAGATGGTACCGTTGGTATGTAGTATGCATGTTTTGTTGAGTTGTGATCCAAATTTATTTGCACTTAATAAAGGCCAGCTTCTACCATAGTGGAGCGGAGGCCCGGGTTCCACCATATATATATATCTTGTAAGCTGCCGTGCAGCGATGTAACCTCACCTCAGATATAGTGAAGATATTTTGCTGGCTGGCGCCCGTGGTTTTTTCTCTCCTGTTTTGGGAGAGTTTTCCACGTTAAATCTCGTGTCTTCTGTGATTGATCTATTGTTTTTTATCGTTTGTTCGCCTATCGTTTCCTAAGAAGTGGTATTAGAACTTGTTCTCAGATTAGGGTTTCGCGATGGCGTCGATGAAGTATGATCTACCGCTGCTAGACTACAAGACGAGATTCTCGCTGTGGCAAGTCAAGATGCGGGCTGTTCTGGCGCAAACTTCGGATCTTGATGAGGCGCTGGAAAGCTTCGGGAAGAAGAAAACGACTGACTAGACCGCTAAGGAGAAGCGGAAAGATCGTAAGGCTCTGTCGCTGATCCAATTTCATTTATCTAATGATATTTTGCAAGAAGTGTTGCAGGAAAAGACTGCTGCAGAACTTTGGCTCAAACTGGAATCGATCTGCATGTCTAAAGATCTAACCAGTAAGATGCATATCAAGATGAAGTTGTTCTCGTACAAGTTGCAGGAGAGTGGTTCTGTGTTGAACCAGATATCGGTCTTCAAGGAGATCATTGCCGACCTAGTGTCGATGGACGTACAGTTTGATGATGAAGATTTAGGTCTTTTACTGTTATGCTCACTGTCTAGTTCATATGCAATTTTTTGTGACACCATACTTTTAAGCCGTGATGAACTAACCCTAGCGGAAGTTTATGAGGCGCTCCAAAACAGGGAGAAGATGAAAGGTATGGTTCAGTCTGATGCGTCGTCCTCTAAGGGCGAAGCATTGCAGGTCAGAGGCAGATCTGAGTAGAGAACCTACAACGACAGCAATGATCGTGCAAGAGTCAGAGTAGAGGCCGTTCTAAATCCAGAGGTAAAAAGTTCTGTAAGTATTGCAAAAAGAAAAATCACTTCATTGAAGAATGTTGGAAGCTGCAGAACAAGGAGAAAAGGAAATCTGATGGTAAGGCCTCTGTTGTTACCAGTGCTGATAACTCTGATTCAGGAGATTGTCTTGTCGTTTTTGCTGGTTGTGTTGCTAGTCATGATGAATGGATACTTAATACTGCATGTTCGTTTCATATCTGCATTAACAGAGATTGGTTTAGTTCTTACAAGTCTGTGCAGAATGGAGATGTTGTGCGCATGGGAGATGATAACCCACGTGAGATCGTGGGCATTGGCTCCGTTCAGATCAAGACACATGATGGCATGACACGCATGCTGAAAGATGTGAGACACATACCAGGGATGGCGAGAAATCTCATCTCTCTCAGCACACTTGATGCAGAAGGATACAAATACTCCGGTTCAGGTGGAGTTGTAAAGGTATCGAAAGGTTCTCTCGTTTATATGATTGGTGATATGAATTCTGCAAACTTATATGTCCTTAGAGGAAGTACATTACATGGTTCTGTTACCGCTGCTGCTGTTTCTAAAGATGAACCTAGTAAGACTAACCTGTGGCACATGCGTCTTGGACATATGAGTGAACTTGGTATGGCAGAATTGATGAAGAGGAACCTGCTAGATGGCTGCACTCAGGGTAACATGAAGTTCTGTGAGCACTGTGTTTTTGGTAAGCACAAGAGGGTAAAATTCAATACCTCAGTTCATCGCACCAAAGGTATACTTGATTATGTACATGCTGATTTGTGGGGGCCCTCTCGTAAGCCCTCTCTTGGTGGTACTCATTATTTGCTTACCATTATTGATGATTTCGCTAGAAAAGTGTGGCCTTATTTCCTGAAACATAAAGATGATACATTTGCTGCTTTTAAAGAGTGGAAAGTCATGATAGAAAGGCAAACTGAAAAGGAGGTAAAAGTACTTCGCACTGACAATGGTGGTGAATTTTGTTCGGATGCTTTTGATGATTACTGCAGGAAGGAAGGCATCGTTAGGCATCACACCATCTCGTACACTCCACAGCAGAATGGTGTGGCTGAGCACATGAACAGAACCATCATCTCCAAGGCTCGTTGTATGCTGTCCAACGCTCGCATGAACAAGCGTTTTTGGGCAGAGGCTGCTAACACCGCCTGCTACTTGATCAATAGGTCGCCTTCTATCCCACTTAATAAGAAAAGTCCCATTGAGGTATGGTCTGGTATGCCTGCTGATTATTCACAGTTGAGAGTTTTTGGATACACTGCTTATGCTCATGTTGATAACGGAAAATTAGAGCCTAGAGCTATTTAGTGTCTGTTTCTTGGTTATGGTTCAGGAGTAAAAGGATATAAGTTATGGAATCCTGAAACTAATAAGACCTTCATAAGCAGGAGTGTTGTTTTCAATGAATCTGTTATGTTTAATGACAGCTTGCCCACAGATGTCATACTAGGTGGTTTAGATGAGGAGCAGCAATATGTTAGCGTGCAGGTGGAACACGTGGATGATCAGGAAACTGAAATTGTTAGTAATGATGTTAATGATACTGTTCAGCACTCACCTCCTGTTTTGCAGTCACAAGATGAACCTATTGCACATCGCAGAACAAAGAGGAGTTGTGGAGCTCCAGTCCGCCTTATTGAGGAATGTGATATGGTTTATTATGCTTTTAGTTGTGCTGAACAGGTGGAGAATACTCTTGAGCCAGCCACATACACTGAAGCTGTTGTCTCTGGAGACCGTGAGAAGTGGATCTCAGCTATCCAGGAGGAGATGCAGTCTCTTGAGAAGAATGGCACATGGGAGCTTGTGCACTTGCCAAAACAGAAGAAGCCCATTCGTTGTAAATGGATCTTCAAGAGAAAGGAGGGTTTATCTCCTAGCGAGCCTCTGAGGTTTAAGGCAAGGTTAGTAGCAAAAGGTTTCAGTCAAATTGCTGGTGTTGATTATAATGATGTGTTCTCTCCAGTTGTAAAGCATAGTTCAATTCGCACATTCTTCAGTATTGTTGCTATGCATGATCTTGAGCTTGAGCAGTTAGATGTGAAGACAACATTTTTACATGGAGAGCTTGAGGAGGAGATATACATGGACCAGCCAGAAGGGTTCATAGTGCCTGGTAAGGAGGATTATGTTTGCAAGTTGAAAAGATCTTTGTATGGTTTGAAACAGTCTCCTCGTCAATGGTATAAAAGGTTTGATTCATTTATGTTGTCACATGGCTTTAAGAGGTCTGAATTTGATAGCTGTGTGTATATTAAATTTGTTAATGGATCACCTATATACTTGCTGTTATATGTTGATGATATGCTGATTGCTGCCAAGAGCAAGAAACAAATCACTACATTGAAGAAACAGTTGAGTAGTGAGTTTGATATGAAGGATCTTGGTGCTGCTAAGAAAATTCTAGGTATGGAAATCACTAGAGACATAAATTCTGGTTTGTTATTTCTTAGTCAGCAAAGCTACATTAAGAAGGTTCTTCAGCATTTTAACATGCATGATGCAAAGCCTGCTAGTACTCCTATTGCACCTCATTTTAAATTATCAGCTTTATAATGTGCTAGTACTGATGAGGATGTAGAATACATGTCTAGAGTTCCATATTCTAGTGCTGTTGGTTCTTTAATGTATGCCATGGTTTGCTCCCGTCCAGATTTATCTCATGCTATGAGTTTGGTTAGTAGATACATGGCTAATCCTGGTAAAGAACACTGGAAAGCTGTTCAGTGGATTTTCAGGTACCTCAAAGGCACAGCTGATGCTTGCTTGAAGTTTGGCACGACTGATAAGGGGCTTATTGGATATGTGGATTCTGATTTTGCTGCAGATTTGGATAAGAGAAGGTCACTCACAGGTTATGTGTTTACCATTGGCAGTTGTGCTGTGAGTTGGAAGGCAACATTGCAGCCTGTTGTTGCCCAGTCTACCACTGAAGCAGAATACATGGCTATTGCTGAAGCATGTAAAGAATCAGTTTGGTTGAAAGGATTGTTTGCTGAGCTTTGTGGAGTTGATTCTTGCATTAACTTGTTTTGTGAAAATCAAAGTGCTATATGCCTCACTAAAGATCAGATGTTTCATGAGAGGACAAAGCACATTGATATCAAGTACCATTATGTTCGCGATGTAGTCACGCAAGGTAAGCTGAAGGTATGCAAGATAAGTACTCATGATAATCCTGCTGATATGATGACAAAGCCTGTTCCTGTTGCTAAGTTTGAGCTTAGTTGGTATAGTGGTTTAGCCCAAGAGGCTATTTGGCGCCGAAAGTGTTTTTGTCTTTGTTGTGTTCAGGGTGAAGGATTGTTTCATGCTACAAGAAGGAATTTGTCTCAAGGTGGAGTTTGTTGAGTTGTGATCCAAATTCATTTGCACTTAATAAAGGCCAGCTTCTGCCGTAGTGGAGCGGAGGCCCGTCGCCGGTAGGCTCACCATATATATACCTCTTGTAAGCCGCCGTGCGGCGATGTAACCTCACCTCAGATATAGTGAAGATATTTTGCTGGCTGGCGCCCGTGGTTTTTTCTCTCCTGTTTTGGGAGGGTTTTCCACGTTAAATCTCGTGTCTTCTGTGATTGATCTATTGTTTTTTATCGTTTGTTCGACTATCGTTTCCTAACATGTTTGTGTGTGCTAAATAGATTAGTCCATTGGTTTAACTGGACTTATAAAAATGTCAAAAGGTTAATAATGACCTACTAGGACAGAGTTGAAACCCAAGAGTATCTAACGAGTATATTGTTCTATGAGGTCTTTATTATCTTCTGCTTTGGTAATTAATCACACCCCGAGAACTTCACCTCTCTTATCTATTTGAGCACCCTCTCGCTTCTCACTGTATGATAGTGCCCTTATTAGTTTGTTTTGCAGTTGAACTCAGATTGCACTTGATCCTTAATTTATAACGCATCATCCAAATTGTTAGACCGTTTTAGTATATGATATATAGTTAACGCATCATCCATATTGTTAGACCATTATTGTAGTATAGGATAGTAAGAGGAATATTAGGATAGATTGAATTGTATTTTTATCTTCCTCATTTCCATTCCTTCCTAATCTCTATCTATTATACTCCCTCCGTATTTTAATGTATGACGTCGTTGACTTTTTAATCAACGTTTGACCATTCGTTTTATTCAAAATTTTTATGCAAATATGAAAATATTTATGTTATGCTTAAAGAACATTTGATGATGAATCAAGTCACAATAAAATAAATGATAATTACATAATTTTTTTAATAAGATGAATAGTCGAACGTTAGATAAAAAGTCAACGGCGTTATACATTATAATTAAAAAATGGAGGTAGTACTATATTTCAGGGGAACATAAGCACTATCAAGCAAATGGAGCCGATCATCACATATGTCCACGCCGGCCGCCCTATATATATATTTTGAATATTATTCTTTAACTTCCCACAATGAAATGTTCAAAAGGTAAAAAAAAATTCAGTTGTACAAAGCTTACTTCCAAACACTTCAGCCCCATGTT
Organism: Oryza glaberrima; assembly: GCF_000147395.1. Lineage (NCBI taxonomy): Eukaryota > Viridiplantae > Streptophyta > Magnoliopsida > Poales > Poaceae > Oryza > Oryza glaberrima. The sequence continues at coordinate 11,485,527 of NC_068331.1, forward strand.
TATTCCTTTCTAAATCTCACCTTTCAGTCAACATCGACAAAAAATGAAACCCTTGAAAACAAGGATAGGATCGATAGATTTCTCTTTGGAAGTATTAAGAAAGAAATGTTCCTTTTACATCAACGAGAGAAAGAACTGTTCATGAAAGAAGGACGAGATTTAATTACTTTCAAACATGCCATATTACAATACTAGATTCTAAAATACATGCATGAAACATAAATACCAAATAAAGGTGGGTCTTCAAAGCTCTCACTACTACACCACCATTGAAGCAATTACATGTTCAAGCAAATCTGTCATACATGACTTATTTAGCACACACAAACATGAATATTATGTACCATTCAACTGCTTCTTAGTGCCAACCACCACCACCATATCCTCCACCGTAACCCCCACCACCACCGTATCCACCGCCGTATCCACCTCCGTATCCACCTCCGTATCCACCACCATATCCACCGCCATATCCTCCACCCGAACCCCCATACCCGCCACCATACCCACGTCCATATCCACCACCGTAGCCACCACCATACCCAGGATGACCATATCCTCCACCGTACCCACCACCGTACCCAGGACGACCATATCCTCCACCGTACCCACCACCATATCCATATCCTCCACCAGGGTAGTATCCACCTCCCCACTTTTGATCCTCAACCCCTGGCCCTCCCATAGGTTTTACGTTCTTTTCCTCAGATTCTGCATACAAGAAAAACTATCTTTTAGTAATCAAGCTTAATCTAGATATATACAATTCACATCCAAACATAGCAAACAGCATCAACACATGAATTGGTCTTGAAAATATAATTCGATTGCACTAAAAAATCCGTAATTCTTTTGGCGGCCAACTAATTTCTTTGGCGGTAAAAAAACAACCGCCAAACTTAAATATATTCTTTGCGGTTCTAATTAGCTGCCAAATAATTAATGGCTCAGAACTTTAATGCAATTCATTGGAGGGAGGGCATGGAGAGAGAGATAGAGATCTGTGTTGCAAACCATTGGCTTCAGTGAGCTCTCTTGCATGAGCTACATCATCCAGGGAGAACATGAGTAGGGCAGCCAGGAAGACACCAAGGACAAGAAAATTCTTGAGAGCCATTTCTGACGATGACCAGTTTGAGCCAGCTAGCTTGCCTGTGATGAGATGATCGTACTCCACATTGTGCTCTATTTATAGGCTCAGCAATGGATGCATGCAATATAATCCTGTTGCTATCAACGGATTAATGGAATGGACCAAAATTTCTACTATATTCAATATCTATTGCACTAATACAGTTGGACGTTAGAACTAAGATCGAGCTGTATTATCTTTCATCATCATCTTAATCAATTCCTATAGCCAGTTGAGTACTGAGGGTGCTGACCTTTATTATCTGTGGATTTATTATTTATTAAGATCACGGAACATATCTTCTTTGTATGCACTCAACGAGCTACTAACAAATCAAACGCTGCTACTTAAGAAACACAACAATCTGTAGGGTATTTATAGGTAGTAGAATCAATTTATGGTCTTTTTTTTTTAACTAGGAGAGCATATGAGCTCCCCCATTTCCATTAGCAGAAATACAGAAACTACAGAGTATTCAGGAACAGAAGAAAGAAAAAAAAACATATCATTCTTCCCTCCACTCACCAGGTAACATCCCACATTCCCACCAAGGGTGGGAAGAGGGTTCGGATGAACATTTTCCCAACCCATCTCTCTTGTTTTTCGCGCGCACGCCTTTCAAACTGCTAAATGGTGTAGCGAAAAGTTACTTAAAAAATCAAATTAATCTATTTTTGAAAAAAATAGCAAATACTTAATTAATCATGCACTAATGGATCGCTCCGTTTTCCGTGATCACTGATCCGGATGGGAACTTGTTGTAGCGAACACAGAGCCATCCACTAATTAAGTAGGTAGAGTTTTAACACACTAAAAAAACATAGTTGCAACACTCCCAGGAGGATAACCAACAGGCTTCAGACTACCATAGTGAGACAAAGGCTTTGATTGTCCACAGCAAAAGAGGAGCAGGTTTTCAGAAGCAATTCGAGAGGGAGCTGCAGCATTCATCCCATCAGTCTTCCTGCCTTGAAGATCCATCCATACTTAGCATTGTAGATCTCATTTGCCACCCGTATTAGCACTTAGCAGTTGTCCCCCCCCCCCCCCCCCCCCCCTCCAGCAGTCTTCTTCTTGTTTCTTCCTCAGTCTGTAAAATTGCCAATACAGGCATACAGTTAGCCACCTGTATGAGCTTTTTTAAGGTCTTAATTAATGACTTAGATTATCTAATGGCGCAGGCAGTTGGGCAATATTGACACGAACGTGCTAGAAACTCTAGTTTGCCTACCCTGCATGGAATTGAACCGTTAGATATATTTGACTCAAAAAATGGAACTAAGTCATCATCTTCATTTGACAATGTATGTGTTCTACGGTACAAGTCCACGAAAAGGATAGGAGACAATTCCAGTGAAGAAGATATGCAGTGATAATCATTGAGCAGTAGCTTGCTAGGAGTAAGAAGTAGTATATGCCACTGATGCCTAACATTGATGGTGTTTACTTTTATAATTGACTTCACATAACGATTTGTCTGTGATCTTGATCACAAATTAAATCCAGTGATGAAGTCAATATGCCCTTACTCATGATTATTTTTGTTTTTTTTCCCTTTAACCTTTCTGACGAATGCCCAGCTCACTCAATTGGCTATAGGATTGAAGGCAAATTGAGATCAAAAGGACAAAAACATATATTCAAAAAGAGAAGATTGAGGTGTGATCGGATGGATATGTGATGTTGGATGTGGGTGCTTATCGGAGTAGTCAGAGAATAACTATTAGAGGGCTTTTAGAGTTATACACTATCGATATTAATTGTTGGGTCTCAACTACCCGTTTTAGTAGGACACCAACTAAATAGGACTGACAATAGGATTCGTATTATAAGATTAATTTTTAAACCTTGTTAAAATTTATGTAAACTAGAAAAATTACGTGTTGCAATGGGTGAAGGCTATTTTAATTTTATTATAGTTATATGGTTTAGTTAAGATAAAATTCACTTTGAGAATTCGCCTGGATATATATTTTTTCTAGAAAATCATGAGCTACAATTAAGAGTCCGATCATCTCAAGTTAGCATGTAAGTTTTTCTAAAGAGATTTCTTATACAACTGCTCCTGTATTTCTAAAAGCAAATGAACTTAAAACCCGACTCAAATACATATATGTATTTCCAAAAGCGAACAAATTTAAAAACCAACTCATACACGGATTATGTACCAAAGTACCGGCAAAAACATCTTCAATTTTTATAATAGTTTCACTGTGAGAATTCGCTTGGATATATATTTTTCTAGAAAATCATGAGCTGCAATTAGGAGTCTGATCGTCTCAAGTTAGCATGCAAGTTTTTTTAAATAGATTTCTTATATGACTCTTCTTGTATTTCCAAAAACGAACGAACTTAAAAACCGACTTATACACGGATGACGTACCAAAGTACTGGCAAAAACATCTTCAATTTTATAATAACTAGAAAAAATGCCCGTGTGTTGCAACGGGTAAAGACTCTTTTTCGGTGATACAACAACTATTAGAAGCCGGAAGCCGAACAATAAATTGAAATATTGGGATCACTATACATTATAATTAAAAAGGTTAATGACTATCATTTCTTAGTTTTGGACCGAAACGTTATTCCTTCCTTTCCTTTTCTACCCTAGCCCAGTTCAATACCTCCCTATGCTCGGCATGTATCTCTTCGGCCCAACACACAAACGGACCCAAGTCACAAGCTCAAGTGGAGTCGTAGGCCCAACTCACACTGCCTAGTTGGATGTTCAACCTCCGGAAGACATCCCATGCATGCATGATGCCAGTGCCGATCCTCATCATCAAATTTGGCTGAATCTTTTTCGATCTCCTAAAATTGGTTGAGGGCTTTTGACCACTCGATCACCTATTTCCGTTTTCCCCAAAATCAGAGAGAATTCGCAAAAATCAGGATAAAAAGGCGAAGCTCGCTGGTCGATCATCGTTTTAACAGAGATTAAATTCAACAAATTAAAACCGAATTGAAAGGAGAAATCATGGGGAAAATAATGAGTTAGGAGTAGGGTCTCTATTTTTGCGGTCAATAATAGGAGGAAACGTACAGCAGGCAAATCTATATCGCAGCGGCGCTAGGGTTTGGCCCGGGCCCTGATAGCGGTGAAAAAGGGTGATTGGATCAGACCAAGTGGAAAAATACGGTGATGAAAAAATCGGATGGATAAAAAAAAAGCCTAATCGGACATACAATAAACCGGCGAAAAAAATAGACGGACAAAAAAATATTCAATTAAACCGAAAATCGATTCAAATACGGATGACGTACCAAATTGAATATAAAATAAAATAAATTTATATGTACTTATATTTTCATTTGTTGGCGAAGGAGCACTCGACCGATCGATCAGACGCCTGCCATTGACGATATAATACTTCTCTAATTGACGTGTGAGTAAGTACGTACGTACTAGCTAGCTAGTCTACTGTGTATCAGTGCATCTATTCCATTTTTGCCGACCATTAATTTCAAGGAGATAGCACATATACATCAGTCATCGAGTATACGTACTCAGTCAAGCGCAGCACCCTGCATGCAGTTGAAGCTTGATTTCCGTCCCCTTCATGAATTGAATACGTATTACCGAGGACTGAAAAATTATCGAATTAATTAAGTCTTGGTTTGACAATGCAAATACGTACATCTCACTAGTGGACTACATCATTCTGATTATTAATTAGCATAGAAGCTCCTAGAAAATGTCCAAATGTCTACACATTTAAAATGAGGTAATATCTGGGGTGGTGAATATGTGATCTCATCTACAATAATTTCAATACTCTTTTTTTAGGAAAATATAATACCCATTTAAAAGAAGTGATGATGGTGTGACACTGAATGTATCACTCACTTATTGTCACTGTAATACACCTTTAAAAGAACGCAACGTATTTGCGGTGGTAGTGAATCTGTCACCCCACATGCTCCATTGTAATACACATTTGAAAAGAAGCAGTCGTGGTAACAGTGAATCTATCACCCGCCTGCAGATCACCCTTGTAATAGCCACATACAAAATCACATTATCATAAATATTCCCTATAGAAAGAAAGAAAAGTAACATATTTTATGAAATATGGAGGATATATTTTTGTTCAGTTTTCATACATTATTATAATATTATAATTTACTTTGTCAAGGAGTGATCCTCTCTAGCGGGTGATCGAGAGATCCCCTTTTATGAGTTCGGCCGGAGGAAAGGGCTCGCTGATCGAGATCGTGTATCCGCCTGGAGTTCCGCGAGATTGCGCACGGGTGCCAAGATTATACAGGTTCGGGCCGCTATGGAGCGTAATACCCTACTCCTATGCGTAGGATTTTTGGCTGAGTGTACAAAGGTTCCTAAACCCCTGGAGAGCACTCTCGCTCTTCCTCTCCTAGGGTTTAGGCTAACTGAGAGTCGTCCCTTTCCTAGGCGGGCAAGGTCCTCTTTTTATAGTTCAAGGGGTTACCACATGCACCGCCTCTACCTACCCCTTCACGGGAGGGGGACCCATTCTACTTAGACCGGACCACGATCCGTGCCTTCGCCTGGAAGCTAAGCAGTTGTCCGTCCTCGAGTAGGGCCCAGCGCCGCCCCCCGCCTGACACGGGGGACACCCTTGTCATTTCTTCTTAAATGAATGAAGACTTGTGGCGGTCCTTCTCACGTGGAGGGGGCTCTAGATGATGACGTTCAATGGGACGGGGCATACCTGCCCCCACTCCGCCGAGTATAGGGTGGAACGTGGGGGCACTACCGTCCGTCCGATCGGACGTGACCGGCGACAGGCTGGTCACAGTCTGGTCACGCCTGATTGACATGGGTCAATCGGGCAACACCGCACGTCCGCCCTCACCGCATTAAATGCGGTGAGGGACGGTTGGGGCGCCGCGCATTGATGGCAGTTCAGCCTGAGTCTCCGCTCCACTCTTTCCCCTCGCCACGTGGCAGCTGGACGAGGGCCTCGGGGCGAGGCAGCACGAGGGCCCGAGGGAGGTGACGTGGCACCCCGAGGCCCCCCGGCTGCCTCCGCGTCGTCCGAGGTGTGGGGGTGGGCCAGGCTGTAGGGCCGTGTGGCTGGACGGGATGGTAACTCCCCCATACTTCGTATAACCTGGGCCCATATCACTGACATACTTTATCAGTAACAAAGCATGGAAATTCTAATAGTTATTGATAGATGGAGAAATAGATTTTCATTTAAATTACTGCATAGATTCCGGGGTGGACCAATAAATAATCTGAGACCCAAAGTTTCGGCCATCTCATTGCACAGGTTGGATCAAACTAGCTCGTAGTGATACAGTGGAAATTTGGAGTATGCAATGACCCATTTGTCCTTACTCATTTGGCCATGGTGCAGCAGCTTGTGTAAGGCCTGGGGTTCCCATATATATTCCGTTTTTACTAAGTGAAACCCACATGCATTCCATATATTTATTAGCATGTACTCCCTCCGTTTCAAAATGTTTTCCGTTTCAAAATATTTGACGCTGTTGACTTTTTTAAGTATGTGTTTGACTATTTGTCTTATTCAAAAAATTTAAGTAATTATTTATTCTTTTCATATCATTTGATTCATTGTTAAATATACTTTCATGTACATATATAGTTTTACATATTTCATAAAATTTTTTTAATAAGACGAACGGTCAAACATGTGATAAAAAGCCAACGGTGTCAAATATTTTGAAACGGAGTGAGTAGTAGTGTACTGCTGTCTTTATTACAATGTGCCAATGGAAATTTGAGTTTGCCTACACGTGCTTAGTCAAGTACAAATGCATCCAGCAATTAGGAACTGATGAATAAGCCGGCCGGTGTATATGTGTCAAGGATGCAAGAGGTAAAGAATTGTACTGCTAAGTTTCTCTTGCACTAACAGAGACTTGATAAGCATCCGTCAAAAATTTAAACCTTATCTCGCTCAGTATGTGTGTCTTCTTAAATATTTGAAATTGGAGAAAAGAATCATATACACAGATCTTTATATATCTTGAAAAGTGATTTTGTAGAATCCCATTACAAAATTAAAGAGTTTTATAATGAATGAAATTAGAGGATCAACGATGTATTTAAAAATATTTTCAATGTCTAATACAACATGTAACTATGTATTTTTGAAATTTCTCGATCTCAGGAGTAGTATACTAGCATGATGCATGATACTTCCTCTGTCCTCTAAGTTTATTTTTAGCTCATTTTATTTATCCCAAAATAAGTTTACTTTTAGAGTGATTATTACGTCGAAGTTTGTAAAAGTAAAAATGTATTAATTGAATTCGGAGTATACAAAGTAATAAATCGCATCGAGATGATAAATTAGGGGTATTCTAGTTTTTTATTTGTATTGATATGTATGCAATATGTAAAAAATAAACTTATTTTGAGTTAGACGGGGGTAGTACCGCACAGCAAACTGACCTTGATTTCACCAGCCGAACGTGTGAAATAAAATGCACGGCTTGTGATGGCTCATGTGCAGTAGAGCAATTTTTTTGTAGTACTCCTATGATGTACGCTAATCTGCAACGGTTTGTACTAATAAATTGTCATAACCGTTTGTTTTTCTAATAATAGAATATAATCCCGGCCTTTACTCAAAGTTACAAGCAATTATTACAGCAATTCAACAAAACACATGCCTAGAGAAACAAAAGCACACACAAACTACTAGAAACTTCCACAACATAACAAGATCACAAAATTATTGAATTCTATTTACGAATCTCCATCCAAAGTTGGCAAACAGTTGTATAACCATTGACTCAAGTTTACGACATACAGCTTCCACTAACTTGATTTCTTCATCATAATTTAATAGTTGAGCCCAATACCGGAATCAGTATGTTGCTCTGAAAAGAACCTGTATATAGAACATAGATGGTGATTTTGTCAAAAACCATATCATTAATACACAACTATATAGCCCAACATATAGCGCATGCTCCAACAAGAATAAGTTTGCTAGTATTTTTTTATCAACCCCCACTAGCCAATTTAAAAAATATGAGATATACTATGAGGAGTATATAAACCAGTAGTAAAGTGTAGAGGTCTCCAAAGATTTTATGCAAGAACAACATTTCAAACTACCATGCCAATTTCTCCTACATAAATTGTCCTTTATTAAAACAACCATTTAGGTACGTACCACATAAAAATCTTGATCTTAAGAGGTATCTTAAGTTTTCATATAATCTTTTTTCTCTCAATGTAGCAATTATTATTTAAAGCGAAGTACATAGACCGAACCGAGAATTGACCATTTTAATGAAAATTCCATCTAAATATATCATTCTTCTCTATCAAATGAATATATACAATTGAAGCACGTAAATTATGCTAATTATTTAAATTATGTGTTACTAAAGCTCACCTAAAATAAACATTCAGTGGAACAAAAGATATAACATTTGCAATTGAGGAATTTCTCCTACGAACTAGGGATGAAAACGGAGCGGATAGTTTCCGTTCGCTCCGGACAAAAACAGATACGGATACCTTTCGGATCAGATAATTCTCGGATAGTTCGGATACGGATACGAATACGGATATTTTCTCCTGGATACGAATACGAATATGGTATCAGGGTTTCCGTCGGATACGGATAATAATTCGGATATCCAGTGAACAGTGCTATTCGGATATCCGCAGGATCCATGAGACATACCCCATTTCTTTTTAACTCTATAACCTTCAATATACCTTTATAGATTTTAATAGTAGTTTATCTCTTAACACTAGTCCATACTATTAATATTATTTAAATTTTAAAAAATATTTATAAATTATACCTCATTTTATATAAAATGAGCTAATTATATATGTTGATATTTGTTTCTATTAGAAGTTGAGTTGGTTTTGGTGTTCCGAGAAAAATTTGTTTCCGTATTCGTGTCCGATCATATTCGATTCTTATTCGTATTCGAGATAATCCGTATTTGTTTTCGTATTCGAGCTATCCGTATTCATTTTTATATCCGGTAAAAAATATGAAAACGAATATGGTATGAGCATTATCCGTCCGTATCCACTCTGTTTTCATCCCTACTACGAACTATAGCATATAACAACAGGTACCTATTTTTAAAAGAATAGTTCCCTAACCAATTTAAAAGAATATAACCGTTTGTTTAACTGTTAGAGATCATATATCGTTACTTCGAACCGTTACGAACATTACAGATTGCTGTTTATGCAGTAGTAGTGTTTGCTTAGTGACGGGAGCCCTTCTCGACACTAAGGCTGTCCGCTCGATTGAGATGGCCTGTCCCGTGCGTGCTAGTGGCTGTTAATTAGTAGCACATTGAATGCATGCAGAACAATCTATTCTGGCTCTCAATAAGGGCAACATATCCTATGCACACAGTCCCTCACGTGTACACACGTGCACACCAACTAAAAAATGTCACCAAAAAATCTAGAAAAAATCATACACATACTTTAAATTGTATTACACCTAGGGTTAAAATCTTAACGTCAAATTCATTATATTTTAGCCGTAACAAAAAAAACAAAAAATCTGACAGTTTTAAGGTTGCAATTTTGTCAGAATTTTATCTTTTTTGTTATTCTCTATGTAGAATGAATTTGAAGATGCGACTTTGCACGTAGATGTAATACTATTGAAAGTATATGTATGAATTTTCCTAGAATTTTTTGTGATAATTTTTAGTTGGTGTACACGGTGTGTACACGTGAGGGCCTGTGTGCATAGGATACGCTCCCCTCAATAAGAGTACATCCACAGATAATAAAGGTCAGTACAGTCACTACTCACTACCCTCTCCGTCCAAAAAAAATACATATTCTTTGTCCAGATTCGTTGTACTAGGATATATCACGTCGTAGTACGAGGTTGATTTTTTTTAGACAGAGGAAGTACTCAACTGGCTATATGAATTGTTTAAGATGATGATGACAGATACCAAAGTGCAGCTCAATCTTCGTCCTAACGACCTACTGTATTAGTGCAATACTCCCTCCGTCCCAAAAAAAAAGACAAACCCTGGTTTCCGTGTCCAACGTTTGATCGTCCGTCTTATTTGAAAAAATTATAAAAAAATTAAAAAAACAAGTCACGTATAAAATATTAATCATGTTTTATCATCTAGCAACAATGAAAATATAAATTATAAAAAAATTTCATATAAGACGGACAGTCAAAGTTGGACACGGAAACCCATAGTTTGCCTTTTTTTGAGACGGAGGGAGTATATAGATATTGAATATAGTAGAAACTTTTGTCCGCTCCATTAATCCCTCTGATAGAAACATGTATATAGCAATATAACGCATGCATACATTGCTGACTGCCGAGCCTATAAATAGAGCATACTAGTATGATCGCCACATCACAAGCTAGCTATCTAACTGATCATCAGAAATGGCTTTCAAGAAGTTTTTTCTCCTTGGTGTCTTCCTGGCTGCCCTGCTCATGTTCTCCCTAGATGTAGCTCATGCAAGAGAGCTCACTGAAGCCAATGGTCTGCAGCACAGATCTCTATCTCTCTGATATCTCCCTGCCCCCCTCCAATTGCTTGCACTAAGCATTAAGCCATTATCTATTTTACTGTGATAAGCAAAACACAACTAAGAATTACATTTTCTGATGAGGGAATGTTAGGTCCCGATATTTCGATAGATATTGATAAACAATCGATTTAGGCAGAGTCACGACACAACTCGATCCAGCTTCTGAACGAACACATTACTAAGCCCCGCAATCGCAGCACCACGCCGAAACCCGGTTGACCTCGCTGAGAAGGCTAATCCCTGCATGCGAATCGAAGAACACAAGCAAGAACAAGATAGATTGCAAAACAATTGCATATGAATGATTAAGCACTCGAATTTGGAGTTCCACAAATCGATCTAGCAGCGAAACTGTTCTTGACAGAATAATCTAAGCAAAACCTGACTCTAAACGATGACGGCAAATGAATAAAAATGATTAGGGACGTCCTAGGGTTGCCCTACGGCGCACACCCCCTTGGGCTAAGCCCACGACAAAATAACAAGACCTAAAACACAAATCAGATTCGGACTGGATGAGATACGTGGCTTGTTTTGCAGATTCCCGGTAGCTCGGTAGGAATTTTGATGTGGGACCAAAACCATCTGAAATTAGACTGTATAAGCTTTCCAACAAGTACTCATGGGCCCCAAAATTCCTTCTAGATCAGCGGCTAGGTTCGTTTGAAGTTGATGCTGTCAGGAGGCCCGAATCCGAATCCAAAACATGTAGAACTTTATCTCTTATCTTCTATGGACCAAAAGTGACGTGGTGAGATGGAAGTGGACTTGGAGAAGGTCTTGGTTTGGTCCCTAATCAACTTCTTCAATCATCCATGCATTCCTTACGCTCAGTCTCTTTTCCTTTCGCCCAAGCAAGTACCTCTGCAAATGAAAACACACAAAACTCATTGCGTAGTAACGTTTGTTCAAATATATAACAAGTAAATCTAATGTAGGACATATGCACCTTTGGTAGATTAATACATAAGGTAGTCTTGGTTATATCCGAGATAATTGTGTCCTCATCATTTTGAATGCTAATCCATGTGTTTATGCGGTTTGCTATGTTTGGATGCGAATTGTATCTAAGTTAAGCTTGATTACTGAAAGGTAGTTTTTAATGTATACAAAATCTGAGGGGAAGAACGTGAAGCCTACTGGAAAGCTAGGGGTTGATGATCAGAAGTGGGAAGGTGGATACTACCGTAGTGGAGGATTTGGATATGGTGGTGGGTACGGTGGAGGATATGGTCGTCCTGGGTATGGCAGTGGGTATGGTGGAGGGTATGGCTATCCAAGGTACGGTGGTGGTTATGGCGGTGGATATGGATGTGGGTATGGCGGCGGGTATGGAGGTTACGGTGGAGGGTATGGTGGCGGGTATGGAGGTGGATATGGAGGTGGATACAGTGGTGGAGGAGGTTATGGCGGAAGATATGGTGGTGGTGGTGGTTGGCACTAAAAGTAGTTGAATCATACATAATATACATGTTTTGGTGTTAAATAAGTCAAGTATGACAGATTTGCTTGAATAATGTAATTGCTTCAATGCTAGTATAATAGTGGGAAGTTTGAAGACCTACCCTTTTTGATATTCATGTATTCTAGATTTTAGTATTGTATCATGGGATGTCTGAAAATAATTACGTGTTGTCGAAGGAAAAATAATGATTCTTCCTTAAGCATGTGTTTGGTTGGAGGGATTTCGAGGGTTGGGTTCAGTTGAACCCATTTTTATAGGCATTTGGTTGTGGGGCTAGATGGGATGGGTTGACTCGAAAAGGGAATATCCCCATCATATTTGGGTTCGGCTCATCCAAAAAAACTGGAAGCCGTGTCGACCCACCTCTCTCATGTAGGTCACGTGAGGAGCACGCGCCCCGGGGGACACAACCATCACATCACATTGCACCGATTCATCCATCCTCGTCTCACCATTTTCCCCGTCTCTCCACCAGATCTATGCCCACAAGAGGCAGCGGCGACCGGGCGTGCGCTGCCAAGCCGACGGTTAGCTAGCAATATGAGAAGGGGCCAAACTATGTGCTCAACTTTGGGTTATTCTGTAGGTAATGTCACTAGCTCTATGTGAGGATGTATCTATATCCAGTTATCCCACCTCCATGCGTCCATTGAAACATGTGATTGGATCATTCCATCTTCTTATTTCCCTCAAATCAAACAAAAAATAGGCTCACTTCATCCCTTTAACCAAATAGAAAATAGACTCATCATATCCCAAAAATTAGGGATGGTCCTAACCCATCCTACCTCGTCCCAAACCAAAGACATGCTAAGTCTTCCAAAGAGGGTTCTCTCACTCCTGTGTTTGTTTGCTTGAGTTCCATATTTAATGTTTTTTTCTGAGAAGTGAGAGTTGGAAAGGATTGCATGGGCCAAAGTTTTTGGAAGTAAGCTATGTACAACTGAATTTTTTTCCTTGTGTACATTTCATTGTGGGAAGTTTAGGTGATGATCATCACCTTGCTTGATATTCCTTCTTGGCACTCTAAAATGAGTCAATGATGGATATGACAAATAAAAGCTAACAACAAAAATGAAAAAAAAAGGCCCACCCCAGTGATATTGCTCATCCTGGTGGTAGCGGTGGCAAAAGCGTGAGAACCGCTAGATCGCTTGCTCTAATACCTTTGAAGGGGAAGAGTTGTACTAGTGCATGTGGTTCGATGTCTCGAGTCTCGTCTCAAGGCTGGTATATAAATAGAGTACAACACGTACAGATAACGAAGGAATGGAAATGACGAAGACTACTACAAATCAATCTATCACAATATTCTTCTCATGAACATATGTGCTACCAGTTTGGATGATGCATTATAATGGATCGAATGCAATCTGAGGTCAAGTACAAAGCAAGCTAATAAGAGTACTGTCCATTCAGTCAGTGTTGTTGGCACCATTTGGGCATTGATTGGAATGCTAATCTCAACTTCACCGAAATGATTGTACTGGCTAGAGTTCATTTTAGGCATAAGGGTTTCTTGGAAATTCTCTTTATTACTTGTTGGCATATTTGGAAGAAGAGAAATATGCTTATATTTTAGAATATACAACCGACTTTTGAAGCCTGAAGAATCCAATTCAAGAAAGAGATTCTTCTGCATTTGTGTAGAATGAAAGATCCTTTAAAATAAATAAATAGTGTTTGATTGGTTACAGCTTCTGTAATCTTCTTGTGTTGCTTCTTTATTTGTAAATAACTTTTTTGGTTTATAAAATTTAGGCTGCTCGGCAAATGCCTGGCAGTCATTCGCAAAAAAAAAAAACTAATAAGAGCACTGCCATATTGTGAGAAGCATGGTGCTCGAATAGATAAATAGGTGAATTTGGGTGGATGTGGTTAACTATGAAAGTAGAAGAGAACAGAGGCCTCATAGAACAATGTACTCGTTAGATACCCTTGGATTGTACTCTCCCCTCGAGTAGGTTATTAATAACATTTTGGCATTTTTATGCTGGTCCTATTGGTAGTAGAATCAATTTAGGTATTTTTATCTTTACTCATGCAATAAATCATATCTATGTATACTATCACCACAACAACTAATATTAAAATACCTTTTTACCTATACTATAACTTATAAATAAATATGGCATAGGTTGTGTTTGATCCCTCATGTTCGTAACTGATTTGTCCTGCATGGAAAACGATGAATAGTTTTTGAGCTTAAAAAATATAAAAATATATAAGTAACTCTTATAGATTTTCTTTAAAAAAACACGGTTCAATAGTTTGGTAAGCATGCACATAGAAAACAGCTGGTGAAAGCTGGTAAAAGGAGGGAAAGAAGAGAAACATGCGTAGTCTTAGACTACTTCTGAAGGTGATAGTACTAGAAGTAGAATACAATCAGTAGAAATCACCATAAATGTTTTATTAACTAATATTTTTCTCCTCTTTAATATGTGCCATTTCACTGGCCTATATTCTGCCGTCCATTAATTTCAATACGTGTGTACTTAGTCAAGCGCAGCATGATTTTGTTTTGACAATGGAAATCGATCCAGCCCTTGTCAAGCACGTATAGAATGCAACATTCACAATCCGACGGACTTAATTATCCAACGACACGCAAGAGGGCAATATGTCACGAACAGCTACTAGAAACTTTATGTGCTTAACCTGTATGGAATTGAGAGATATTTGACTCAAATTGTCGAACTATATCTTCGTTTGACTGTACGTGTGCTACGGTACTACAAGTCCACGGATATTAGACAGTTGCAGTGAAAGATATATATACACACAGATAATCATTGAGTACGTAGTCGTAGTAGCTAGCATTGCTGGTGTTTACTTAATTTGGTAATTGACTTTACATAACAATTTGTCGATGATCTCAACCACAAAATAATTAAATCAGTGATCAACGAAGGTCAATGCACTTAATTATCTTTTTCTTTCCTTTTTTCTTTTCTGGCGACTGCCCAACTGACTCAATTGGCTATAGGAATATAAGGATTGAAGGCAATCTGAGATGAGATAAAAAAAGACAAATTAAAACGAGAAGCTAGAGGTGTGGTCGGAGGTTTGGGTGGTTATCAACAGATTAGTTAGAGAACAATTATTAGAGGGCTTTTAGTTAGGGAGACTCTACTTCTCTAGCTAGATACAATGGGGTCTCAAGTCTCAACTCTTCCATTTTGAGTGTGACACCAGCCGTTTTCATTTGCTAAATATGTAGTGATGTAACACTACTGGAGAAACCATATTTCGTCGGTCGTCCAAAAACCACAATAGTATCGGTTTGAATAGGAACCAGGACTAAAAAAATTTTGATCAATCGGGACTAAAGATCATTTTTAGTTCTGGTTAAAACAAGTTACCAGGTTGAGTCAGGCTCCAATTAACTTTAGTCCTGGTTGGTATAAACAACCAGGACTAAAAATATATCTTTAGTCCCGGATGTTTATCCCAACCGGAACAAAAATCCTCACGAGCCACGTGCGCGCCAAGTCCTCTCTCTCTGGCCTTCCTCTCTCTTTAATTAGTACAGCCCTTATCCCTTACTCTCTCATCTCCTCTCTCATCTCGATCAAATCAATCTCCTCTCCCCTTCCTCCCCCTTCCCCTCTCCTCCCCCTCCCAGCCAAGTCCTCTCCTCTGAGTCTCTCTGGGTCGGCGGCAGGCGGCAGGTGGCGGCCGGTCGGGGTCGGCGACCGCCGGGCTGGGGAGGAGTGCACGGCGGCCTCGCTCTCCCCTCCGCCAGATCCGGCGGCGGCGGTGGAGCGGAGGGGATGACGGCGGCGGCGGCGGCCAGCGGATGGGAGGGCAACGGCGGATGGGAGCGCGGCGATCGGGGTCAGAGGGGATGGCGCGGCGACAAGCGGATGGGAGGACGGCAGCGGCGGCGGCCAGCAATGCCGCGTCCTCTCATGCAGGGATATTTGTCCTTTGTTTTTTTTTTTTTTGAAGAATTTGTGATTCATTGTATAGATTGAGATGAAGAATTTGTGATTCATTTGAACGGATTGAGATGCATAATTTCTTTTTTGAGAATCTGTGATTCATTGCATGGATCTGAGATGTATAATCTGTGATGTATTTGATTTGTAGTATTTGGTATGTTACTTTGATTTGGGGTTTGATTTGGGGATATGCATCCCACTCGATTTTGGAGACAATTAGTTAGGGATTAAGTAGTAAGTAGCAATAAAAACAATGAAAAAAAGAAAATGAAACTAACAGGGATTGCCGCGGGACTAAAGATCGATCTTTAGTCCCGGATTCGTAGTCACAGTTGGAAAACCGGGACTACAAGAGGTTATAAACTAGCAGTAAAAATGATTTCTACATCAGTGTAAGGACTCATACTACAAGATTAATTTTTAAACCTTTAAAAAAATGTGTAAAATAGAATTCCGCACTGAACTCTAACATGAGATTTTGCACCGCATGGTTTAAAATATTTTTTATTATAAATTATAGAAATATTTTATATCTTCGGCCTTCACTGTTAGGTACACAAATTAATTAAAGCGATCAAAACAGTATTGTTGGTGAAGGAGCAATCGATCTATACTATCGGATGCCTAGCTATTGACAATATAACACTTTGACAAATTGACGTGTGACTAAGTACGTACTAGCTAGTCTACTATCAGTAGTACTGCATCTATTCCATTTTTGCCGACCATTTAATTTCTAGGAGGTATCATGTATACATCGGCTTTTTATTTCAGAGCATACTTGCATCGACGGGAAGTAATCGAGTACACGTACTCAGTCAAGCGCAGCACGCTGCATGCCGCGTTGAAACTTGATTTGCGTCACATTCATGCAGAGAATACTTACCTAGTAGTCACCGATCAGGTTCCGATTTTCCTGGTTTTTTGAAATTTTTTTGGTCTCTTCCATTGCTTGCCGCGTGTCCTGCTGATTTTTTTTTACAATTTTCTACTGATTTGGTGACCGGTTGATTTCCTATTGGGGTGACGTATCCGGTGTATGTTACTTGTGGCCAACTTTCTTCACATGGTGCCCACGTACGTGTCGGTGATTTTTTCCATTTTATTTTACGTTGTGTTTTACTTAGCCGGTAACAGCCGGTTATATCTAACGTGCCCCTTCCTGATTCGTTATTTCTTACAGTACACGCAGTAGTATGTTCTTGTCGTTTGTTTTAGCTTGTGAGCTAAGGATTGTTTCTCTCTCCTTATCTTCTTACAGTCCATGCATGGCAAGCTACAACGTTGCACACATCTAGCTAGCTGCTTCTGCTTGCCTCGTGCCGACATGCGCGTGCTGCGTGCTCTCATGCTGCTCATGTGTGTTGTCATGTGTTCTCTTCTTTCCAATGTTTATGCTCCTCCTTGCTCCTTAAGTATGTGGTATTTTTTCTCTCACTTTATTGGCTCTTTCTTTTGCTATTTAAGTCCGACCATCTCGTTGTTTTCCCATACATTCTTCACATCAATATATATTCTTTCTTTATTTCTTCAGTGCTACTTGAGTTGTTTCCTGTGTGTTGTCATACCTTTTTCCGCTGCAATGCATATTTCTTGTTTGGTTGGTGTCTGGTGTACGTGAGAAATGCGATGGCGGGATACTGGGGTAATGTGAGTGTGCGACCCGGACAGTGAAGGGGACGGACCGTAGGTGCGGTATGAGGCGATGCTGGCGTACCGGGTGCAGTCACAGGGGTGACGATCGAGGAACCAGTCGCCCGGACATCATCATGGTTTCCTTCTACGTACGTACTCGATATGGGGTTCGTCCACCCACACCATACTGCCCATGCCTGCCTTCTACGGTGAGCGTCACGCCTACCTTGCCCCCTGCAGCGTCGATATCGTTAAGGTTGATGTGCAGAACATCATCGAGACATTCGGTGTCGGGCATAGACGCATGGTAGTCGCTTCGCGCCACAGCCGCGTGGCCACGCCGCTGTGTTTGTTTCAGCCCACTTCCTCGTTTTCCGCGCGCACGCTTTTCGAACCGCTAAACGGTGTATTTTTTTCAAAAAATTTCTATATGAAAGTTGCTTAAAAATTCAAATTAATCTATTTTTGAAAAAAATTACTTAATACTTAATTAATCATGTGCTAATGGACCGCTCTGTTTTTCGTGTGGGAGAGGGTTCCTAACCCCAGTAACCGAACACAGCCATATTGCAGGCAGCTTCGCCGAGCATGAGCGGATGTGTGCTATGCTGCCATAGAACCAACGAGGTTCCTACGACCACATTTGAGGATTTAAATGAAGCACATTCTGTAAGGCTCGGAAATCAATAGAAGAATAGAGGGTGTGTTTAGTTCACGTCAAAATTAAAAGTTTGGTTGAAATTGGAACGATGTGATAGAAAAGTTGGAAGTTTATGTGTGTAGAAAAGCTTTGATGTGATGGAAAAGTTAAAAGTTTGAAGAAAAAGTTTGAAACTAAATAAGGCCAGAACAAGTAGTAGGTGCGTGAGTCGGGTCACATGCGAGGAGGAGCAGGGACGTGAAGCGTGAGTGGCAGGAAAAGATGGCGCTGGTGTTGAGGTCTCCAACGGTATTACTCGAACGAGCAGTTGGGGCCCTAGGAGCTGCGGGGTAATTGCCGCGAAAATGGTGCTTTTCCTTGTGTTATTGCCGTGGGGTTATTGGATTTGGATTTTGGAGTTAGTCTTTAGTATTTTCAAATTTCCTAATTGTATCTAATTATCTCAATGGTTTGGGATTGTTTTCTCTGCAGAAGGACAAAATAGTGTGCTAGCGTCATAGTTGAGCACTAAACCTTAACTTCACACTGATACTTTTTGCTCAATTGTTGTATGTCATTTTATACAAATGTTTAGGATATATATTTGGCATTTAGTAGTGAACTTTGCGAGTTAAGCGAATTTTGCTATTTGATTTACACATGTTAATCCTTTCTGTCTTGATGTATGGAGCTACTGCACAAGAAATGGC
Organism: Oryza glaberrima; assembly: GCF_000147395.1. Lineage (NCBI taxonomy): Eukaryota > Viridiplantae > Streptophyta > Magnoliopsida > Poales > Poaceae > Oryza > Oryza glaberrima. The sequence continues at coordinate 11,504,573 of NC_068331.1, forward strand.
CTACAGATGTTTCTCTGTCATTTATGTTTTGTCTATTAATATACTTAGTTTTGGATGTTGGATGAATTACTCTTTTCTTGAATATCAGGATATTACTATTTTTTGTCCCCGTGTTCAAATGCTAAGTGCAGATGTCAACTTTGATATATATCTGCTCGGTATTATTTACACTTGTGTGTGACGTTCCTTGGGCAATAATATTATTGGTTTAATTTTCTTTATGTATTGCGTAAGAAGGTTTCGTATATAGACGCAGGGGTTCTTCTAAAAATAGCACTGGATACACACACATTCTAGCATTCAGTCTAAGTGCCTTCTCCAACACAAAAATATGAAATTGTAGTCGTAGCGCACATAAACCTGCTCAAGTTGCCGCGTATGCGACCATGTGTAATATTTAACAGATATTGAGCCACAGTATAAAAAGCAAAACGGTGCACGACAGCTACCGCGCGGCGTTACGCTGTGCTTACCTGTCTAGTTTAATCGATTTTCATCTTAGTTTGATGATGCAGTTGGAAGTCATGGCTTTGACAATGTACGTAGCACTAGGCCAGTTAGTTTAGTGAAAAATATATGCTCACTGATCATATACTAGCTAGCTACTAGTCATTGATATATATATATATATATATATATATATATATATATATATATATATATATATACACACACACACACACACACACATACTAGCAAAAGTGCCCGTGCGTTGCACCGGGTGATTACAAAGTGTGTACAGTGACAAAAAGTGTTATTTGGTTTAGACAATTAATCTGCTCAAAAGAAATTGTTTGTTATTTATTTTAGACAACTAATCTGCTAAAAAAGATGACGGATGAAAATTTGTATCATGAAGAAAAATATTTATTTTTTTTAGGTAAGTCTAATAAAATACCAGTGAAATTTTTATACTCAATGTACTTTGATCTAGCAAAATGCCCGTGCGTTTCACCGGGTAATGATATGGTGACTGAAATTTGATTTGAACTATTTATATGAAAAAAATGAATTGTAATTTAATGAAATATAAAATTTTCTGCAATATTAATTACACTCTTTTAAATTATAGCAAAAGTGGTATTGCGTTGCAACGAAAAGAAAAAACAGATAAAATTGAATTAAAACATAATAAATTCTAATTAAATGAAATACAAAATTTCTAAAATATTTAGGTATTTTTTAAGTAGGTAGGTATATAATTAAATTAATTTATAAGTAAAGTAAGTGTAAGAAATAAAATGTTATGGTTGGATTTAACTTTTATTAAATTTTCTATATTAATTACACTCATTGAAATTTTTTTGGAATTTACATAGCATAATAGCTAATTTTGATAATACAAATATCATTTCAGCATTTATTGAAATGAAAATCTAAACAAAAATCCTTTTTTCTCTATGGACCTTTTTCAGCCCATTTTCTTCTTCAGCCCGCAAGAGAACAAAGTATACTTTATACCCCATACTCCTCCTCTCACTTAGTAGACCGCCGGCCCACGTGCGGCCCAAACCCTCGATCAATCTCAGCCGTTCGTTTTGATGGACGGCTCAGATCAGATTAAAATTGATGAAACCCTAACCCTAACCCTCCACCTCCCCCTCCCCCCCAAGCCGAGGCGAGCCGAGCCGGCCGCCTCTTCCTCCCCCGCCCCCAACGTCCCCTCCCCCCAGCCGGCCAACTCCCCTGCCACCGGCACCGTCCCTCCCTTCTCGCCGGCACGGCGCGGCGATGGCGGGGTGTGGCGGCGGCGCCGCCTTCCCCCACAGCGAGTGGCGGTGGCGGCGGCGCTGCCCTTCCCCGAGCGGCGGCGGCGCCCTCCTCCCCACGAGCGGCGACGGCGGCGGTAGCGGCGGGAGGGCCGGTGACGCCCTCCCCTCCACTAGATCGGGGGGAGGGGAGGTGCAGCGGCGGCGGTCCCGGCGGAGCGGGAGGGGCGGCGGCCTGGACGGCGTGGAGGCGGCGTCGGCGCCGGCTGCTGATTTTTTTTTTTTTTTTGCAAATTTTTCTATGGCTATTGCTAACCGAATCGGATTGTGTATGGACGAAAAACGGACGAAAATTAGATGTGACGACCGGAAAAATACGAATATTTATATTAGTTATAGATATATATATGTGGGACGTTTTACAGAGTCCCCTGCCGCTGTGACCTGTGAGTGGTAGTGTAGTAAGATTATGTGTTAGCGTTGATTTTCATGGGCACTTTAGATATTTTCTTAATTTTGGTAGAAGGGTATTTCAGTAATTTCGTATGTTTTTAGTCATGGGCCGCAAGGCCCAATTGCCGTCCCCATCCCATCGATACGCCGCCGCCATCGCTCTCCCTGTTCATGGCAGCGCCGCCCTCCATAACCTAACGCCGAAAAACCTTCGTCGTGTGTGTTTTGACGATTCTAAATGGACAAGCAACTAATTCCCAATCTCCATAGAGTACATCGTTAAAATCACACTAATAAGAGCAGGTACAATAGCAGGCTATAAGCCAGCTATAAACATGTTTTAAAAAGATAAAGGAAGAGAGAGAATAGCAGCGGGCAGCACGAACTAAGACATACTTTATGTATGACAGGTAGGACCAGGTATTAATAGCATAGTAAGCAACTATTGTATGAATTAGCTATTACTTGTATATAGATAATTTGGAGCTAGTAGTTGGCTATACTATTAAACTTGCTCTAAATATTGTCATATGAGATGCATGAGATTGCTTTGATAGGTCTGTAATGGAGTTTTCGCAAACCTCCTAATCCCCTTATTGATGAACACACATCACGCCCAACCGTGCGGCATTTATGCAGTCCCACTGCCTTATTCGCTCGCCGCTGCAGTAAACCAGGAGCTATGGCTTTGATAGCAACTGCTGGTGCCTTCCGGCAACCTCGCCGTTCTTGATTGCTGCTCTTCTCTTTGATACGTGGACGGGCAGAGTAATTAATTAACAAGTTTAGGTCAACAAAGTATACGAATCTACACTGCTGCCATATAGTTCATTTTCTACTCTACCCCTCCCCAATTTCTACCGCACACTACTATCACTACAATCAGATGTAGTATAGACTGATCTAGTCCATTGGATCCAATGGAATGGATGGCTCACATCTATTTCAGGGTACCGTAAAAAAATCTAGTGGGGGAAGTAAATTGGTGATGTTTACTTTGATAATTGACTTTAATTACAAAACAGTTTAATTGCCTCCCATCACAATCAAAATATAAATCGAGTTATGGTCAATGCCCTCACACTCATCTTCTCTTCTTGTTTTTTTTTCTCTTCCTGATGATTTGCCTCAAGTACTAAATATAATTGTCCACAGGAACTATCAGTTGATGATGTGATATCCACCAAAGAGGCCAATTCGATCTTAATCCTAACGAACAACTGTATTACGAATTATTATTGGAGGTAGAAATTAGCTTCTATCCATTAACCCTTTGAAAGGAACAAGAGTAATATCAATATGCAATACGGTGTACACATGCATTGAAGCGCCTATAAATTAGAGCACAATGGCAGAGCATTCTTCTTATCACAGTCTAGCTAGCTCAACTGATCGTCAGAGATGGCTCTCAAGAATCTCCTTCTGCTTGTCTTCCTGACTGCTCTGCTTTTCTTCTTCCTGGATGTAGCTCACGCTAGAGAACTCTCTGAAGCCAGTGGTTTGTAACGATGACCCCTGTCTCCCTCTCTCTCCTTCCAATGGCTTAAATTAATATTCAAGCAAAGCTATCTATTTGAATAGATGATAATAAAACATGAATAATATTGTAAGTTCGGCACCAGTAATGTATGTGTTCGTATTGTTTATATTTAGGCAAGAGTCATTGTATGTAAAATATGACTATTAAACGACGAGTACTAAGAATCTTGTGTATGCAGAAATCTGAGGGGAAGAATGTGAAGCCTTCAGGGACGCCAGGGGTCGAGGATCAGAAGTGGGGAGGTGGATATCATCACGGTGGTGGGTATGGTGGAGGATATGGACGTCCTGGATATGGTGGTGGGTATGGTGGAGGATATGGCCGTCCTGGGTATGGAGGAGGATATGGCCGTCCTGGGTATGGAGGAGGATATGGCCACCCTGGGTATGGTGGTGGCTATGGAGGTGGATACGGTAGTGGATATGACGGCGGGTATGGTCATCCTGGCCATGGTGGAGGATATGGTGGTGGGTACGGAGGTGGTTACGGTGGTGGCGGTGGCTATGGTGGTGGTGGAGGCTACGGAGGAGGACAAGGTGGTGGTTGGCCTTGATAAGTAGCCGAAAAGAGACATATGTCTGTTAAATAAGTCAATTATGACAAACTTGTTTGAGTATGCATGTATCTTCCAACATGTATTCTAGCTTTGAGCATAATAATATGGTGTATTTGAAAATATTTATATCTCTCTTTTCTTTTTTCTTTCGAAAACATATATAGGAGAATTGCGCTTTATTTTATTAAGGAGAGAGCAAAATACATGTGCAAGAAAAAAGAAAAATAACAAAACCACTCACAAAGAGGAACTCATGTGACGCATGGGTGCCTGCTAAACACCACAAACTACTAGTCTCTCCGGACATGGCTGCCAAGACCACTGTAATAGTTGGGTTAGCTCCATCAAGCACACAGTTATTGCGATGCTTCCAAATTTTTTAAGCAACCAAAATGACCAAAGAGTTCAGCCCATTTCTCATCTCTTTAGGCGCTCTTTTGATCATTCTACATCAATCCTGCGAAGTTGACTCTGAAGGTTGAGGTGCAATAGCACCTAGGTTCAGTCTCCCAAGGATCAAGGCCCGTATTTGCCACGATAAAACACAAGAAACAAGAATATGCTGCATTATCTCTTCCTCTTGGTCACAAAGGGGGTACACGGCCAAATGAGGTAATTAAATTACATTGGGCTAAATGATTACTTGTCCAACTACTGATCTTACTAGCCAACCAAATGTAAAATTTGCAACGGAGGGGGTTGGGAGTTGCAACTCTTCGAAATTCTCCTCTAGGGTGCTAACATGATAGACCTGAGAAAATAAGCTTCATAGACCGACATACTTGTGTAAGAGCCAGCCCCTTGTCAGTTTCCATTTGTGCTCATCCAGGACCCCTTGTTGCAAGACCAATCCATCAAGTAAACACCAAATACCTAGGTACTCAAAAATAGTAATGTCTCCTCTAATATCCGCCACCCAAATCCTATTGCTCAAGGCTTGTGCTACTGTGCATTGTTTGCTTAGACTTCCTTTTTTTTTTGAACACGCTTGCACGTCAATATATTAGAAAGAAAACAGTTTTGTTACACAACGCAATCGGCCAGACTGGCCTATGCCAAGGAAAGGAAAAAAAACAAAACAAAAACCGAAGATAGGGAAGTACTACAACAGCTAAAAACCGAAGCTAGGGCAGAGCCATGCCAAACTCCCAAGAAATCCAGAACAAAGTATCCTTAGACTTCCTGGAAATCAAGTTGATAAGATGAGCCAATTCGGTGACAGTTCTGTCATTTAACCACCGCAAGTCCATAACAAAGTATCCTGGCCATAACGCTGAAGTGTTGAACAGTTCATAAGGCCGTGTACAATGGTGTGTAATAACAGTCTCTCTTCGTTGTCATGTAAGTAAAATTGATGATGTGGGAGAGAGAGGGGAGGAAAGAGAAAGATGGTTGCGCTATGCATGACAACAGCTTAGAATCGACTTTTAATTATTGAAGGAGAGAAGGATAGTAAAACAATATTTTGGTGCATTAATGGTTAAAACTTCTTGTTGTTTCAATTATTACAGGAGTATAGTCTCTAAGTGGTACGTATTAACTAAGAGACCTTACATCAGGTCTTACCTTTGTACATACCCTAAGCATCGCATGCATGGCACTTGAATAGGCAACCTTTCCAAGGTCGAGTACGGTCAGTAGTTATTATTATTATTATTATTATTATTATTATTATTATTATTATTATTATTATTATTATTATTGTTTGCAACCAAAGCCACCTAATACACAAAGCCCATCCAAGCCTTTCCAAGTTATGAATACCCAGGAAACAAGGCAGTACCACCATTCTCATTCTATTGCCCTTTCGATAGGAAACCCATGTGTCCCTTGTCAATAGCTTTGACAACCTATTTGGGTAGATCCATTGCCATCATCCATCTATCTATCTATCTATCTATCTATACCTATACTAATTGGGCACTTTCTACGAGCTTCCACGTTAACCAGAGAGACCTAGCCATTGATTTAGTTAATCACAAAATTAGAGCCACAGATCATGTTTAATATCATGGGCTTGAGTTGCAGGCCCGCATCAATCTGTTATTAAGACCTGAACGTATTGTACCTTTAGGATATTGTCAGTTTCGAGTTGTCTTGTTGGTTCTGGATGTTTCCTTCAAGGATTTGACTTCTAGATGATTTCTATTTATATGGATACTGTTGTTATGCTAATGTGAGTCAAGTTGGGACGAACTTGTGCTCAGAATATGGTTTCTTGGTTGTTGCATGTGTAGGTGTTGCTTGAGGCCTCGGGAGAGTATTGCCGATGATAGATCAGAGCCGGCTTGGGAGAAGTAGACGTCCAGAGATCATGTGACATACTAAAAGGCTAGAGACAAATGCATGTGGTGATGAAGAATCCAATGGTTTACAAGAGGGATTATGTACATATGAAAATATGAAAATAGTAGTCGAATTTGGAAGGGAGTCTGAATTCAGGAAGATTGATAGAGATAAGGAAATGGATAAGTTGTATACTTGCAAGAGAGGGTTTCTCGTGTGGTTGGCGGTCCTAAGTTGTGTTAGATTTGTGGGCTTTGCACAGCCTATCTTCTGTATAAATAAAGAGGTAGGGTGTGGCCTCCCGATATTGGTTTTAGAGATACTTGAGTTGAGAGAATGTTAGAGTTTTGAGTTTAGTTTGAGATTGCTGTTAGTGCACTTTGTAAACACTAGTTGATGCAATAAAGTCAAGATTCAATCTACATCTTCGAATTTGTCATCTACCAGTGTTTTCTAGATCCCGACGGGAGTGCGGCGGTCTAACTGCAGGTGCGCGCGTGGTCTGAGCGGCCAGACAACAGTGGTCTGGCCGGTGGGTAGTGGGCGGTGTGACCGGCGGTGACAAGACTTCGTCAACCACTCCGTTCGAGGTAAATCTTTTATTCCGTAAAAGATTTTGGGTTTTTGGTTTTCCCTACCATTCACCCCCTTTGGTAAGTTTGTTTGTTCTTATTCGATAAAAAAATAAATCAAGTGATGAAGGTCAATATGTCCTTGATTATTATTTTTTCCCTTTTTTTTTTCTTTACCGACGAATGGCCAGCTCAATCAATGGCTTTATGATTGTAGGAAATGTGAGATCAAGGACAACAAATTAGAAGGACTACCTAACAGGGAAAAGCTAGAGGTGCGATCGGATTGATAAATTTTAGAGAGGCTCGCTAGACACTTGAGGGGAACGTCAGTTTTCTTTCTCAAGTCCACAGATAACAGACTCGAACTACACGATTGAATTTCAAGATATATTTCGTAAACCTTTCATGATACATATGCTGCTCCCGCTGTTTCAAATTATTTAGCATTTTAATTTTTTTTATTAAGTCAGACATTACTAATTTTAACCACCAATTTGCAAAAAAAAATATTCTTTAGTATTATAAGGTTCATTTTTTAATTCACAATAAAAAACTATTTACATATTGTTAACCTACTTGATTTTTTAAGAAATTAGTGGTCAAAGTTAGACTTAATTCAAAACGCGGATATAGTACAGTCTAAAAGAGCGTGCGTAAAAAACACCAGTACATGGAAGTAATAATAGAAATGTCTCTCCGATCCTCGCTGTTAACTACACAAAGACATCACAACGCTAATGTTGATTAACGAGCAATATCGATTGATCGACGATTTAATTAACACTTCTCAAATTAACGTGTGGTACTAGTAGTGCATCTATTCATTTCACCTTTTGCCGACGCCGACTATTAATTTCAAGGAGGTAGCACGTACTTATACATCAGCCTTTTAGAGCAAGTTTCGTAACAACTAAAGTACACGGACGGTACATATAAACTTATGCCGGTGTAATCACCTAGTTCTCTAAATTCTCAGACTGCAATTTTGGTCTCTCAACTTGTCTCAGGTGTCATAGGTCTAAACGGACTCTAACCCGCTCCGTGTACTGATGTGGTATGTCATGGTGACGCCTACGTGTCGGTAGAACCATATATATATCAGTCACACATAGCAAAAAAAAATAAGAACATATTTTTTCTCCTCTCTTATTTATTTATTTTTCAAAATTTAAAACTTCATTTTCTCTTCCCTCCTTTCTTTTTAATTTTTTTTTCTATGTGACTGACATGTGGATCCCACTGACATGTAAGCGTCAGCGTCACATGCCACGTCATCTCACGAAGCGGGTTAGAGCTCGTTTGGACCTATATGATACCCGAGACAAGTTGAGGGACCCAAAAATGCATTTTGAGAGTTCAGGGACATAAGTGGCACACCTGCACAAGTTTAAGGACCACCGGTGCACTTCACTCTTTAATAATATAGCCAACTACTAGCTCCAAAAATTAAAACATCATCTATAGCTAACCTAATAGTCCACTCATACAATAGTTAGTTGTAGATATGTACTGCATAATTAATATCTAATCCACATATCTCTCTCACATAGTTTATTGGAGCTCGTGCTGTAGCTGGCTACTAAGAGCAAGTTTAATAGTAGGCTATAAGCCAACTATAAGCTTACGTGGAGGAAAGAGAATTTAAAAATGAAGAGGGTTGGCTATCATGTAAGAGCTAGCTATATATTCACATACTTCAAGATAAATACATTAAATGCATAGGTGAGATATAGAGAGAAGGAAAAAAATAGAGATAACCTAATAGCTCATCTACTATACATGTTAACTACAATATAAGCTATAATTAAGCTTATAGTTGGCTCTATTATTAAACTTGCTCGTATAGCCCACTACTAGCTCCAAATCATCTATATCCAATGTAATAGCCAATTTATACAATAGTTGCTTACTATACTATTAATATCTGGTCCCACCTGTCATACACATATTACGTCTTATAGTCCGTGATGCAGCTGGCTACAGATCTGTAGCCCACTGCTCTTCTCTTTCTTTCTTTCTCTTTAAATATATAGCTTGCTATTGTACCTGCTCTAATATGTAGCCATCTTTTCTTCTCTCTCCTCTCCTCTCTCCTCCATATAAGCAGAAATATGATGTGGCAACTTGTATAGTCCGCTTGCATCATCTTATTGTACTCGCCCTTATTTCATAGCATCATCCGATCGAGTATACTTATCAAAGTTATTAGTTATATGCCGTATGGTAAAGACCGTGGATGCAATTCATTTTTATCATTGAAAAAATCGATCGAGTACACGTATCTAATAGACTAATACACAGTCAAGCGCGCGTCGCACGCTGCATATGCAACTGAAACATGATTTGCATTCCCTGCATGGAATTTAATCAGAAGATTTAACTATTACATGCGACTAAAAATCAAACACTCCCTCCGTTTCACAATGTAAGCCATTCTAGCATTTACCATATTTATATTGATATTAATAAATCTAGACATATATATCTATGTATATTCATTAACATCAATACGAATGTGGAAAATATTAGAATGACTTATATTGGGAAACGGAGGAAGTAATTAATTAGTCTTTGTGGAAAGGGCCAGTTTACTGAAAGGGCCAGTTTACTGAAAGATATGCACTGGTTACAATCAGTTAGTAGTATCTAATGTGTCACTAGTTTGATAATTGACTTTACAAACAGATCAATTGTCTGTCATCTCAATCATCTTTTCTTTTTCCTTGTTTCGTCCTGATGACTTGCCTCGCTCACTATAATTGGCTACAAGGAAACTGAGTTGATGATGTGATATCTACCAAAAAGCAATTTGATCTCAATCCTAACGCCCAACTGTATTACTGAAATAATTATTGAACGTAGAAATTTTGGATCTGTTCATGAACCCACTGATAGGATCAAGAATAATGTGCATGCGTTGAAGCACCTATAAATAGCGCAGAGTGGCAGTGCATTCTTCTCATCACAGGCTAGCAAGCTCGACTGATCATCTGAAATGGCTCGCAAGAATCTCCTTCTGCTTGGTGTCTTCCTATCTGCTCTGCTTTTCTTCTTCCTGGATGTAGCTCACGCAAGAGAGCTCGCTGAAGTCAGTGGTTTGTATCTGTGACCCTTCTCTCTATCTCTTTCTCCCTCCTTCCAATGGCATAAATGAATACTCAAGAATAGCAATCTATTTGCATATGATAAATAAAAAATGAATTAAATTGGAAAAAAAGTATATGTTATTCCCCCCAATTATTTCACCAGAGCACTTAACCCCTAAAGTATTTTTTGACTCATTTTTACACCTCCAGACTATTGAAAATGGTTCACTTCAGTCCCGTAACGATATCTCTCTTTTTTTTCTCTCTGTATAAGTTATATTTTGCACTGAAAATTTGGTAGAATACAGACGTATTCACAACTTATGTCTCAACATTTTTTTTATCTTTTTTTCTCACTGTTTATGTAATTATGTAGGTTGAAAGCACATAAGACTTAAACATCAAAATTTTAAAATTCAAACAAACAAGAATGAAAAAAATGAAAATATTTTTGAACTTTGATAATGATGGCATCTATAGCTCTAACAAATTTCAGCTTAAAATACAACTTGTATAATGAGTATTAAGGAGTAAAGTGAACTATTTTAATAGTTTAGGGGGTTAAATGAGAAAAAATAGTTCAAGGGTCAAGTGATTCATTGAATTAGTTCGGGGGATTAATATGGATTTTTTCCAATTAAATTATATGTTCAGCACCAACGCATGTGTTTGTATTGTTTATATTTAGGTAGGAGTCGTCCTATAAAAAATATGACCATTAAAGGAAATTTCTTATGCACGCAGAATCTGAGGGGAAGAATGTGAAGCCAACAGGTGGGTCAGGGGTCGATGATCATAAGTGGGGCGGTGCTCATGGTGGAGGATATGGATATGGCGGCGGGTATGGTGGAGGAGGATATGGTCATCCTGGGTATGGTGGTGGCTATGGTGGTGGATATGACCACCCTGGATATGGCGGTGGCTACGGAGGTGGATACGGCCAAGGATATGGCGGTAGGTACGGTCATCCTGGTCATGGTGGAGGATATGGTGGTGGTTACGGAGGTGGTTATGGTGGAGGATACGGTGGTGGGGGTGGCTACGGTGGTGGTGGAGGTTATGGAGGAGGACATGGTGGTGGTTGGCCTTAATAGGTATTCGAGTCATCTAAGTACAACTGTTAAATAAGTCAATTATGACAAACTTGTTTGAGTATGCATGCTGCTAGTAGGAACATTGTATAGTAGCAAGAAACTAGAAGAGCATCATGTTTGGTCTCTTCTTATATATGTATGTTCCTTCCAACATGTATTCTGGCTTTAAGCATAATAATATGGTATATCTGAAAATATTTATATCTCTAGCTCTATATTTCTAGGCTATTGACCCTTTCGCTTATAATATAGTCTACTGGTAGCATAAGTTCATTTTTTTTAATCTAATGGGCCGTATCTCTTTATATTACCGTATCAACTACTGGTAGTAGAATATGTTTTTTCAATTGATAGTAGAACTTATAAATAATTAGTTGAGATTACTTCTACTATGATAATTAATACTGGTAGTAAAATAGTATCATTAGAGAGTATTGTAAAATTAGTCCTTTAGTTTTTGGATGAGCTTCAACATACTTAGATGTTCTTCAAAATATCCATCACCTCTTTCCAACCCAATCATTAATATTGTAGGACCTGTACATGGGTGTTCTCAGACAATGTATAGCAACCCCCACCCATCCTTCGATGGCAAAACATGAAACTGAAGCTGATTTGTTCCTCTCATGCCTAACCAAGGGTAGCCCACATTGCTAAAATCATTCGCCTTCCCCCATTTACCTCCTCTCACTATGCGATGCTTGGATGCCGCCGTACCCCATCAACCGGATGCAAGGGGGCAAGGATAATCAACAGCACTACAAGAAGTTTGAATTAGGTCCAACCAAGAACAGCAGGCCCTCTCCATGCAAGCATCTCTGCCCTGGGTGTGGGTACTTGGTGCATGTGCGCTAGGAACGAAAAGTAATGCACACCCATATCTCTTTATTCATCCACGCAAGTATGCGGCACATATAGTACCTCATCCAGCCTCATGGAGCCTAGCTTCCCAACTCATTCCGAGATAAAGGCGTACTCCGATTCTAAAATCCGCTCCAACCCCATGCATGATTTAGAACTCGCATCTAGTGCCTCAAACTTTTATCTCAAAAATCACAAACTTCCACCTCAAAAATATGAAACTTTCACAGAAAATCACAAGAACATTCAGTCGAAGTCAAAACTTTCATCTCAAAATCACAAAACTTCCAATTTGAAAATTTTGAAACTTTCATCTCGGTCACAAAAACTTTCAATTCAAATATAAAACTTTCTCTAATTAAAAATCTCAAAACTTTCAATTCAAATATTTTCAGGGTTTTTGTTGGAATTATTTGAGTAGTAGAAGTACTTTTAATAAATGAAAGATCATTTCAGCATTTATTGAAATTAAAAATCTAGTTATAATCCTCCTCAGCTTGGGCCGATTCCGGCCTATCTTTCCGCTCGACTCATCCCTCCTTCGTGAAGTCCAGTTTGCTTCCCCATTTCCCTCCTCTCTCTGTCATGTGGGAAACACGCACAGTGTCGTCCACCTCCAGCCATGCTCATGTGCACAGCCGTGAAGCCGATGCCGTGGCTTCCACCAAATCCAGCCTCCACTTTCCCGAAGTCGAAGACCCCTGGAAGTCACTCGTCACCATGGAGCAGATATATTCCAGCTTCAGCCGAGCCCTATTGGTTCCAGTCGTCGTTGGAGGTCGCTGTCATCACCATCGGCATCGCAGCATCCAGGAGAAGCCCGTCTGCCACCTCTCCTCCACCAAAATTCGCCAAAACGCTATCGTCGCCATCTTCCCAAACCTTCCATCACTTAGAGCTCATCACCAGCCATCTGTTGTTGCCGCTCGTCGTTGTCATTGCTTCGCCAAGGATCACCATGTCCTCCTCTTCCTCCCTATGCCCTTGCCTTTCGCCGTTGTGCCGTAGATCGCTGTCGCCCCACCATCCCGTGCTTGCCAGCCGGTGATCCCACATGGCATATCCACATCATCGCTTCATCATGCCCACGTCGATGCCACCTCACCTACCTTTGCTACATGGCATGCATCTAAACTCTAGATCAGATTCCATCTCACAAATTAGATCTCAGTCAACTCTATTCCAACAAATCCTAGTTGTTGATTCCCGTGGTCCGTTGTGGACTATCTCTGTGGACTTGATCCATGGTAGATCCGAGCCCCTCCTCTCTATGACATGTGGGTCTCACATGTCATTGACCTCGGTCTCCACTGATCAGGGCTGACATCATTAATCCTCTTTATCAGTATAAAAATAATTATAAATTGTATCATAAATATGTTTAATCCTTTTAAATAGGCCTTAATTGGAATAGATCTTCTAAAATTCATAACTAATTCATACGAAGTCGGAATGAGGCCGTTCAAGACTCCTAATTCATCTAAAATCAAGATCTCCATGCTTGTTTATTTTAACTATACTGTTAATTAGGTTTTTGTTAATATTTTTCCTCTTTTTACGTGTTAGCTTATTGTTTTCATTGTTTCGGAATATCGTGAGTGCGTCGGCAGAGATTCAAAGGATATATTGAACACCGATTATTACAAGGCAAGTCATATAAATCCCACAAATCCCAAACACAATCTCTTTGAGCATGTTGATCCTACATCTAAATTCTCTATTAATTTCAAATATGCATATATTTTTGAATGTCATCAGGTGATGTGAGCATATTCCTTTGTTATGGCCAATTTGCATTGATTGCACTATTCCTTGTTATCCTATGGGTTATAGTTTGACTAGCTTGGACCTTATATAATGGTTCGGCTAGATATTAGATATAATTTCTTAGTCGTGCTGAGAAACTCTAGTATCATTTTATGTGGGAATAATTAATGCTTCACTCATGATTAATGATGGTTAATTAAGGATATATCACGACAGTTGGTTGTGTTGGTCGTGCTCATGACAATTAAGGACCAGTTCGCGAGCTACTGTTGTGAAGCATTAACCATAATAACTACAAGGTACGTAGGCAACGATTGGACTTTACGTACATCATGATCCATTGTGGAGCACCAGATTCAGAAGTGGTAGATACAAGCCCACTGTGGAGCACCAGATTCAGAAGTGGCAGATATAAGCTAGCCCACGTTGGTCGTTGGGGAGTCTGTTTCGGGCTATATATGGAAAGACTACCATCCGGGAACGGTGAATGCTTTGAGTTGTGTTATGCGAAGGGTCTTGTCACAGTCTCTATTTGGGTACTTTTCGGTATCGCAACACGTGGTTGACACGATGTTAGGGTTGTGTCTTGTGGTTACAATGATACACCTTAAGCCAGAGTAAAACTATTCGAATAGTTGTGCCTGCGGTTATGGGTGAGCCTAACAATGTTTTTCATGATTAGTCTCACATTACTCATCAATGATAATAATCTGGTGATGGTAATTTGGTTGCTCCTGTAATGGAGATTGATATGTGCAAGATGGTTGGGCCTGTACAGCATTGGCAATGTTGTTGTGGTGATTGGTTAATATTGTTAATTAATTACTCAACTATTTTACTACTCTTAAATGTTTTGCTAAATGTTACCTTTGGAAATGAGCCCTATTTTGCCATCCTTTGTTATCTTTGTGCAGCTGCATACTTATTGTGTGGCTTGCTAAGTATTCAATGTACTCACCTTGCAATAATCAATCAAATCTCAGCTGAAGAAAGATTCCCAAGGAGAAACGTTTGGCTTATACCCCAGTTGAGCCGCCTGTGGGAGTAGAGCTGAAGCCATCACTAAATCGTTTATCGGCTATTGTTATATTTTCTATTTTTTAAGTGTTTAACATTATTATTATGATAAATCTATGTACTAAGTTGTTGATTTGTGTACATCGGCTGATTTCAGGACGAGGATTGTATACACAAATTAGTTCGGAAATTATTAGTGAATTTTCAGGTGTGACACTTAGCTATGCTGCTGAAATTTAGGGCCTCCTAATTTGGCAGCCACTCCAAAAGTATGTTAATGAGAATATGATTCAAACATCATGATTATTACAACTTTATATTGAGATCTTCAATTAATACAAATTTCAATCGGAATGTTAATCGTTTTTTAAGTTTTCTAGTAGGATTTGCGCAGAATACAAGCTACACGATCTTCTCTGAATGAACAACATGGTGGTATGGACATTAATGGGATGGATGGCATGAACTAATATCCCTCTTTGCGGAGATGTATATAGAGATGCTCTCTCCGTCCCAACCTCCTTCCTGAGTACATAGAGTACTCCCTTCGTCCCAAATAATAAGTTAATTTATAGATTTTTTAAAAAATAAGTTGATTTCTGTCATCTTACGGGCTTACCTACCCTAGCTTAGTTTTATCCTTTCAATACCTCTTAGCTACCTATCCACTCGCTTATTTTCCTATAGATGAGAGACACTTCAGTCTATTTCCTTAACTTTGGTCGTTGGTTGTTCTCACACGGGCTACGGTGCTGCTGTATAAGGGTGGGCAGGGGTTCAGAGGTTTTCTCGATCTGCATGAGAAGGTCTTCTTTTATGCAAAACGCCTGGAGGCTATCTTACACCCCGCAAGTTGAGTTGTTTAACTTTTTCTTGGGATGGTAGGAATAGTTTTATTTTAGGTAAATCAATGAGTATATATGTACTTGAATTGGTATCAAGAGCTGTGAAAGGGTTGTGAAAAAATAAGAAAAGGAGCTCAACTTGATGATTATTTTGGTTGCTTGGGAGTCTCGATCTGCATGAGAAGGTCTTCTTTTATGCAAAACGCCTGGAGGCTATCTTACACCCCGCAAGTTGAGGTGTTTAACTTTTTCTTGGGATGGTAGGAATAGTTTTATTTTAGGTAAATCAATGAGTATATATGTACTTGAATTGGTATCAAGAGCTGTGAAAGGGTTGTGAAAAAATAAGAAAAGGAGCTCAACTTGATGATTATTTTGGTCGCTTGGGAGATTTGGAAACATAGAAATGATTATGTTTTCAATGGAGCTGTCCCTAATGTGGAAGTTGTCCTCCAAGTTGTGGCTAGCGAGGGCTCCCTTTGGTGTTCGGCAGGGGCATCGGGGCTACGTGAGCTTTTCACTATGTGAATAGTGCTAGCTCCGTAGGGAGGTCGGCGTGGGTGTGGGCATGTGTTTGTGTTTTTTTTTTTAGTCTTGGTATTGTCTGTTGTAAGATCTTGGTGGGGAGTTTCACCCACCACTTATCTTTCTCTCTTAATGAAATGATATGCAAATCTCCTACGTATTCTTAAAAAAAAGCATGTACTTGAATTGAGTCCCAGTCAAAACTCTTGCCTTTCACAAGTAACTTACTTATACTTTCAAGATGAGATGTGCAATGGAACACATCTGATGGCAGGCTTCCCATTTGAGGCAGTGCCATATATGTTGCCTATTATCACATACACTGGGTTTGAAATATTAAATGCTGAATGTATATGTTGAAACTAATAGTAACTTGGTTTAATAGAAACAAATATACTACCACTTAGTTTTCTCATGAATAGACATTTTTTACAGTGTGATGGAGGTAGGATCAATCCACTTTTCGTTCATTTCTATTTCTAGATTACTACCTATTAAAAAATTACCAGCAGAGACCACCGTAAAAGGACTCTGTGTTTCTGTTCTTCTTTTGCATCTTATCATGATGTATCAGGTTTGGCATGTTTTGACATAACATTTTGCAAATAAGCGTATAGATGGCAATAAGGCCTGAGGCCCGACAGCATGACACAGCATGGCTGGTGTTGGACCCATGCCAGCCCGGCCCAACAGTTGGGCCGATGTCTTGGCATAGTGGGCCGACCTGGCATGGCACAGTCAAAGAAAACTAGTTGAGGGATTCAAAATAGACTTAATTTCAGCCTTATAAGGTACTCCAAGGAAAAGAGGGACACAAAATAGACTTATTCTAGCCATATAACACACAGCCCAAAGAGATAAGGGAGAACAATAGACTTATTCTATGAAGAAGCAAAATGTGTTGTCGTGCCTTCGGGCCGGCCCGGCACGGACTGAGTCTTATTGGGCCATGCATGGGCCGTGGTTGCAGCCCGTGGGCAGGTATGGCCTGGCCCGGCGTGTAGGTCGGGCGTGCTAGCCCGACTGACCTCTGCCTAGGCCCGGTTGTGCCTGGGCCATGCCGGGCCAGGCAGCCCATTTGGCGATCTATAACTAGACGTTATTCCAGACCAATACCAGTGAGTTTCTTCTTTTTTTAAAAAAGTACATCCTTAAAACTATACATCAAATCTAGCATGTTTTATTCAGTTCTGCTACCTTTATCACATCACTTGCACTGTTGCAGCATCAATTCAATGAAAAATTGCCATAAAACAAAAGTGCATATTGCTTCTTGAATCAGCTTCTCAAGCATAGCAGTTTAGACATCACTAGAGCCACTTAATTTGTTAGTTGACACAGATAAAGGTTTCCAGACAGTGGATAATTAAGCTGATAGCGAGACATAACAATCTCTTTTCTAAGTCCCTAGCTAGAAACCGTGCAACCATATCAGCTGAATTTGTTGGACATTTGATATTTCAGCTACAATATAATGTCCCATCCACTGTAGATCTAACTGATAGAGACATAAATGGATGTATATGCAAATGGAGACACTATAAATAGAGGAAAGGAATACATGTGTTCATCATCAGCTCATTGGCAATGGCTTCCAAGTCATTGTTGCTGCTTGGTGTGGTCGTAGCCTCACTTCTGCTTGTTGCACAAGAAGTCGCTGCAGCGAGAGAGCTCACAGAAGCAAATGGTTTGCAACTTCTCTCTGACTCATGTATGCATCGAATGAAGGATAGACGACATTAGTAGTGAAAGTATCAGTGGTAGAAGTCGCTTTTAGTTTTCAGGATGCATGCCTGCCATCAGAAAATTCGATGGGTGTGTGAATCCTTCCTGCTACATTATCCATCCTAGGTAGATTTTGGTGTACACATAGTTGTCTCTTCATAAATTCGTTCTGTCAGAAATCACAGTTATTATGTCCTTCAACCATCGATTCTTTTTATAATATACTATGTATATACCATTATGTAGTTAGGGGGTGTTTGGGAAAGAGGGAAAGTTTAGTCCCTCTCTCCCAAACACCCCCTTAATTAATTAATTGATTTGCCAGAAAAATAGCATTCACAATTTAACAGAAACAACTCATTCAACTTATTAGAAAACATAGATTACTATTACATATGGATCTATATACATGAAGAGAGCATATTAGTAGACCAATATAATAATAATAATAATTTCTTATATGCAGAAGCTAAGGGGAAGAACATGAAACCGGAAGTAGTCCATGTCCCTCAAGATGAGAAGATAGCATACCATGGTGATGGATATAGACATGGAGGAGGCTATGGTGGCGGTTATGGATCTGGGTACGGCGGAGGAAATGGTGGTGGGTATGGTGGTGGATATGGCGGCTACGGTGGTGGATATGGTGGAGGATATGGTGGTGGAGGAGGAGGTGGTGGATATGGAGGATATGGTGAATATGGTGGTGGCGGATACGAAGGATACGACGGAGGATACGGTGGTGGCGGTGGTGGAGGAGGATATGGTGGTGGTGGCTATCCCAGCGGTGGATACTATGGTGGTGGTGGTGGCGGTGGTTGGCACTAAGAAGCAAGGCTACATACAAAGAATACTATTTATGAGAAGAAAATAGACATATTTTCTTTCTTACATATTGTTTTATCTAGATGTTTGTTTCTATGAATTAAATTAATTTCACCTTGTATCTTGTATGACCAAATATAAGTGAATGGTGCATTTTATTTCACTAGTATATATTGATACATGTAAGGTATATTTAATTACGACAAACACCTTCATTGCTTGGTGCATATGTGGAAAGTCAGAGACCCATTGTATAACACATTTCTTGGGTAAATCCTTCCTGCAAAAACATTTACCTTTCTATCCCTATTGGTGTTCTCGGCTGATACAGTTAGATTAAGAAAAAGAACAATGCACCCTAGAGACTCCTCAACTCAAATCAGAACTAGAAAGCGCATCCTACTACAAGCAAAAACATACATGGTCTCCCATGATAAATTAGTGCTTTTTAGTTTTTCCAAATCCATCAAGAGAACTTGGCATTGAACCTATGCCTTCAAGACAATGTTGTAAGAACTCCACTCTCGACTCTCGAGCTACCTCTACAAGCTACCTAACTCATTATTTGATCGATCCTCGCTCGGTCAAAAACCGAAATTCCAATCTTGCGAACTTTTGTGGCAAAGTTAGACCCGTGAACATGTTTCCCTATACATGTTTACATACACATCGGACGGACTTTACATAATTTCCATATATATATATATATATATATATATATATATATATATATATATATATATTCTGTTTTCAGAAATCCACTTCTAATATGATTTTAGAATCTTCATCCTGAAATACTATCTTCTTTACATTTCTAGCTCAAATCTCCAAAACATTTAAACCTGTGGCCTTGAAAGTTGAGCCTAAATTCTCATGTTTATAGCATTTGGCTATGCATATCCACTTGTGAATATTGAAACCAAATTTCTATCCATTACCTTAAGAGAGATAAGCACAGCCACGGTAGTGCAGCCACGAGGGGTGCCTGGTAGGGCCTGGCACCCTCCAGTCTACTTGGGCCCAAGGAACGCCAAACCCTATCTGTTGACGTTTGATGTCCTTCGCAGCGGCGGGTTAGTTGATCCATGATGAAGCGTCACGTCTGACAACCTTGAAATCCGCTGCAGCGATGTCTTGAAGTTTGTCGATCTCACCGGATCGAATAGTTGATGGCGATGGTTCCGATCTCGTCGGAAGACGTACTCCGGTCGGGTTAGATCTCCCCATAGCCGACGTCGTCGAGTAGCTTGTTGTCGGAGAATCCGTCTTTTGAACCCATCTCGTCGAAATCCTGAAGCACCAAAATCCCTCTACCTGGCGCGCCACTGTCGACGTTTGATGTCGCGATTCCGATATTTGCATAGTATGGGGATCGTTGGTACTAGGATATAAACTGAGGTAAAAGAGACAGAGACAGGGATTTTTATACAGGTTCGGGCCCCTGAATTGTCAAGTAATAACCCTACATCCTGTTGGCCGAAGCCGGTATTGCTCTTATTCACTATAATCACACCAGTACAATATTTGGGGTAGCCTATCTAACTGTTGTCGACATGGCGGTCTGAAGGTCTGACTCGTAGTCGACAACAGGGTAGTCTTTCTCCTCGAGTTCGTGCCCGGCGAGATCAGAGATAACACTTTCGTCTCTCCTGACAGTATCCGGAGACACCGTAGGGGACTAGCCGTGCTTATCCCTGAAGTCAATATCCGGCGTCTTGTC
The DNA here is from genome assembly GCF_000147395.1 of Oryza glaberrima. NCBI lineage: Eukaryota > Viridiplantae > Streptophyta > Magnoliopsida > Poales > Poaceae > Oryza > Oryza glaberrima. Next base: position 11,525,157 of record NC_068331.1, read on the forward strand.
TTGGCGTATGTTGGCTTGTATGTTGATCTTGTGTCTTGATCTATGGTGGGTGTCTGTTGATTGCGTTGGTTGTGTCCCCCCTCTCCTCCTAGGGGGCCTTGTATTTATACCCATAGGTGTCCCCTTGTCCAAGTAGAACTAGGGAAACTAATATGGATACAATCCGAGTAATCCTTGTCGTTTCCATGTAGAACTCTGGTTGTCTTTCTTTATCCGGAACTCCTCCTATATCCGCAGGTTGTTTCCGTATAGGACATGGTATGTGGTGGGCCCTGCCGAGATTTAGTCAACTACTATTAGGTATGTGGTATCCATAACCCTGACACTATCCATGTGTGCAAGCCCAATGAGTGAATCAGTTGATCCATTTAGCATGAGAGGATAAAAGAGGGATCAGTCGAAGAATAAGTCAGCGATCCATGATTCGTCTGGCTAGTTTGTTTGCACTTTGCATGCATCACATGATAGCTATGCACCCCCCCCCCCCCTCTCACCTCACCCTCCCCTATGCTATCACGTCAATCGGTGATCACTTCTCACCATTTGGCCATAGCCGCTGGCATCCACCAAACCACTACCACGGTTGTGAGTTCTTCGTTCCTATACCCTAAAGTCGTAACCTCTAGATTCCCTAGTCCCTGATCTGGAGATGGAATGAAGAGAGCCTGTGAGTACTCGATTTCGTGAGATTTCACATCCTTTTTTAACATTTCCAGCCTATTTATACATATATACAGTGATTGTTGTCGATATTGGTGTTGTGGCCTGTCCCTGTTGTCTCCCTATCCCCAAATCCTGGATTTGCCCCTGCACAGCCACCTAAATGTCCCTGACCCTTAAGTCGTAGCAGACCTGGGTCATTCCTAGAGGGGTCATTAGAGCAGGTACAATAAGGTGACATCAGCAGGCTGCAAAAGCTCCACATCAATTGTATAGATGAGTTGGAGGAGAGAAGGGGAGAGAGAAAGGGTGAATGGGCGATTAATTTGTAGCCGGGCTATATACACAGAAACCAAAATAAGCTCTGTGCATGCATGCTAACCTCACCAAACCCAAGGAAGAAAAGCACCCGGGAGAGAGAACTAATCCAGTGAAACTGGCTATAAGATGACCTTGAAAAAATTATCGCCGGTAGAAGACTACACTATTTTGTAATTTATATATGGAAAACAGATTTTGTAATTTATATATGCAAACCAAAATTAAATAAGATTGAAATATCATGATTATTACAAATTTCTATCAGGGTGCTGGTTTTGCGTAAAATTTAAAGCTCATTAGTAGGATTTGCATAGAACATATATATGAATCAGCTTGTCTGAAAGAATGCCGCAGTGGCATGGATATTAATGGGACGGATGGCGTTGACAAGTGTTATGAACTCTTCCTGGGATTTCTGTCGAACAGTTGGTGAGCAAGAGCGAGACAGGGAGACAGGAAGAATAGAAGAGTTCAGGACAGAAACAACAGAGGATTAGGAGGAGATGGGATTTGAATTATAGAGAGGTTTCAGTACAATGTTTTTCGATAACGATTCCCATAAGGCTAGGCCTTTATATACACAGGCTAGCCACTCTCTTACGCAACCCAGTCTGGCCCAATTATACGAGTGTTGGGCCGTCGCTGTCTTGAGCTCTTCGGCCTGGTCTTGACAGGGTTGGTAACATCCTCCCCCCCTTCACATCCGGCTTGTCCCCAAGCCGGAGCAGCAGGGTAACGCTCCTTGAGCCGCTCCAGATCTTCCCAGGTTGCCTCCGATGTTGGACAACCCGACCAGCAAACCTTGACTTGATCAACAGCCGCTGATCCCCGACGTACCAGTCTGCGTGCTAGCACTCGCACTAGAACAGGATCTGCTTCTTCCACCGCCGGAGGCAGGTTAGCGACCTCAGAAGATGCTGGTTCCGATGCCTTCCGAAGTTGGGACACATGCACCACGGGTGAATCATAGAAGAAGCAGGCAGCGCCAACCGATATGCCACCGCCCCCACCCGAGCAGTCACCTGAAAGGGACCAAAAAATCGAAAGGCCAACTTCTGATTAACTCGCACCGCCACCGAGGATTGCGCATGAGGTTGCACTTTCATAAACACCCAGTCTCCGACAGCAAACCGCCGCTCTGAACGCTTCTTGTCTGCTTGATGTTTCATGAGCTGACGAGCGCGGTGGAGATGTTGATGCAACAGCGAAGTAATAACCGTGCATTCCTTCAACCATTATTGCAAATCCGGCACTGCACAGGCTGCGATATCAACAATACCAAAGTGTCGAGGAGGATGGCCATACAATACCTCAAAAGGAGAAGTTCCCAAGGCTGAGTGCAGAGAGGTGTTATACCAAAATTCCGCAAGAGCCAACCATTGCGACCATTTCTTAGGGCAAGCATGCACAAAGCACCGCAAGAACGTTTCCAAACATTGATTGACGCGTTCAGTCTGCCCGTCGGTCTGAGGATGATAGGCCGTACTCATACGCAGCTGAGTGTCTGCTAATTTAAACAAAGTGGTCCACAGAGTGCTTGTAAAGATCCGGTCACGATCTGAGATCAAAGACTGAGGCAATCCATGGAGCTTATAAATGTTAGAGAGATAAGCTTGTGCCACATCAAAAGCTGAGAATGGATGAGCTAAAGGCACAAAATGGGCATATCTAGAGAACTTATCAACGACCACCATAATGCAATCAAAACCCGAGGAAGTCGGTAGACCTTCAATAAAATCCAAGGATACCATTTGCTATGCATGATCCGGAACAGGAAGCGGCTGCAAAAGGCCAGGGTAACGAACCCGTTCTGTTTTCGTTTGTTGACAAACAGTGCAATTGACCACATATGTCTTTACTGCCTTCCTGAGCCCTGTCCAAGCAAACAAACGCTTGATACGGGAGTAGGTAACCTGTACCCCCGAATGTCCACCCACTGCCCCAGCATGTAAAGATTGTAAGATTTGAGACTGCACGTGCGGGTTAGCACCAATCCAAACTCGCCCCTTATAGTGCAAAATACCAGATTCCAAAGAAAAATGAGGTAATGCATCAGATTTGAGTGTCAGTTGAGCCACCAGCTGAGAAGAATGAGGATCTTGATCATACCCCTTTTGAACTTCCTCAAGCCAAACTGGAATACAAACTGAAAGAGACAATACTTCTGTCGAATCATCGGCCACTCGTCGGGACAACGCATCAGCGGTGCTGTTCTCACTACCTTTCTTGTAAACCAAACGATACTGCAGTCCCATCAACTTAGTTAAGGCTTTTTGCTGCCAAGGTGTGGCTAATTTTTTATCTCTGAGATGAATGAGACTACGTTGATCAGTTCGAATCACAAACTCAGCACCCTGCAGATATGAGCGCCAATGATCAATTGCTAGGAGAATCGCCAAGCATTCCTTCTCATAAGTCGACAAGCCACGATTGCGAGGACCAAGCGCTTTGCTTAAAAATGCCAAAGGATGTCCCTCCTGCATAAGTACAGCACCAACACCCACAGCTGAAGCATCTGTCTCAATTTCAAATGTCTTTGAGAAATCCGGCAATGCGAGAACTGGAGCTCAAGTCAAGGCAGTCTTTAGAGCATCAAAAGAAGCTTGAGTTTCAGCAGTCCAATGGAAAACAACATTCTTCTTGAGCAAATTAGTCAGGGGGCGACTCAGAATCCCAAAATGGCGAACAAATTTGCGGTAATACCCCGCTAACCCAAGAAATCCTCTGACCTCCTTGACATTAGAAGGCACCGGCCACTGCAGAACTGCCTGAATGTTCTTAGCATCGGTTGACACCCCTTCAGCACTGATGACATGTCCCAAATAAGTGAGAGATAACTGAGCAAACACACACTTTGATATCTTGACTTGCAACTGATTGGCAGAGAGAATATCAAATACAGCCCTTAACAAGCGCACATGTTCCTCCAAAGTCCGAGTGTAAATCAAAATGTCATCAATGAAGACTAACACACCTTTACGCAAGAATGGCTCAAAGATTGTATTCATTATACCTTGAAACGTTGCTGGTGCGCCGGTCAATCCGTAAGACATAACCCAGAACTCGTAATGGCCATGATGTGTCTTGAAAGCGGTTTTATGTTCGTCTTCTAGCTTCATACGAATTTGGTGGTAACCGGCTCGCAAGTCCAAACTCGTAAACCAACAAGCTCCTGCCAACTCATCAAGTAACTCATCTATAATGGGCAGAGGGTACCGATTCTTAACAGTGGTAGCATTGAGATGTCTATAATCAATGCAAAATCGCCAAGTACCGTCCTTCTTCTGCACAAGCAACACGGGAGAGGAGAAAGGACTGGCACTGCGTTGTATCACTCCTTGTTTGAGCATGTCAGCAACTTGTCGTTCAATCTCATCCTTTTGTGCCGGACTGTAATGGTACGGTCTCAAATTTATTGGTTGGGCTCCAGGCAGCAAGGGAATAGAGTGGTCAAAAGCTCTTGGTGGTGGCAAACCAGAGGGTTCATCAAAAACCTTGGCAAATTCCTAAAGCAATCCCTCCACTTCACTTGGCAGAATAGAACTGACTGCAACAGCTTCACTGGTACAAAGTTCAACTGTGTGTAAGACTGCATTATGATGGAAGAGACCCTTAAGTTGATCAGTTGAAATAACCGGGCAACAGCTAACATCCGGCACCACACCTTGTAACAGAACCTGCCTGCTGTCCAACACAAATTGTATGGTCTTAAGCTTCCAATCAATTTGCATTGGACTGTGTTTCTCTAACCAATCCATGCCCAGAATGACCTCATAACAGCCCAACGGTAACACCTTAAGATTAGTGCTGAAGGAGTCCCCTTGTACCCACCAATGACAATTAGGGAACTCCTGACAACATTGCAAGACACCCCCATCCGCGATTTTCACCTTCAGAGGAGTCAGCGAGCTGCGCACACCCTGCAGTTTATTAGCTAACTTCTCACTGATAAAGCTGTGAGAGCTTCCTGAATCAACCAACATCAAGACCTCATGTCATTGGATCAATCCTTGCAAACGCACCGTACGAGAAGACTCAATACCAAGTACAGCTTCTCGAGAAATGGCCAATAACTCTCCATCATCTGATTCAGCAGGGGGGCTAGTAGATGATTCCACTTCCTCAGGAACCTCATCAGAAAATAGCTGCAGCACTTCTTCAATCACATGCAGCTGCACAGTAGGGCCACAACGATGATCACGACTCCACTTTTCCCCGCAAGTGTGACAAAGCCCCTTTGCTCGACAGAAAGCCCTGAGAGCTGCAACTTTATCAGCAGCAGAAACTTCAGTAGTTAGCTTATCATCTCCCTTCGGCACAAAAGGTCCAGCACCAGTGCGCAAGGGTCCTCGGGCTCCCCCGGTTGGCTCAAAGCGATGCCCCTCCTTGCGATTCTGTTCCGGTACTTCCTCCTACAAACAAGCTAATTCCACGGCAGTATCCAAATCGGTTAGGCAATGTAAAACAACAGCAGATCTCACTTCCGCCTTCAACCCATCCATGAATTGAGTAACAAAGAAAACCGAATTCCACGAGGGATGATGCACATGTAACCCATGCATCAACTCGTTGAACTTTTCTGCATATGCCCACACAGTTCCAGTTTGCCTTAACCTATTGAACTGTTGAATCAAACTTTGGAACTCCTCTCTACCAAATTTCCCACACACCCAGGCAGCGAATTCCTCCCAACTCCCACTAACTTCATGAGCTCGGGTCGACTGCAACCAAGTCAATGCAGTACCCGAAAACTGGAGTATCGCCACACCAATCCAGTGATCAGAGGGAGTTCCACACAACCCAAAATAAGTCTCACACTTCAGTTTCCAGGCCTTAGGATTTTCCCCTGCAAACTCTGGGCACTCTACTCTAGATGCAGAAATTTGACCCCCAAAACTGAACCCACGGCATCCCCCACTCGACTCAGGAACTGAATGGAAAGGGGAAGTAGAGTTATACGCACCCTTGACCGGGGGAGTTCGTGGGGAGTTGTTTCCCCACACAGCCTTCCCCCGGTGATTCGAAGCCTCGTGGTGGCAAAATTGCCCAGGCGCTCCTTCGCCGAATGCCAACGTGGAAGGTCGGTCCTCCACCGTCCTCTCCGGCAGCCGCTTTGCCCCAGGCGGCGTCGGAAGTAGTGGAGCCATTTCTCCGGCTTGACGGGATCCGGCTTGACGGACTCCGACTTGACTTGATTTGGAGACGACGCAGGCTGCTTCACCATCTTCTCGAGCTGAGCGCGGATGTCGCCCACCTCGTCCCACAATTCCGCCACCGCCTTCTCAACCGTCGGCTTCCATCCCACTAGCTCCACGACCATCGGCTTGATTTCCTCGATGGATCCCACCGAAATCCTGATAGCCTCGTTCTGCTTCTGAATGGAAGTCATCGCAGTCATCAGCTCGCCGAGTTGCTGCTCCATCTCGTTCGCCTTGAGTTGCGCTTGCGAATGATACCGTGGCTTCTCTAGATAATCCAAATTCGACTGCTCTGATACCAAATTTGTTATGAACTCTTCCTGGGATTTCTGTCGAACAGTTGGTGAGCAAGAGCGAGACAGGGAGACAGGAAGAATAGAAGAGTTCAGGACAGAAAGAACAGAGGATTAGGAGGAGGAGGATGGGATTTGAATTATAGAGAGGTTTCAGTACAATGTTTTTCGATAACGATTCCCATAAGGCTAGGCCTTTATATACACAGGCTAGCCACTCTCTTACGCAACCCAGTCTGGCCCAATTATACGAGTGTTGGGCCATCGCTGTCTTGAGCTCTTCGGCCTGGTCTTGACAGGGTTGGTAACATCAAGTCTCTAAAGATACTCCCTCCGTTTCAAAATGTTGATTCATAGAGCTCAAAATTATTTGTCCTAAAATAAGTTGAGTTCTCACTTCTTACGGTTTTAATTACTTATGCTCAAGACACAAATAAAGAAGTTTTATTTCTTTGATACTCCTTATCTACCCACATATCAATACTAATTTCCTACTCGGTTTAAACGAAACACATGTAATATCACTTAGCTTTTTCATGAATGGACAATTTTTATGGTGTTCTATAGTAGAGTCAATCGACTTTTCATCAAATTGTCATTATATATCGCGTGCCACTGGTAGTAGAATACTACTGAGCTTTTGAAATTTTTTTCACGTCTTATTAAATGATGTATCAGATTTTTTTTGCATGTTTTGACAAAAAAAATTTTGCAAAGGTTATTTCTGACCAATATCAGTGAGTTTCCCTTTTTTACCTAACTGTTTAAAACTATGCATCAAATCTAGCGTGTTCTATTCAGTTCTGCTACCTTTATCACATCACTTGCACTGTTGCAGCATCAATTCAATGAAAAATAGTCATAAAAACAAAAACGCATTGCTTTTTGCTTAAAGGTTTTCAGACAAATGGATAATTAAGCTGATAGCGAGACATAACAAGCTCTGTTCTAGCTAGAAACCGTGCAACCATATCAGCTGAATTTGTTAGACATTTGATATTTCAGCTACCATGTCCCATCCAAAGCAATGCAAATGGAGACACTATATAAGTAGAGAGGAGATGAATAGCAAGTGCTCATCATCTCATAGTTAGTAAGCTTAGCAAGCATAGCTAGCAATATTGGCAATGGCTTCCAAGTCATTGTTTCTGCTTGGTGTGGTTTTAGCCTCACTCCTACTCGTTGCACAAGACGTCTCTGCTGCGAGAGAACTCGCAGAAGCAAATGGTTTGCATCTTTTCTCTGACTCATGTATGCATCAAAATGAAGTAGAGACATCTGTATATACCATTATGTACTTAATTATTTGGTTTCCCTGAAAAGTAGCATCCATAGTTTAACCTAAAAAACTAATTCAACTTGGAAGAAAACATAGATTGCTATTATATATTGATCTACTTATGTAGAGAGAGCATGTTAGTAGATGAATAACACTACTTTCTTATATGCAGAAGCTAAAGGGAAGAACATGAAACAAGAAGTAGCTTATGGCCCTCAAGATGAGAAGCTAGCACATCATGCTGACGGATATGGACATGGGGGAGGCTATGGTGGCGGCTATGGATCTGGATATGGTGGAGGAAATGGTGGTGGGTATGGCGGTGGATATGGCGGCTATGGAGGTGGATATGGTGGAGGATATGGTGGTGGTGGTGGAGGAGGAGGAGGAGGAGGAGGAGGAGGATATGGTGGATATGGTGGATACGGAGGATACGGTGGTGGTGGATACGGAGGATACAACAAAGGATACGGTGGTGGCGGTGGTGGTGGATACGGTAAAGGCTTTGGAGGAGGATATGGCGGTGGTGGCTATCCCGGTGGTGGATACTACGGTGGTGGTGGTGGTGGCGGATGGCACTAAGAAGCAAGACTACATACAGAGAATACTATTTATGAGAAGAAAATAAGACTTATTTCTTTCTTATGTTTCTATTAAAACATGTCATTATTTAAAAAATGAGCTCGATTTTATATGGTTTTATCTAGATGTTTGTTGTGGTGAATTAAACAAATTTCATCTTATACCTTGTATGATCAAATATTAATGAATGGCCCATTTTATTTCACTAGTATATATTGACAGATCATGTGAGATAAAATAATTACCATGAACATCGCCGTTGCTTGGGTTATATACAGAAAGACATAGACCCATTGTATAACATATTTCTTGGGTAAATCCTTCTAGTGGAAGGATTTACCTTTCTATCCCCAGCTCCACTAGATCTAGAGTGAGGTGAAAAAAATAATGCACCCTAGAAACTCCTCAACTCTAATGGAAACTAGAGAACACCTCTAGTACAAGGAAAAATATACCTGGTCTCCCACGACAAATTAGAGCTTTTTCGATTATCGACATTCAACAAGATAACTTGTCATTGAATCTATGCCTTCAAGAAATGTTGAAACAACTCCACTCTCAATACTCGAGCTACTTCAACAAGCTACCGCACCAATTGTTTGATTGAATACTAACTACCATGAACACCGTCGTTGCTTGGGTGTATATGTGGAAAGGCAGAAACCCAATGTACAACATATTTCCTGGGTAAATCCTTCTAGTTGACGCATTTACCTTTCTATCCCCACATTTGAGATCACCAGATAAGAAGTGAGATGAAAAAAAAACAATGCACCCTAGAAACTCCTCAACTCAAATGGAAACTAGAAAAGGCCTCGTAGTACAAGCAAAAACATATATAACTAGTCTGCATGAAAAATTAGAGCTTTTTTCGACATTCAACAAGATAACACACCATGCATTCAAGACAATGTTGCGACAACTTTCGACACTCAAGCTACCTCATAAATTTTTTATTTGATTGGTCCTAGTTCGATCTCAAAAAGCAGATTACTAGCTTGCGAACTTTTGCAGCAACTTTAGACCCATAACATAATTCCCTTCACATGTTTACGTAGATATGGGAACATCAGATTGTACGTAATTTCTCTTTCTTTAGTATATATGTATTTTCTGCTTATGGAAATCCACTTCTAATATGCCTTTTTAGAATCTTCAACTTAAAATAGAACCTACTTTACATTAATAGCTCAAATCTCCAAAATTTTCTGCTTGTGGCCTTGAAACTTTCGACTTAAATCATAGTAGTTCATGTTCAAATTAAAGTTAAAACTCTCACATAAAACTAAAAAACTTTATGGCCATAATCTTTAACTTTTTTCTTGTAACTTTACACTTTCAACTCGATTCTCATGACCTTAAAATTTTGACTCAAATCATTATTTCTAAATAACAAACTTTCACCAGAAATCTTAAAACTTTCTGGTCAGAATTTTTACCTTCTAAATCAAAACTGCGCGATTTTCCACCTATAATTGGTGGGACGGTCTTAGATCTAGAACCCCTGCTAATGGGTATGGGTAACCAGATGTTGTGATTCGTTAGGAAGATTAGTCGCCGCTACCAATGAGGATCGGAGATTAGGAGGAAGATGGGGAAGTGAGGGGAAGAGCCATCGATCGGTAGTTGTAAATCAATACTGACGTGATTTTCCACCTGTAATTGGTGGGACAAAGATCCACTCGCTCCTGCTAATGAGGACCAGAGATCGGAAGATGGCAAAGTGAGGGGGAAGAGCGAATGGTATCAGAGCTCAGAACTTATCAAGATCAAGTGGTAGGCTCATGCTGTCAGAAATGTCGTTGGGGGAATTGAGAAAATGGATTTGTAATTTGTAAATCATTAGTGCTCTAACTTTGTAAGCTCCTCAGGACAAAAAAAATTGTTGTTTAAGACAAGATATAGTCAACTTTGTAAAACTATGACCATCAATAATTTCGTTAAAACTAAAACAAATGATATACATAGATTTATCTCGAAAAGGACTATCATAATATAAAAACAAGTTAGATGTTATAAACTTATTATAAAATTAGTTGTCAGAATTTTAAAAGATTACCAAATCTTATTTTAAACGATAAATATTTTTGACCGGAGGAGTACTATAGTGGTGTCTCAAGTCCACACAGTGACATCCATAGTTTGCGAAATTTTACTCCCGCTAGTATTAATAAGAAACCAAACTTGAGTATTGATGCCGTTGTACTGATTGTTCTATGGGAAAATATGAGGTGGAAATGAACTACATATGTATGTATGTATACATAGTGAAAACCTGAAAACTCTCGTTGGATCAAACAATAAACGTTCGAGATTTGTCTACGTCATCACGAGTAAAAATTTTACTCGTAGATTTACTCATTTCTAAAATTTTACTAGGAGTAAAATTTGTTACTCATGGTGATGTGGGTAAATCTCAAACGTCTATTTTTCGATCTATCGGTAATTTTCATGTTTGCATTACATATGTGATTTTTGCACTACATTTTATTTCGCCTATTCTTTTTATAAGAACCAAAGCTGAGCACCGCAGTAAGTATTGTGCGTAGCTCAATCAGCACTTCTTATAATTATTAAACGAAAATTCACACTAAATAAAAATCTTTTAAAGAAAGGGCGAGCAATTAATTAATATCTCACACACCATCTGCTCATTAATTATACCTACTTTGTTAGTTGAGCTTAACAAACAGTCTGCACCCTAGCACAGCTAATTACACTGACAATAACATATACTAAGATCAACCTGCATGCTATAATAGTCCTAGCAATCTGCCAATCTATCCAACCTGACCAACTGTATGTACTCTCAACTGTACCGTATCCAAACATGCCCGTGTTCCTGAATGTATTTAATTGCTCGCCCTGCTATATATAAGGCACTATTACAAGATTGTCATGGCATCCAAAGCTCAGTAAGCCATATATATATATATATATATATATATATATATATATATATATATATATATATATGGCTGTCAAGCTTCTGCTTGGTGTTGTCCTGGTCTCCCTCCTTCTTGTCTCTCAGGATGCAGCTGCTGCCAGAGATCAGTTTATCAATGACACCTGCTTTCTGTGCTAATTAACAGGCAATCCCTAGCTTGTATATCGTTTTGATCGCACATACAAATATAGGTCAAAATGTGTGTCATTATTTGGCCAACATCTTGTGCTGATCTTCGACCAAAGTAAATAATGTTTGCCATTTTTTAGTCCTCGAGGTGTGATTTCGGCCATATTTTTTATTAGAATAATTTTACAAAATCAATTAAGTTTACGAGATTACAAAATTACTTTTCATGACTAATCTACGTTCCGTTTTTATGCCTGAAGCTAAGTATTCTAAAATTTATTTGTAGTCAAAGTTTCAAAAGTTTGTTCAGCTCTTGTAAAAAAAGTGTCATATATTTATGAATAGAGGGAGTATAAGTTAAAATTATGGCTCCATATACAGGGGTATGACCCAATTTTTAACTTAAATATTTGTATGAATGTAATTTCTCTGGATAAGTGGGTGAATTCAATAATAGAAGTTGACAAATGGGCTAGGCACTACACGGTCTTAAAAAAACTTGATTGCTAAAACTTGCTTGATTAATTACTTGCAGAGGTCCAGTTAAAGAACATGAAGTATGAAAATGGGGCTGGCTTCACTGATGAGAAATTGGGATATGGCGGCGGTGGTTATGGTGGTGGGTACGGTGGTGGATTTGGTGGTGGCTATGGCGGGTATGTACCTGGTCGTGGCTGGTAACGACCTGGTACGGGGGTGGATATGGCGGTTACCCTGGCTATGGTGGTGGGTATGGTCATGGTGGAGGTGCACGGTATGCTGGCAGATATGGTGTAGGTGCTGGCTATGGTGGTGGATATGGGGGATACGGTGGTAATGGTGGTGGTGGTGGAGGTGGTGGTGGCGGCTGGCACTAGGAAAAACAAATGTGATTTGTCTGCGCATAGCATACCATACATATATGGTAGTCATTAATGAGAAGAACTAGATATGTTTTATCACTTTCATGTATTAAAATGTTGTATATCCTCATGTTGTGTTATCCTATATGTATTGAGGATAAAATTGAATTTACTACAACAGAAGAATCATTTCAGATCTTAATGTGACATATGAAAATAATTGAAGATTTCCTTAAGAAGATGTTATTTTATATCTCTTCATGCCACATTATCCAGTAAATAAGAACCGCTAGATTAAATATTGATCCAACATCAACTAATGCACAACCATTCAAATTGATATTTTGTTTCCTTAAGAAGTTTTAAAAATTATCTTACATACTCAGTTCTAATCATATCCTTGAGTTAATTTGTGTTTTGTCATCACTACCATATGATTAAAAAAATGCCATATAAACTTGTATAGGACAACTATACTAAGTTTATCACAATACTTTTATTTTGCAAGTACCCCTTATCTTCCCTTAAAAATAACTTGTAATTTTTTTTCAATGCTTCTTAACAATTATTATCTAGTTTAGTTACTCTTGCCTACAGCTTTTCACAGGACTCAACTTTCGTTCTCTGAAACACCTAAGGTGCGGACAATTAATTTGTAATGGATCTACTGAAAATAGCCACCGTTCAAAAAACTTACATATAGACACCAACAAACAAATCTTTTTGCATAATAAAAAGAACCTCTAAAAAGGCGAAATTGGTTTTATAGCATCGAAAGTTTTTGTTTTGTTTTTGTTTCACTGAAAATTTATGGTTCATTTTAATGGCACCCAAAGTTAATTATCTCTGTTCTCTAATTTAGCATTACATCCAACCTTCTGTTAGATTTCCTTTTCTTTAAATCCTTTTTCTTAATAAAATGAGATAATATACCAATACTACTCTATTCCTCCTCCTACCATCGTTCCCCTCCCTATGTGAGCTCAGACAATCGGCCATGCCACAGCCCTGGTGCACCTCCATTCTTGAGCTTGAAAACCAGCCACACCTCAAGTTCGCCTGGACGAGCCCGGGAACTCGTCAGCCGGTTCCGTCGAGCTTGCACACCGCACCGCCCTCGGAGCTCGCTGACTCTGTCGTCCTCAAGCTCAATGGCTCTACTGTCCTCCAGCTCGTCTGCCTGCGCCATTGAGCATGCATGCCGTGCAGCCATCGACCTCGTCCGCCGGCTCCATTTGAGTTTGCTCAGCACGCTGCCCTAGATCCCATCCGCCGACACCGTCGAGCCTTCCTACTTCATCACAATGGGTCCGTCGGCACCGTCTAGCTCGCGAGCTCACGCTGTCCTCGAGTTGTTCTGTCACGCAGCCTTTCAGTTCATCTGGATGTGTTGCTGTCGAGTAGGGGTGGACAGGAAGCTCGTGGCTCGTTAGCTCGCTCAGCTCATGACAAGCTTGGCTCGGCTTGGCTCGTTTAATTTTCCTAACGAGCCGAGCTGGCATTTTAGCTCGTTAGAGATAACGAACCAGCTCGAGCTAGCTCGCGAGCTGCTTGCGAGCCTTAACGAGCCAGCAGTCCAACAACCAACAGCAAAGGCCCAGCAGCCCAAGACAACACCAAGGCGGCAAGGCCCAAGCCCAAGACAACAGTCAACAACCGAACAACAAAACCCTAGGCGCACCGCGCACACACGGAGCCACGTTCGCGCTGGATCTTTCTCTCTCTCTCTCTCTCTCTCTCTCTCGCGGTCTTCTCTCTCGCGAATCGTCACGCCGCATCCCCTTCTGCCCTTCCACTATTTGCTTGTTCCGCATCCACCGCCACCAGCTAGGGACGCCGCCGCCGCCAGCCGCTAGGGCCGCCGCCGCCGCTAGCTAGGGACACCGCCGGACCTCCCCTCCTCGGCTCCTCCTCTACAAGCTACGAGCCTGTGTCTATGATGGAGCGTGTGAGCATGACGCTGGCCTCGTCGAAAGCAGCGGCGGCGAAGGCGGGAGCAGCACGGTCATCTTGTTGTCTTGTTGGTTTGGATCGCGAGCCTAACGAGCTAGCTCGAGCTTTCAAACGAACCGAGCCGAGCCGGGTTTCAAGCTCGTTAGGATAACGAGCCGAGCCGAGCCAGCTCGTTATCCTAATGAGCTAGACCGAGCCGAGCCGGCTCGCTATCCGCCCCTACTCTCGAGCTCATTGTCCAATGCGGCGATGTGTCAATCTCACTTGGAGGTCCGTTGCCTTGTTATGTTGGGTGTGGATCAGGAAGACGGGGAGTGGAAGAAGAAGACATGGGTAGGCTGGGGAGACGTGTAACAACAATATTGACAGAATGCTGAAAGAAGTAACAGACGTAACTTTGGGGTTCTATTAGAGTGAACTGCGAATTTAAGGTGCTACAAAACCAAAAATGAGAACTTTCGATACTATAGAACCAATTTTGCCCTCAAAATAGTATTAACTAATAGAGATCTGATCTAACCGACATTGCAAAATAGTTCCACCGCTAGTAAACAGTCAGTCTGATTACTGATAATATCTCACTTTGACCGCTTGTACACCTCTAGTCTGAACACAACTTAACATGTACAACTCTTCACAAGATGTCAACTTTAATGCATTAAGAGGTGTTTGCAAAGTGCATCCAAAGCATTCCTCACACAACTTTCAAACACAAATCAGAACGCAAGGCTAAACCCTAATTTTTCTCTCTAAAAAAATGTCGCACCTAAGCTTCAACCTCTATCTATTTAAACCCATAGGTGGATGCTCGAAATTCAATAATCCTACTTGAATTAGGAGTTCTATCCCATAGGAAACCATCTAAACAAAGAATACAAATATCCCTTTACAAATTTAGGCGTAAATCCTACTCAACTTAGATACCCTCCAAATTTGACTCATTTTCCATACCCGCAGTACACTTCTCATGTATGCCATATGAAAACTTTACATCCAAGTGTACTGTTCTTTAGCCCCGCGATCTCCTTAATTGACTAGACATCAACATCCCCCAATTCAACTGTCCATCCATTACTAACAACAATCCCATGACCTCAAACAACGCCTACACATGAACAAA
Source organism: Oryza glaberrima (assembly GCF_000147395.1). NCBI lineage: Eukaryota > Viridiplantae > Streptophyta > Magnoliopsida > Poales > Poaceae > Oryza > Oryza glaberrima. Next base: position 11,540,481 of record NC_068331.1, read on the forward strand.
CAAGCAGTTTGAGCATAAGTTCTTTCCCAACTTAACTCACATTTGCATAAGCGCATCATATGATACACATATGAAACAATTAGAAGAGATAACCATTGAAGAATTAACGTGAAAACAAAATACACTTTGAAACCAACTCCCCTCAGTGTTGTGTCAGCCTAACCATCATGATGTCTGATTGTTCCCATGCCATAGATTAGACTGCAATGCACGCTGCGCCAACCCACCATGTACCACTAGTCTGAATAGCAAAGCTCCTAGTCAAAATGCCAGTGCGTTGACACATAACCAACAAAAAAATGCCACACAGCGACAAACATATTAACAATCACCATAGCCAACTGTTCATCAGAAAATAATAATCATGACAATGATTTTATAGAGACCTTATGAATTTTGTAAAATTTATTCTTCTAGATTCGATTCTTAACTGCCGAATATATTGTTATATAATAATCATCCAACCAGAAAACAAGAGTAAGAATACTCTCATAACATGGTTATAGTTTGATTTTTAGTTTTCAATTACTTTAGACTATATTTGTAAGTGCGAAGGGAAGCTCGTATTTGCAATTTGGTTGGTCCACAGAAAATACTTTTTGAATAATTATCCTTAACAAAGCATTATAATAGGGCTTGCATAGTTCAACTATATTTAACTTTCTGAAGAAAATGTTCTCATATACATATAAAAGTCTATTACTATATATTTCATTAACAATTAGTCAAACTACATATTTCATTAATAAAGATCACACCAATGGGTCCATATTTCAAAATACTTTTGCACAATTTTGATTCCATAAATATTAAAAAATTGTGAAAAGTTGATGGTTGTATCACAGTGAATCAAAACCCTCGAACTTGCAAGGCCTTCTCTATAATAATACTCCAGTGTAGTGACGAGGGGATGGGGTCTATCTCTCATTCTATCAATCATTTAGGGTATTAGACTTGTTAGGTATTATCTTTAATCTATGGAGTTAGTTTTGTTTATGTCTTTGTTAGTGACTAACTACTTTGTTTGAGCTTATCGATAAAGCCCTAGAAAGGCGTCTGTTGGGTTGCCAATGTTCCAATTGGTGTTGTCATCTTTGGGTTACCAACTGGTTTTGATGCTGGATTACTAGGAATGAAAAATGGTGTCCGATGTGTTTCTTCATATGATTTTGTGTATCCCGAGTTTGGTCAATGTTATAGTTGTGCTTGCCTGCTATATCTCTTGTATTACAACAATCTAATATGTGGGGATGTCTATGTATCATATTTTATATTCTTAAATTCATATAACAACAGGTTATAACATTTTTCTCTTATATGTTTAGCTCTATTTTAGAAAAAAGATCAGCGGTGACCATTTAATCTCAAACAAATTACACAAGGAAATTAATAGTTACATAAAAATCGACGTATACAATACAATTCAATTCAAATTTTCACTACCTTTGTCTCAAATATATAGGAAAAAATATGTTATGAGACTGAGAGTATTACAAAGAGCCATAGGGTGGCTTTGATACTCTCTCTTTCCAATCTCTGTCATATCATCTTTTGTGAGCACGCTTTCTGAACAATTAAATGATGTGTTATATTTTAATTAAAACTATTATAATACACAATACGTCAATGAGCCACCTATTTTAATGTGCTTGAAGAAGTTCCCAACCCTAAATACAGCATTGGATGTGCTCAGTACCACTGGTCGAAAACTTTTCACCTCCACACAGAAAATGAGGCTTATTAACACATGGTTAATTAAGTATTAACTATTTTATTTTTTTTTTACAACAACATACCTGTAGAGAAAATTTAGAAAAATCCAACAGTTCGGAAGCGTGCTAGGAGGCAATAAACGAGAAAAGTTGAGAAACTTAAAGTTCCGAACACTGGACCGGGGCCCGCGGACTCGTGGACTACCCAAGCCCCACGAAGCCCTGAACCCATCCAAATCCCGCACAGGGAGATATTTTCCGCGAACCCATTCCCACTCTCCCTCCCTCCGCCGCCAAATTCGCCGGAGAAACAAAACAAAAAAAAAAATGGACCGCCCGCGGCAGCAGCACGAGCCGGAGCATCTCGGCGGCGGCGGCATCGACGTCGAGGTCGAGCTCGACCCGGAGGACCTCCAGCCGTCGGTGCCCCTCAAGAAGGTCCCCGCGGGGGACCTCTTCGAGGCGGCCCGCGCGGGGGACTGCGCCCGCCTCGCCCTCCTCCTCGGCGGCGGCGCCAACGTCAACGAGCGCGACCGCTGGGACTCCGTCGCGCTCTACTACGCCTGCCTCGCCGGCCACGCCGACGCCGCCCGGATGCTGCTCGAGGCCGGGGCCGTCTGCGCCGAGCGCACCTTCGACGGCGACCGCTGCCACTACGCCGCGCTCAACCTCCGCCTCCGGAGGCTGCTCAAGGCGTTCGAGGCCAGGCCCCCGCCGCTGCCGCCGCTCCCCGCCGCGCTCAGGGCCACGTTCCTCGCCTGCCCCGCCAACCGCGCCGCCTTCCTCGAGATGCTCCAGTGGACCGCCGGCTCCGAAGCCGCCGCCCTCGCCGCTGCTGCTGGTGAGTGCGTCTCCTTGGATCGCTTATGCTGATTGGATGTTTGGGTGCAATTTTTATCTACCGGTGACATGGGATTGAAAGTTGAAGCTCCTTGTGGAATGATTTATCATGAATGCCAGCATTGGATGATTGAGTGGTGAAAATACATGGAGTTTGGTAGCTATAGTGTGATTTCAATCGAACCTATGAATTCACATATCGTACTAATATCGATTTAACATTTGAAATGCACAATCGCAATTGGTTCGTCCATCTATGTGATACATCAAGATACTATGATATACAAGCCAAAGGTTATTTGGTTGATAAGTGTTGTATTCCCATATTTTCTGACTAAGCAGGATTTGGGCCAACGGACAATCCATCAAGTACTAGCCTATTCCCTCCGGACATTACATTCTACGTGGATGGAAAACCAATTGAAGCTCATCGGGTCATTCTTTGTGCCCGGTCATCCTTCTTTCGGAGGAAATTCAATACAGACTGGAAAGACAGGAAGGAAGTGAGATTTTCTAGCCAGAAGTTATCTTTTGGTGCCTTGTACAGCCTTGTCCATTTCTTCTATTCTGATAGACTCGAAGTGGATGTGGATGATATGGAAAATTTGGCGCGGGCGTGCAAAGTTTGTAAGTGTGAGGGTTTGCAAAAGATATTGATTAAAGAAGCTACTCTCCAGAGATATGCAGAACACAAGTCACCGAGAGATTTGGACAGTTCACAGAAGAGGTTCATTTTACATGGGCAATCCTTGCCAGAGGAGGATCGCCTTCCATCAGCCCTGCGGCATATTTTAGAGGAATGTCTAGCTAACTCAAGAGAACAAGAATGTTATAACAATGAATCAAATGAAATGAGCAGAGACTCTGGTGTAGATGCTGCTGCTGATCTTTATATAAAAGTATGTGATAAGGTTTTCCATTGCCATCAGGTGATTTTAGCCTCAAGATCAGAGTACTTTAAAGCTAGGCTATCTAGAAACATGGATTTTCTTGAAGTCAAGAGTGGGCTTCAATCAACTCAGAGCCTTCCTTTTCTTGAAGAGCATGACATGAGTACAGAAGCATTTGAAAAGGTGCTTGAATACATGTAAGATCCCTTTCTCTACTTCTTTGACCATCATGTTACTATTATTATGCTCTTATTTGTTGCTTGCTTATGTCAACTTTAGGTATACTGATAACATAGAGCATATGGATCCTAATCAGGTGAGATGTGCAAAAGAGAAATATATTATGTCTTGTAAAAAGGTTCAAGTGGGTTTGTTTTGTTATGAAACTGATTTTCATGTACAACTTTGCCAGGCTGAAGAACTATTTGATATTGCTTCGAGATACCTGCTATTCCCCCTTAAACGAGTTGTGGCAGATATACTTTTGCCTTATCTGGAGCATGTTTCACCTGCAGAACTATGCCACTGGCTAATGTTATCAGACATGTATGTGTGATTACCATTTCATCTATGCAAAGATTATTTACTGTATCATATAAGGTCAATACATTTGTTTTCCAAATGCAGTTATGATGTTGTGAAAATAAGGGAGTATTGCTTGGATATCATCGCTTGCAATTTTGAGATGTTTGCGGACACAAGAGAGTTCAGGGCATTGCTTTTGACACTTCCACCACCATCTGGAGATGACTCACTGCGAACAACTCGTCCCAGTGAACCTGGTACTGCAGGCAACACTGACCAAGGCAACCTTCTTGATGATTTGCGTGAGAAATGGTTAGAAGCAGAGGCTGCTGAGCTAGACGAGAGAGATGAGAGTGCAAAGCTGTTTGACAACCGATTGGAAATGCTTATGCTTGTAGCAGAACAAGAAGCCAATGATGGCAATGTTTGACTCCACTGAGAATTTGCACTGTACCTTCTCGTGTAGCTCTGTTTTTGAAGTCTTCACTGAAGGTGCTTTACTGTTTCTCAGTTTATGAACTTGCAGTCTTCACTAAAGGGTTATATTTTTGAATTATGAATCTATCTTTTGTCGCACAACATGAAACTGACACTTCAACTGGTATGGGTAGAATAATGAATATTAGTGCAAATTTAGCATGCCTGCTCTTTGTTGCATAAAATCTCACTGCATATACACTGTAAAATACAAAGGAGTCCTTGATTGCTTAAAATGGTGCAATCCTGCTGTTGGAACCACCATGGCCCATGGGATGAGTATTGTTCATCTTTTTAAATATCTAATATTTTTCGCATAGGAAACTCAAATGGATAAATCCACACAAGAAGAAAGAAGTAAACCACATTTCTGGAAAAGAATAACCTTTTTAACATACACAATTCATGGCCCCTGTTATGACACTACAAATTCACCGTATGTAGTACATCATAAAGATCAAATTTAATGAACAGATATTATATATATATATATATATATATATATATGTTTTTTCATCTCATGCTTATTGTCAATTGAGACTTGTACTAGCATGGTAACCCTATGTAATGCTGGACACAGAGATACTAAATCCTATAAAAACTGGGCTTCTCCTTGGTTGTAATAACTTTATGTGTGAAAAGGTACTGATATCCTGAAACATCATACTGCAGCCATAATATCACCACTGTGTGCCTGATGTAGCATCATTTGTGTTTAAGTTGGACATACTGTCAGCCAAAGAATTCACAAATGAAGAATCCTAAGTAAATCATCTGTGGTCATCGGGAGGACACGCCATCAGGCAGCCTTGTTCCCCCTCTGAATTTTCTGCTGTTGAACCATGATCCTCTGAAGCGATTTCAGAGGCAACATGTGAAGCCATAGTTGATGATTCTGATGATTCAGAGGCTGTGGCTGTTTCTGCATACTCCAATACATGATGATGACTCTGGCTGTTTCTGCTGAATCCAATCCATGATGCCAGTCAGCGTTAGGATCGGACCTTTGGGCTAAGGTACAAGGCAAGAAAAAGTGTTCATTTATAGGATAATACTGTTGTGATACAATGAGTTCCAAGTAAAATAATTTGGTAGTATCTGAAATAATTTGGATGATACAGAGGGTAATAATTTGGTAAGGTTAAGATTCTGGAAAAAAAAAATTGTAGGATCATGATCATAACATCCTTCCAAAATCTACTGGTTATGTATACTTGAGTATAAAGAGGAGGGTAGCAAATGTCCTTTTATTATTAGGCTGCCTTGGAAACCCAATTTTAGCTTAGAAACCCTCGACATTATAATCTGTACACAAATTATGTCCATTGTATTGCTAGCCTGCGATAAACAACCTTAGAATAGGAGACTGTAACCAGTGTCAGATGATTAAGCAAAACTGCAACCAGGACAGAATCACAAATTCAGAAATGGACCAAAAACAACACTGTCTTCAGCCTTGGTTACAGCCTCCCAGTTCAGAGCCCTTGGCCCGTTGGCCGTACTCTACTTAAAAGTTCATGGAGATCACCTCATTTATTACACCTCATTAGCGCAATTTCTTAATCGATCAATGGCTTTCGCGTTTCAGATATGATGGGGCCGATGAGGATGTGGTGGCAACGGAAATCATGCCCATCTGAAACTCTTGAATTGGAAACTTGGGGACTGTTTAACCACGCTACTTACATGTGGTCACTGAATTTCAGAGGTATCCTTTGGATTGGCACAGGATGAAATGAGCGATTTCGTATGAACTTTGTGGATTCCAATTGCTAATTTCTGTTCTTTTCTTAGAAATTTCAACACTTTTTTAATGTTAAAAGTGTGCTCTTGTACAGATCCAATTTATAGCTTCCTTTTAATTCTTTTTATTCTGATATACCTGTTATTTTGTACCACATTTGCATGTACCTGATATAATTTGGATTCAATTTTCTGAGAACTCAAAACCTGTAACGTTGCCATTTGCCTATCGTTGTACACAACGAGGCAATTCAACCTGCAACCGTTGCTTGAAAACGGAGCTAGTAGCACAATTCTCTGAACACCCAGCATTCCAAGTTTGCAACTGAGCTCGAGCGACAGGCACAGATTAACAATGCTGACCTGACAAATGAATCTACTATGTGTCTACAAACAATCGTTGTAACCAATCATCCTTACACTCTGAAAAGATCAGAGCAGACAGGGACAGGGCAGCCTGAACATGCCTCTTTCACAGATGCCTGCCATCCTCTTCTGCTTGGTGTCCAGCTTCTCAGGACTTGCAGGGCCAGTCCCGGCGGATGTCGAAGGTGTAGTTGATCTCCAGGTAGCACTTCCGGTCATCATCGACAAACTGGTGATGGAGCGAAATCGAAACTTGATTCAGTTCAGTGGGCGCAGGAAGCAGTGATCGGCATTCTGGTTTTCTCAGAGGTGTATCACGGTATCAGATTTCATTACCTTTGTTTTTGCAGAGTATGATCCCCGAGCAAATACTCCCGAGGGGGTCGTCTCCTCAGGCGTCACATAAGTGTACGGCTCCAGCTGAGGGCTGAACGTGCCAAGCATCTCCTTGGTTTTGTCCACTGCAATGAGCAACATTAATTTCAAACAAATCAAACTCAGGAAATCTTGCAGGAAAGAAGAAAAGAACAGGAGTGAATTCAAAGGCCATATGTTGCAGGAACTCTACGACAACACAATGAAGCAGTTCTGCAGAAGAAAGTGGACAATGAGGATGGCGATGGTGCACCTCGGATGCCGGCCTTCCATACGGTGTTGGTGTAGCGGAGGCCAGAGACGATGTTGCTGCTGACAGAGAAGGTGAACTTGAGCCTGTACGTGCTGCCTTCCTTGAGGGTGAACCATGGTTCCTTGGAGTTGCTCGGCTCCACGGGCAGCGGCAGAAGGACGTCTGGCTGCCCCGGTGACAGGATGCACAGGCTTGTGATCCTCACGTCTGGCTCCAGTGACTCTGCCACATGAAAACTTCCCATTAAACTGCGTGCATTGCTTCATTTCCTTCTCTTGCACCTCCCATCAAGAATTCAAGATGCAGATTAATGTGCTCCCTTCATTCAGAGCACAAGACTACAGTTTACTACAGTCATACAGGCAAGAATCATCGTTTCTTTTCTTTCCTTTTTTTAGCAGGGAAGAATCACCCCATCATTTCTATATTAACTATAGGGATGCATCACCTCAGATTGTGCTTAGTGTTGCGTGCTCTGTTTTAGGAAGACACTGTATCATTGCCCTTATCAACTTTTTGACCACTGCTTTCTTTTGTGCATGAGAATCCTAGGCATATGCACTAGAATGGGAGACTGCACCAGCAAAGTGCCGACCAAAAGCATTTGCACAAGCTCAGACCTGCAATCTTCCGTTTTACAATTTAGAAATGATTTGTTCGCATGAAAAGATGGCAACTTCACTGCACACCATGCACCATGACTTTTTTTTCTCTCTTTTCTGGCAAAACGCACCTTTCCCTTGGCGGGGCCTAGATGTACAGACTGGAACATGTTCCAGGAACCCACCATGGAATTGTGGAGATTATTCCAAAAATCACATGCAACAGTTTCAGAACTTCTCCCACAATCTCATATGTAGTATAGAGGAGATGATGCTATACAACCATTTAAAATCTAGAGGCCAAACTGGATTTAATTCGTGCGAGATATGCATTTGACAAACTGCAAACAAATATCAGGATGAACAGTGTTTTGAACTAAAAAAATGTATTGTTGTTCCTTGCTTGTAATTTAATGCCTTTAATTTTGCATTGCAGCATCACCTCCTGTGCATATAAGATTTGTTTACGAACTTGTAAAACTTCACCAAATAGGTGAAGTTCCTATGGTAAATCTCTACTTCTAGAGTGCACCAGTGAGATTGTCATGCAGAAATTTAACGCAAAATTAGCTGGCACTAATTATAGAGTGCACAGTGAGCCCACTGAGCAACCTAATCAATGTGGTAAAAAATCGTGTGTCGCACTTAAAGTTGAAAACTATATAAATTGACAGTGATAGAACCAAATATAAATTGACACTACAGTGATAGAACCACATAATTTCTAACTCAATGAATGAGCTCCTTTACACCGCTGAAACATATCCAATCAAAGATTATTAAAAATTTACTCTCCAGAAAAGATGTTCCCTTTTTGACCGTGTGGTTGCTGGCATTGCAAGCACTGCAGTACAGTACAGCAGCATCAAACAACCACCACCCAGGATCACACAGTAAAACGGCGGAAACCAAACCAACAAAAGAATCCGATTGATTAAAATTGATTGGGCGCGGTTTTTGGAAAGGGAGCACAGAAGAGATCAAATCCAAAATCCTCAACCAGATTAAGATGGTGCGGGTACCTAAATTAAGGGGGCGAAATGGATGCGATTTGGTGTGGATTATAATTGGAAACCATCTACTGTTGATAAAAAAATTTACCTCCGACTGAGTTCAAATCGACGCTGCCAAGAAGCTGCTCCTTCCATCTCCGAAGGCTCTCATCCTCCTTCCAAGTTGCAATCAGCAGAGATCACCATGTGAGGAACAAATAATTATCGAGCACTAGTGGTAAATAATAATTAACTAAGCTACCAACAAGCAAAAAAAATCTTGAGAAGGGATAAGAAAAAAAGAAATTGGAGCGAGAAATCGGGGGAAGGAATGGAGACCTTGTCCATCTCGAGCTGCTCCTTGATGCTGACCCTGGGGCCGAGGTCGATGGCCTCCGCCACCTTCCCCTCATCTTCCTCGTCATCGTCCTCCTCATCCTCCACCACCTCCTCCTCCTCCTCCTCAGCCTCAGCGGCGCGCGAGGACGCCTCCGTGAGCTCCTCGGGGCGCGCGGCGGCGGCGGGCTCCTCTTCCGCGACTCGCCGCAGCTCCTTCCCCTCCAGAGACGGCGGTGGCTTCTCGTCGTCGTTGGAGGAGGAGCAAGAGATGGCGGCGGCGGCGGCGGAGGAGGAGGAGGGTTCACCGGCCGCCGAAGACATTGGTGGCGGCGGAAGAGGGGGCGGGGGCGGAGGCGGAGGCGGAGGCGGTGGAGGTGGTGGCGACGGATGGAGATGCAGGAGCGTGCGAATGTGCGAGAAGAAGAGGTGGTATAGTGTTAAACGAAAATGTTATATACACGACTGTCACGTACGATTCTTGTCCGACCAGTTTTTAAGCTACTAATTGCCCTGGCCTATATGGAGAGAAGCTGGTCTGGGTGAAGCGAAACGCTTGGTAGGTGAGGTTGGGTCGGATGGGAGTCGGACGAGGGAGTCGGACGTATAGCAGTGCTGCGAAAATGCTATACACACGACTGTGACGTACGACTCTTGTCCGACCAGCTCTTAGCTGCTAATTGCCCTGGCCCACATGGAGAGAAGCTGGTCTGCGTGGAGCGAAATGATTGGCAGGTGAGGTTAGGTCGGATGGGAGTCGGACGAGGGAGTCGGACGTATAGCAGTGCTGTTAAATAAAGCGTGACAAGTGGCGAATCAAGAGGCGTTGTCAGCTGTGGACAAAGGAAGACGGAAGAGCAGTGTAGTAGGCCGTGTATATTGGCTCCTTTCAAATTTTAAGGAGTTCTATGGCTTAGAGCAGGTACGATAGCCTGGCTTAGCCGGCTCTAAACTAGTATCATATCATATGTGGAGTAAAAAGAATGGTACGAGGATATATGTATAAGCCTTTCGATTGAAATATATAGAATTTTGTTCAGTAAATCAGCTAGGGATTGAAAATATTATATTGGAGGGGTAGGAAATTTTCCTTTCGATAGATTCCTTTAAAACGAATGACGGTTTAGTGATGTTGCATCTTACTGTTCTCTTTTTTTACGATTCCTTTAAAACGAATGGGCATCTTATAGACTGGATCAAACTTATAAATACAAAATGATAATAGATTAGGATAGGGAAGCTCCGCCTTTATGAAGCTCTATTATTATTTAGCAACATTCAGTTCGGTTCAACTCCAGCTCCAATAACCAAAGGATCTAGGAGCTCACATCCTGCCAAATACATGCCCTTAAAATTTTTCTCTCGCTCGGATTGGCCATCCAGCTTGGGCCGTTAGCATGTTCGCTTCTAAACTATAATAACTAATGGATTTATCATACAATTACATGGAGATGTCATATAAAACTATTGGTTTTAGGTAACTCACCATAGTCATCCTTCATCGCTTGTAATTATATTTACTTGTAACTTTTATCGATTAATCTACACGGTTATATCTTAAATGACCCACCACAATTAAATAGTGCGCATCTTTCTCTCTTTTTCTTTTTCATTAATGAGGAGATATTTAAGTTTTCTAAGCTAATGTGATGGCTAGACTTTCCTTAATAATATACTCTGCAATAGACAAAAGTTCAAATAACCCATTAAACTTTAGCTAACATACCATCTAACATATTGAACTACATATTAAACTAAGTATAGTGAGCCAGCGGCAAAGGCAGCTCCCGGGCAGGTCGGGCGACTCCCGGGCTTAGTCGCTGCCACCTTCACTATGGATTGCAGAATCGGTAGATCACTAAGAAACACCACTAGCTGCCTAGGTTCGACGGCGTGGCTGGCTCCGCCAAAATATTGAGCCCTTCAAACTTTATCATTTGGTACAGATAACCCCATGAGTGAATTTATAAAGTGGTTTTCATTGTGAAATACTACTCAACAATTTGTTTTTGCCAAGTCAACACACTTGTTAGGGCACGTGATAATGAATATATAATGAGCATCCGCACCTTAAAAAATAACTGTTAGTAAGTAAAAGTGAAGCATCATCTCTACAATTTTTGCTACTAGTTTTTTTTTATTTCGTAGTGGTATAAGCATATTGCCATGATGGTAAAACCATAAAGTTAAAATCTCAACATGGTGAAACCATTGAATCAACGCACAGGAGGTTGGGTAAACTAAAAAGTTCAGATAAATGGTTTAATAGTTTATGGCTTGTTCGATTTGCGGGATTTTTAACACGTATGAATAAGGAAAAGCATAGGGATAGCATGAGAATACTTGTGCAAACCTAAGGATTGAAAAATATAGGAAACTTTGTGCCGCAAACAATTCAATGGATTAAAAACAACTTGTATTAAGTTGCATGCACTAGCCAGTTGCACCTAAAAGCCTAAGCTGATAGGGAAAGACGGGCAATTCACTTTATACACTCCAACACTTCCCCTCACGTGAGACCCCCTCAAGTCTCAAGCGTGGAATATTGGAGTGGACTGCAATTATTTTATTTAATTGCGTGCTAGCCAGAATTCGAACTCAAGACCTCTGGCTCTGATACCATATTAATTGCATGCACCAGCCAGTTACACTTAAAAACCTAAGCTGATATGGAAAGACGGGCAATTCACTTTATACACTCCAACAACTTGAACTGTTTTTTTCCTTCGTTTCTCCCCAAAAGTAGAGGGGTAGGAATATTTATGGATTCCTTTCAAACGAATCACAGTTTAGTGACCATTTGAAAGGATTACATATTATTGTACTTTTCCTTTACAATTCTTTTGAAAAGCCCTTAGGTGTTAGGCGGACTGAGGTAAAGTTCAGACTACACAGCTTGTGGCCTCTTGATAAGAGACCTAAGTCTTTCCATAACTAGTATCTCTTTCTCACGTGGGGAGTATACAAGTATGCAACAATAAGAAAAGATACTCCTAATAACTAAACTTTAAATAAACTTTTCTTTCAAATTACATCTTCGATCTACAATCTGATTATACCATTTAATTCGTTGTAATTAAATCTTTATAATTAACAAGATCTTACACGATTATATTTTGACAAAAAAAATATATATGTTGTAAATTACTTTTATTATATATGTAAGTTACTTTTGTCATATATATAAATTAATTTTAGATTTGATTAAATTACTTTTTTACATTCAGTGAACAATTTACTTTATGGTTAATTCTATAATATGTTGATTAAATTTAATTTGGCAAAATTTGCCGTGGGACATCTAAAAAACGTGTAATTAGCTGGGAGACACCGTAAAAACGCTTATTTGCTATAGGACACCACAAAAAACTGGTAATTAGCTGTTGGACACCCGCGAGATTATTTTATTATATCCGGAGAAATTGGAGAGAGAAACAGCTGTGTAAGTACGATTCTACCCTTTTAATTCTTTTTCTTTTTTTTCTCTATCCTTCTCTACTCCTTATTATTCTCTCTCTCTCATTCTCTCTCTCTTTAGCCCGAGGGAGTGCCGGTGACCGGCGCGGGCCAGTGCGGGCACCTCGGTTGGGGCGGCGTTGCGCGGGCACCTTGGTCCACCGGAACGTCGCCAAGTTGTAGATGAAGACGGTGGAGAGCTTCGCGTACGACAGCCTGAAACGCGACCGCGTGCTGCGGAGGTCGCCGGCACCGGCGCTGGAGTCGGGCCCCGTGAACATCCCCATCACGGCGGTCAGTGGCGACCCGATGAGTAGCCCATCGGCGCCGAACTGCGGCCCGCGCGTAATTGAACAGCGTCGCCCCGCTCCCGCCCACCTTTGGCAGCACCACCACCACCGCTGTCGCTGCGGCGTCCGTGTCCGTGTCCGGCCAGTAGAAGAGGAAGGCGTCGAGCGTGTCGTAGTAGTCGTCCGTGCTTTGGTACCCCTGTAGGCTGAACCCGCCGAACATGACCCCGCCGGCAGCAGCGGCGGTGGCCGTGCGGCCAATGACGGTGGAAGTCCGTCGCGCTGAAGCCGTCCACGTTGGCCTTGTAGCAGCATCTCAGCTCACGACCTGCACACGGAAATTAATAATTAACCAAGAATTACTTACTAATCAGTAATTGAGCAAGAATTAAATCATCATCAAGAAAAGATGATTTTGGTTTTGCCTCTGAGGTGGGTGTTGGCGACGAGGGACATGGGGAACGGCGGAGCGACGTCGTGGTACTGGAACTCCGGTGGCGGCGGCGCACTTCTGCCGCAGTTGAAGAGGCTGCGCGGGGTGACGAATCTCGCCGCCGGCCAGCAGCTGCAGGTCGGACTCGAACTTGGAGAAGCCACCGTTTGGATTCCTTTGAGCCAAGGGCAAACTTGTCTTTAATGATTATTTCTCTCTCCAATTTCTCCAGATATAATAAAATAATCCTGCGGGTGTCCAGCAGCTAATTACCAGTTTTTTGTGATATCCTATAGCAAATAAGCATTTTTGCGGTGTCTCCCAGCTAATTACACGTTTTTTGGATGTCCCGTAGCAAATTTTGCCATTTAATTTCTAGACAAACTTATGTTTTTTACCCTACAATAGATTTGCTTTTAATGACGTGACAAGTTAATTTCCTTTTAAGTTACTTCTATAATATATGTAAATTACTTTTAGAATTTATTGAATTTAATTTTTATATGTCTAAAAAGTAATCTAATGAAGTCTAAAAGTAATTTAGATATGTTATAAAAGTAATTTATAATTTTAAAAATAATATATAATTATGTGAGATCTTGTTATAATAGTCTAATTGTTACGAACACAACGGTGTAATTAAATCGTAGATCGGATGAGTAGTTTAAGAGAAAATTTTATTTAAAACATAGGTGGTAGGAATATTTCTCTACTTGCTTCATGGACTATTACTATAGTTAGATACTAGATAAGTGTTGAGGTGTCTCTTGTTAGCACTAAAATTGAGAGGCCTCGTGATTTAGATTTTGTCATTTGAATTCTTTTTCCTAATATAATACATATAGATGTGATGAAAAATTTAAATAGGTAATTTTAAACAAAACTCAATACCTGGTATATCTTGTAGAGTTATATGCCTGACACCAACTCTACCATGATCTTTTTTTTTTCCTGTAATTCAAGTATAGGCGGGACTGTACTTTGAGTAACAATAATAACTTGACTGTATTTACTCATTTATCATCAACACTCGTTTAATTTATAGATATGCGTAGGTACGCATATATGATGGAAAATACAGAGAAACCTTGATTCTCTATATGGATGGAGCCACGGACGGGAGAACGCGCGTGAGTCAATCCACTATACTTCCCACGTTCGCTCCAAAGGATTTATATAGAAAAAGAAGCATCCAAGGCATAAGCCAAACTCTAAACTTAATAATAATACTAGCTTACTTTGTCAGGGTGATATTAAAAAAACTCATTATCCCGAATGATTAGGTCGACTGATTAGTTTAAACATAGTTTGGCCCGTATATATGGACTAGCACACGAGAGTGTCATTGTTTCACAGCACTCTCTAGGAACTCTGACAGGCGAGAGCGGCCGGCCATATTTCAATTCGGCTGGGCATGCGTTGAACTGCATAGTAGGTGATTCCCCGTGCTTTGCTGTAGAAATTACTAAGCAATTCTTAATATATATTCTTTTACAATCAAACTAGGAGTAAAAAGAAAAAATAATAAAACATTAGGGTTTATTTGTCAAATGATACATGTGTTTTAGTGTGAAACATATTGATATGTTAAATATTATAAAAGTGTGAGATAGATTTGTTAAAATATTGTGCAAATGATATGAATGGTAATGATTGGATATGCATGCATTTTAATTTGTAGAATTAAATAAAGTGTAGATCATGTTGTATGCTTACATGAGATTAAATATGCTAGTGGGTGATGATGTGGCATGGTTGCATGTTGAGCTTTAGATTTAGTGGGCTTTAATTTTATAGAAATCATAGATTTGAAATACTACCTCCGTACGATATCATACAAATGACTTTTTTATATAATAGATGAAGAAATTCTATTATATTCCTAGGCAAAGGTAGTAGGGGCAACTATAACTATAAGGTAAAGAGGATCTGAAGAAGCAAATTATGGTTCTCGATGTGCCTAACTACCACGGATAGAACGTTGGTACCTTTTGTGCCCTCAAAAATTAATGAAAGGTCATGCTTCAAAAGAACTTTACATCTAACTAAACAAACAAAATCCAATCCAGTAACTCAACAGACACAGTCAACCAAACAACACGATTGTATCTCCCTATAGCGTAGAGCTAAATTTAGCTTACTAAGACACAAGTTTTTACAGTTAGGATAAATACGTGCAGGCAAGGGTAAACCTACTTATTAGACAGGGTGGATCAGCCGGCCTAGCTATCACCTGTATGATCTCATACCCTAGAACCCTTATAGTATCGGGCCATCCATATAGTCATCACCCATAAACCTATAAACAACCCAAATAAGACATATTAGGCGGTCAATCATTGTTTCATCTTCTAACTTGTGATCACATGCCCCTTCACCCTAAGCTTTTGACCATTCATCTTCATTGCCTCCTGCTCGAGGTTTGTCCTCTTCGTCACGTCGTTGACTATGTCAACCGCCGGTGCTACTCTACGTACCGTCGACGAGCCATGCGCAGTGGCCCTGAGGGCGCGTCCGGCACTTTGCTAGTCTACCTTGCAGCTTGCAATGTGGTGTCCGACTATGGATGTCCCTAGCCAGTAGCCGGCTAGGGTTAGGTGATTTTAGAATTGTACTCCATTTTAAATGTTTGGATGTTCTTTTTTTTGTCTTTACTTGTTGATTGTGCTATTTTTTATGTGATTAAAATATAAATAAGGTACGATACATGATACGTTATCTTTTCCTGAGCATCCTGCTCCATCTTTATTTTAGAGTCGCATCCGTCGAGGTATATAGACAATCAAATATACATCCCAAGTTAGTATAGAAAAGAACATATGTTATAAGGCTGTGTTCGGTTTGGAGAGTTGGAAACTCTCCCCCTACACGTAAAATAGAGCGATCTATTATTGCATGATTAATTAAGTATTATTTTTTTAGAAAAACAAAAGATCAATATGATTTTCATAAAGCAACTCTCGTATATAAATCTTTTACAAAAGTCATATCATTTAAGCAGTTTGGGAGACGTGCGCATTTGATTCGAAAAAGATAAATCGGGAAAGCTACTAATAATCAGTTAAAAACGAGTAATTAAATTAATAATAATTTACCTCTACCTACCTATAGAACCGAAAATTCTCCACCGAAAGCAGAGTCCGTAGTTCTTAAAAAAAAAAGAAAAAGCAGAGTCCGTGAAGCATTTACGCGTGGTCTCTGAAGTATATAACGGTCTGTCAAATGTGCACTGCAAGTCTGCAACACGTCTGCGCGTTGAGCACCGAGCATGAATACCAAAATAAGCATGCCAGCATCAGCATATATCCCGTGCATACGCATATACGTGGCACCATCTGACGCCGCCAGCTCACCCTGACACGCACGCCCCCCCCCCCCCCCCCCCTCCCCCCACGTGCGCCACCGCCGTCCCCGAGGCGCCCCCCCCCCCCCCCCCCCCCCCCGGCCCCCGCCTCGCGCCAAAATCCCCCGTCACGCCGCTTCACCGCAGCGATACACGCAGCAGAGAGAGGCTACTACTGACGAAAAATCTGGAACTCAGAAGCAGCAGCAGCAGAGAGGGGAATGCGAGGATGGCGTCGTGGTGGTGGTGGTGGTCGGAAGCGGTGGTGGTGGGCGGAGGGACGGGCGGCGGGAGCAGCGGCACGGTGGTGTCCATCTGCGTGTTCACGGCGGTGCTGTGCGTGTGCCTCGTCGCCGGCCACCTCCTCGAGGAGAACAAGTGGGTCAACGAGTCCATCACCGCCCTCCTCATCGTACGTCCTAGTACCTCATCACCCCTCCTGATAATTACCCCCAACCACACGTACACAACACATGCATATATATATGCATATTGCATAACCTGTCTACGACTCCCTCATCAAGCAATTAATTAAGCCGTTCGAGCTCTCTCTTTTGATCATTCATAACCTCAACTCAACCGCGCCGTACGCGCGCGTTGCTAGCTGTTTGTTCCACAGATACTCTCTGTCCTAAAAGAAACCAACATAGGTGAGGATGATATGACCATATCCTCATTGTATAAAGCTAGCTACATCGTATTTTCATCTAGGTTGGTCTTTTGCCAACTTCTCGTGGCTATTCACAAATACGATTCAATAATTGTGGTTTCTTTATCTTGTAGTGTTGGTATTCATTAGTGTGTGTTTGCTTAATGTATGTTAGAGTGTGGTTGTGACTCCCTCTTCTGAGAACGTTTTTGGGCGTTTTTGGGCGATTTTTTTGTAATAATTGGCTGTACCTCTTTCAATAAAAGCCGGAATGATATTACATTATCTAAAAAAAAATTAGGATGGATTGAGCGGTCCGTTGTCGCATGTTCAGACTTCGGAACGACTTTTCTTTTTCTGGGGATTCTACTTGATTTTCCAGCTAGCTAAATGTGCTTCACTGAAACTGCAGTTTTGTTTAACTAATGTTTAATTAATACGATATATTTCTAAGAACTTGGTAGCACATCAGAGGTGACAAAAAAAGTGGAGTGCTCTTCCTTAATTAAGAAAACAAACAGTATTTACTCCAAGGACTGCTGGTGAGAACATTTATTCAGTGCCTTCCTTTTTATTATGCTTGCAAAGGTATCAACAGCTACTACTACTGGTACTATTTATAATTTGCGCAGGACCAGTTCCAATTATTTTAGTACTATTTCATTCAATTCCTAGTAGCTTATTAGCTCCTGTTACATTCCAATGATGGTACGATTAATGACTCCAGTTATTAAAAAGTGTGTGTGGAATACTCTTGCAGGGTTGTGTTGTAGGTGCTATCATATTTCTGTTGAGTGAAGGCAAGAACTCGCGAATCCTGAGGTTCGACGAGCAGCTCTTCTTCATCTATGTACTTCCTCCCATAATCTTCAATGCAGGGTATGTGTGCGAGTATGACATAGTACTAGAAATCAAATTCTTGCTTTTGGGTTTACAGGTAGTCAACACTCAACAAGAGATAGTTCTTTCAGATTTCTCCCATTGAGTGTTCATGCATGCATGACATATTGACATTACTTTTGCCTTTTCAGCTTCCAGGTCAAGAAGAAGCAGTTCTTTCACAATTTTCTCACCATAATGTCCTTTGGGATATTCGGCGTGTTCATCTCAGTTGCGATAGTTTCAACAGGTAGTTTGTTAATTTATAAACCTTTATGCATGTACACACTGCTAAAAATAACCATTTTTTTGTCTTTAAGATATGTCAACTGTAATTTTGAGTCTAACTGCCTAAATAATTTTATTTCACCATTTGTCAATTTTATTGGTAAATGATGGAATACTTTCAATTAAAAAGAAATAATGATGGGATACTTCTTGATACCAGGTTGCTACTGGCTCTTCCCAAAAGTTGGTTTTGGGGACCTTGGCGCGGTAGATTTTCTAGGTGTGTCTTTATGTTTTGCAATTTGTTTACGTTCTCCTTTTTACTTCAGATCTAATCTTATTTACAACTACAGCTTTGGGAGCAATATTTTCCTCAACAGATACTGTCTGCACACTGCAGGTTCGTTATACAGTTGTGTTACAAATTTTGAATACATTTTGTTTATTCTAACTTAGCTGTTGCAAATAAAATCATCCGATCTCAAATTCAGGTCATCAGCCAGGATGAGACACCTAGATTGTACAGTTTGGTGTTTGGGGAAGGAGTGGTCAATGATGCAACCTCAGTTGTGCTTTTCAACGCTATAAAGAATCTGGATATCACTCAGCTCAAAGGCGGGGTTGCGCTAAAAGTCATTTCAGATTTTCTCTACCTGTTCTTCACTAGCACTATGCTTGGAGTTACAGTAAGCAAACATCTTTCAGATATCAGGTTTTTCAGTATAACAATGCTGTTACTCTGTTTTTCTCAGAATTAAGGTGACCAATAACTTTTCTTACTTCTGTTTTACTACTAATTATCAGATTGGGCTATCAACTGCTTATGCTCTCAAAGCTCTGTATTTTGGTAGGTAAGTATAGCAAGCCATCGGATCATGATCCAACTTTGAAGTCATCTTGTTGCACTGTTTAAATTTGAATATCTCCTCTTATTTCTGTAGGCACTCCACTGATAGGGAAGTAGCTTTGATGGCTCTCATGGCTTATTTGTCATATATGCTGGCAGAGGTAAGGGTGCCTTGAGATAATTGTTGGCATTTTAACATTTGCTCTGATAATGTGCCTGACGGGTAAGGTGTGTACTATCTTTCTGAGCAGTTTCTTGATCTGAGTGGGATTTTGACGGTGTTCTTTTGTGGCATTGTTATGTCCCATTACGCATGGCATAATGTGACGGAAAGCTCAAGAATCACAACCAGGTATTATGAAGTCAGTACCACATTTGTGAAAGACTATATTAATTTTTAGAGAAATTTATAGCTGTGTTAAGCATTATATTTGAGCAATTTTACGGTCGTTGAGAAGGTACTATGAGGTACCAAAAATTTAGTGTAAAATTTGTTACCTCATAGTACCTAGGTTGTAAATTAAGATTATGAAGTAAATTAAATGACTCATTTGGTGTAATGGATGCAATCATAGGCACATATTTGCAACGCTGTCATTTATCGCCGAGACATTCATCTTTCTTTATGTTGGAATGGATGCACTTGACATTGATAAGTGGAAAACATCAGAGACAAGGTAATCACCGAAATGCACATTTGTTACAAAATGGAAGGAGTAAACATCATATTATCATTTTGGCAGCTTTAAAACATCACTCGGTATCTTTGGAATCATCATATCGCTCGTTTTATTGGGAAGAGCTGCATTCGTTTTCCCTCTATCCATTATGTCAAATTACATGAGTGGGAGTTCTGAAAAAGCGCCAATCACATTCAATCACCAGGTTTCTTCTCAGCCGTTGGTTTCAATTTCATACAGTAACTCTTGAATTGACTTGTAGGGAATTCACAACGAATTAAAATATGTACTCTAAATTCCTCAAACATTCAAGGTAGTGATTTGGTGGGCGGGCCTCATGAGAGGAGCTGTTTCGATCGCACTAGCATATAATCAGGTACGATTCATATTCAGTGTCAGGATATACATATTTGACAAGAAGTTGATATACATTGATTTGTCAAACTTGCATGCTTTCAGTTCACCTTTTCAGGTGTAACTTTGGATCCAGTTCATGCAACCATCATCACCAGTACAATCATTGTAGTATTTTTCACCACTCTGGTATAAACCTTTAACACTGACGGCTCTGCATATGATGTAATCTAATCCATAAAATGTTCAGACATGAGGCATCTGAGACATCTCCATAATTTCATCAGGTGTTTGGCTTCTTGACAAGGCCACTCATAAGTGCCATACTCCCGCATCAACACCGGCAATCAACGACACCGGGGACCGGAGGAGGAGGCCGTAGCACGGGCAGCAACTCCCCGAAGGACGACTTCATCATGCCGTTCCTCTCGCCTGATGAAGAGGCGTCAGGGAGCGGCAGTGGGTTCCTCCAGGCCAAGAGGAGCATCTCCATGCTCCTGGAGAGGCCAGTCCACACGGTGCACATCTACTGGAGGAAGTTCGACGACAGGTTCATGAGGCCCATCTTCGGTGGACCGATGGAGCGCGATCGCGGTAACTGTTACTGATCGAGCAGAAATAGTTGGCACATTGCCACTGGAGGTGGAAGATCAAGTGCAGGAAGAATGGGTGTTTTGTTCATGTTCAGTTCTTCAATAGCTCCAGTGAGCATATATACCTAAGAGATTCTACTGATAAGACCTGTGAGACAATCTCTGAAAATCTGAAATTCTGAATTCTTCTGTCGTTTAAGCTTTGTTACCGTAAGTGTAAATATGGTATGGTTGGAACAATTTCAAGCAATTTCAGGCCACTCTTTATCCTGATACTTAACATCAGCTAATATCGCAGTTCCAGAGTGAACTGATGGAAGTAGAAGTGGAAGAACCAGACAAAGTGCGTTTTGTTGTGGGTTGAAAAATACTAGTACAAATGCTCCAGCCGTCGTGATCACTTGAGCTGTATTCCTTGAATTACTCTCTGATTTGAGCGGTTGTTTCACACCATACTTATTCCCAAAGACGAGCTGCAGCAAGTGATCATAGCCGGCAAGCAAGGGTCTCTGCCTGACGGTAGTCTCCCAAAATCTCTATTTTCCTTAAACAGTGCAGATTGTTATTCATGTAAAATCAAAAGTGTTTTTGATTATTATTCTGTGATAACAATTGGCATCGGAGATTATTAGTTCTGTTATTTCGAATTTATTTGCGAAGTGGTTTTGGAGATGATTGGTTTTCACAGGTAATCTACAGATACTGTTGTCTGTTGGACCGGTCAGACCGGGCAGGTGTTGCCGATCAGACCGGCGTGTATCGCGTGGTCAGACCGGCGCAGCTCGCGGTCTGACCGGTTGACTCTGTGTCGGTTTCGGTTTCGGATTATTTGTTTGGATATCCGTGATTGTTCATGATTATGGCTTCTAGATGGATACTATGCGTATGTAATACTGTTGTTTGCTACTAATGAGTCAAGTTGGGGATAGCTTGGTCTCGGAATATGGTTTCTTTGTTTGTTCTATGTGTAGGTGACTCGAGATGCCGGGAGAGTATTTGTGGTGATGGACCGGGAGTCGGCTTGGAGATAAGACGACGTTCGTGGTGGTCAGAGATCATGCGGGATACTAAGGCCAGAGTTCAATACACGTGGTTGGTGAAGATTCCATATGGCATACGATGGAGGTATTGTGTACGTATGGGATGCGGAGTCGAATTTGGAATGAGTCCAAATTTGGTATGAATGGTTATGTAAAGTTTGTTTCTTGTACTAGATGGTTTCCTAGGGGGATTAGGACTTCTAGTATGAGTTTGGTTCGTGGCTTTAGGCTGCCTACCTTGGGTATAAATAGAGAGGGAGCGTGAGGCTTCCCGGTATCGCTTTTGAGAGCAATTGAGTTGATGGTTGAGTTAGGGTTTCGAGTTTAGTCGAGATTTTTGTAAGGAGTGTTGTTGGTGCACTTTGTAAATACATAGAGAATCAGTAAAGTCGTCGTCCACTTTAAGAGTTCTTCGATTTGTGTTTCACCGGATTTCGGCGGTCTAACCGGAGACACACTGGCAGTCAGACCGGCGGCATCGCGGCAGTCAGACCGGCGGCGTAAGGGCGGTCAGACTGTCGGCGGCGACAGGCGCAGGCAGGCGATTTCGGCGGTTCGACCGATCGATCTACAACGGTCAGACCGACGTGTTCCAGGCGGTCAGACCGGCGTAGCTACTTCGGTCAGACCGCGATCCGTCGAATTTGAGGGTAACTTTTATTTCCGCTAAAAGTTTTGGTTTTTGGCATACCAAGCATTCACCTCCCCCTCTGGTTGGCTTAGTTGTTGTGTTTCGATCCTACAATTCAGATTATAAAACTAGATTGTTATTCAGATTATAAAATTAAATTCGGTGGTAGTAGCTAACTAGAAGCTAGAAACTTTCTAAAACAGATCTTTTTTTTAGAACAAACTGAGGCTACAGCCTCAGATTAGAATTTTATTAAGCAAGTTGAGAGTATAGCAAGTCTTACAGGGAGACCCCTGACAGATGGCCAAATTACATTTTAACCCTGAAATATGCAAGGAAGGACCTAGAAAGAAACAGAAAAAGCAATCGGGTCCTTCTCTTTGCCATGTCCACAACAACGAAGGCCAGATCGACGCACTGAACGACGACAGGAGCTGATAATCCATGGCTAGCTGCATATAATGATGCCTGGATGTGAACCCAAAAGGGGCCTCTCTATGGAGGTTGAAGCATCTAAGGCAAACGGAGAAACACATCAGCCGCACCTTGTAAAGCTAACGCCAAAGACGAGTAAGAAGACCAACATAGATGCAGAAAGCTCGCCGGAGAAGAAGCAAGTGGCCAGCGCTACCTTCTTTTGAGCAAACCCATCGTGCTCTTAGCTTCGGGCGTTAATGGTGAACCTGGAAAATGATTGATAGGGAATCTTCACCGGAGAAAAAGCCGACGAGGACATCCATGGCAGAAGCAACCAAGACGAAGGAGCCGGACGCTGACGACCCCTTCGAGCTGTACAAAAAGGGATTAACCCAACAACGGGAGATACCCGAGAAGTCTAAACCAAGGCTTACTAGTGAAGGAAGGAACTAGACCCCCTCCCACCCCCCCTACCCCCTTGCCGGCCGCTGGGAAGCTGCCGGGGATGGAAGGGAAGGGGCCGGAAAGGAGGGGATAATTTTTTCGCTTGAGAAGTTCCTTGAGACTTTGAGAGACGAAGGAAGCTCCTAAAACAGTTCAGATTCTCACCCAAATTCTAATAATTAGTAGTTAGTAACTATGGAATCTAGAATGTGAAAGTTTCTAGATTCTAGTTCAAATTCTTGATATCGACGATTGAACCAACAACACCAGGATCCGGTAGGGGTGGCAAGGGGATCGGAGACGGAGGCATCACGGACAACTGGAGCCAAAGCCGATCGACGTAGTCCCTGCTTGATTGCTAGTCCATTGAGGTTGAGCGGATCCGGCAACTTCCACTGCCCCGGCCAACTCCACCGGCTCAACTGCTCCCTCAACCGTCCCCCACTTTCATCTCTGTTGAATAGTAGAGGAGGAGAATACTGCGTGTAACCGGATGATTGTATTGAGTTTCAGAGGCGGTGTATATAGAGAGTACAAGAGATAAGGAAGAGGATCTACAGATAATTAAGAAAAGACTCTAAACAAATCAATCCTATCATAATAATCATCTAACTAGCATATACTCTAACATTCCCCCATAGTCCAAGAGTGAGCAGAGCGGACGCTTGGACTGAAGAAGACACCGATAAAAGAACTCAACAATGATAGCCCTTTGTGTCGTTATCGAGGTAGCCAAAGCATGGGACACGATGGTGATCAAGGTAATCGTACGTAGAGTAGCCATGGTCGATGTAGCCGAAGTCACGGTACTAGTGTCGAGGTAGCCAAGCCACATGGCGTGCAAGGGGCGCCAAGGAGTGGTCATGGACGCGCTGAAGGGCATCATGGACCGAGGTGCACAGCGATACGCTGAAGACGAAGACGGTGACGCAATCGTGGCAGTCGTTGAAGAAGATGGCATCGAATAGCTGATGTTGTCGAATCGTGGAGGACGAGACATCACACCGGGTTTGTCAAGCTTGAGGACGACTTGGGACAAATGCGCGTAGTGATGTTACCAATACCTCACAAGGCGAAGGTAGACGAAGACGAGGCAGCGGGACCAACGGCCTGGAACGATGACATCAGTAACCCACGCAGGGTCGGCTGGACCACTGGCCTGGGGCAGCAATAGTGATAGCTTGGAGATGTGGTGGTGATGCTCGAAGTAGACGAAGAAGACCTTGACGGTTGATGACGACAAGTGCAGATGACGAGGGTGTTGATGCACGAACGGCGATGAAAACAACGAGAGCGGTGATGCTGCGGCCCGAGGAAGGCGACACAATGGCAACTCCAAGCCAATGCAGCGGCAAGTGACCATGAGCAACGACATTGTGGTCCAGGGGAAATGACAGAGTGGCAATCCAAAGTTTGGAGTGGTAGACATGCTCCATCCCATGAAGGCTTGTCGCAGACGGGCGCTCGATCGAGTGATCAGGCCAATCGTGCGTAGTGCGACGCAACAGTGAATGATGTTGCGTAGATCGGAGTCGAGGACAACGATGTTTGGGAAGATCGGAGCAGTGTAGATGACGACGAACGACGATGGGCGATGCAAACCTGTTCTCTAATGGGAAAAAAATACAATCAGCAACAGTACGTAGCAGTCTTGATCCCGATTCTCCACGGGAATGAACAGCAGTGACCAAGTCAACAACTAGCTTGTAGCACCCATCTCATCTCTGTCTACTCCCTTGCATGTTTGAGGATGCTATTTTTAGTTCTGGTTTTCTCAACAAACAAAGTTTCCATGAAGTATTGCGATACAAATGACATCTATGGTATGCTATCGTTTAAATGTTAGTTTTGAACTGTAGAGTGGAATAACTTAAAATCATAGCTGGAAGGGGTTTATTCCGATGAAGGGATGGGAAAAATCTATGTGCTTTTGAGAAGGCATCGAGTTCTCTTCTCCTAGCTGAATTCTTTTCTTTCATTCAGAGGGGTACTAGTTTGAAATCCTGTTTGCGCTCACTTAACGGTGAGTACATATGTTTCTTCTGCCCACTTAATCCTTTTTTTAACTCTTTTTTTTATGTAAATCATGACCAGGGCTTTGCCCAGTATTTATACATTAAAATAAAAAGAGTTATTTACAAAGGGAGGGAGGAGAGAGAGGGCGGCGGGGGCGGCGGCTGAGGGCGGCAGAGGATGGCAGGAAGCACTGCAACCGCGAGCTCACCAACGCGCAGCTCCACACCGAGGCTGAGGACGGCACGCCGCCCGCGGCCGTGCAGGCCTCGTCCGCCTCGCCAACGCGCAGCTCCGCGCCGAGGCCGCCGCCCTCAGCCACCGCCCCCGCCGCCTCCGCCTCCACGTTGCCGTCCGCCGCCGTCGCAGCTTCGCACCGAGGCTGCCGCCCTCAGCCACCGCCCTCAGCCGCCGCCTCCGCGTCACCATCCGACGTCGCCGCAGCTCCGCGCCGAGGCCGCCGCCCCCGCCTGCCGATGACCGTGAGAGAGAGAGGGGAAGAGTGAGAGATAGAGGAAGGGTGTATAACAGGTGGGTCCCACAATTTTATATATATATATATATAGAATGCTGACTAGACTGCCACGCGTACGCCACGTAGACCAAAACCACTGCGGATTGGATCGAGGGGGGTAATTCGTCCGGTTTGTATAGTTGGAGGTGAAGAATGTCCGGTTTTATGGTTCAGGGGGTAATTCGGACGACCGCTATAGTTTAGGAGGGTAATTTGTACTTTTTCCTAACTTAAAATCATAACTGGAAGGGGTTTATTCCGATGAAGGGATGGGAAAAATCTATGTGCTTTTGAGAAGGCATCGAGTTCTCTTCTCCTAGCTGAATTCTTTTCTTTCATCTAGAGGGGTTTTGGCTACTAGTTTGAAATCCTGTTTGTGCTCACTTAACAGTGAGTACACATATTTCTTTTGCCTACTTAATCCTTTTTTAACTTTTTTTTATGTAAATCATGACCAGGGCTTTGCCCAGTATTTATATATTAAAATAAAAAAGAGTTATTTACAAAGGAAAAAAGAAAAAAAACAAAAAAAACCCTTGAAAATTACAAGCCTTGAAACCAGCTAATTAAGAATGGATGAGCTAAGAGATACTTTTTTTTTTAATTCTTACTTTAGGGCCCCTTTAAATCGCAGGATTGAGAAAACGTAGGAATAGGAAAAACGTAGGATTTTGATAGGAATGTAAGCGTAAAACGGAGGATTGCAAAACGCAGCAAAAACACATGAATGGCCGTTTGATTGAACCATAGGAAAAACACATGAATTGGATGAGAGAGAGACTCAAAAGAAAGTTACCAAGAGGTTGAAGCTCATGCTAAAATTTCCTCTAAAATCTCTATAAGATTGTCCATTCCATAGAAATTTGAAAGGATTGGATAAGATTTAATATTTTGTTTCAAAGGGCTTTATAGGAAATTTTCCTATAGTATTGAAATCCTCCAAAATTCCTATGCTTTCTTGCACGATCAAATTAAATTAACAACAATGTTTATGCTTTTACGGCTTGTTTGGCAACTTGAGGGAAGGGGATTGGGAGTTTACACGAGGGAATTGATGGTGAGATTAAAATGGGAATTTGATTTTTCATCCCAGTCTCTTGTTTGGTAGAGGTGGTGGAAATTGATAGGGAGTTTAGTTGGAGATTAGATCATTAATGAAAACGGATGGCTGAGATTTATTTAGGCGAAGTAAAGAAGGAATTCCCTCCCAATTACCTGCCCCTACCCAGGTATTGAAAAGGAGGGAGTTCATTCCTCAATTCCCCATCCCCATCCCACCAAAATTCCCATGTCCCCCAACCAAACAAAACAGTTAATAGCATCATCCCTTTAAACTCCCAATCCCTTCTAGAAACTCCCTCCAACCAAACAGACTGTTAAGATTAACCAATTATGTGTCCTGAGCTCACTGCTATATGTCTTAACCCTTTTCACCATCATTGTGGATATGTTGTTTATTTCTAGCTTCACCAGAAATCCATATATGGAATCCAATGTCGTTTACTTTGACTCTTGAAAAGTATATGTCACTCCAATTTCAGATAATGCAGTTTCCCTAATTTGAGATGGGTTCCCTTTTTCAATCTAAAAGTGGATTAGAGTTTCCGTTCTTTCCTTGGGTGGAAGTCCATGTAAGACATTGATGGATGCCAATTCAATTGTAGGTCTATAATCTATGTGTATTTTAACTATCTGGTCTTTTAAGATTAATATTGTGATCAATGAAAAATATAAAGGTGGTTTTAATAACCTTCTGATCCAATGCACATCAAAACAATTTTTATTGGCTTATGTGCATATTTAACAAGTATCTCCCACTTAAGCGGTCAAATGACTTTCTAGATTTGACACTTAAAATTGCTAATAACGGAATAGCAAAGATGTAGGACTATTTAAACTAATCCTATATAAGCAGGAAAACAATTTGAACATGTTAACTGAATTTTTACTCAATAAAGTCCGTACTTGATATTCATAGTTTCACTTAACGCTTCCAGCCTTTTCACACTTGTCATCACATTTTTTACTTCAATTAAGGCAACTACTTCCTCCGATTCATATTATAAGACTTTATATAGCATTGCCCACATTCATATATATGTTAATGAATTTAGACATATATGTGTGTCTAGATTCATTAACATTTATATAAATGTGGGCAATGCTATAAAGTCTTATAACCTGAAACGGAAGTAGTATATGTTTAAGATTATTCTGAAATACTATTGTGAGACGATCTTCTGGAAGTGAACGAGATTATAAACTTCCATGGTTTGTAGACCATATAAACTTCTATGTATCAGATGACAGGAGATATAAATTCATTGCTGATCATGTAAATGCTACTCTCTCCATCCCAAAATATTTGACGCCGTTGATTTTTTTAAAAATATTTGACCGTTCGTCTTATTCAAAAAATTTAAGTAATTATTATTTTTTTTCCTATCATTTGATTTATTGTGAAATATACTTTTATGTATACATATAGTTTTACATATTTTACAAAAGTTTTTGAATAAGACGAACGGTCAAACATGTTTAAAAAAGTCAATGGCGTCAAAACATTTAGGAAGGAGGGAGTATTTTAATTGCAGATCAAAGGGACATATCTAATTAATTGTGCGTGAAGGAAAGCTATTATGTAATATTGATGTCTTGCATTCAGCTTTTCAAATATTTATCAAGATATGACAAAACTATATATTTGGTGCCGTTGGCTGTTTTGCTTATTCAAAGCAAGTGTGTAAAAGGGAGTTGTAAAGATAAGATTACGTCATATTGGATATAACGTGCTTTGTGATATACATTATGGGAAAATTGGTACAGTAATTTTTTTAAGCGTGTTTCATATAATTTGGGAAACGTCCATTACACATGAATGATTACTAAGTAGAATTTAAAAGTTAGAGTAGATGGAAAACTCATCTTTTCCATATTGTCACAAACTACAAACCAACCTACTAGCTAGGTTTCAAAACAGAATCTCATAGATCATTTAAAACCTAGGAATTTCAAAGGTTCTTTTTTACGTAAATTGGTTGAAGTCTTCAAAATCTCAACGAAAATTCCTCCGTTCCAAAAGAAGCTCAAGAGGAAAACTTCTAAAACTGAAGAGATAAAAGTAATCATCAACTACAATTCAACTTTAAAAGCTAATCTGTACAACTTCAATGAAAATGAGTGGTAATCAATCAATTATTATCATATACTCGCACTGTCTTTTTAATAGATTAAGTCATTAACTTCTGAATTAACCATTTATCTTATTAAAAAATTATACAAATACATAAGATATAAATTATATTTAAAATACTTTTAGTAATAAAGCAAGCCCACGATAAAGTAAATAATAACTACTTCCTCCATTTCATATTATAAGACTTTCTAGTATTGTTCATATTCATATAAATGTTAATGAATGTAGACATATATGTGTATAGATTCATTAATATCTATATGAATGTGGGCAATGCTAGAAAGTTTTATAATATAAAACAGAAAAAGTATATAAAATTTTCAAATAAAATAAAGTAGTAACAACACCATCTATTAAAAACATTTTCAATAGAGTAAAAGAGAGAGCAAACTTTTGGGTGGATAGGGTGACCATGCAAATGCAGTGGAGTGTAGCCTACTCCGACATAACGGGGGATACGTGGACGAGCGCGCATCCGCGACGTGGACGCGCCAGGAGAAGATCCCTCCACACGGATCTCCTCCTGTCCACCAGCGCCATCGCCGCCAACCCCCACCAGGAGATTCCTCCCCTCGACTCGACTCGACTCGATTCCGCCCACTTGTATATCTCCCGCGCGCCACCACCACCATCGCGCCATCGCGTCCATGGAGATGGTGGAGTGCTCGCTGCCCGCCGCCCGGGCCCCGCGCCCGCTGCCCCGCCGCCTCCCGCCGCTCCCCGGCGGCAGGCCGGCTCTTGGCGCCGCCGGGAGGAGCGGCAGCCGGCTCCGGGTGCGGTCGGAGCGGACGAGGAGGAGGGACAGCCCGACGATGCCGACGGCTGCGTCGGAGCGCGACGGCGGCGGCCGTGCCGCGCTGGGCAAGGCGGCGGCGGGGCTCGCCGCGGCGGCCGTGGTGTCGCTGACCGGGCTCGCCGCGGAGCCCCTCTCGCCGCCGCCGCCGGCGCGGGCCGAGTCGCTCACCGTCGCGTTCCCTGTCTCCAAGGCCCGCGAGGTGGGTGGGTCCCGACTCCCGGGGCCGCGGCCGCCGTGTTGTTCATGGTGATTTTGTTTTTTTCTCTTCCACCTCGTATGAATCTCTCTTCCTGTTCTTCGCAGGTGAACCGGGTGCAGAGGACGCTGGTGGAGGCGTGGGGGCTGATCCGTGAGACCTTCGTGGATCCCACCTTCAATCACCAAGGTACACACAATCTGGGACGAGTTGTTTTGAATCCATTCATAAAATTCTAATTTGGGGGGAAATGATTTTGAAATGCAGTGAAATTTGCTAACTTACTTACCCCTCAATATGTGAGATTATGCAGATTGGGACATGAGACTGCAGCAGACCATGGTGGAGATGTTCCCGCTGAAATCGGAGGATGCCGCCTATGGTAAGATCAGCGGGATGCTGTCCACACTCGGCGATCCGTTCACCAAGATCATCAGCCCCAAGGTGTGTGTATGCCTGAGGATTGTGTCATTCTGCCGGGATGGCGCATACGAACCCAATCTGCGTGTGCGCTGATGTATACTTGGTGAGAGCTGTTGCAGGAATATCAGAGTTTCAGGATTGGAAGCGATGGGAGTGTCCAAGGGGTTGGGGTGTTCATAAACAAGGAGCCTAGCTCTGGACGCTTGGTAAGTTAGAAATTCGCTGTCAAATAGGCAATCATATAAGGTAGTGTCACTATTGTTTATATAGCTCCATGACTCTTCCAGCTTGTTATGGACTGCATTGAAGGTGGCCCAGCAGATCGAGCAGGCCTGCATGGAGGCGATGAACTAGTTGAGATCGATGGTATTTTACTCGTTTTCTGTTGTAATATTATGTCTTTGTGAAATATACGGTGCAAACGTTACGGTCTTCTTGTGAATTCAACTTTATCTAAAGCACACCTGTAGTGTAACCTTTTGTTTTACCTGTTTGCTGCACAACAATTTTCAGCATTAGTGCATTTGTCCCCAACAGAAGTTCTTTGGGGGCAACCGCACGAATTTAAGAGCTTTTCTGCGGTCCTTGAATGATACTGCACCTTTTAGTTTTCTTTTGTACTTCTTTAATACTAGGAAAAGCGATGGCTCTTCGAAAATTGAGAAGGAACTTCAAAATTTAAAGGTCATGAAAAGCTAGTCAGCTAGACTTCAAGGTTTTTTTCTATTCCCTTTCTATCAGCCAACGTTTCTGAAGCTAACAGAGGTGTGATATGGACATTGGACAAGCCATATGATCCAAATGTGTGCTTCATAAAATTTGAAGCCACAACCAAGAATCTGTTTAAAAATTATCACAAGCAAGTTCCCCTTATTCTATCATAACTGATAGTGTGTAAACTTTGCATCATTGAATCTTCATGAGCTCTTCTTCTGTCTTTGGAAAACGAAGTCGTTGAGGAATCAGATTTCATGCCCAAGAGGCATTGATCATCATATGTTCTGTTTGTGTAGGGAAGAGTGTTTCTGGGTTGGATGGAGAAGCTGCAGCTCAGAGACTTAGAGGTCGTGTTGGAACAACTGTGAAAGTGAAAGTGAAAGTGTTGGATGTATGCACTCATCCTCTGCTTCAATTTGAAGTATTATTTAGAGTTTTTGACATATTACAATTACAACCCCGTGATTTTATTTTGTCATTCAAAAGAAAACATGTTCATATCCTTTTATTGTATTTTCTTTTCTAACTGACACCACAATATCTCCAGGGCACTGAAAACGAAAGGAATGGTAGGATAAGACAAAAGGAGGTACAATTTTTCTCTGAATAACATGCAATGCCAACCTTTTCCCTCTATGCTGCTTGGAGAGTAATGTCTAACTTATGTCTGTCTGATTTGAATAAGCTTGTTACATTCAGTTAAATGCCTAAAAAGCATAATGGTTCACATTAACCAGAAGGAGAATTGTTGTCCTCTTAAGAATATGATATTCTTTGTATCTAATGACAACTACAACTTTTCTTTTCAAAAGGTCCAGCTATCTCGTGAGGTTATCAATCTTTCACCTCTATCAACAGCAATTATCTCTCATAGGTCGCACGATGGCCGTGAGTGCAAAACTGGGTATGTTAGGCTAGCTGCATTCTCTCAGGTAAATACCAGTATTTTATATGTTTTGGTTCTCAATTTTGCAGGCGAGTTTCATGGTACTAAGAAAAGTTGGAATAATTGATCTCAGTAACAAACTGTGTTATTCAATATTGCTTTCTGTACGAATTGATTAAATTGAATGTTTACAAGTATTTTGAGGATTCCAGCATTCAGTAATACTGAAAATGGAAGAATATTCTAAGTGAAGATATTTCCTGTTCAATATTGTTTTTACCAAAGGATCGGCCATCTAAATAATTTGATCGTTACCATGTGTCCATATACAACTGCAATATACTGCTAAAACCACCAAGAGCACAAAGCAATAATATTTCAACTTCAGATTTCAAGGTAGGATTGAAAAAACTGCCTAATTTTCCCTCGAATAAATCTGCCTACTTGCTTTTTCTTGTTTCAAAGAAGGTGAAAAATTATCGATATAACACGTATGAGTTATTTTGGTTCTTCATATCATTCTCCTTTCTCCTTTCAAACCAGACTGCTGCAGCTGAAATGGAAAGTGCCATTAAGAAGATGGAGGATGAGGGTGTCCAGTCATATATTTTAGATCTGCGAAATAATCCTGTCAGTGTACTTTTCTGACAATTGGTCTGTATAACTTCAACAAAAAAAATATTTTCTTGTAGTGATCTTGTTATTTTGCTACAGGGTGGTCTAGTAAAAGCAGGTCTTGACGTGGCTCAAATGTGGTTGGATGGAAATGAAACTCTTGTCAACACTGTTGACCGTGAGGGAAATGTCCTACCAATAAATATGGCCCGGGGCCATTCTTTAACACATGATCCCCTTGTCGTACTTGTGAGTCTCAACTCTACATCTACTATGTGCTTGATTTTGATTCTTTATAGGTACAAATTTTCCTAGACAATCATAATTATGTTGTATGCACATATAGGTCAATGAAGGAAGTGCAAGTGCAAGTGAAATCTTGGCAGGAGCATTACATGACAATGGTCGTGCTATTTTGGTCGGCCACAGAACTTTTGGAAAAGGAAAAATACAGGCATGGACAATTTCTCTATACGCACATTCTGCTTTTTGGTGTAAAATGCTTGACTTTTTGCATGCTTCTGAAATATTTAAATTAGTACTAAATATGATCCCCAATATTCCCTGGAACAGAGTGTGACTGAATTGGATGATGGATCTGCTCTGTTTATCACGGTCGCAAAATATCTCTCTCCAGCACTGCATGAAATCGACCAAGTAGGCATCCAACCTGACATACAATGCACCCCTGAAATGTTATCTTTGCCAAGAGCACCTTCGCTAAAAGAGGATGACAAAGCCACAAATCTGGAGATGGATTCATGTATCATGGTGGCAGAGCAAGCATTGGAAATTGAGAAATCAAAGGGATCTGCTTCGTAGGTACTTCTGTAAGCCAGAATCCTTTGTATGTCCACATTTAGTTGGTCAGGTTCATAGTGGCATCTGCAGATGAAATTCAGCATAGCTCCATGTATAATATTGTAATCTACCGTAGGTTGTATAGTTAGTATAGGCTGTAATGATAATATATATAGGCTGATAACTGTGATGTTAGATTGTAGGCAAAGAAGCACCAGAAATTAGTTATCTCGTCTTCAGGGGCCAAATGCCCTTGTCATTGATTCGAGATGTGTCAATAGGAATTTGTAATTGTCACTTGTTAATCATTGCATATTGTCTACCAATGCCAGTACAACATATTGCTTCAACAGTTAATTGTAAGTGAGATTCCTCAAAAAGGCACTAGTCATTACATGCATGAGATGATCATACCCATTTGGAAGGCATTTGATGCCGCAGTTATATGTTTTTTTATGTTTTCTGAATTCCAGTGCAGATTTCATTTGTTTTCTTTGATGTGCCGATGCTCATGACCAGTGCAGATTGGCACTTTGCTGCCAGGATGATGTCAGATGTCGAAATGAAGTTGAACTTGAACCCCGAGAGTACGCAATTGAATCCACTGACCACTGTATTAGTTCCAGTATGGAAGTTTTCAGACAAATGAAGCTTTTAGTGCTAGTATGAAATATGGGAAAAAACTTCAAATATATCTATACTCCTTTAAAAAAAAACTCTTAATGATGATGGTGAATGATAAATTTGTCACCACTGCCATGAGGTCCCCAAACCTGTAAGGTAGGTGGACTTCTGCCCCTTCCAAATCCCAAACCATCAAACAGGAAAAAAAAAATTAAATGTGGCATTGACAAAGTTTGAAAAGGTTCATTTTAGCAGCAATCTAAATAGGTCCATAGACCTTTCTATGATAGATGACAGATTTCAAAGGGATTACAAGAGTGAAAGACTCCTCACTCCTCTAGTGGCAGTGTGGCACCAGGGTCCTCCAAAGATGTAGTGATGCACGGGATCTAGCAAGAAATTGAGAGCTTGAGGTGAAGGCAACATAGTTAAGAAGTTTGAGGTGGTGGAGGCAATGGCAAACGGAGTTTGAGGTGAGGTTGCAATGGTGAAGAGCTCAAGATGGTGATAGTGATAAAAATTACAAAAGCTTAAGATAGAGGACGACAACAACTAGAGCTCGAGGTGGAGACCATGAAGAGCCCAGGTGGGAGATAATCTCAACAAGCTTAAAAATGTGAGAATGACTTGGATATAGCGGTGGTGCCTCAAGGAGCTTATGGTGGACGCAGGAGATCGTGCTCGCGTTGGTGGCGCTATCGAGCCAAGTAGTTGAGATAATTAATAAGCAAATGTGGATCTTTTTTTCTTTATGGAAGTTGTAGAGAATTAGAAACATCTCTACTTCTTTTCATAACAAATTAGTTTTTTTTCCTTAAAGGTTAGGTTTGCCTACTTTCTTTATTCCAAGCTAGCTAAATTATATCAAATGAGCAAATATCTTCATAGATAACCTCACATGTAAAAAGTGTGACACGGAACACAATTGATTACAAGAAATGGTACAAGGTACATCTAACCTAAGTCATCAAAGTTCTCGGGTCGATGGATTGAAATTCTCGAGTTGATGGGTAGAAACCTAAATAGTTCAATAAGTCACAAACAAGATTATCATCCTATCCCCAATATTGACAAAAACAAATTAACAACTAACGCATGATCAGTGGTGGAGCCAGGATTTTCACCATAGGTGTGCCCACACAATTGTAAAGAGTCGGCCAAATCAAGAACATCAAACACAAAAACACAATGAAGTCTTAATTTATTCAAGTACAATATAAGTACTTCAAATTTTAGTTTTATCAAACCATTTAATTGCATCGTCATTTAATTGAACTCACTCCATTTTTCAACTTTTAAATCGAATACTCAAAGTGAAATACTGAATCTGAACTGTTGTACATAAAGACTGGAATGCTGGGCATTGAATGCCTGGAGATGGATACTTGGAGTGCTCGTTGCCCATGGTTGCCTTGCGGTTGCTTGAACTGGATCAACCATGGCGGTGTGCTGCACCTCCGTCTGGCGCACCTAAGTGCCAGCTCCTCCACCGACTATATGGCTACCACTGTGGCCTTGCCATCTCGAGGATAATGCGCCATGCTCATGCCGCCGTGGTGCCGCCTTGCCATGATATCACGAGAAAGGAGAAAACCTATATGTGTGAGAGCGAGACATAGAAGACAAATGAACTCATTGCAATTGCACACATATTTTACTCGTTTGGTGGGAGTGTGTAGAGCCAGGATGGATTCTCGGACCTTAGTATTTATTCAACAAGGCACCCATATATTGTTTTCATATTTTCTGGGTAAGCCGGTACCCACCTGGCACCCCGTGTCGTCCTTACGCATGATAAAAATAAGATATAATTATATACTCCATTTGACAGTTCTGTAAACGTAAAACACAATATACAAAATAAAAATATTATAGAGAAAATGTCTAACTGTCAACCGCCAATTTACGATATCAACACGAATTACCCCCCAATACCCACATCTCTTCAACATGCGTTCACCCTGGGGGGGGGGGGGGGCAATCCCGTCATTTCCTGCGCTGCCGTTTTTAGGAATCATTCCCGGATACGATACCCCCCGCAAAGGCAGAGAGAGAGAGAGAGAGAGAGAGAGAGAGAGAGCGCTTCCCTTTTTTCCCCCAAAAAGCGAGACGACGACGCGCGACGGGACAGGACAGGGGTGGGAGACGCACGCGACGCGGGCGGAGAGGAGACACGACCCACCCCCGCCACCGCCCGGAGGAGCCACGAGCGAGCAAGCCCTAGCCCCCGGGCGCGACGGCGGCGGCCGCTGCTGCGTCGACCGTCTCTCTCTCGTGCTCCGGCGCTGCTCGTCGTCTCCTTGGCCGAATCCAATCCGGGAGGTGCGGGGGCCGTTCCGATCGAGTCGGTCCTGCCATGTCGACCAAGAGGTAATCTCGATTCGATTCGATTCCTGTTGGGTCCGCTGTTTTTTGGACGATTTGGAGCCAAAGTTCGGTGAGAGGCCGGGCGTGTGAGCCACGAGCTTTTCAATTTTGTTTTTGTGCGGGGCGGTGGTGGAGCCGCGTGTGGGATTCGGGCGCGGTGGTGGTGGGTTTGAGCTTGCCTAAGACCTAGGGTTAACCTCCTCCGGTGATTTGGATTTTGCTGAAGGGCAGAATGGTGGTAAGGCGGGCTTTGAGCTAACGCGCTGCTCGTTTTGGGGCAATTTGGGCATAGGGTGTAGCTTAGTTGATGTACGCTAATCTGCCACATTAGCTGTAATTTTTCGCTTTCGTGGAGTTTCACTATCTTCGTAATTTAGCATGGGGGAAGAATCCGGATGGCGGTTCAGTTGCTTTTGCGCTTCCATTACCTCTGGTTGCTTCAAGTCAAATATGTTGCGTTTGCGCCTCCATTAACTCTGGTTGCTTAGCCAAATGTGTTATACCTGCTAAACGCGTTGAAGGCCCAAATGTCGCCCTCCTTTTAGGGCTTTAGGTATGGTTTGGATTATGAATTTGTGATGTGTCCGCGTTTCGTTTGATTGTTGTGCTGGTAGGTTGAATAAGGGGAGTGCTGGAGTGGCTTGTGTTTACTTCGCTTTTCTGCATATTTTGGTTCTCCGCACTTTACAGGTCAAATGAGAGTATCAATTTTGACTCTGGTGCCCCATTTTATGCCAGCAACTGATAAGCACACTGGTTTGGCAGCGCCTTAGGGTGGTCCTTGACTTGCCTGTTTTACTACGAATTTTGAATATTACGGCATCGTGTAAATGAAAGTAGTTAGATTGGGCTCAGTTTAATGGTGGCATATATGCTGCTTGTTCAATTCTATAAACACAACAATTGCGCTAGGGGATCTGGTCTGTGGATTTCAACAAAGGTTATATATTCGAGTTGCATAAAGCTCTACATTATACGAAAGAATTAGAACTACTGCTCTTGTTGATATATAAGATGTTAAAAGTATTGAAGTAAGCAAAGCAAGATGCTCAATAGTAACCTCATTAGTATGAGATGCAATCCCTTCAGACTGGTCATTTAATTTGGTTGCCCTGGCATCAGTCCTAAGATGATTGTTTTCACATTTGATTTGCTTATGGAAAGGCTCCACAAAAACTTGTTATGTTATCCTGATTCAGATCATTCCCTTCCTGGGATTGAACGGAAAGTTCTGGTAGTTTGCTTACAGTTCTTTTGGTTATGTTCCGATCTATCAGGGTTCTTTGCAAGTTCTTCATGCATGGAGCTTGCTTGAAAGGAGAGTACTGTGAGTTCTCCCATGATTGGAATGATCAACCAAACAATGTAATGTATTAGTAAATGATTGATGTGCTCTGATTTCATTGCCATACTTAACAGTGCAAATCTTCTACTGTTCCTTACTTTGATTCTTACTTGCTCAGGTTTGCACGTTCTACCAGAAAGGTTCATGCTCGTATGGTAGCCGTTGCCGATATGACCATGTCAAAGTTTCTCGTAACCCCACAGTGGCTCCACCACCAAGCTCAAGTACTACAACACGTGCATCTAGTTCTCTTCAGCCTTTGAGTTTCGGGCGCCCTCACCATGTGGGGTACCAAGCAGATTCAAGCAACCCAAGGCAACAGATATCTATGGATGTGCTGGCACATTCTGGAAGTAAGCCTGTATGGAGAAATGATTTTCAACATGAAAGTGTACTTGAGGATGGGATTGACTGGTCAATAAGTCCAACTGTGCAAAACCAGACAACCTTGAGTCCTGCTGATCTGCCAATCTGTTCTTTTGCTGCTGGTGGTAATTGTCCTTATGGGGAAGAGTGCCCTCAGATGCATGGAGATCTGTGCACAACCTGTGGGAAAATGTGCTTACATCCTTATCGTCCTGATGAGAGGGAGGAACATACCAAGCTATGTGAGAAAAACCACAAGCGTCTTGAGTCTTTGAAACGTAGCCAAGAGATAGAATGCAGTGTCTGCCTGGACCGTGTGCTCTCAAAGCCTACTGCTGCTGAAAGGAAGTTTGGACTCTTATCTGAGTGTGATCATCCCTTCTGTATTTCATGTATTAGAAATTGGCGTAACAATTCTCCTACGTCTGGAATGGATGTGAACTCAGCACTGAGGGCTTGTCCAATATGTCGCAAACTTTCATACTATGTCATTCCAAGTGTTCTTTGGTACTTCTCGAAGGAGGAAAAGCTGGAGATTATTGACAACTATAAAGCCAAACTCAAGTAAGTTTGACAATTTTTATATCATTTTTTTCTGTGGCATGTTCTCTTATGTGCAAGATTGTTGGCATATTCTTTATAATTTATTGAATGAGCATAGTCATCAATTTATTTGAAAATGACATTTCTTATGCATGCCCTTTTCTGAAATATCCAAGCTGATATATTTCGTGAGGAGTGATTTATGTTTAATACTATTATGTCCCTGAATATTCGAGGAATGTTTACTATTGCAGGTCTATTGACTGCAAGTACTTCGATTTTGGAACTGGTACTTGTCCCTTTGGGTCAAGCTGTTTCTACAAGGTAGAAAGCTATATCTTTACATGCTATAAACATGTGAATTCAGTGCTACTAATGTACTTTTGTGGCTTGTCATCAACATAAATCTCACTAGCTATCCAGATAACTAGAGAGCCCTATAAACAATCGCCCGCCTGTCTATTGGCATTTGGCACTAAGTCAAGCACCTGGTCTAAACAAATCAGTTGCTTGGCACCTTTTTACTCAATCAGTTGCTCTGATGGAAACTGCCCAACTTATGTTCTTACATCAGATTACACCATCTGCAAATCCCTAAAGACCTTTTGTGTTACTGGAATTTATGAGTGTCTGCAAGCGTGGCTTAATATTTTTTCTCTTTTTTTTTCTTTTAAATGCTGCTCCTTGGGCATCCTAGGTCCTACCTTCACCACAGTCCACAGCCTTTATGTCGGTTTAAGGAGTTGCCAAAAATATGATGATGTCTGTACTATACAATACAATTAACTCAAGACAAGACTTATTAGTAATGCTTATGGACCTTGTTAGATAATTCTTGAAAAATAATGGTATAATTTTTCCCCTCAATGTTTGGTGTTCATTGCTAGCTTGTTACCATCTAGTGAATTTTTAACCAATAGTGTGGACTCCAACGTTTTTTTAATCAATGATTATATTTACATAGTGTAATTTTACATTAGCTCAAATGGTTCAAGTTGATTAGCAGTATCTATCACACTCTGGCAAGTGTAATTGGTAGGTATGCTAGGTAGGCCTCTTGGGCTCAGAGGTTTGTGTCCAGGAGGTGCTGTGATTAGTTGGTGTGCAGTTTTTAGCATTAATGGATGTAGAAAGAATCGAGATGCAAAACAGAGAAACTGGACGAGGCATTATGTTTATAGAGAATGAGACTGGCGCCTTTTTTATACAGAGAAGTCCCTGACAGCACTAGATTGCACCATATAAAGTGTCCTAATATTACATTGAAGTATTTCACTGCTTAATAAATCATAACATTGTACTAACATAGTGCACTTCCTAATAATCCATATCAGGAGAAAACCAACTAAATCAGTTCTTGGCAAAAATCATATCAGCTAAACATATATAGCATCTTAATGTTGTGTTCGTCTTGAACTCTGTCGCACACGTTGCATCTCGTCATGTTTGCCCAGCTGCTGTCATACCACTGTCGCTCCTTAGTAATTTCTCCACATGAGAACATACTTAAAAGAACCCTAGACAACGCTTATGTTGTGGCTTTTCCACTTTTATTCTACATTCAAGCTTGTATCTTGTATGTGATTTTCATACTGGTCCAGTATGAGTAGAGTGTATTGTGCATTCTGTTAATATTTGGGGAAACTGATCTCTTGTTCTCTCTTTTTAGTTTTTACTAGCACCTTGTTGAATAGCATTAGGTACTATTGCTGTAAACTGTGCACTTTACTGGACAGTCTTTTCATGTCATTGAAACTAAACATTGTACCTCATGTTTGACAGCATGCCTACAGAGACGGACGCTTGGAAGAGGTCATACTGCGACATCTTGATGCTGACGATGGAAGTACAGTGATTGCCAAAAATATTAGGTATGTGCTCTCTTTTAGGTGTCTATTTAATATATTTTCTTATTTTAATGTATTATCATCCTTTACGTGTTCCAGGTTGTCGGACTTCCTCAGTCGGTTACATCTTTAGGGGCCAGTGACTGTATATATGTCAAATGTAAGATTTATCTTTTTGGTAATCAATATAGAATCAACTCAAGTTGCATTGTTGCTCTTATTTTTCGCCAGCTCACTTAAAAAGCATTGTGCATCTGGAAACGGTGCTACATGTCATGTATTTG
Organism: Oryza glaberrima; assembly: GCF_000147395.1. Taxonomy (NCBI): domain Eukaryota; kingdom Viridiplantae; phylum Streptophyta; class Magnoliopsida; order Poales; family Poaceae; genus Oryza; species Oryza glaberrima. The sequence goes on from NC_068331.1 coordinate 11,581,409, forward strand.
CTGTTGTTGGAGATGGTTTCTATGATGTCTCCCTATAGATCAAAATTATAACATTTATGGTCTTTTAAGATGTGCATTGTTCAAAGTTTCATTCTGGTGGATTTAAAATATAACAGATCCTGCAATTAGATTTCTTGTCAACATTTCATTAGTTTTTCGTCTGTTATGCTATTCATTTTATTGTTATATCCGTATCAAATCTTTTTCTCTTCATATTTTGACCAAGTGATGAAGTGGACCATCTGTATCCAGGAATTCTGGGGTTTCGCTGTCTACCAAATATTAGTATTACTTGGATACTGTTTAAACCCAGGGTCAGGGAGCATCTTGTAGTGGTCGTACAAAGTCAGTCCTTGTACTAAAAACTGTCGTTCTTTTTCCTGCCATGCATAACTTGTCACTAACTGCCTAGGATCCTTACCAAAGATGTGTATGATTTTAAGCTAACAAGAGTCGCATTCTTCAATGCAGAATTATTGAAGTTCGCAGCAGGCCTCCTGGAGGAAGCAATCGTGATCTGAGGACAAGGAAAACAGAAGTTTTGTCGCAAATACGCTCAATAGTCCAAACGTTAGAACTAAACTGTTGAAAAACTTTGCCATATCCACTCATCTTGCCTCCTGGCCAGCAGTGATTCAGTAAACATTCACTGGCCATCGTGCCAAAGCACAGGTGTATAATACTATTCCTTCCTCAATGCTCTCTACTGAGGGAAGGCTGCCTGCACCCAACCACAGGCCACCTGATGCCGTGTGATTGTACTTGTATGAAAAGAAGGAACTAGAAAAAAAGAAAGAAAGGATGAAACAAAGATTACTCTTCAGACTACACATTGATGAATCCGCATTAGGACGAGGTCCAGATGCTTAAAGCCGTTTGGTTGTCTTGGTCTGAGGGAGAGAAGGAAAACAAGAAAGGAAACAAATCACATTCTTTATAAACATCAGTGTTGAATGTGGCATGTGCTAATGTGCTATATATATCTGATGTTGATATGCCCTGTACATGTTCCTGGAACAGGTTGGCGCTTTTGCTCAGGAAACAGGAACGTCTGCCTATTTGTGGTGGCTTTCTTCTGTGTGATTCGATTTGTGCCCCTGTCTATTCTCTCGAGCGAAGTAGCGCAGGCTGTGTTTCCTCGGTGAATCGTAAAGGCCTTACGACGTATACGGGCCTGTTTACATACCCTGTCACATTAAATCGTCAAATGTTTTGACATATGTATGGAGTATTAAATATAAATGAAAAAAATAACTAATTACACAGATTACGTGTAAATTACGAGCGAATCTTTTAAGTCTAATTGCACAATGATTTAACAATGTGGTGCTACAGTAAACATTTGCGAATGGCGGATTAATTAGGCTTGATAAATTCGTCCCGCGGTTTACAGGCGGATTCTGTAATTTGTTTTCTTATTAGACTACGTTTAATACTTTAAATGTGTGTCCGTATATCCGATGTGACACGCCAAAACTTTATACTCCTGAATCTAAACATAGCCGTAAATGCAAAGCATAGCCAGTCTCTCGAAATTAACAAAATTCACTATTGGTTCTTCCTTTGCAAGATAAGTATATATACATTGCGTCATGTTTATTAAAAACAGAGAACCTTAGCCCTGTTGCAGGGTGAAACTTGGAAGCAATATATACAAGTCGGAACTTGGAAGTGTAATTTACTCTTCCTAAACTATACTATCCTTCAGCGTACCTTTTAACCCATAGTGGCTTACACACTGAGCTTCAACGATGCAGATGTGGTAACCAACCACACGCACAAAAGAATGAAGTTTAACCGTTTGAGGTTTCTAGTTCGTTTATCGTGTTGTGGGGAAGTGTTAATCTTCGATGCTGATTGGCTCGACGACCAGAAGCACAGTTCAGTGATTTTGCCACAATGGAAGCATTCGCAGCCGGCTAATCGTATTTGACGGTTTGTTTAGTTGGAATTGACAGCGTGCACGTTACTGTAAGCCTGAACTGGTGTCCATTGGGATAGCGTACAATTCGTGTATCGGGGTTTTGATCTCGAACCATGTCGATCGAACCTTAAATTGGATTAGAGTCAGTCTAAACATATGTATCTTGCGCAATCAGATGTGGACATGCATACGGTAGTAAAATACAAGCATCACTGCATCAGGCCAATAGCCTGACAGTGCGTGGTCGTCATATCATTCTCTCGACAAAAGAAATTTTATTGGGGAAATCGCTTGTTTGTCATGAAGTTGAGTGGCCTCCTCTGCTTTTTATTTTATTTAATTTTATTTTGTAGGTGGCCTCTGCTTTTGTTACAGAGTTTCTTGCCTTTGCTTATCTGCACCATACAAGGCACTCAACTACGTGAGGTAACAAGTTTTTATGGCAAAAGGTGCCATTCAACTTCATGACCGACGAGCAAATAAGATTTGCACCAACTGAGATCACCTGCATGCATCCTATTCTCATTTGATATAAAAAAAATTGAAGCAATATTGAAGTTGCTGGTGCAAACGGATCATTTCAGAAGATGAAATGATCCGGATTTATTCATACGAATGAAGGCACATAGTAGTAGTAATAATTAATAAGGTACAGAAATGGTACACAGAAAAGAATGTCCATCAGCAAGATCAAGAGCACAAGAACCACTCAACATCAAACTACCCTCACTCAATAATCTCTCTCTCTCTCCCCCAAAGAAGAAGGAATTATAATAAAGAAGAAAGAAACCAACTATGCATGATTTGATCGCAGCTCGATCGACGCAACCAAATCCGGAGCCACGCGCGCGGGAGAAGCCGGAGTCGTCGTCTACTGCATGAGCGCCGCCGCGAGCAGGGCGACGAGCGCGGAGGACGCGACGGCGAGCGGGGACGCGCTCCCGGGCGCCGCCCCGGCCATCGGCGACGGCGCCGGCGAGGAGGCCGGCGCGTTGAATTCCTGCGCCGACGCCATCACGAGGAGCGATGAGGCCACGGCCATCAGCAGCACCGCCACGCGGGGAGCCATCGTAAACCCGACGAAGAAGAAGAAGAAAAACGTAGCACGTAGCACGACGCGAGCGAGAGGAGACTCGGCGACCGACACAAATCACAAAGCGTCGTGGTGGTGGTGGTGGAAATGTGGAATGGAATATGGGCGGAATATATAGCGAGGGCGAGGCAGCGCGCGTTTGGGTGGATGGAGGACAGGCTGGGCCTGGGCCGCCGGTTTCGCGGGCGGTCGCCGTCACGCGTTTTTTTGTGTGGTTTTCCCCAAGCGCAGAGCCGTAGACCGACTGATCGATCGACCCGTCTCCGGCACGGCAAGGGGCGAGATGACGCGTCTCGCTCGCCTCGCGTTGGTCGCGGGCGCGGGGGTGGGAACGCGCGCGAGGCGAGTCGGTGACTCGGTTCGGCGCTCGGCGGGGCGGGGGTTGGGGTGTTGGTGTTTGTTTCCGCGTGCGTGTGGTGGGGGGTTGGCGCCCACGGCTCGCGGTCCGCGGCTGTCACGCTGGTTGGCGGGGCTCCACCGCCGACCAGACCGCGGGCTAAGGGCACGTTAGCGCAGCGCGCGGGCGGTCGCGTGCGGGATGGCGGGGGAAAAGGGCGACGAAAAATGCCCGGTTTGAGATGGTGGCGGCACGCGAACGCGGGTCGGGGTAAACCGCACTAGCACGATCGATCGCTCGATCGCTTTTTTTTTTTTGTTGTTGTTGTAGCTTTTGATGCAAAAGGCGGGGGAGGTAAGTGGTAAAAGTCGCGGGCGCGTTTACTGGCTGCGGAAAAGTGGAAGACTAGAGAGGGACTAGAGTATGCTTTGCTTAGGTTGGGTTGTGGGGGGAAAGGTATTTAGCACTTGCCGTGGGAGGTAAGCAGAGTATCGTGCATCTCGCGTATTACTTTGTGTCGTGTACTCGTGTGCGTGGACGTGTTGCCGTCCCGTGACCGGTCGGGTTCATGTGTACAACTGACAACTCTACATGTGTGTGGCGCACACAGCAAGTATGCTCTTCAGGATTATATTCACGAGTCGACGTGTCTCCTCCCCGTAAAAGATAAGGGAAAAAAAAGAAGCATACAAGGGAGGGAATCGAACAGAGAGGAGTGGTTCGCGTAGCTTTTTGTCAGGCACGGTATGGAGCTGGCAAGACCGAGAACACCCCCAGTTCGGTACTCTGATCCTGTGCACGCACCGTTGTAGGAGTATACTAGTATACGACGACTTATACCGCAACAGTGGAAGCAACGTTAGCTTGACCGTACCCTGTCTGGTCAACTAATAACAAACAAATCATCTGGAAGTAGTAGTAGCTTAATTGTTTTGCTTGTACTACTACCTAAGAATTAGTTTGCCTTAACCACATGTTTGTTACAAAAGTCTCCGTGGAATTCTGGAATAATCACCAGCTGCACAATCAAAGGCGCGACCAGCGTAGTCTAGAACACACCAACTTTGGCACGAGGTTTTTCCCAAATTCGTGCATTGCCTGTGCCCAGGCATAATCCAGAGGCTTTACTTATTAATTCTATTATTACTATTAACAACGATTTAAACCATTGATTTTGATTTAGAGTAAATTTCACAAAACTACATGTTTCATGGTTCAAGTTGTAGAAAACCACACACATTCTGACACTTGTCACTTAAGTACATATATTTTGGTAGTTTAGTTTCACAAAACCACACTATCGATGGATGGATTCACCCGTGAGATGACGTGGTTGTTTCATCTAGGATAAGGACGTGGCATCATATTAATTTCGTGCGATGGCTGGTAATAGGATGCCATATCCTCGTTCTAGGTGAAACAGCCACATCATATCGCGGGTGAATCTATACATCGATAGTGTAGTTTTGTGAAACTACACAACCAAAATATATGTACTCAAGTGTCAAGTGTCAAAGTGTGTGTGGTTTTCTGCAACTTGGACCATAAAATGTGTAGTTTTGTGAAATTTACTCTTTGATTTATACTAAGTTTTACGGGATTATCGCGGGTACGGTTCCCTAACCGTATGATTTGTACTAAACGATTGTTCGTCAGCACATTTCTTAGAAATTTTCTTTAAAATAATCTATCAATCTCCTAATTTTTATTTATTTGCACTCTTAAATAGTTCCATCATCCCCAACATTCACTCTCTATTACCATTTTTTAAAAAAATGATAATTGAGACGGTAATATTAATATATATGGTAGTTTATCGAGAAAAAAATCATTTTGGGCATGTTCACTTTGATGAAAAAAAAACCTTACCAAATTTAGTTGCCAAAATTTTGATAGCTTGTCAAAATTTTGGCAGGATTTCTTATATAGTTACCAAAATTTGACAGCAAACTAAATATAGACACTTTTTGGCAACTTTATCAAATTTTGGTAAGGTTAAAAATGTCGGGCCTGTTCACTTTGATGAAAAAAAAAACCTTACCAAATTTTGGCATATTTACCAAAATTTTGGCAGGATTTCTTATATAGTTACCAAAATTTAGTAGCAATCTAAATGTAGCCATTTTTAGCAACTTTACTAAAATTTAGTAAGGTTAAAAATGATATCAAAGTGAACAGACCCGTCATCAAAGTGAACATGCCATTTATTCCCCCACACCGAAGCACTTAACCCCCCTGAATTATTTTTGGTTCATATTACACTAAACCATTGAAAACGGTTCACTCCACTCACCTAACACTATTTCTCTTTTTTCTCTTTATATAAGTCATATTTTGTACTAAAAATTTGGTAAAATATACATGCATTCACAACTTACGTCTCAATATTTTTTTAAAGCACTCAACGCTAATTTAAACATCAAAATTTTAAAGTTTAACCAAATAAAATGAAAAAAAATTAAAAATATTTTTGAAGTTTGATAACGGTGTCATCTACGCTCTATCAAATTTTAACTTTAAATACAACTAATACAAAGAGTAAAAAAAACATAGATGTCAGTAACACATGGAATTAGTTGGGGGAGTAAAATTTATTTTTTTTCTAGTGCATTAGACGATAAAAAATGGAAGTAGTAATAAAAAGGACTATCATGAAGACTGTAATTTGTAACGACCTAATTAAATTCTCTCGCAAAATAAAAGATGGCCTTGACTACATTAATGCTCGCGAAAATGGCTTCCCTTGCTACTAACCTACCTGGCTACCTTTACGAGAGCCAGCAGAAACGGTGAGCACGTACGCACGCTGGATAGCCTCGCCGTGGCTGGTAAAACCCACACGACGACACGACGTGATGGACAACGAACGCATCATATCGCCGCCGAACAGCAAGGCAACCCCATCTGTATTCGCCGCCGCTTTCACCGACGGCGACTCGGAGTCTCGCCACCCGAGCCACCGTGGGCTGTGCAACTGTACATAAAACTACAGGTATCAATGTACATGACAGATGGATCGACATATGCGTCTCCTCGATCTCTGTCTCTTGTGTTCCAGGATTTGGCAGGACCGAAGACACCTGAAAAATCTGAAATGAAACCAGGAAAAACACACAAACACACACACACACACACACACAAGAGAGAGGAATGAAGAAGAAAATCTCCGTCTGGATGTAGCCGAGGAACGAGGACAAAGGAGGCGAAAACTCTGGCGCCATACCATGCATACATATTTCAGTGTTCGGTCGATGGTTCAGAGTGCTACATGCAGCGCAGACAGACAGACAGCCAAGCCAGCAGGATGAGAGAGACCACACGCAGCCACAGCTAGCTGGACTACTGGACATGTGTTAGCTCACACAACTGTACAAGCAATTTGCAAGATTGCTAAGGCATCATTCTCTAAAAGAAAAGATTGCAACGCATGGGTCTCTCTGCTTTTCGGATAAATACCAGAGTTCGACTCCTGCAAGTGCAAAAACATGTCAAGTACTACTGTCTTTGCATTCACAAGTAAGGAAATATCAATGTCAGTTAATAAAAGTTTTTAAATTTTAATACGTTCTTGATTAATGTTGCCTCCATGATGGTGATTATGTAACTTCTCGAAGATGTCTGAACTCTCTGAACTGAATGCCAGGAAATATCTGTGAGTTGCACGGGAGGAAGCCACATGTATAAAACAAAGGAAAATCTCTCCTACAGTGAAATACTTCAGAAATGCTCAGATTTCTGAATCTTGATCGAGAAAATATCTAAAAAAGGATTCAAAGCAGAGCTCACCACAAAAAGTGGCCTTCACCACTGGCTGTCCATGGCATGATCCACTCTGGGATCATGAACTAATACACCTGGGACGACACTGACAGCCTGAAAACCATACTAATCCCAACTGAAAAAGGATGATTAGGTTGCCCCTTAAAACTCTCATTGCCCCCATCCTGTGCTGTGCACGCTGCAAATCTGCAACCGCTTTTGCTCATTTCTTTATCTTACAAGTGCATTCTGACTAATTATTTTCTCCCATAGATGATGTAGCATATGCAGTGAGTATCTTGGTTGTCTGCTCTCTGGCTTGCATGGACAAAGAACATGTATATATTTATCTTGTACTTCCCATCACTAATAGCTGTCATCATGATAAATTTGATACACTAATCAGTTCATCAACCAAACGTAATCAGGTATGTTTCTGAGTTCATATGAGGGCCACCTGTGCTTTGGGAAACGACAATCATTAGAAACCATCACACGCACATGCTTGAATGGAGTCATGGACCCGCAGAATATTAAGCTAGCTCCTACAGGTTACCAGCCTTAAGCAAACACAACCTTCTTTTTCTTTTCACAGAACAAAAAAAAAAAAAACTCATGCTGTGCTCAAGTGCAACTAGGCCAAGGATTTGTGGTTTGTTTTCTTGAGACAAGTTTTCAATTGTTGGTAAGTACTATGTTCATTCTAAAAACTTTATTTGTAAATATATTTAATTCTAATGAAATGCAAGTGAATTGCCCATCTTTTTATATAACATGTGTTAATTTGGATGGTATTTAACTCATTATTCTACCATGCAAAGCATTTTTTTTCAAAAAAAAAAAGATTACCCAGCCTCTACAATTATTCTACCAGAGCTAGAGGTCTGGAAAACAAATCCCGACTGACTCAATTAAATAAAAATAGTTGCATGCAGTTCACTTCTATTCTATATTAAGGAAAGAGAGCTTCAATTAATGGGAGGGGCAAGTGTTGAAATATAAGTAATTCTCCCATCCTTCTTTATGGTTTTTGGGTTTTAAAATGGCTATCAGATGTAACTCAACAATACTTTCAACTAGGAATATAGAGACTTAATACAAATTTAGACTAGGAGTTTCTTTTATTTCCATTTTATTCTTTTGGGACTAGCAATCTCTGTATGATTATATATGTTGATATTATTTTTTCAGTCAGGAAACATAACGGAAAAATCATCCGACAATGTTGTCATCGATTTAATTGGCTGGCTTGCTCGTTGTGGGCCCCATGTCGACACATACTTCATGGATGGCATTGAACTGGCAATATATATATAATGTTTTGCGCTTTGCAGGCCTGCTTCATAAACAATTACGAACGCCACAAGTTGCCGAGATCTTTTTGCCAGCTTAGAACATGAGTCTCCAATACGTTTAATTAAACAATAAAAACTAGGCTAATTATGGTGAATATGTTTTGATGATTATCTGAACACCAAATTGCCCCATTAATAATGGGTAAGTAGTGGACCAACATAAGTTTATGCTAGGCATTTTACTACGATTAGAAATAATGTGCCAACGATTTTTTTTATATATATACTCCACTATTAGTACGTACATCTCTAGTTTTCGCTTGTGCAGTGCTGTGGATGTCTACATTTTAGTTGAGTATAGTGCATGGGTGTTAGTGCAAGCTATCAAGTGTTTGCAATTTAGTCACTTACTGCAAAATAATCAGAGTAAATGTAGGATATATGTATCAGTGTTATTGATATCAAGTGGATGCAATTTATTAGTCATGCACCTTCATTGCAAAATGCTAAAGCTGCCACCTAAATGACTAGGATGATGTCCATAGCATTAAATAAGCTGCCACCTAGAATGAAAAATGAGGTGGCAAGTGAATAAATGAAAAAAGAGAAGGAAACCATGCTTTGCATGAGACATAGTTTATACACAACATCCAAGACATCATGTGAGATAAGTAGCATTAAAATTAAGTATGAAATAGTGATGTTTGTATTGAAAGAGTAGTGTCTAGTACTAGTTTCTTGATGATGTGGAGTTCATGAAAACTATATACATTGTCTTGGGTTAGAAATGGCCTTATATATATACTCCCTAGCTCTGTTTTCTAAATAGATGTCGTAGTTAATTTTTGGCATGACGTTGACCATTTATCTTAGTTTTTTTTAAAAAATAATATATCAGTAATATGTTTCTCAGATATTTAGTCACTATTCACTCACAAAATTTGTTGCATTTTTGTTTTTTTTACGTGCACAATGACTAGTATCAGATAATAGCAGATAAATAGGTGATTTTAGTGAACCAACATTGCATTGCCGAAATATGCAAAGCCTACACCATTATTCCACAATTATTCTCAATCTAGTAGGATGCTCTCTTAGTCTCTTATTAGGAGGAAACAATAATTCAGAATCCTTGCATCTTACGTTACAACAAAATATAAAAAATAAAACTGCAATGCATATGCATTTACTAAAATTTTTAATTTATAGCTGGCTTCAATCTGAACCATTCATTTTAACAGCTAACCAATTTAGAATTTTTCTACAAATTCAAACATAGCCAAGCAAGAGACTCGTTCTACCAGTCAGCCCTAACAAACTTCCCGCCCACTCATCTCACCCCACATGCACGCACGTAGCTAGCCAAACCCACATGGGCTAGCTAGTGCGCCTTGAAAACAAAAGCTCACAAATAAATTAACCAAAATTAGCCTCCTAATCCAGCTATAAGAACCCCCTTACACCACCCTTCCTCCTCACGCAAGCAGCAAGAAGGGCAACATTAACCCCAATCCTATCCTGCCAATAAAGCCCTTCCTTTCTTCCTCGTCTCCAGCGGCCGCTTCCTCGACCGTACCCTCCTCAGGATCATGGAGATGAAGAAGATTGCCTGCGCCGTCCTTGTCGCTGCCTCGGCCACCGTGGCCCTCGCCGTCGAGGCGCCCGCCCCTGCCCCCACCAGCGCCGCCGCCACCTCGGCCGCCTTCCCGGCGGTCGGCGCGGTGATCGGCGCCTCCATGCTGTCCTTCTTCGCCTACTACCTACAGTAAGGAAGGGAGGAATGATGAAGGTGTTGCGTGAGTGTGGGTGTGGAGGGGAGGAGAGGACATTTGGTTTGATATGTGTTCGTTATCGTTCATGTTATAATTAAGTGTCTAAATGTGGTTTTTGTTTGGATTTGATTGACAATGTTGATCCATTAGTCCATTCATTTAATTTGCTCGCCTTTTCTTCCCCTCGTGTGTTCATTTGCTAATTACATTTGTAAAGAGGGGAAAATGAGGTGGCATTACTATTATTTTTTATAATATGATAATTGGATATTAATCTGTGTTCATTTCTTTGGCTTAGTTGTGTTATAGTTTACCAGACATAATTTTGTCTTTTCATCATGTCGGATGAAAAGCTTTTCTATGTGGAAATAAGAAGATGAGTCTTAGTTTTGTGAAACAAAATGGGACTGCCAAAAAATTAAAAAATCATGAATTTTTCAAAGTAATTCAAACAAGATTTTTTTAAGGCATTTGTTGTAGTAAAACTGAAATATTTTTACACAATAAAAGGTGCTGCAAAATTTCAAGAAAAATAGGCAGGAAAGGGAATAGAAACAGTAAAATATAATATTTCAGCTCGAACTTGTAGACCCTATAGAACTCTTTTGATAATATTTGTTTAATCAAATATCTCGTTCAAATTATTTATTTGGTTGTAATTGATACTATAAAGTAAAGTCAAAAGAAACATATGTACTACTCCGTCCCAAAAAGAATATAATGCTAACAATGAACCTAGACATATATGTGCCTAGTTTCGTTTATAGGATTGGGTTTTTTTTAGACGGAGAGGATACGCGTTAGTTTGATAAACTTTCTAGCCGGTATAACCAGGGGCGGAGCCACATGTGGAGCAACTTGGACTTGAGCCCCACAGGTGGCAAACATTTTTAGTGAAGAAACATTAAAATTTGCATATCATTTGAACAAAAAGTTTATAGCTTTATATATAGTTCAGCCCTACTCTTGCTAAAATTTTGCCTCCCGGGTATAACTTCTGTGATAAAAAAAAATCTCCTGCAGAGTTACGATCAGATCTCAACCTGTCAAGAAGGCTATGAAATGCTGAAAACTCTGTGTGTGGCATTTGTGTAAGTTCCCCTTTTTTGTCCATGATGCAGAGAACAGTATAGACGGTAATCTGCATATTTAGTATGCCATCAGAAGTGAAATATTCCCAATAAGCAATAAAAATCGGATGGTTATGCTCTGAATATTATTAATTGAGAGGTCGGTTATTAATTCGATGATCGATGTGACTTGTTATGAAGGTTTGTTTTGCACTCAATAATACCCGAGAGAAGAAAAAAAAGTAACTTTAGGGCCTGCTTGGGTGCTTTGAATATTTGTGTCCTTCAATCCAAATACAAGGGTAATATTGGGTTACCCCGAATCACCAGTGAAATAAAAATTCCTGTTACATTAACTGTTTGGGAGAAGGGTAATAACAAGCATTATCTGAAAATCAAGAAAATTCTAAGCTGAGTTTGGGGGACGAGTTCTCAGAATCAATTCATGAAAGAATGTAAGCAATCAAGCACTGCATAAAATTTTCTGATTGGAAATCAAGATCAGGTCTCCCAGTATAATCTTGGCCGTTTGGGAGATTATCGATGAGCATTTGGTCAGCCAACAAGCAAGACCATTACCAATACTTCATCATTGATTTGAGAAACTAAGAAACAAAATAAAAAAAATACCAAGCTTAAATCTGTGACTGAGATGGGGAACATGAGATTCAAAATCGTACTGCAGAAAAAATAATCACAAGAGACTGAAGATTTTTGGTAGCACTTTTCTTTGTAAGCTACACTTCTTCTCTTCCTCTCTTTTGCTGTACATATACATTAGTACATCATGTTATAATAAATTTGTTCCGTACCTTGCCGCTCTCTTGATCAACGGTGTATGCTGTTCCACCTCCAAGTACCTCTAGATACCTCGCAAACACCGTAAAACATCTCTTGACCAAGAGGAAGAACTTTTAATGACCTACTTACTCAGTTGACAGGCAATTTTGATAACATTTCTTTTTTCTGGCTGGGTAATCCTCGTCTTAAGCCAGAAATGACTAGAGAACTCATGATTGTTGATTATCTTTATTTTTAATTAGTTTTTAAAACTTCAAATTACTTAAAGTAAGTTTTTTTTTCTTTTCTTTGATACTTTAGATGTCATTTTGGAATTAATAAATATCAAGTTGTATTCCATTAGAAAGTCCCTATATTGGTTATCGTTGATCTAACAATTCCAAGATTCAGTACAAAACAATAACCTCTCACCAAATGCACATGACAATAAAATACAATAAGCTCTCATTAAACATCATTCATACAAAAATGAAAAGATTTACCGGATGAGAATCACATATTGTAGGGCAGGAAGATCCGAAAAATTTTAAAAGAATTAAGCTGGAGAACAATATGTTGAGCTCAGAAGGGATAGCACATTAAAGGGATGAGCCTATATTCTTGGACCAGGAACACTGCCTACCTACCAACAAGCCAGAGTTTTGGCCATGCAAGACCAAGAATCTGACAGCCACTAACATAAGGATTTTCCCATCCTCATGTTAGAAGGATGAAGAAACATCCCTTTCTTCAGATGGCAGGGCAGAACAAATATGTAAGACTCATTCAAAAGCTCATGCAGGATAGCGCCATTTGGGACTTCAGAAATCAGAGAGAAACTTCATGTTCTTCAACGTGATTCAGTGGTTGATTTGGGTACTGGGATGGGTGTGTCAAGAGGAAAGGGCTCTGAAACTTCATGGAGTGAAGAACAGAAAGATGACTTGGCTTGCATCTTCATCTCACTGCCAGTGGCTATTTATAGAGACAAAATAGCATTAATTTTAATGTCTATGGTTATCTGTATGTTTACGTAAAGTACATATTTAATTTCTCTACAGGCTCATCATGTTTAGGATTATAGATTGATTAAACTGTGCTAGTGAATCTCTCAAATCCAAATGAAAGGTGACAAGAGTTTCTACTTTGTACTGCATTTAGACAAACCCCCCCCCCCCCCCTCCGTGGCAGTAAAATAAAGGAAAAACACGGTTATTCTAGAGGATTTGTTCCTATAGGAAATATCCTGTAGGGCCATTTGAAACAAATGAGTAATCCCTACCGATTCTTTTGAAAATCCTATATAATGGACTATTCTAGAGGGATTTTAGGGGGAAATAAGTGTGAGGTCTCATATCATGTTTTCTTTTTCATGTGTCTTTTTCCTAAGGTTTTCTTATGTGCTATACAGCCGGCAGTTTTAAGAGTTTTAAATCCTACATGAATCCAATGAATATGATATTCCATTTTATGTTTTTCTTTTTCGTGTGTTTCGACAATCATGTATTACAAAAGAGCAAGCTCACAGAAAAGTTGTATCTCATTGCTACGATAGTGAAACCGAGATAGCTAACTACCTCAAAAGAGATGCCCTACGCAAACGATTTATGCGAAATGCTGGCACTTATCAATGGGAGGAAAGATAGCTAGACTGCAATACTTGGAGAAAAGAAAAACTGCAATAGTAGGCTACTTGTTTTGATGTGTCTGAATTCCCGGAGTAGATGCACCATTATGTCAGGGTTACAGATAAGGTATACCCTCTACCCTTGGATAGACGTCCTGCATTGATATGGTATACCTGCGCGTATACGGATGTCTCCTGTACACGTTAAGGAAATTCATCACGGAGTCCACAGATTGAAGGACTCCTACTCGGACAAAACTGGGTCGTTACTGTATCGTGTGGGGTCCGATGTCTCCGAGTTCTACTTGGAGACCAACTGACCCGCGGTATAAAAGGGACCCCCCGAGAGGACCTAAGGCATCGAATCTCACTGCCAACACAACCACCACAGCCTACGAAGTCGGAGCTTTCAGGAGCCAAGTCGCCAGGGTGATCTAGTCAAACCAACTCGACTACGGTCTTGTCGGTATCGTCGAGTTCTGCTATTCCCTTTGTAATCTATGGTTTCCACTATATAATCCCATATCAACTGAATTAGGGCTATTACCTATCAAAGGGCCTGAACCAGTATAATCCTTGTTTCCTGTTTGCTTGATGTCGTACTACGTAGATCCTCGTACCAGCGTACCCCAATACCCTCTATATCCGGTCTACGGGTATCCACCGTCGACAGTGGCGCGCCAGGTAGGGGTACTTGGTGCTCAAGGTTCTACTACTATATCATCAAGCTTCGTCGACAATAGCGTCAACCCCGGCATCAACCAAGGAGTTCCTACTTCAACAATGCTGGTCTGGACTCAAGTCGGCGAGATCGTCTTCCCGGTTTACACCATAGTGCCGATCTCGACTGGTCCATCGATGACCGGAAACGAGAACACCGTGGTTACAACCCTGGGCGACTCCATGTCGAAGGATCCTCCCGCGGAAGTGGAGAACGGAACATCAACGTCATCCGAGCCTGAGAAGGATCCTAGTGCGGCCAAATCTTGTCCTTCCGACAAGAATCACGAGCCGACAAGGACAACTTCCGAGGCGACAAGGTTCTGGTGTCCTATCCACAAAACCAGGAAACACACCTTGCAAGCTTGCTGGGTTTTTCTCGACATACAAGCTGAGATCCGTGCCTGCAAAGAGCGTGGAATTCAACGTACTTCTCCAACCCGTGATGTCTATTGTCCTATTCACAAGACAAAGAATCACGACCTCTCAAGCTGCAAGGTTCTTCTCAGCGCCATGAGGACGTCACCGCCTAAGGTCCAGCAATCAGAAATCTCTCTCAGAGATGCGGACAAGGAACAAGGAGTGACGGTTATCTCAGATCGATTCGTTGGGGTAATCGACATCGATCCCCACGAGCTGTCAGTTCTACACTTACTCGAAGACCAGGGCTCATTATCGACGAGTACACCACGCGATGTATTTGCTATCGATGGGACCAGCACGTCTGCGTGCGCTAACGTAGAAGCGGAGGATCAAGTAGCTACACCGGCCTAGCACATCGGGGCCATCAACGCAATACTGAGGGAAACCCCTTATGATCCCGTTCTGAACGATGACCTCGCACGGTGGACAGAACGACTACGGGAATCAGTTGCTAATCTCAGTAACGCGTTCGAGGAGGCCACCGCCGGAGCACAACCAGAGCAACCGCCAGCTGGCGAACCACCTGAGCAGCGGACATCACCTTGACAAGCCACTCCTCTACCTCGCGGCACCAGTGATCTCCGTGATCACTTGAATGGCCGCCGAGAAGCACGATGTGCACAAGATAACGAAAATCGTTCCCGACATCGTATCTCTTCATGACGTCGAGGAAACGAAGAGCGAGGAGGACATCCGAGCGAGAACCGAGACCGTGATAACCGCCACAGCTGCCACGAACGCGATGATCGCGAACAGCGGATGCCAGGCGATACTGGTCGAGGACGCCGCCATAACTATGACGACGACGGAGATCGGTGCCGGGACAAAAACGGGGAGCAACGACAGGATTCTCGAGAACCCGGACGTCATTTTCGTAATCGTGCACCGGAATCGAGTGACTCGTCGTCATCGTCATCATCCTCATCATCCTTATCGTCAAACAGACATCCACGAAGGACATACGATCGCCGACAGCCCACCGCCCCCGGCGGCGGGTGTAGAGCTTTCAGCCGTGCTCTACGTGATGTCCGATGGCCTGAGAGATTCCGACCGGGAGCAATAAAGAAGTACGAGGGGAGCACCGACCCAGAAGAATTCCTTCAGGTCTATTCCACAGTACTCTACGCTGCCGGAGCAGACGACAACATGTTGGTGAATTATTTGCCGGCGGCGTTGAAAAGATCTGCGTGTTCATGGCTAGTTCACCTCCCGCCATACTCGATTTCTTCGTGGGCAGATATGTGGCAGCAGTTCGTCGCTAACTTCCAAGGAACTTACAAGCGCCACGCGATCGAAGACGACCTACACGCGTTGACGCAGAATCCGGGTGAATCATTGAGGGACTACGTTCGGCACTTTAATGAGTGCAGAAATACGATCCCCGAAATCACCGACGCTTCTGTGATCCGTGCTTTCAAGATTGGTGTAAGAGATCGCTATACCACCCAAGAGTTGGCGACAAGGCGGATCACGACTGCTCGAAAACTATTCGAGATTGTCGATCGATGCGCTCACGCGGACGACGCACTGAGACGCAAGAACGACAAGCCGAAGACGGGACGAGAGAAGAAACCAGCCAAGGACGCACCTGAATCAAGCAAGAAGAAGAGTCGCAAGAGTGGGAAAAGGAAAGCTCAAAAGGAAGTCCTTGCGGCAGAGTACGCAGACCCTCCCAAGCACCCAGACCCACAAGGCAACGACACGAAGAAAATATGGTGCCCTATACACAAGTCGGACAGACACTCTCTGGAAGATTGCTTACTCTTCAAAAAGTCGCTCGCAAAGCAACTGGCATTGGAGAAGGGAAAGCGGGTACGTGTAGTCGAGAAGGCCGCTGAGGCAGCTACTCAGGACTCGGACTCAACATACCCAGATTCTGATCTCCATGTCTCGCACATCTTCGGAGGTTCTACGGCGTACTCTTCGAAGCGAGAGTACAAGAAAGTGGAGCATGAAGTTTGTTTGACATGGCAGGGGCTGCGCCCAAGATGAAATGGTCTGAGCAGAAGATCGAATTCTCAGAGGAAGACCACCCCAAAACTGCCGTCACCCTAGGACGATATCCGATCGTGGTCGAGCCCACTATTCGGAACATCAAGGTCGCGGGTCCTCATCGATGGCGGCAGCTCCATCAACCTACTCTTCGCCAGCACCTTGGACGCGATGGGGATCCCACGAAGCGAGTTGACACCCACCGATCAATCCTTCCATGGAATTACTCCTCAATCATCGTCCAAGCCATTGGGCAAGATTACGTTGCCTGTGACTTTCGGCCAAGCAAATAACTTCTGAACAGAGCAAATCATCTTTGATGTCGCTGAATTTGATACAGCATGCAATGCCATCATCGGGAGAACTACACTCGCGACGTTCATGGCCGCATCTAACTACGCGTATCAAGTGCTCAAGATGCCCGGGCCGAAGGGAACAATCACTGTTCAGGGGAACACAAAGCTAGCAGTGCAATGCGACAAGCGGAGCCTCAACATGGTCGAGCACACGCCCAACCCACCCGCCACAGCTGAGCCACCCAAGAAAGTGAGCAAAACAAATAAGATGCCGAAACCAGACGGCGCAATCAAGATCGTTCCACTCTCCAGTGCCAACCCCGACAAGACCGTCAAGATCGGGGCATCACTGGACGAGAAATAGGAACTTGCGCTCATTACCTTCCTCCGCGACAATACAGACGTGTTCGCTTGGAAGCCGTCCGACATGCCGGGGGTCCCCAGGAGGTGATTGAGCACAAACTCATGGTGCGACCCAATGCCAAGCCAGTAAAACAAAAACTGCGGAGATTTGCACCAGATCAAAAACATGCCATAAGAGAAGAGCTCGACAAGCTTCTCAAAGCTGGCTTCATCAGAGAGGTACTCCATCCAGAGTGGCTAGCCAATCCAGTCATGGTGTGGAAGGCCAACGGGAAGTGGAGGATGTGTGTCGACTTCACCGACCTCAACAAGGAGTGTCCCAAGGATCACTTCCCCCTTCCTCGAATAGACCAATTGGTGGACTCAACAACTGGTTGTGAGTTGTTAAGCTTTCTTGACGCCTACTCCGGCTACCACCAAATCAGCATGGCGAAGAGGACGAGGAGAAGACAACATTCATCACACCGTTTGGTGTATTCTGTTACGTTAAAATGACGTTCGGACTGATAACCGCAGAAAACACCTTCCAACGCACGGTCCAAGGGGCACTTAACAATCAGCTTGGAAATAATGTTGAGGCCTACGCCGATGACATTGTAGTCAAGACCAAGACAAGCGACTCATTGATTGACGATCTCCGGGAAACGTTCGACAACCTCCGACGATATCGCCTCATGCTCAATCCAGAGAAGTGCACGTTCGGAGTACCATCGGGCAAGCTGCTCGGGTTCCTCGTCTCCGGAAGAGGGATCGAAGCAAATCCCGAGAAGATCAAGGCAATCGAGAACATAAAGTCGCCCACAAGACTCAAGGAAGTCCAGAAGCTGACTGGATGCATGGCGGCACTGAGTAGGTTCGTCGCTAGGATGGGAGAACGAGTACAAACTTTCTTCGCTCTGCTGAAGAAACAAGATAAATTTGTATGGACACAGGAAGCCAAAGAGGCGTTCATTGCTCTCAAGCGCTACCTGTCAAATCTCCCTGTACGTGTTGCTCCCCAACCTAATGAAGAATTATTCCTCTATATCGCCGCCACGCCATATTCTGTGAGTACTGTCATTGTTGTCGAGAGAGAGAAGGTGCAAAGACCAGTCTACTACGTCAGCGAAGCTCTCCACAGATCCAAAAACTGCTCTGTGCAGTAATCATGACATCAAGAAAGCTACGCCACTGCTTCCAAGCCCACAGGGTCATAGTTGTTTCCTCCTTTCCTCTTGGTGAAGTCGTGAGAAACAAAGACGTTGTCAGCCACATTGCAAAATGGATAGTCGAGCTAAGCCAGTTTGATGTCCACTTTGTGCCACGAATAGCCATCAAGTCCCAGGTTCTCGCCGACTTCGTAGCTGACTGGACTATGCCTCAAAACAGGTCGAACAGTCAAACCGAAGATGAAACATGGACAATGGCGTTCGACGGCGCACTCAACAGCCAAGGAGCAGGGGCAGGGTTCATCTTGACATCACCTTCAGGAGATCAGTTCAAGCATGCAATTCACCTCAACTTCAGGGCAACCAACAACACAGCCGAGTACGAAGGACTACTCGCTGGGATAAGAGCAGCAGCCGCACTAGGAGTCAAACGACTAATCATGAAAGGAGATTCCGAACTAGTCGCGAACCAAGTGCACAAAGACTACAAGTGCTCTAGCCCCGAGTTATCCAAGTACCTCGCAGAAGTTAGGAAGCTGGAAAAAAGGTTTGACGGGATCGAAGTCCGACACGTATATTGCAAGGACAACATCGAACCCGACGACCTAGCACGGCGTACGTCCAGACGAGAGCCACTTGTCGCATCCTGATTTTCGTTTTAGGATTTATAAATTATTTAATAAATTATTATTAGAATTTATATTAAATGTTCATTAATTTACAAGTGAAGTTAAATGTGGGAAATAAAATTTCCTAAATATTAAGCATGGATGGATTTAATTTTTATTAAATTCTCCATGGTTAATTATACTCTCTGGAATTTTCTCGGATTTTTCGGAGCTCAATTCCTAATTTTAATCATACAAAGAACATTTCAGTAATTACCCACATATTAAATTAATCATTAAATGGTCTGATTATAATCTTGTTAAGTACTTTGAGTGTCCAAGTATTTTCAGGATTTTTCTTGAAATTATTTGAGCATTGGAAGTATTTTTAACAATTCAAAGATCATTTCAGTGATTATTTTAATTGGAAAAAGTTTTAAATCTTCCCCTAAGCCGTGGGCTGATTCCAGCCCATCTCCCTCCTTTGTGTGCACGGCTGTGCAGCCCAAATCGGCCCAGCCGAGCTCCTTCTTCTCTTTCTTTCTTTGCTTTGTTTTCAGCCAGCCCAAGACGGAAAGTCTACTTTCTCTCCCTATCGCTACAGTATCGTCTTCAACCTCTGGCAGCCGACCTGAGACCGAATTGGCTCGGTTTTTCCCCTCCAAATCCGACCTTTTCTCTTGTGTTTTCCTAAAATTAGTTGAGGGGAAATTATCTCCTCCTTATCCTCTTTCTTTCCCCTAAAGTTTCAGAGATCAATTTTGCCCAGATAAACCGAATCGAATTTGTTCTCGAGTTTATCTCTCCACCTAACCCTCGGATTTTTCTGGCTCAAATCCTTTCGTTTTGAGTTCGATCTCTCTCACCCATGCCTATATAAAGCATCCCCTAGTCGTCCTCTTTCGTTTGCCCCCAAGTCCCGAGCTCTACCGTTGCCCGTAGCACTGCCACCGCGTAGCCCTAGTCGCCGCCGTCGTTGTCGCCGCGCCGCGCCGCTGCTGTGGTCGTCGCCACCGCCTTCCGTCGCCACCGTCGGGTTCGTCAGGAGGAGTAGCACCCCGGCCGCCCCTTTGCAGCCGCCGAAGACCGCCGGAGCGCCGCCGTCGACGTTGAGCCGAACCGTGCCGCCTTGGGACCTCGTCGCTGGCCGTCGTTTGTCGTCGTTCGTCGTTGTTCTTTACACCGGTGAGTTCACGTCGTCGTCCTCTTCGTGTTGGTGTCTTCGGATAGAACAACCGAGCTCTCTATCGCCGGCGGAGTTGTGGTCCAGTGCCATGGCTGCGATGATGTCGTCGTGACATCATAAATCTTTTTTTTAGTTTTTCTGTATTAGATGAAATCTGATTAAACTTTGGAAATTCATAACTAAATCATCGTAACTCGGATTCAAGTGGTTCAAGTTGCTAAATTCATGTAAAATCGAGATCTACATATTAAAAATATCTACATGTACTGTTTTGTTGATTTTATTTATTTGTTTTAGTTTCCGACGTTCCGGAGGAGAGCGTTTACGTTGAGGAAGGTTTAGAAGCGTTTGAGGAAGCTCAAGGCAAGTCACACAGATCCCAAACACAATCCTTTGAGCATGTTGATCCTATATTTAAATTCTCTATTTTATTTCAATTGTGTATTTATTTTCGAATGTCACCGGGTGATGTGAACCTATTCCTTTGTTACGGCCAATTTGCATTGATTACTCTATTCCCTGATACTTTGGGTAACAAATTGATGAGCTTGAATTATATTGGTTTGGTTCAACTAAAAGCTATATATATATATATGCCTCTGGTTATATTTATAGAGGGGGTGATTATGATCCAGGAATGGTGCACTGTGGTGAGTTGTGTTGTGCAGAGGATATTGTCACAGCCTCTATTCGGGTACTTTCCAGTATCGCGACGCATGGTAGACATGATGTTGAGGCTGTGTCTTGTGGGTACAGTGATACACCTCTGGCTAGAGTAAAACAATTCGAATAGCCGTGCCCGCGGTCATGGGCGGGTTGAGTAATGTTTTTCGTGATTAGTCTCACACCTCTCACAATAATTATTGATGTTATAATTGGTAATAATTTGCTTAGCTCCTGGTTTGGAGTTAGATCTGTGCAGCCGGGTTTGGTTGTTCAGAATGGTTAGGCTTGAGCAGCATGGGTGTGCTGTTCAGTGTTGATTAAAATTGATGATTACTCTACTGTTTTACTATTCTTAAATATTTGCTAAATGCTGCTTTTGCAAATGAGCCTATATTATGCTATCCTTTGGTATCCTTGTACACTTGCATATTTGCTGTGTGGCTTGTTGAGTATGTCATATGCTCACCTTGCAATAATCAATCAACCTCAGTTGAAGAAAAAGGATCCAGAAGGAGAAGACGTTTGGCTTATACCCAAGTTGAGCTGCCTGTGGGAGTGGAGCTAAAGCCATCGCTAGACCGTTAATTCCGCTGCTGTTTTCTTTTCTTTTGTAAGTATGTAACGATGTTATTATGATGGATTTGTATATTAAATTGTCAGTTTGTGTACCTCGGCTGATTCCTGGACGAGGGTCTTATGCACAAATAAGTTCGGAAATTACTAGTGAGTTTCCGGGCGTGACACCACTCAAACCTGGCACTTTCCTAGACATCCTGACAAAGCCATCGGTGAAAGAGGCAAACGGCGAAGATAGCACAGTCGTCCCCGACATTAGCTTGGGGGCTACAGAGGCAGAACACGTTGTCGCCGACATCGAGACCACAGAAGACTGGCGAACCCCACTCATCAAATTCCTAAGTAGCGACGAGTTGCCCGAAGACGATGCGGAGGCCGAGAAAATAACCCGTCAAGCCAAAATCTACTATATGATCGGCAACGATCTATACAAGAAGGCGTCAAACGGGGTACTCCTCAAATGCGTCTCGTCCGACGACGGAAAACATCTCCTTATCGACATACACGAAGGGATCTGTGGGTCACACGCTGTCGGTCGCACATTGGTCGGAAAAGCTTTTCGACAAGGGTTTTTTTGGCTGACTGCACTCAAAGAAGCTTGCGACATGGTACAGCGGTTCGAAGGCTGTCAATTTCACACTAAACACGCAAAGCTACCAGCGGAAGCGCTCCAGACTATCCCTCTTACTTGGCCGTTCTCGTGCTAGGGGCTCGACATACTCGGACCATTCCCACGAGGACAGGGCGGCTACAGGTTCCTATTCGTGGCAATCGACAAGTTCACCAAGTGGATCGAAGCGACACCCACGGGGGAAATCAAGGCCGACAACGCTATCAAATTCATTAAAGGGATATTCTGCAGATATGGATTGCCTCACCGCATTATAACTGACAACGGCTCCCAGTTCATCAGTGCCGACTTACAGGATTACTGTATTGGATTGGGAGTCAAGATCTGCTTCGTCTCGGTTTCTCACCCTCAGAGCAATGGACAGCTTGAGAGGGCAAACGGCATAGTACTACAAGGAATCAAGACCCGTGTCTACGACAGACTGATGTCACATGACAAGAAGTGGGTCGAAGAACTTCTCTCTGTAGTATGGGCGGTGCGTACCACACCGACAACGTCCAACAAGGAGACACCTTTCTTCCTCATGTACGGCTCAGAAGCCATGCTCCCCACGGAGCTACGGCATCAAAGTACACGAGTACAGAAGTACTCCAACGAGGATCAGGAGGAGCAGCGAAACGACAGCGTGAATCTACTCGAGGAACATCGAGAAAGAGTTGCTGTCAGAGCAGCCAGCTACCAACAGGCCCTTTGCTGATACCACGAGAAGCGCATAAGAGCACGCACACTTTCAATCAGCGACTACGTCCTCCGACGGGTTCAAAGCCAAGCAGGGCGTAACAAGCTCTCACCCAAATGGGAAGGACTGTACACGATCACGCAAGTTTTGCGGCCAGGTGCATTCAAGATTGTAGATGGCGATGGTCGCGAGTTAGTAAATTCTTGGAACATTGATCAATTACGTAAATTCTATGTATAAATCAATAGTATCCATACTTGTAAGACATCTTACAAATTCAATAAAGTTCATTTTCAGGTAAAGATCACAATCAAAGTGTTTCTTCCCGATGATCCCTTACCACGATGACACCTAGCGTTGAAACCTAGCGTAGGAACAACAAAGACCGGATCCGAATTTTCTATCTGAAGATAAAACCACCTCGCCTGCCATTTGCTACGAGAAGAGGGGCACTGGAAGGGGATGTATCACGACTTCAGGCCATCCCGAAGCCGGAAGCCGACGCATCCGGACACCTTTTCAAGTTACATCCAGCGCAACTCATAGTAGAAGTGGAAGAGATCAAGAAAGGGCTCTACCCCAATGTAGGCCTCACAAAGATAAGAGAAAATGCTAAGGAAGGCGATGGAATTGGGGTTCAGATGGAGCAAAGAAAGACCGTAGAAATTCAAGACGAGAAGAAGAAACTCGGAGGGCGGAGAAAGAAAACCGCAAAGAATATAGTCCTCAACCGCAACCATGCGGCCTAGGACAGGTTCGAGTTCAATACCTCCTGGTTCTCTCTCCATAGTCCCGCGGCCAGGGAGAGCACCATCCTCCTGCAGCTTCTTTAGGGACGCGCTGGTGGAAGTGGACTTGTCGAGATCCATTGCCGCCGGAGATCACCGGAGAAGGGACCGAGACGAGCAAGCTAGGGTTTTTTGCGGGAGCGAAGAAGACGAGGAGTGCTTGGAGGCTAGAAAGTTTTTCGCAGCAGGCGGACTTCAAAATGGATCCCCAAAACTCCCTTAAATAGACGCACTACTGACGGTACGAATTCCAGGGAAAGGAGAGAGATGGCCGCCGGAAATTTCAGGGTCCGTTACGCGCAGCAGTTTTTGGACTTCAATTTAAATTCACTCATGACCGTTGAACTTCGCATGGCGTTGTCGATTACTCCTTGTCTCTACGGTTCTCACACCGAGATCGACCAGTCGAGAACGACAACGACCTCGACATCAGAAGTCGCGATCGGTTACATGAGTTCATTTAAGCAGAAGTCGGGGGCTACTGTCAGGGTTACGGATAAGGTATACCCTCTACCCTTGTATATACGTCCTGCACTGATATGGTATACCTGCGCGTATATGGATGTCTCCTGTACACGTTAAGGAAATTCATCATGGAGTCCACAGATGGAAGGACTCCTACTCGGACAAAATTGGGTTGTTACTGTATCGTGTGGGGTCCGATGTCTCCGAGTTCTACTTGGAGACCAACTGATCGGGGTGATCTAGTCGAACCAACTCGACTACGGTCTTGTCGGTATCGTCGAGTTCTGCTATTCCCTTTGTAATATGTGGTTTCCACTATATAATCCCATATCAACTGGATTAGGGCTATTACCTATCAAGGGGCCTGAACTAGTATAATCCTTGTTTCCTGTTTGCTTGATGTCGTACTACGTAGATCCTTGTACCAGCGTACCCCAATACCCTCTATATCCGGTCTACGGGTATCCACCGTCGACACATTACTACTCTACTTCCCTGTGCATCATGGCTTGTTATGTAGCTGCAAAGATTCCTTGCATTTGCAAGAGATTTAAATCTGTTCTTTGGCTTTCTGATGTCCAACTCAGTTTTGCAGCTACCAATGTTGTAATAAAAATTTAAATCCTCAACCGCTGTATTTTCGTATGACATGTTACTGTTTGCCAGAGATGAAGATCATTTGACAGATTTCTATCAAGACATTTTATAGAACTAACACTGATGAAATGCACTCGTGCCAACACCAAATGTTCCATTGCTAAATAAGTGAAAAGTTCAGCCGAAAAGTATGGTCAGTAGTCCTACAATAAATACTCCCAAATTTTAAATATACTCCCTCCACTTATTTAATATTTTACGTAGATGTTCAAATATTCGATATAACAGGGTGTAAAATTTTAGGGTGGACAAAATCTTTACCACTCTGGTGGAAACGATACTGTTGCTAAAAAATTTTCCTTCACATTTCCTTCACAGTTCTCATCGCAGAAACGGAAAGGACGCTATGGTGTCGAGCGTATCATCGGTCGCAGTTTGGGGCAGCGTCCACAGCCTGGCCTGGTCGACCTGATCCATCCCCCCCCACCCCCCCCCCCCCCCCCCCCCCCCCCCCCCCCCCAACCCCACCAAAAATCATCATCGCTTCCGACGAAACAGGTCGGCTCGTCTCTCCTCGGCGGCGAAGGAAAAAAAAAAACGCGCGTCGCCGCCGCCGCTCGCCGCGAAGCTTCGTCCTCCCCCGGCCGCCGCTCGCCGTCGGCTCGGGCCTGACCGCCCTTAACGCCGCCCGCTGGTCGTCGCGAGGAACCGGGAACCCTAGATCGCTCCGCTCTCTTCCAGCGCCCCCCCCCCCCCGCCGCAACCTCTCCTCCTCTCTCCTCTCCAATCTGTGCAGGGCCGGAGGTAGGGTAGGGCTCTCGCCTGCTCTCGCGCGCGGCGCGGCGCGGGGGCGAGCGGGCCCGTGGGCACGGTGGGGGACGGCGCACGGCCGGGTCTGGAGGGGGAGCGGCCGACGCGTCCGACCTCGTTCCATTCGATTCCGTCTCGATTCGGGTCGGATTGGAGGTATTACATCTTCTCTCTTAGCCTTCCCCTCCTCCGAATTTGATTGATTGATTCATTTGCTCCTATTTGATGCGTGGTCTGGTACTAACTACAGTTTGTTTCCAATAAAAATTGGGGGATTCAGCTGAAACCCCGTGTTAGGTCTGCCCCTGCCTGGAATCCCTGGATGCTAGCTGCTGCTGCTGCTGTGCTCTTGTTTGTTGATGGTTCATGTAATTCTCCCCTTCCTCCTGTAATGTTTGGAAGGGTTTAGGGTAATAGGAAAGAGGAGTTTGTAAGATAGACTCGGGAAAAGATTGAATTTTACGTTGTAAAGAAGGTTAAAAGCAAGTGAAATAATAAATTTCTGAGCTAGCTAGTAAGAGGCAGCAGAATTCCTGTGAGGCTTATTGTAGACCTGTCTCTATGGCGAAGAGTAACAATGGTAATGGCTACCTCGGTGTGACTGAGCCAATCTCATTGAGTGGCCCAACTGAGAAGGATGTTGTCCGCACGCAGGAGGTTGAGAAGGTAGGAGTTTGGATGGCTAGTCGATAAGTGACTTTGACAATTTCTTGTTTGATCACTATGTTTGTAATGGTATTGTGATTTTGATTCTGATCAGTGTCTTGCTGACGCCGGCCTGTATGAAAGCCAAGAGGAAGCTGTCTCACGAGAAGAGGTTTTAGGCAAACTGGACCAGGTTGAGCATATGTCCTTTGTGTGCTTTTCTGATTGTACTTTGTGTAGGTGATGTG
This sequence comes from Oryza glaberrima, assembly GCF_000147395.1. NCBI lineage: Eukaryota > Viridiplantae > Streptophyta > Magnoliopsida > Poales > Poaceae > Oryza > Oryza glaberrima. The sequence goes on from NC_068331.1 coordinate 11,607,907, forward strand.
CAATTATTAGTAACCCTTGTCTTTGGCAGATTGTCAAGGCTTGGATTAAGAAGGCAACTCGAGCTAGTGGTTTTGGCGACCAATTTGTGCAAGAAGCAAACGCAAAGATTTTTACTTTTGGCTCATACCGACTAGGGGTACTTTGCACCTCATGCATATTTTATTCAGATTGTAAAAGATCGTGTTCAATTAATATAGCCATTACCTTTTGTGTTATATGGTTTGATGCTGTTTAATAGAAAAGTGTCCTGCATTAAAATATAGGATAACTATCCTTTTGCTTTCTTGTTTTGTCTGACATTGCCATTAGATATCAGTATGATTGGATGCACATACATCTGTTCGTTTTGGTTCACTGATAGGTACACTGTTTTGCTGCATGCATATGAAGGTTCAAATTTAGCAATACCTGAGACATTCTTGCTTGTTGGCAGTTTTTGTTGGTTTGGTACCCATCTATGCCAAGAGTTGTGAACATTGTTCCTTGGTATTTTCCTAGGTTCATGGCCCTGGTGCAGATATTGATACGCTTTGTGTGGGTCCAAGGCATGCAACTCGAACTGTAAGAGGAACTGCTGTGGATTTCGTGGAATTTTGAGTGCATTGCATAGTTTGCTTTATAAAATGCACTTCTTTTGCAGGAATACTTTTTCCAGGCTCTTTATGATATGCTAGTTGATATGCCAGAGGTCACAGAGTTACATCCAGTGCCAGATGCTCATGTTCCTGTTTTGAAATTCAAACTTAATGGGGTCTCTATTGATCTTTTATATGCTAATCTTACACATGTTGTTATTCCTGAGGTAAGTTCTGTTTTATATCTTTCTTAGTGTAACAGGCAGTAGTCTGGGGTTTCTTGCATGCTACATAACTACATTGACTGTATGGAAGTGCTCACTTCTTATATTTATCCATTTTATATCTTATGATGTAATACAATATTACACTTATGAATGTTTTTTATGGCACTTCCTTTTAACATTGGTTGCTCCATCATTTTCTTATAAGCATCCCTAATAATGCTACATCATTTCATTGCAGGACCTGGATCTTTCGCATGACTCTATATTGCACAACGTTGACGAACAAACTGTCCGAAGTCTTAATGGATGCCGAGTTACTGATAAAATTCTACGATTGGTTCCAAATATTCTGGTTTGCACCTCCTGCATTGTCTATTTTTCAGATGATATGCTAAATGCTCTTTGGTGGATACGGAATGATGGCCGTTTATTCGCTTCAGTAAGTAACTTTGCATGACCCATTCTTTCCAAATGCAGACTTTCCGGACAACCTTGAGATTCATGAGATTTTGGGCAAAACGCCGTGGAGTCTACTCAAATGTATGACCTGGACTTTTGTCTGTTCATGCAATATTACATTCCATGTGTATCTGATCAACAGTTGTTCGCATATTTATTATTTGTGGGCTCGTGGCCTATGCATAGACATAATGTGTGCGTATGTGCGTGTGCGTGTGCGTGTGTGTGTGGATTTTTTTTTGTTTTACATGTTGTCTTAACGAAAGTTAATGTCTCTTTCCAGGTTATAGGGTTTCTTGGTGGTATAAACTGGGCACTTCTTGTTGCTCGTATATGTCAACTATACCCAAATGCATCACCAAGCATGTTGATATCTCGTTTTTTCAAAGTCTACAGCAAGTGGAAGTGGCCTAATCCTGTTATGCTTTGCCATATTGAAGAGGGTTCTCTTGGTCTTCTTGTGTGGGACCCAAGGAGAAATTTTAGAGACAGGGGTCATCATATGCCTATAATTACACCTGCTTATCCTAGTATGAATTCTAGCTATAATGTATCTATCAGTACTAGGCATGTGATGGTCCAAGAATTCACACGAGCTTCTGATATCTGTCAGGTACATCTCATTGCAGAGTTGTTTTTATTTTAGTAGTAAACATGAATTGCTGCTAACTGGTAGAGGAGCCTTACTGCTGGTCAATCATTTTGATCTGTTGGATAACCAAAGGTGCAAAATAGCATAAATTTTTTTTCTGATGCATCAGTCCTAAATTCATAATTCTGAAAGGCAAACTGACAAGTCTAAGATACAGTGCCCGCTACTTTATATAATGAGAGCATTTGACCATGTTTCTAAAAGAAAAAAACACAAAGCATCTGAAATACTTATGGTCAAGAAAACATGGTTTTCAAAATGCATCTTTGACAACTAATTTCTCCTATGAATATTTGTAAAACCTGACAAATTTGTGATACTTGGAAGCTATTTGAGAAAAATCTAGACACGATTTTCATGAATCAAATCTAAATATTTAAAAACATATTGATGTTCAAAGTTTTAAAAGTTTGAGTCAGATGTCTGAAACAACATGTTTTCTTGGCCAGAGAGAGTACTTGTCGGAGGATTCATACCTTTTCTAAATGTTGTGATATATTTGCAGCAAACAGTACTTTTTTAAATGATCATCGCTGCAAATAAATTTCATGTTTGCATTTAATGTCTGTTTGATTACTTATTGTAGGCAATAGACGAAAGGAAAGCAGACTGGGATGCTTTGTTTGAGCCATATCCATTTTTTGAATCGTATAGAAATTATCTAAAGATTGAGATCACAGCAAGAAATGAAGATGACCTCAGGAATTGGAAAGGTTGGGTAGAATCCCGGCTTCGTACGCTTGTATTAAAGGTGATGTACTGAAACATTTCTTTCTTTTAAGAAAGTAAGCTGTATTGTAATGTACCTTTATTTGCTTTTATTCAGATTGAACGATTTACACGTGAGATGCTCCTCTCACATCCTAATCCTAGAGATTTCATCGACAGCTCCAGGCCATTGCATTGTTTTTACTTTATGGGTCTCTGGAAAAAACAAATCAGCCAAGCTCAAGAAGCTGAGCAGTATGACATTAGAGCAATTGTGAATGAATTTAAAAGCAATATCCATGCATATCAACACTGGAGAGAAGGAATGGAAATTGAAGTTTCCCATGTAAAAAGAAAAGATATCCCATCATTTGTTTTTCCTGGTGGAATCCGTCCTTCTCGCCCATCAAGAACAGTTGGCAAGGAAGCTCGGGCTGTTTCAAGAAGTAATATTTCAGCTAATGTTCAAGAAAGAAATGTTCCAAGCATGGCCCAGCCTATGCCATATAAGAGTAGTGAAGTAAACAAAATTCCGTCAGATCCTCATGGTGGCTATCAGTCGCAAGAAAGAAATAATGCAGTGGTCTCTAGTTTGCCCTGTGAAGAAACTGGCCATATGTTCAATGGGTATGCAAATCTCCATACAGAATCTGTTGAGCTGGAACACTTGAGAAGCTACAAGGGAAGTACATCTGTTCCTGAGAACCATGTTGTGCATGATTTAGTCAAGCCACCAGAGAGCATGCCACCTAACTCAATCCATGTTTATCCAAGTCCAACAAATGGATTGGGCCATCTTTTAGATAGTTCTTGTAAAAAACCAGCAGACATCATTGTAAATAAAACCACAAATTTCTCTTCAGCTGTCCTAGCAGTACCTGATGAACTTGATGAGCTGGATTCTCATCAAGTGAAGGTAAATCAGAAAGATTTAACTGCAGTAGATCAAGGATTATCTTTGGAGCATAAAGTTGGAAGTAATGGGGGCAAAGCAGGAACCACAGGTTCACCTGACAACAATCATCTGAAGCGTAAAGCTGAGGAAGAGCTTGAGGTCTGTTCCCTCACATCTGAATTACTTCTTTAGGCTGCAATTATATATTATGTTTTACGCATTTTACTATAGTGGCTTATGATTTAACTTTATATTTTATTCTAACCTGCATTTTAATACATTTTTTTTGTAGAAATATGCCATATATACTTGGGTAAATGATGAATGCTTTTTTACTTTTTTAATAAGATGTTACCTGTGATTCCTAATGCTGCTCTATTAGAATTGATTGCTCTATATCAATTGTTTGCAAACTTCCTATTCCAGGAAAGCATTTTTTTTTCTTATTTACTTTACTTCACGGCGCATCATGGTTGATTGTACTGTCTTTATGCTTTTACTGTGTCCGGTTTCTTACTTGCCGTTTGACATGGACTCCAATGCACATATTTGCCCAATACTACATAAAAGCTATTAAAAACATAATGAAATAAACCATTTCTTATTACAAATTAGTATTAAAAAAATATAATGATATGAAATCATTCTTCATTACAAATAAAAGTGCCATACTCACATGACAAACCTTAAGATTTGCCATTACTTTGGTGAAAGTTTTAATGTTTGGTTGCTTGTATTCACATATCTATGAGAATAGGAGGGATGAAGTAATATGGTGCTTTTCTTTTCTTAGAATGTTAATGTGTTTTGTTTTTCTAATAGAACAGAACTGTTGTTTAAGTGCCTTTTTTGCATGTTAAGACTGCTTTAGTTTTAGTTAGGCTGTACATGTAATCTATTCGAAACTTTTAACTTTGTAGCTTAGTCATGTTTTTCTTAATGGTACATTACAATGCATTTGTATTTATTTGAATTTTCATTCCACAACTTTATATATATATATATATATATAATGTATGGCTGTATCCATAGTAAGTAACAATTTTCATGAGCAGACAATTTAAAGATGGGTGTAAAAATTTATTGATTTGTACACTGTATTCCTCTCTTCTGTTGTCTTGTAAGAAAGCAGTGTTGATCAATTACATAACAGATTATTTGTCAAGCTATGTATACAAGTAGAAGAAAGGCCTATCATGTGTCTTCTATGGCATGTTGTTTCGATCTTTATACTGGAAAACATCTATTGTATTTCTGGAAATGCTTTTTGGCTGGTAGGCGTCAATGATGGCTCCTGTTTTACATTCTTATTACACTGAATAAGTTCTCTTGGTTTTTTTTTTCCCATGTTGATTAACTGCGACAGCTATAATGAAGGCTTTTCTGTTTTACATTCTTACACTGTAAATTCTCTTTTTTTTTTCATGTCGATTAACTGCTACTGTTATATTACACATTTAAATGTTAATGCTGGTTTTGTTCATTTGTTTGAAATTAGCCACTTGAGCTTGCTGCCCCACTAGTTCGCCCTCCTGCACCAACGTCCACGACCCAGAGGAGGCCCTTGAGGTACTTCTTACTGCACAGTTTAATAGTCCATATATTCCTCATTTAAATGCAGTGCAATTTCTAATGAATCTGTACATTTGATGGTTCTGATTCTTTTTGTCAATTCCTACCTGTAATATATTGTTCTGAGAACAAATTGTTTTTTCAAGACTGAGATTGTCAACTGTGGTGCAACCCAAACCTGCTGAAGGAACTTCATGAATCGAGTTGCTTGGAGACATGGAGATTATTCTCTTCAAGGGAGGGAGGCCGCCTCAAGCTATCCGGTCCTGTAGAGCTGTGTAACGGTAGCAGGAAAAAGGCACTGAAATGTCTAATAGAGCAACATGTAAACTAAATATTGATGTAAAATCCAAAATTCCAAGTTCTAATAAAATTATCGTGTTTTGCCCCTGGGTTTTGTGTTTTTGAGTTGTATCTTGCTCTTTTTATTCGCTGAGATGGAAGTATGGAACTATGGAATGCGTGTGAACAAGAACTAGTTTTTTTTATATTGAAATGATTTTGTTCAAAGTTGTTCAACTATCATTTCAAACGGCGATAGGAGCTCTATCGCATGACAGGGGGCTTTTATAGAGAATTCTAATGGGAGCAATATGGGCCATAAAGACACTAGAAACCCAATGGCCACGGTCATTGGTGCCCTCTTTTCTATCATAATTTTATTTTCGTTGTCTATCTTAGAAGGATTTATTACATATTTTGTAATACATCTGTAGAAGGTCTGACTTTGTTGTATTAAGAAAAAGCAATTTGGATATATAGTTATTCTATACTCATATAGAAAGTTATCGAGTAGAAAGTTTTTGCTTAGAAAGTTCAATACTCGTGCGAATTTTTTGCATAGAACGGTCAATAGTCATTTGTAAAATTTCTATGTAGAAAGTTCATTGTTGTTATACAAAATTTACATGTAGATACGTTCACTAGGGCTAGAAAATGCATAGGCACACCGGTGGGCTTGGAATATGTTTTCGTGCACATGGGTTATCATTTGTACTAGCCAAAATCCGGAACCGTACACGTGGCGGCGTGGGTTTGGATATATGTGCATTAGAGAGAAGAAGAAGCATGCAAACAGACCGATTAGGGCACAAAGGCACCACGAACGCCCACATATCAGTGCCACCCATTTGAAATGGTTATAGATCCTCAAGTAACCATTTCATCCGGTTATATCCGGCCCAGTCTTCGAAGATGCTTATGGAGATAGGGTTTACGTGCGTGCGTATGTTTATAGGGGTGAGTGCGCGTGCATTGTGAGTGTCTGTGTTGTACTTTGTATTTGTCAGAAAAAAAAAAAGGTGGACCGTGCGAGTTAAATAACCATTTGAAATGGCGGCGGCAGTATTACTTTGTTGAAATAATATCAGCGCATGGAAGTTCACTTTTCTTTTATAAATAAACAAATGGAAGGCCCGTTCAAATTAGTGTTGAACCATTTAGTTTGTTACCAAATATTGGTGTCTAGAAAATTTTGGCAACAATATATTAATCTTTGCTACCAAAATTTAATAATATTGTTAACTTACTAAAATGCTAACAACAATCTAAACAAACATACCCCAAATATTAATAAAAGAAAACCCATTTACTCAGTACCGTTTGCCGCAAAGCCTAAACGAGAAAGATGGGCGTCCAAACTCCAAAGCCTAAACGCATGAAGTAAGTCTACTTTCTCTCCCTCATATTTTGGACCTGCCGCAAAACCGGGTATAACATATCTCCCATTTTTAAAAGCCAGTGCAAATAGACATCTTTAGTTGTTAGCGAAGCGGTTTGTACTGGCATGACACATTGACCACTGTCGACTCGCTGAGTCAGCAGATGGAACCCACGTGCCAATGAGTTCTCCTCATCTTTATCCTCACCCCTTTCTCTCTCTTTCTCTTCTCTTCCCTCTCCCTCCCGCTGCATTTGCTACCAGATCTTCCTCACCGCTAGCCACGCACGGCATCCACTCTGTCGCAATCGACACACACTTCCACCACAGCCACCTACCATTGCCACCTTTCCATTTCCGCCTTGCCATCACCATGGCCGTCATTGGCCTCCACGGCTAGCCGCTTGTTCGCCGAGATCCGCCTGCAGTTGCTCGATCTACGCATGTACCCAAGCTCCGCCCACCGCAACCGTCACCTCCTCGACGTTGTTTGCAGCCTATTTAACACCATACAAGAGGAGGCTGGTGTCGGTGCTTGCCGTCGGCGTGAGTCGTAACGCGGTGGCTTGAGAGGAGACAAAGATCACTTACATATAGGACCCACTGTATATTTTATTTATTCTTGCTAATTGGTATGCCACATACGACAAAACCCCTCTCAAAACCGTTGCGAGAGTCAAAATAAAAATTAAATTTTGTTAGTCAAGGGAGACACTATTTTGAGGTTAGGGGACATCACATACGACCCATAGCAAAAAATGAGGGAGACAGTATAGACTTATTCCTAAACGCATCCATTGCACGAGGCCCGGCCCAACGCCCAGCCCTTACCCCACACATGGCCCGGCCCGGTGTAGTCCACGAGCGCCGCCCATATAACGACGCGATCCAACAAGAGGCTTGTGTGGTCGTAGGCTAGGGTTTCTCACGTCTCTCGCTGCCGCCGCCGCCGCCGCCGCCGCGAGAAGCCGTAGGAGGAGGAGAGAGAGGGAGGGATGGCGGAGAAGAAGCAGCGCCCCGGCGGCGCGAGGAAGGACGAGGTGGTCACCCGCGAGTACACCATCAACCTCCACAAGCGCCTCCACGGATGGTAACGGCCCCTCTCCCTCGCCCTAATGTATGCTGCTCCCGTATGGATGAATTGATGAATGAATGAATCGTAGCCGATTTGTGCGTGGGGATCATGTAGGTTTTGATTTACCATGTCTTAGTTCCGCATTTCGTTCTGCCGATCCGGTGGAACCTAGAATTGCAGTAGTACTTGTAGTAGTTTGTCTGCGTTGTGGGATTCTTGGTGAGATTGTTTCGTTCTTCTGATCACATGGAACCTAGGATTGCAGAAGTACTTGTTGCAGTAGTTTATCTGCGTCGTGGAATTCTTGGTGAGATTGTTAGCTAACCGGGTATAGTCAGGTGCCTGTCGTTGAAAACCGTGGCTGCGCACAGTTACATGCCCGGGAGATGGATTCCGCTCATCGTTACACGTGTTGCTTCTTGACGTGCTAACATGTGTTCCATTTGGGTGGTACATTTGATCTGGCTTGATGTCATTTGTGTTGGTTCATGCCTTCCAGGTTTTTGCCTTGTTACCTTCAAGTGTTTAGAGCCATGTTTTTAGGTTGTGATTCATGTGCTACGTAGGAAGGTACACTCCTGGCAGGCAGATGAGGCAAGGTTGCAACTCGTTGACTGTTCACCACTGTGTTTGAACTACGCATTTATGACTTGCATATATCACTAGTAATAGTGGCATGTTCACAGATACTGGCTTTGAAAGTAGGTGGTTGTAACGTGCACATTATTTCACTTACGGCATGTTCACTATGTGAGTATGTGACCACTTACGCAGCACAAACAATCATTTTTATCCTTATTTTAATGAACTTCCCTAATAGTGATGATGGTGCAATGATTTGATTGCTCCATATGTTCTTTTTTTCTTTGGAATTGAGAATATGCTGGCATATGCTAATCTTTGCGTTTCAAAGCTCAATATTCAAAATAGTTCTGAAGTGATTATCATACATACAAGTACCGATTCATGCTTCTATCACCTGCCGCCGTTGCTGCAATCATCAGCGTGGTGGTATTCTTGCCGACAATGTTGTCAAACCGGGTATAGTCAGGTGCCTGTCGTTGAACATCGTGGATGTGCACAGTTACATGCCTGGGAGATGGATTCCTCTCATCGTTACACGTGTTGCTTCTTGATGTGCTAACTTGTGTTCCATTTGGGTGGTACATTTTATCCGACTTGATGCCCTCATGTGGGTTCATGCCTTCCAACTTTTCACGGCGTGCCTTCAGATTTTTAGAACTATGTTTTTTTAGGTTGTGCTTTGTGCCGTGTGATGTCATATTCATGCACCATGTATGAAGGTACATTCCTGGCATGTCGATGCTTTTCATTCTTGAGCATATTTGCTGTCTCATTGTGATGACACAAGGTTGCAACTGCCTGTTCACCACTGTTTGAACTAGGCGTTTATAACTTGCACACTATATCACAAATTGAATGTTCATCACTGGAATTGGACTTGTGCAGTTATAGCCTGCACATTATGTCACTAATAATAGTGCCATGTTCACTACTTGGGGTTTGAACTTAGGTGGTTATAACATGCACATTATATCACTTATAACATTCATCATGTCACTTATGCCATGCACATTATGATCACTTGCTCAGCAGAAACAACCATTTTCATCCTTATTTTAATGAACTTTCCTTCTGAGTAATGATGATGCAATGATTTGATTGCTCCAAATGGTTTTTTTTCGTCAGAACAGGAGAATATGCTGCCATATGTTAATATCCCCCTTTCAAAGCTGGTTCAAATAGATCTGAAGTGATATCATACATACAAGTACCAGTTTCGTTAATGTCTGTAATGTACATTGTTGTGGCCTACTGGTTGATTTTACACTGTAATTCAGCATCATGTAGGCCTATACATATTCTTGTTTTGAAGTGTGTAAATTATTGTTATTAGGACACCTACATAGTTAAATAAGTAGACAGCTAACTACATAGTACTAAGATATTTGTTTAATGCAACAATCAGTAACTTACTTGTCCATACCCAATCCACAGCACCTTCAAGAAGAAGGCTCCTAATGCCATCAAGGAGATCAGGAAGTTTGCACAGAAGGCCATGGGCACCATTGACGTCAGGGTTGATGTGAAGCTCAACAAGCACATCTGGAGCAGCGGTATCCGGAGCGTTCCAAGGCGTGTCCGTGTCAGAATTGCCCGCAGGAGGAACGACGAGGAGGATGCGAAGGAGGAGCTCTACTCTCTGGTCACTGTTGCTGAGGTTCCCCCAGAGGGGTTGAAGGGCCTGGGTACCAAGCTTGTCGAGGACGATGAGTAAACATGCCTAGGTTTTGATCTTACCTGCATCAAAGCAATTTTGTGTTCACGAGTTGTTTGAACTAGAATGATCTTGATTAGTAAACTAGCAGAGGTTTTTGGTACTGAACTATGAGTTATTCAGTGCAGTTGTTTCTGGTTGCCATATTGTTGAGGTCAGGTGCTTAGTTTGATCAGTGATGTTGCTGCTCTTTAGTCAGGTATGATTTCATTGCGGCAACCAAAACCTCCGCAAAAACATCAGAACTCGAACGAATGTGGCTGTGTATGATTTCATTGTCCATGACCACTATATAGTTGTCGCAATCATCAGGAGGCCTACCACTAGAATTTTAAGTGTTCAAGTAAATTCAACTCATAACGAACATTATTAGTTCTTGCAATTTATAATGTTGAATTGTGTTGATAAAAGAGTACAGATCTATTAGATCAATGGTCGCTATTGCAAGTAATCAAGCTTCTCTTTGTTCAATTAGATTTCACAGTTCAGTCGACAACACTTCGATTAATCGGTAATATGCTAAGGAGTGCTGTCAATAGTTGAAAGAAATTCCATATTGACGTAGTATACGTATTATAAAAGACATTGAAAACAACTGAGCAAGGTTTTATTATTGGGTTAATTAGATCCATACCATTAAGCCCCAGTTTTGAGATGAAAAGAAACAATTCAAATAAAATCTCAAAAACAAAAGATGTCGAAATTCTGAGACAAAACATTTTCTCGTTGCTTTATGGGCGAACTACTGACTACTGATTCTGGGTGCGCTTTTTCTTACATACAAGATGAACGCGAAACAACACTAATTGTAGCTAATTCTAGCCAAGAACCAAGCATGAGCAAGGCTATCTCCGGCGAGGAGGCGGCGGAGAGGAGGGGCCGCCGCCGCCGCCGCGGAGCGAGTCCCAAAAGACGGGCCAGTTGCGGCGCGCCTCGTTCCAGCCGAGGAGGGAGCCCTCCCTGGCGGGGTCCCAGCTGGCGGAGACGATGCCGTAGCTGACGCCGAGCAGCGCGGCGCCGAAGAAGAGGAAGGAGACGCCGAAGGGGATCCACGTCGGCACGTCCACCTTCGCCGCCTTCTTGAGGTAGTAGAACGCCGGGAGGAACGCCACCCCGACCGCCAGCGGCGCCCCCACCGACACCCCCACCCGCCGCATCATCCGGTTCGTCACCACCTCCGGGATCGCCACGTCCCTCTCCTCTTCGTCCTCCTCCTCGCTGCCTTCCTCCTTGGACGGCGGCGGCTGTCCGCGGCGCCGCCTGCTCTTCTTCCCGGGGCGGCCGATGGTGATGACCTTGGGCTCCGCGTCCGCGTCCGCGTCGATCCGGGAGCTCTTGTTCCTGCGGGCGCGGGCGAGGAGCGGCGGGTGCGCGCGGCTGTTGCTCGGAGCGGGCGGAGGGGCGTGTGGCCGGAACGTCGGGGAGAAACGGCATGGGAGAGCGGCGGCGGCGGGCGCGCGCGCTGGACCGAGCGGCAGCTCCATGGCGACAGCCACGTTTGGGAGTCGACTAGAGAGCGCGCGTCATCTTATCTCTAACGCTGTGGATCGAGACAGACACTAGTAGTGTATGATGGTGCTGCAAAGTGCAACCCGGTTTTTTTTTTTCCCACTCATTTTTACACCAGTAAGTCGCCACGAATAAAAAAAAGTTAATACTCTATATGGAGAGAACAGCACTTTGTTTTTATCGTTTATTATATATTGGACTAGGTAAAAATAAATCTTTTCACTTTGCACCATATTTTGTGCCCAAGTTTTCATGTTAAATTTGTAAACCCATATGTAAGTGTTAGCTAACCATCTGTGGCTAAGTTGCCAAAGTTATGGCCAAGAAAAATAAAGCCACACCTTAGCCTCTTTGCCACATATTATTGTCTCTATGAAATATTGGACCAAGTTAAAGGAAAGTTTGGCATGACTAACTTGTGACCAGAACAAAACACTACACTAAATTGGTCAAACATATTTGCTATACTTGTGGCAAATTGAGGCAAACTTTGGCAGCAATCAAACACCCCCCTTATTCCTCAAAGTGCCATCCTCATTCCTTAGTCCACACCACGATGGCGAGCAGCACTTCTCCCCATGCCAATGAGGTTTTGTTCCATACGCGCGTGTGAGTGTGACTATCTTGCATCGCTCTGCAGCATAATGAGCTCGAGTGCACTTCATGTGAGACGATGTAGAGGCGGTGAACACGACGTCAAGGCCAAAACAAAAAGAGAGATGGGGTCCAAGATCAAAGTAGCGGTGAATGGGATGTAGGTTGAGCTCAAAAGTTGGGATCAAAGGGGTTGGAGCTTGAGCTTTAGGGGGTAGAGGAGTAGTTCGAGCTTGAGTCCAGATTTTCTTTCGTCCATGTTGGCCTAGTGAGTAAGCAGAGTTTGGAGATGTCCCTTTCACATTTTTATTACCACCGGGTGAACAGATCATGGGTGGGGATAGAGCTTGAGCTCGAATTACATGCCTCTCAAAGAAGGCGCTGCGGGAGGAGAAGAGTTGGCTCAAAGTGAATCATTTTTACAAATATAGATGGTTCAAAGAGAAAAATGCTAGTTTAACCCTAGACCAACATACAATTTAGGTAATAATAACTAGTCCATTATAGAATTCACTCAAAAAACATATGTAAAGATCAAATAGTGAAATTTCAAATATGAGCAAAGAGAGAATATGTAGCATATAAAAGAAATAAAAATATTCGCTTGATTTCCCCTCTGTATCAAGTTGGTGTGTAGTGGTATAAAATACTCCCTCTATGTCAATTTAATCATCACCTAAGATTTTTGAGATTTTCCCAAAATAATCATCACTAACAAAGTACCTCTAATTATTTATGCAAAGAGTACATGTGCATCGTGAAATGCCATGCATGCAACCAATCAAAGATAATTTTTATTGGTTCAACCTATGCAACACTTAAAGTGTGAATTAATTTTTGTTAGACATTAAAGTGTGAATTAATTTTTGTTAGACATGAAGCGACGGAGCACCTTATGAGGATTAATTTCAGAATGATGGATGTCTTGGTGTTTTTGGTCTTAGTACTATTTGCTTAGAGGATGATCAAATTAGGATGGAAGAAGTATTAGACAAGGGCGAATGGCCTAATTTTGCCCTATTCCTAATAGAGATAATCTAAGAAATACCATTGACAAGCGTCTAATCCAAGAAATGCCATCGACAAATGTGAGTTCTAAGAAATGACATCGTACAAACGATTTTGTTCCAAAAATACTATCGCCGTTAGGGTTCAATTCATCCCGCGTCGTTAAATACATTGTTCATCCTATAGCACTTAACGGCGCGGGATGGACGAAACCCTAACGGTGAGGGTATTTTTGGGACAAAATCATTTGTACGATGATATTTCTTGGAACTCACAATTGTCGATGGTATTTCTTGGATCTGGACGCTTGTCAATAGTATTCTTGGATTATCTCTTTTTAATATGGTTTTTGATGAAGCATGTGCACTTGGGATACAATTGTTTGGTCTAATGTTGTGTTGCCCTTAGAGGCAACTATTCCTCTGCTGGTAGGACTTAAGCTGATGAAAATATGGAGAAGCTGGGAAAACTAACTTTTTGCTTATATTATATTTTTGGATTACGCAATTAGAGCTTATCAATCTGTAAGGGAGCTTTCAATTTAGGGAGAAACTCAAAATAGGACCTATATCGTTTTCACATTATAAAGAAAATAGTGGTCTTTTAGTTTTAATATATTGATTTGTATATTTGGACCATGTCTATTACACATATTCAAAATTTTATAATTCAAATTAATTGTTGCCATATTTTTAGAGTACAAAATTTGGTACTTCAAATCTAGTTCCTCAAAAAAAAAAGTCGGTGATCGCTGCTAAATGCAAGGCTACATATTCCTTACGTAGATGGCCTTAGGCCAAAGGCCCAAATCGCAATGATAATACTCTCTCTTTCCCTAAATGTTTGACGCTGTTGACTTTTTTAAACATGTTTGACCGTTCGTCTTATTCAAAAACTTTTGTGAAATATGTAAAACTATATGTATGCATAAAAGTATATTTAACAATAAATCAAGCGATAGAAAAAAAATTAATAATTACTTAAATTTTTTGAATAAGACTAACGGTCAAACATTTTAAAAAAAGTTAACGGCGTCAAACATTTTGGGATGGAGAGAGTATCTCTCTGGGGTTATATGCTTCATCGGTTTTTGAAATATCATGTCTGCATCATGCCAAAATTATGCATATATGTTATTTGGTCGATCGGATATCACATCTTTGTCAAGCCGGAATGAGAGCTTCATAGCTGGAATGACAAATCATATACAGGGAAACATATGCATCGTTTCCATCTCTTAGCATGGCAGGAAGGATACATTTACTCTCTTAATTCGATTCGTTGCATTTTGTCACCTGTATTAGTTGCCTTTCGATGCATTTTAATTCTATATTCAGAGGCGGATCATACGCCAGGAGAAACACATCCGCATTTCTATTTTATATAATTCGATTCATTGCATCCCATTTAATCCCGTCAATCAATCATAATAAATCTCGGTACCGCCATTAGCGATTCAAAACCACAATTTTCTGCATATAAATACGACGATTTCCACCCCCGTCATCCTCCACACCAACACACACACATACACAAAGTTCAGCATTCATCAACAACAAAAAAGAACCATGTCATGGGCCTGTCCCTCCCTGCCTAACTGCCGTAAGTTCTTTATCCGAAATTACGTTATCGTAAATTGTGTGATCATTCACCGATCAGATTTGATAATGAAACAATGCTTTCGAATTATTTCATGTGTGAATCGCATTGCAGCGAATGGCAAGTCGTCGTGGCCGGAGCTGGTGGGGAAGAAGGGCAGCGAGGCGATGGCGGTGATCTTGAGGGAGAGGCCTGACATTACCAGGGCCATCCTTGTGCCGCAGGACGCCGTCATCGCCGACGACTACTGCTGCAACCGCGTCCGGATCCTCGTCGACTGCGGCGACGGCGGCGGCGACTGCGGCGACGCCAGCGTCACTGCTGTCCCGATGATCGGGTGATTCACATCGGATGCAGTGCAGTTTAGGGGGGAATTCAATCACCTGCAGTTCTAGAGGAGGAAAAATTATGCTGCGTTTATGGTTTAAAGAAGTTTTTTGAATAAAGAATTCCCCTGTTTCCTATGCTCTGCGAGCCGTTTACTTGCCATGTCTTTTTCTTTTTTTATAATGATCTGAATCTTTTGCTGGTTATCGAGTCATTCGATCTTGAACGGTTTGGATTTTTTTGAAGATCTGTGCAGCAGCGGCCACTAAGCCACAAAATGAGCAGCAGCATCAGCCGATCACTGTGATTTAATTTCTCACGGTTCCACTTAAGGGCACCTCCAACGCGCAGTTGAAAGGAGACGCTTATAAAAAAACTAACTTTTTTTTGCCACGTAAGATCAATAAAACCCTTAGTGCAGGAAGCCGCTGCTTCGTGCGGCGCCGATGCTTGGGAGGTACTTGCACAGATGTTATTGATGGAACGCGAGTGGATTCTAATCCCTTGAGAGGATATCCCCTCGTATAACTTTTTCTTCCAAATTTGATGCAAACATTTGTGAAAATTTCTAAAAAAAATTGACAATGTAGAGTATAATGATACCTACTAGTCCACCAAAATTTAAGTTCAAATTTGATCTACACATTGAGAAACAAAAAAAGACAAATTTAGATATAAACAGTACGCTACTATTTATACGTTGAATTTGTCTTTTTTATATCTCGATGTGTGAGTTGAGTTTGGACTTAAGATTTTGTGGAGTTGTATATATGTGTTGTATGAATGTTGTCAATTTTTTTCAGAATTGGACCATCAGGCTCTAAGTGCAGTGCTTAGTTTAACCATGTTTTTAAGCACCTCCCTAAGCCCTTAGCGTTGGAGGCGCCCTAACAATGACGTTTTCAATCGTCGTGCACAATATTTTGCAAATGTTGCTGAGTTCATTTAATTTTCAGCAGCATATCGTATTTCCGGACTAAACAGTCTAAAATCACAGGAACACCGAATTCTTTATGTAAGATTGTAAAATATGTGTTCGAACATGGCAAAGGAAAAAACGTAAAATATAAAATAAAGAGGTTGAGGTCGATGTAAATTTTCCTTTGTTTCTATATAGAAACCACGTTAAAGGAAATTTAATCAAATCCTGTTGAAACAAACGGTGTTACAATCACCGGATCCTCATTTTTCTTTTGATTTTCCTCCTAGCCCTAAAAAGAACGCATGTTTTACGCCAGGGGGAAAATAAATTCGCCTCCATTTTTCCTTTGATTTTCCTCCTAGCCTTAAAAAGAATAAATTCGCCGGAAAGAACGCGTGTTTAACCACAGTGACCTTCTGAATTGAATTGAAGGGGCCTGGTTGGCATTCGAGAAAATCTCCTAATTTACAAGGAATTGGAACTAACTTATGTGAAATTAAACACCAAACTTTGTTTTATTCTTCCATTTCCAAGTTACAAGCAAGTTCATCCATCGCAATAACCATCATTTTCTCATCACTTGGATTCACTCGAGATCAGAGAGATACTAGCAGAGATCATACAAGAAGCTGTGCCTTTGGTTTCAATTGGAGGCGTTGACTACGGCGTCGACCTTGTCGGCGAGGTGGGCCTCGTCGTCCCCGAGGCGCGCCGCCGCGGCGCCATTCTCCCACCTGATGAGCGTGGGGACGCCGGTGAGCCTGAACCGCGGGTCAGCCCTCCACGGGTGCGCCGGGTCCCTCCACGTCGGCTTGTCGCCGACGTACGCGCGCAGCAGCACCACGTCCTTCTCCTTCCCCTTCGCCGCCGCCTCCACCCTGTCGTAGATCACCGGCTCCGCCACGTTGCAGTCTGCACGCGATCGAACCCGCCCGCCGCAGCCGCCGTCAGAAGAAGCACCGGCGGAATCCCAGAAGAGAAGTACCACCGGGGGGGTTTGAGTTGCTTACCGGGGCACCAGGTTTGGTTGGAGGAGGCGTCGCGGTCGGCGAGGAAGAGGAGCAGCTTCACCTTGCCCTCGGCGTCGTCCCCGGCGGCGAAGAGCTTGTCGAAGTGGGCGTCGAAGTCGGCGACGGTCGCGTCCACCTTCTCCACCGTCATGTCCGCCCTTCGTCTCCTCGCTTTCCTCGGCGGTGGCGGTGGCGGTGGCGGCGGCGCGAGGGGGAGCAGATTGATTGGAGATTGGGGAGAGAAGGCGACCTCGCCGCGACGCGTTTTATCTGCCCCCGTTATTACGGGAGAGCGTGCGTGACGTCACGATGCCTTGCTCGATTTTTTTTATTCCCCTTCTCTCCTTTCCCACACTGACATCTGGGACCCATTGCTCGGTGCGCGTGCCGCGTACGCGAGCCGGGGAATCCACATCTTTGATAATTGGGCCTTGAATCCGTTATTCGGCCCATGCTCCATGCAAGGGCCCAGTGTGGATTTAAGGAAAAATAAGTCCATTTTGACTCTCTCAAGTATAGGTCTGATTCGTGTCCTCAACCATAATACTATATTTTTTCGACCCTGTAAATATTAAAACCAGCGCAAAATGACTCCCTCAGTAGTTTTATTGACGTGGCACGTTGATTTAATCCATCTATACTGACATGGCATATAAATGACAGTAATATCAGAGAAAAACTAAAAAGAATATCGATTAGACCTACATGTCAGCTAGTATTCTTTCACAAGCCATATCTTTGTCCTCCAACAAGAGCTCAACGCCTATCGTCATCATGCTTTTTCGGAACCACGGGGAGAAAGGAGGAGGAGGGGGGGAGGGGTGAAGGGGGCGGTGACGGTGGCATGGATATCAAGAATAGAAGCAGACCAACGTTAAGTTCAGCCTCACCAACTCCTTTCTCTCTACCTGGATGTTTCTAGGAAAGCTGCAACTTGGGTGAGGAGGTCGGGAGCAAGCTAGACCTGAATGACGATGAGCCGGAGACCATCGTTGACACCCTGGGGACCGTCCCGACCGCCGACGAGCAGCATATCTTGACCTTCATCCCGCGAGCCTTTGCGACTCATGAGGCTCCTAGGGGCAATAGGGAAGTGGATTGGAGCTGTGTGAAAGGGGTCAGAGAGGATGCGGCGGTAGGAGTTGGCATCGTCGGTTTCGCTACCAGTATCATGGTATGCTGCTAATCTGTTATCTCTCCTGTGAGTGCTCTCTCTCGTTGTGGATTGATTGAGCTTATTGTATCGATCATTTTTTTCTCATGTTTTATAGTTGTTTATCTCTCTTCAGATTTAATTTAGGGTTGTACGCATGGTGACAACATATGGTTACGTAAGAAATATCTACCTCTGTATTTTCTTCTAATGTAGAACACTAGTAATTCGTTTGATAATTTGACTAGATTGTGTATTGTGTTGTTCTTGAGCTAAATCTGGTTAGATTGTATTTGATGTGTTGTCATTCACAGTGACAACACCTGGTCAGGCTCTCGCCGCGGGAGTTGCTATGGGAGTATGCGATGCGAGCAACAACAAGTCGTGGCGGCAACAATCGAGCAACATTCCACATCTTTGCTGTTCCTTTAGAGGTTCAACGAACACCACTAATGTCTCCCTTCCTTTAGCCTCCGCAATACCGCTTACATCCTAAAAGAACTATTGAGAGAGTTATTTTACACCAGTTTTAATTCATTCCATTTACGGCTAATCATGATCACAGTGTTGGCCTGCTGGGCCTAATATCTGTCATTAGTCGTCGATTTGGGTTAATCGCGGCCCACGAACTCCACGTGAGACGCGTGTGTGCTCTAGTCTAGTCTGGCCCGATAACTCCACTCCACGCACACGCCTCTACGGTTTCGTCTCCCCGATCGCCTCCGGCCTCCGCCGCTCGCCGCTCGTTTCCGCCGCCGCGCGATCCGGCGGCCGGAAGGCGTCAGCCATGCACGACCAGGCGGAGATCCGCAGCCTCCCCATCGACATCGCCTTCGGCCGCCTGCAGGAGTGGCTGGTGGACCGCAAGCGGGTGCCGCAGGACTGGAGGAAGCGCCTCGCCGGCATCCGCGCCCGCCTCGCCGCCGCCTTCGCCTCCCTCCCTCGCGACCTCGACCCCTCCCTCCTCGCCCTCGAGCCGGACGGTAAAACCCCCGCATCCCCGCTTCCTAAACCCCCACCCTTCCTCCTCCGCGCTCTGCTCCTCTCGCAGTGTAGATTTGGGCGAATTGGGGGCTATAGAGCCCTTCCCCTGTAGATTCCTTTATCTGCTGCTGCTGGTGCGATTTGGTTGTTCCTGTGTGGAATGTAATTGTGTGTATCACTTTCTTGGAGTAGAAATTGGGTATCTTGAAGCAAAGAAAATATACGGCATCCTCTTGGAATCCAACCCGGAGAGTAGGAACATATTTGGCCGCCTGACTGGCTCAGTGGTAAGCAACAAGAACTGCTATTCTTCTGAGAGTTAGATTAGATGTAGGTTGTAGCACACTAGTGTGTATGTGTATGGAACTGAATACACATCTATGCAAATGTTGTATCCAGGGTGAATGGGAGGCCATTGTTAAAGCTTATGAGAAGGACCATGTTTTTCTCGGGGAGGCAGCTCAGATCATGGTCCAGAATGTGAACTATGACATGTATGTACGGTGCCCATTCCTCATTCATGGGTTTGACTACTCGCTCACTGTATTTGTGCTTGACCTAGCTTTGCAATGGCTAACTTTACTTGCTGTTCTGACTGGATGTAGTCCTTATCAGAGGAAGCAGATGCAAAAGACTCAACAACAGCTCGCAGAGCTGGATAGAAGGGAGGCTGACATTAAGCGACTTGCAGCTCTGTCCGCAACCAGATATGCAGAGGCTTGCCAGGAGCTTGGTCTGCAGGTTATAGCTTCTCCATTTCACTATCTATATGTAGCACCGTGCGAGTTGTGTGTTCCTGACTAGTATGCTGTATGAGGTGTTATACTGATGTGCGCATGCCGCTTTTGCTTTTTCTTGGCCGTAGGGAATTAATGTGCGGCAAGAACTGATAGAGTCTGCAAAAACACTTCCTTCAACGTTTACAAAAATCTTGGAGGTTCTGAACAGTGATCCTGTCTCAATAGCTACCGAGTACTATACAACTTTCGTAAGGGACTGCCATACTGAGGATAAGGTATAATCAGGACATATCAGATATTGAATATATAAATATACAAAATGAACTTCTTGTGAACTTAATGCTTTGTTCTTCTGAATCCAGGAAAACTGCAAATCTGTGCTACAGAATCTGAAACAGTTGCAGGCTAATCCTCCCTCCCTTCATATCTCAGTATGCAATGAGGTTGAATCTTCTCTTGGAGAGACATCAAAAGCTCTGGAGTCTAATGTGACTGGGGCAGAAAACATTGACTCAAATATATCTGCAGATGACATTGATTGGGACATCTCTTTGGATGATAATGGAATTGATTGGGACATTGGTGCTGTTGAACAACCTGTAGAAGAATCTGGCAATGGTTTTGGATCGTATGAAATTATTGATGCCAATGTAGAGTTGGCAGGTTCTGAAAATTATAATTTTGGTATTTCAGATGATCCATCTGTGAACAAGTCTAGTTCATCTGAGCCTGGTATTTGCTGGGACATCACTGATGTTAATCCTGAAGAAAATGCTAGTATACAGAATGCTCCTGAATCAGGACAGTCTCAAAGTTTAGCTGAAGAAAGAAGCCAGTTACTAGAGAAGGAATATAGAAATAATATTCTTGATGATTTACTTGAGGTACGCTTTTGTGCAGTTTTTAATTGTTGCATTATCCTGTGAGTTCCAACTATAACTACACTTGAGTGTCATGTTGCACAATTGTACCTATTATTACTAACTAATATGAACATCCTTATGTTTTTATGCCAAAGTCTCTCTTTTACTAATATGAACACTTGAGTGGCATGTTGCATTAGGCTGCTTGGCCAGCCTATCCTCTTTCACTTAATAATATTACATTTCCATTAATTTCTGACACTTCAACAGGTAAGAGCATTTTTGACCCAACGCTTAGGGGAGATGAGGAATGCTGATACATCATCTCTACAGCATCAAGTGCAAGCTGTCTCACCTTTTGTTCTGCAGCAGTATGCTCCTGAAAATTTAGAGAATATGCTTGCAGAGGTCTCATCAGCTATATCTTTGCTCAGTAACCAGAAAACTCTTGACCTTATAATGATTCTCAACTCAAAAAGGTATAAGAGTTATTCCACAACATTTACTCGAAGACTTAAATAGTACATAATTTTGTATGCCATCAATATATGCATTTTTTTTAACATTTCTTTAACTGGATATTTCTTTTGTCTTTCAAAGGTTTTTAGACAGATTAGTATCAACATTAGAAGACAAGAAGCATCATGAGGTGAAACTACGAGAAGGCTTAGGTGATTTGTCAGTTAAGCGAATGGAGCTGCAAAATGCACTTTCGTCATCCTGGCCTAAGCAAGTAAGTTGTTATTTCTCCATCAGTGTCTGGTTACATGTATATGCTTATCCTAAACAGATTCTGGACTATAAATGATATCAGTAATTGGGTGAAAATACCACTTTTTTTGAACAATGGCATTCCCTTTTGTGCTCTCAACATACCGAGATACTAGTTCTTTTTTTTTTCCTTTACTGTCCATCATGTGTGATAAGGCAAAACACCAATATTCTTCAGAAGCTTTCTATAGCCAAAAAGATTTGGTAGTGATTAGCTTTGTAATGTGACAGGAGGCAGCAATTACAAAAACCAGGGAACTCAAGAAGCTCTGCGAGACAACGCTATCAACTGTATTTGATGGCAGGCCGGTGCATATAATTGGAGAGATCAATACTTTACTAAGTTCGAGTGTTAGTCAATTAGCTGGATGACTGTACTAGCCGGATGACTGTACCTGAAATAAGATGAGATTGAAAGCTGGTTGATTACATCAAGGTTCATACTTTAACAACTTGTCTGGTTGTACTTGGGTTATTTTTGCTGCCTGAATCAAATGTTCTTTTGTGTATGATTGCAGCCCCGGAGTGGGTGATGAAGACTGAAGATGGCGAAGTTAAATATGTTGTGGAGAAAAATTCCATTGCTAACAAGCAGATATCAATGGTTTGAATATCAAATAATTGATATCTTAATATCAATGATTTGAATAGTTTATGTTTGTTGCTGTGCTATGTAGCGAGTTTGTGTAGAATATACCCCCCTATGGGGTTAATTAGATACATGCTACTATAAATTTCACGGTACAATAGCAAGTGGTTATCTGATACTTCAAACTAGTATTGTACATCTTAAAATTAGAATTCTATGAAGTTCCGCTCCAGTATTGTGTTAGAAAAAGTAGCTAGTTCTGCGATGTTACAGTCCAGTTTGCTGCATCTTACCACAAAGAGAGTTACTTTGGTACTACTGCTGAAGCTTGGACAACACAACACGACCTATATATATAGTGTAAATTTTGATACCTTCTGGCACCTCTACGGTGTCAAGGTACTACCACATATTAACAGTTTAACACTACAATCTGTGATATTTTCCGGTAACTTTTTAGTACCATAAATTTACTCCAATTTATACATTACACTAGGAATATTTCTCCCTCAAAAGCTGTATAGATTCATACTGTTAACAACGCACACTTCAGTTATGAAGGAAATTCTGAAGCCATTGGCTGGATCGCTTTGGATATCTCTTCAGTCCATCCTTGTAGTCGATGTAGTTAATGCCGAATCGAACGCTGTAACCATCCATCCACTCGAAATTGTCGAACAGTGACCATGCAAAGTATCCTCGTACATCAACTCCTTGCCTGACATTCCATGACAGTATTTTTTTTATTTTGACGCAGATACTTAACCATTTCGATCCAAATTATATTGAAACAATGAGATATTTGTTGTGATTTCGTCCACTATATTGTCAAGCAATTAATTGATCATCAAAATTACCTTAGGGCTCTCTGAACATGGAATAGGTGTTGCCGGTAGAACTCTATTCTGGTAGTGTCAATTAAGGCCTCCTTAAGAGATAAATTTTCATTGTTAACCTCATCAACACCTGTAACACGAGTGTTATTTATTTTTTGATAAGCAGCAGAACAACTTTTGGTAAACAGTTAGAATGCCGTACCATTTTCTGTGATGTAGATAGTAGGGTTGTTGTATGTCCTCTTGGTGTATAGCAATAGTTCCTCTATTCCTTTTGGATAGATGTAGAGCCAGGATGAACCAGCCTGGATACAAATTAAATATATTTATGTTTTTTTATTAACTATATATGTGTTATTTATTAATTCTATTCCTTCTATGTTTAATTAACTATATGTGTTCTTTATTATCCACTGATTACCACTACGGATTATATATTGAATGTGTAATAATATGAACTAGCTCGTACATATGAAGAACATGATGATGTCTGATTTAAATCATACCTTTGGACCAATATCTGTTCCATTTCTTTCCACTATGGTTGCATGTTCAGAAAACCATTAGCTAGCTCAACAAAGTAATTCAATTAATTGGAGAACAGAAAACAGAGTTCTTGCATGATTACCTCTCTCATTAGTCAGTGAATCAGTGCTGTAACTTTTGTGACTGTTACTATCTTGTTTAGTACCCTGAATATATCTTGCTGTATAGTAATTGAGACCGATGAAGTCGAATGATCCATTTATAGCTTTTGACTGCTCCTTTGTGAATCTTGGTAATCTGTTACCAACCAATGTTCTCATGCTGACTGGATAATCTCCCTTGGTTAAAGGATCCATGAACCTATTCAATTTGATGATCAGAAAAAAGAAAAAAAATACTGTATGTATTGATCTGAAAATTCAAGTATGAAGCTGAGCTCTTTGCCGTACTGCACATAACAAGAACTCACCATCCATACATGAAATCCAATGCACGTTTGGTAGCATGCTTGTCTTCCTTAGAATCTTCATAGGGAATCATCCAATTGCTAACAATAGCAATCCCGATTTTCCCTTTTTGTCCCCCCTGCATGATTACATGATTATCACATTCAAGTTTCAACAAATAAGCTA
Organism: Oryza glaberrima; assembly: GCF_000147395.1. Classification (NCBI taxonomy): domain Eukaryota; kingdom Viridiplantae; phylum Streptophyta; class Magnoliopsida; order Poales; family Poaceae; genus Oryza; species Oryza glaberrima. The sequence goes on from NC_068331.1 coordinate 11,632,053, forward strand.
GCAAAAACTACGGAAATGAACTATCTATCTACATCTGCCTTTTCTTTTACCATTAATATCTAATGTTTTCATTAGTAAAAAGTCTGCATGTTCGAGAAAAAAAAAACTAAAAGGTCTTTATCTATTAACATACTTCGTCTGTAAAAATGCATTTTATATTATTGATCTTTACCTCTGTTTTTTTAACTGAAAATAACCACAAATTCACAGTAAAGAAAACTAGGTCATACTTGGTATTTCTCTCTGTAAATCTGAACTGCTGCTGCATGAGCCAGAAGTTGATTGTGAGCTACAATATAAGGCTCCCTCCCAGAGTCTCCCTTGCTGCAACCTGACTTTCCCTGAGAGGAGCATCTTCCAGGTGCTAATATGCCGTTGGAATAGCCACCAATACTGAAACTCCAAGGCTCATTGAATGTAATCCAGTATTTTACCCTGTCACCAAACTCCCTAAAGCAGATGTCTGCATAGTCCCTGAAGTCTTCCCTGATAATGTTGGCACAAGCTGTTAATTAACTCCTATGCTTTATTTTTCTTGTCATATCTTTTTTTCTTCCGAACACGCATGAGAGCGCATCATTTCATTAGTAATAAGAAGATACACACAGGGAGGGGATTCCAGTTTTGTTTTGTCATTTCATCATGGTTCTTATTAGTAATTGGAGTATCAGTAAATTTCGGGTACATATAGGAAGAGTCATATGCTTTACTTACACAATGAGGTTACTCAAGAATCCACCGTACTGTTGTTCTAAAGCTTGTGGAGAGTCCCAGTGAAAAAGGGTCACAAACGGTTCAACACCTGTATTTGCTTGTTAGGCATTATTAAGATGTAAACATATAGTAATAAGAGCAATTTGTTTTGAATTTACACTGCGGAAATATGTAATCTCTACCTTTTGAAATTAGCTCGTCGATGAGATTATTGTAGTATTTGATTCCTTCTAGGTTAACCCCTCCACTCAGTTTTCCATCTATATAAATATCATCATTGCATAAGGTACTGACCTGCGATCAACTTATTTTATTCTTTTTCTTTCCTTAATCTATACAGCTATCAAATTAAGTTACAGTAGTGTTCAATTGCAGATCAATGGAAAAATATTAGTTTGAGCAGCTATAATGATAAGTGGTACCTGGAATATGCTCCAAGCCTCAACGAAAAATAGAATAAAATAAAGGAGGAATCACTTACTAGGAAGAATTCTCGGCCAGGAAACTGAAAATCTATACGCGTTCAAGCCCAAACCCTTCATGATTCCAACATCCTCCTGCACTTAGTGAATAACATATTAGCATATTCTAAACATTAGGTCTTGTGTAGAGAATATTACAAGTTGATCATGTTATCTTAAAAGCATTACCTTGTACCGGTGGTAGGAATCTATTGCTATATCACCATTGCTTCCATTTGCTATCTTCTCTGCATGAACAAATTATTGGTACTTTGATTATGAAGCACCGTATCTGAATGTCAGTTAATTAAACATGATTTAGACATGCTTCTTTCATGCATGACATCCTTGAGTTGTCTAATAACCAAGTACTTGAGGTATATAAGGAAAAATAAATAGCCAGTAGCTTATTAATTAGGTTCTCTATAGACATCTTTTGAACCATGTGGACTGTAACTTAAGTACACGAAAACTAAGCTGTTTGTTTGCTTGTGGTTACATGGAGTAATAAAGTAGTGATAGCTAATAGCGGTCATTGAACTACTTAAGCCATCATCTAACAAAAATTAAACTACTTAAGCAAAGTTCCAATCTATCATCAGATGCTTGAAAATTTGTTTTCACTAGCCTTTTGCTTCTTCTTTCTCCCCTTCCTTTGTTAGTATAGTAATTTTACGGTCCTTGAGGAGATACAATGAGGTACCGCCTTTTTCTATTGTAAATTTCGTACCTCTTGGTATCTAGATACCATGAGATAACAAATTTTACACTAAATTTTTGGTACCTCATGGTACCTCCTCAAGGACCGTAAAATTGATCTTGTTAGTAGGTTAGAATGAAAATTTGTAGTACCTACATAACAAATTTACTTTTGGTTTCTCGTAGGTCAAATTGACCATATGACTGAAGTGCTTTAAAGTCCCAATCAAGCATTAGATTGGTGTTTTATGTGCCTTCTACCCTAATTGTTTTAAGGGTCAAAAGACTAAAGAATATACAATGTCTAGTGTAGGAGGTTTTGTGGTACAGGTTGGTACATTGATGTTGTGTTTCACTAAATTAACCAATGTCTAACATGCTATGGAAGGAATGCACTTAACTAGGTTCTCTTTCTGGAGTGGCCTCTGATCTTGGCATCTTTCAAGTGGTATTACTTTATGACAACCAGAATATCACAGGATTGTCTGTGCTTGCTTGTTTGGAAGTTTGGTAACCATTTTTTTTCTCCTTTTTTGTTTTGCCAGTTTGGAAATGTTTAGTCTGACTGTCTTTGATTTGTGGACCGTGGTAGGCAAGAAGGTAACAATCAATTTATTTTGGGACAAAGTTTGAACTCCAATAGTCAACTTATCTTGTGACAGAAGGAGTATGTAATTTCTATCCTTTCTTCCACTATTAATCAAGGGCGCAGATCTCCTATACCCCTTTTTCAAATAGAAACTTTTGCGTGATTCACACATTTGTAACTGCTTAAAAAGCATAAATATTGTGTACGAAGTTGTCATAATTCATAATTCAGAGAGGGTTTTGACTTCTAAGGTTGAAGGTCCTACTGGCTACTGTGTGTCTGTGTTATAACTCAGTTGACTTGATCTTGTCTAACTTTGCTTGCCTTTTCCTTAGTCAGAAGGCTGCTATGATATTGTTCAAAGTAATTCCCTGTCATTCACCAAGTTGACAACAGGTTAAAATTTTGCATAGTCCTGTTTCAAATCTTACTATTGTCGACACATTAAATCACATTAAATATCCTAGTATGTAACAGTCAGATTGATAAATTTGATATGCTTAAGAATAGATAAGGGTTAAGATTACAGTAAAAAATATAATCTTGGATAGGATCATAGGAGCAAGGAGACCTGGATGATTGTGGGTGAAGGTGTCCCAGATGCTGGGCCCTCTGCCACCTTCCCTCACAGCACCTTCATACTGCAACATCAAAAAGTTTGTAACAAAGGACCAAGTGATGCACACACAGATACACACATCTTCCAGTACTCTCCAGAAGCTTCTAGAACATACCTGGTATGCTGAAGAAGCTGTGCCGAAGAAGAAGTCATCGGGGAATTGGCTTCTCCTGATCACCTCTCCCGCCTTCATTTCGGACCGCGACGATGTTGAGGAAGCCATGAGCAGCAACAGCAGCAGCCAGAGAAGCTCCATGGCTGTTCTTTGTTGCAGCAGTAGCTCTTTCTCCACTGACTCTTCTCCTGCTGCTGTTCTCACTAAGGTTTGTGTATTTATAGGCAGATTTGGTGCTTGGAGAAAGAAAAAAAAAACAGAATTCATTATGTCCAGTTGCTTTACAAGTCGTGCTGCCCGTGATGCCACCGGGGAACAGCAAGATCTTGGCATTTGCTGATACAAAATCCATGTGAAGGCTTATCCTTCTGATTACAAATAAAAAAGGGCATAATTTGTCTGCTGTTTAGTGCTTCAGGTGTACTTCCAGGTGTCATATATCAGGCTTTGCTATCAGGGCAAAGTGTGGAGCTTTTCAATTTAAGTATTGGTTGTTTATGTAAAAAATTGCAATGTCATAATTGTAAATCCCCCATAAAAATGTGTTTGGTTCTAGTGAAAAAATGTGGCTAAAGTAGGACTGGGAATTGCTTCCTACAAGAAACATACCCTTTGGGAGGTAAGTTGATTATGGATCCAACTCTTTTTTTCTTTATGATTTTGTTTATGCAAGTAACCTTCATTCTAAGAGAAAATTGAACATTTATCATTTTCAAGAGTTCCACTCCAATGTAATTGTTATCATGCTATTTTCAAAAGTTGTAATTCTGTTTTTGCCACTCCAAGCTTCTGAGCTTTGCCATATTCTGTTAGATGAAGAGGGAATGCACACGGGGGATTTTTTTTTCAAAAGCACAGGGGCAAAATGGTCAATAAATGGTGAATCCATACTAACTAATACAAAAGGTTTCAAAGTGGAAAAACAGCATTACATCTTTTTGAGTGGCATTAGAATAGTTTTATTCTTTAGAGTGGAATATCTTATAGATGACAACCTAGTCTATTGTAGACAAAAAATATCTAGGTTCTAAAACCCACAATATGCGACTTAGTTTTTTTTAAATAGTTTGTTTAATAATGTGAATTTTAAAAGTTAGTAATAAACTCAAAACATTATGGAACAATTCCCACTTCATTTGCACATTTGATTTAAACCTAAATAAATTTAGGTGTAGTGAAAAAAATTGGTCACACGAAAATGGTTTTTAGTACATTTAAATTATATTTTGCAGACAAATTATGTTTTACTTTGTACCTACAAACTAATCTATATTAGAAATACTCTATAGTGGAATTCATGATTTTTAAAGCTGTTTACTAATTTGGAAAATTCAAAAATTATTTCATCCATGGAAAACACCCTGGGATATGGTGTCACATTATCGCCACGTCACTAAACCCATTCTAACTCAAGACCGATGCTTGAGAATCTACGCATGATGCTGAGAGCTGGGGATTACCATCCAAAAAAAATTTATAGGCAGAGTCCTTACTTTTGCTTCAACAGCTACAAATAACAGAATTTCTCTACCTTTTTATTACCATGTTTTTTTTCGTGGTATCTCTTGAAAAGTACAATACAATACTTTATTGAGGTTAGATCATAAAACACATACCAAGCCCATCGCTTGCATGCCTGTATGAAACTAAGAAAAACAAACCACATGAATTAAGCATAGGAAAGAACTTAGGAATGCATAATTGCAAAACAAAGGAATGAAAAAACATAGGCAATATAGGCATATTTGTGTTTGAAATGGAGGAATTTGAGAAAAATATATTAATTACCATGACTTATAATCATTTGTCTTTTCACATAACCCTAGTGCTTCACCAAACATTATCCTCGAAGAAAATGAAACCTTAATCCAAATGCTGCTACAACGGTTTTTCCTTGAAGGAAATGGAACCTTACAATTTCTTTGAAAATACTTTGAACCAAATAGGGCCTTAACAGTTTCTATCTCCGATTGTTTCTCGCTCATGCACGTTATAAAAATCATAATAAGATTGTTTTACATCTCTTATCCGATTACATGGGATGATAGTCGATACAATTCTCTACAATATCAAAAGCCCAATATCGAAACCACTTCTATTTAAAAGGAAAATACTAGAAAATCGGAATCATCTACTATTTGTGCTGGCAGAAAGTGCAAGATTCAACTTTCTCACCCATGAACTTATCCTTCCCATATATATACATGATAAACTAAACCTACACAAATTCCAAAAACAGGAGGACCCATCTTTGGTTCTAGATTAGGTCACCGGCACTACCACTACGGCTTGCCGGAGCAACTAGCAAGGAACCACAAAACAAAATGCTCATCCACAAACCACCAATTTCAACGGTCCGAGTGTACCTAGGCCCATCGTACATGCCAAATCCGGCAATAGGCACTGAATTTTTTGTTAAGCCTTGTTGAAACCTGAAATTGAAATGGCAAAATTGAAAGTTCAGTCTCCACTTGAAACGCTTTCTAGATGGTCGTCAGAGAAGCAATCTACACAAAAAACGAATTCTGACAAGTGCAGCCAACAATGGAGAGGGATCACATTTAGAGCAAGTACAGTAGCAGACTATAAGTCAGCTATAAACATATTTTAAGAAGATAAAAGATGAGAGATAAAAGCAGCGGGCTACACATTTGTAGCCAGCTGTAGCACAGACTCCAATATGCATGTGTGCATGATAGGTGGGACCAGATATTAATTATATAGTACATGTTTATAGATAACTATTGTATGAATTAGCTATTAAATTAACTATAGTTGATTTTGGAGCCAATAGTTGGCTATACTATTAAACTTGCTCTTACATGGCTCAGTGGAGATACTGTCATGGTGTCTGAATCTTTTTGTTCCATGATGATAAATACTAGGAGTGGTAGATTAGGTTTTAGTGTGGTTAGACTTACTGTTGATCCAGACAGGAGGCAACAATTTGTGTTACAATATGGTCGATAATGGTTCAAGGCCAGTTGCCAAAAAAATGCTAAGGCAGCAATATGGTTCGACAGCATCATCACTGCAGAATCAAATACCCTGAAAATCTTCCTTTATTGTATGCTAGATTGATAATTTGACATCATTTGAAAACATCCATCATGGTGTGCAAATTGTCCACAAAAGCACTGTTTCTTCACCAATCTAAGACAGTATACTATGCTTCACTATTTATAGTGTATCCTGAATCCAGCAAAAGGAACCCTAGATGCCCAGCAAAAAGATATTATGACATCTGAATTCCATGAAGTCTGCACTTCACCAGTGAACAGAATGAACATGTTATAGTCATTTGGCCTTTGCAATATAGATCAGCAATCAAGCTATTCTTGATTAGAGCAAGACAAAGTGCAGCAATCGATCAACAGTCAACCTATCTTGATCTGGTAAGAACAAGGAGTAACAGCCAACACTGATGAAAGGGCATGTAGCCTAATGATTGCAGTGACCTGAGTAACACCCCAAGGTTCTGAGTCCAAATCTTCACAGGAGCGAATTTCAGATTGAGTTATTTGAGGGCTAAGTTCCTAATTTAAAAAAACTGCATATATCCAGTTGAATGTAGAGGCCAGGTAAAAATACCCTTATCTAAAAAAAAAGCTATGGATGTATCTCTGAAATGGCAAAAGTAAAGCAGATGAGATGAAACAAAGTTGCAAGAAGATTGGTGATGCTAGCTATAGACTATAGTAGTACCATAAGCCGATGCTAGTTCATACAATTTTCATCACCAGAAGCAAAACTCCGATGGATGTATCTCTGAAATGGCAAAAGTAAAGCAGATGAGATGAAACAAAGTTGCAACAACATTGGTGATGCTAGCTATAGTAGTACCATAAGCCGATGCTAGTTCATACAATTTTCATCACCAGAAGCAAAACTCCGATGTCTCACGGATTAGTATATGTTTACATTACATTCATGTCGGTGCCTAGCAAACATGAACATGACAAAATTTTGAAGGAAAACTTGCCGAATCTGAAGATGACAAAACTGAAGAGCAGCTTGCCTAACTGATGATATAACCCAAGAACCAATCCCTGATGAAACTGTCCTCCCCACCCTATTCCAAAGTTTCCAAGCTATATCCCCGCCTCCGCGGCTCGCCGCGGCGTGCTCTTACGCCGGCTGCCATTCTGCCGGAAGCCATTGGACCTGGTGGATTCATCGTTGCTGGACCGGGTGCTTGAGCTGTTCTCCTCAAGGTCAAGGTTTGAGCTTTCTTCCTCCTTGGGCAGCCTGTTCCTCTTGTTGCCCTTCCCTGCAGAGCTCTTCTCCGTTCTTGACACCTTCGGCTTCGCACCGCCGTCTTCTCCTTCGCCTTGTTGGTAGTCAGCATCACCGTTGTCGCCCTCGGTTAGATTCTTGGCCTCTGCTTGATCCACCACCTTGTCGACAATGCGCTTCTGCGGCCTTCCCCTCCTCTTCCTCGCAGGCACAACCTCCTCGCCGCTGCTGCCCTTGTCCTCATGGCTCCTGCCATTGGTGAGCTTCCTCCCTCTGCCTCTTCCCCTACCCATGGATTTCAATCCAGCAGATTACTTCTCTATCTGATTAAATCTAGCTGGAGTTGGATTGGGCAATTACTGGGAACAGAAAGATGCTACTGCTGCAGCTGCAGCTGCTTCTGTTATCTGATTACTTCTTGTTATTTTCTTGGAATCAGTTTATCTGATTGCTTCTTGGAAGCAGAATATTTCACTTCTCAGTCAGTTCTCCTAGTTTGATTTGTGATACTGCAGCAAGAAATAAGATAGAAATCTGCAAGAAAAGCATACAAGAACTTACTCTTACTGTAACAAGCTATTGGAACAGTATATTTCAGATTATCAGATATCTTTGGGGGAATCGATTTATTAAGCATAAATGAAGTGTTTCATATTGAGATCCATAGAACTTGACAAGTTCAGACAACAAATATCCCCATTAAACTCAGGTTGGATACATCAACCAATATACTAACCCACAAAAGATAGGAACAAAAACAAGAAACTAATTCATTTCATCAATAAGAGAGAGACAGAGAGAAACTAATTCAAGAGATGAACCATCCAATAGAGGTGAGAAGAGAAAAAGAAAAAAAAAAGGAGGAAGTTTACCTTATTGCATCAAATCAGCAATCTGGCTCAAGAAGCATATCCAGCCGCTATCCATTTCTTCCCCTCCAAAGAACCAATTTTCACTGATGCTGGAGGGAAGCCAAAAGCCAAAACTATGGATTGGAAGTGATCTTGGATTCGAAACAAGAAGAAAATCCCACAGATCAAGAAGCGGTAGCAGGAGTTGGCTGCTCAGTATTGGGGAAAGCTGGAAGATTCTTGGACGAGCAGGCGGCGGCAGCACAGCAGCAGGAGCAACAGCAGCAGCGGTGGTGCTAGTATGGACGAGAGGAGGAGGAGGGTGTGAGACTTGTTCTGGGTTTCTGGCCTTCTGGGTGCTCGAGCTGCAACAGTAGCTGTAGCCGCAGCAGGGACAGCAGGAGTACACACCACGCGCAGAGAGCCAGCCAGCAAGAGAGAGAAGCTACCGAGAGAGAGAGAGAGAGAGAGAGAGAGAGGTAGCTTGCTTGCTTTGCTTTTCTGTGGAGCTGTCACTCGCTGCCGCTCAGCTCAGCTCAGCTCGGCCTTGCACTTTGTTTACAGTCTACCAACCGTTGAAAACGAGATGAGCTAGCTCCACTGTGATTATTAGCCTGACAAGAATGAGATTTTTATTAGTGCAAATGACAGTGTGCTTAAGGATTAACTGTAGTGGTATTAGTACTAGTTCTCTTTATCTGCTCTTGGGGGATTCAAGAGGGAGAGAAGAACAGGGAGGATCCCAAGACTGGGTGACAGGCAGGGAGGGAGCAAAGAAAGAAAACCAGGAGCTAGAGCCAAGATCCATCAGGGTGGTGGTTCTGACCCCCATGACTGGATGTGTTTATTTGTTGCTGGTGCCTGTTTGGAATAACTGCTTCTGGGGATTACTGCATGATTATTACTGAAGCTGGTTCAGCATAAATAATTGTACTACTTCCTCTGTTGTTTTGTACTCCTCTCGCCGTTCCATAAAAAAACCAATACATCATCATAGTACTACGAATTTAAACATACCTCTATCCAAATTTATTATACTATGTATCAAATCATATCCTAGATTTATTTTTTTTGACGGAGAGAATAATACTATAGTACTAGTACAATTTGTAAACAACATTGTCTTGTACTCCCCCAGCCCAAAAAAAAACTTCATTTTTGGGTTTGTGCACACCGTTTGATTGTCCGTCTTATTTAAATAAACTATGAAAAAAATAATTACGCATAAAGTACTATTTATGTTTTATCATGTAATAACAATAAAACTATTAATTATAGAAAATTTTTAAATAAGACGAGGAGTCAAACGTTATATAAAAACTGAAAAATAAAGTCACTATAGACTTTTGGATATGACGTTTAATCATTTTTTTAAAAAAACTATGTATTCCTAAATATACTACGAATTATTTTATTATTAAATATACTTCAAACATGATTTCTTCTCATGTTTATTTTTCATAAGATACGTAGTCAAACATGTCAAAAAGTCAATGTTTAAAAGCAAATTTTAGAAAATTAAAGTTGTACAAAGCCACAAGTATTATGACGTGTAGCACATGACCACAAGTTTTATGGTATATATGTTTCATAGAACTCCACCGTTATTAAAATCTTGATTAGTTTCAGTATATTTGAAATAATTTTTTTTACGTAAAGAAGAGTTAAACTATCAACCTTATTATCATCTTTATTCAAGAACTTAATAGTTAAAAGAATTATATGCACTATATATTTTAGAATTTTAAGTAAATCAGACTCAACATACACAAAGGTGAGATTTTGTGAAGCTTTATAACCATAATACTATGTACCATGGGTCATAGTAATACTTATACTTATGAAAAAAACACACCGTTTAGCAGTTTGAAAAGCGTGCGCATAGAAAACGAGAGAAATGTTGTTTTACAACTTTAACTTATAAATATAGGATTTTCTAAAATTTATTCTATATTTAAAGAGAGACGGTATCTTATATAGTAAATTTCACAAAACTACAGATACTTTGATTAAATTATCACAAAAACTACAGATTTAAGAATGTATTTCACAAAACTACAGATTTAGAGTCAAATTTATCACGGAACTACAGATTTAAGGTATTATATCACAAACTATTGATTTAACAACTATTTTATCACAAAACTACACATTTAAAAACTATTTTATCATAAAACTACAGATTTTTATAACTTTAAATAAATAATAGTGCTATGATCTAAACTCTAGAATATGTAGTTCTTTGATTACTTCATCACTAAATCTGTAGTTTTGTGATATGGTGCATTAAATCTGTAGTTCCGTGAAAAGTTTGACGCTAAATCTGTAGTTTTGTGATATATATTCTTAAATCTGTAGTTTTGTGATAATTTGACCTAAGTATCTATAGTTCTGCAGTTTTGTAAAATTTACTCTTATAAGACATGCTATCGGTGGCTGGGCCCTCGGTGCTAATTGTGTCTCTTTATTTTATTATGATGGTCTGTGAACGGTTTCACATAGAATCATTCAGTCATCGACGAAGCGCATGTGCATTTGACTGGTGATGTAGTTAATGAATTAGTACAATTGTGCTAAGTGTGCAACTAGAAACTACAAAGGCACCAGTTAGCCACAACCACATAATTTCCTAAAAAACACTTTTTTCTGCACGTTGTTTTGCTTGTGGTCCTTGAACAAATCATGTGCTCTTCATTTCATCCGACACCGGTAATTGGTCAGCATACGATTCCGTGGCAGAATACATTGATAGCACAGGTGAAGACTATACAAACACTTTGCAACAATATGAAGCAAAGACAGCCATCCTGAACTGAGCCAGCCACTGACAAGCCCTTTTCATCCTCCATTAATTTCAGAATAGTTCATCTTGTTTGTCAAAAAAAAAAAGAAAGAAAGAAAGATGTTCCCAGAAAAAAAGAAGAAAGATGATGCAAATCAGTTCTGATCAAGGAAAATCAATGGGGCTGAATGACTGACTGCTTTACGGAATTACGGAAGATAAGCTGATCTAGAGAGACCAGAACAACAATAGAGCGCAGCAGAATTCATTAGTACCTATGGATGACAGAATGAACACTTTTTTGGGCCAAGAATGGGCCCAGCCCAACTTATTTTTTTTCCCCTGTGGTTACATGTACTAACTCCATCCTAAAATAGTTGTCACATATAGTGCCATTTATCCCATCAATATCTCTTATTCAAATTTCTTCCCATTTTATCCTAACCACCCACCCTCTCACATTCAAACATGAAGCATTAGGGCTTTAACAATATGCTTACATGTCATTCTGCCTCAAGCTTACACGTAGGATATTCCTAGCCAACTGTGTTTCCTGTGACCAAACCAAGAACGCATGACCAAACTGAGACACACTGTTCATAAAAAAATGTCAGCATCATCAGGTCGACCCACACTCGTCGCCAGGGAAGGGAGAGGGAGGAAAGAGAGCTCGGCTCGTCTCGGCGGCCAGGGAGGGAGACCGTCATCCTCCGTCAACCAGGAAGGGAGGAAGGGAGCCAAGCAGGTCGTCGCCCCCTAGCTCCACACTGCGCCATCGCCGGGCTCGTCGCCGAGGAGTTTTCGCTGAGCTCGCGGCCCCTACATCACCGGATCCAAAGCTCGAGGCCGATGCCAGCCACAACCGTGGACGAGGTAGACGAGTCGGCGTGGTCCATGTGCCGCGACAGTTTGGTGTGCCGGCGATTGGGTGCGGATGCGGTGAAGCGGGAAGACCCCTACCCCGATGGTGGTGCCCTCGCCACCATATCCACCCCGCCGCCTCCCGTTCGCGTGCCGCTGAGCTCCCATCGCGCTGTCCCCCACCGGTCAGAGGGGGAGGAGAGGTGGAGCCCTGCCCAGCACCGGTGCCGCATGGGCCGCACTGCCGCTGCTCTGCTCGGCGCCGTCACCGAACGAGCCACCTCGCTTCCTCTGCCAGGGAAAATGTAGAGAGGAGGAGCACCGCCGACCTCGCCGCTTCACCCGACGGTCGTCGCTGACCTCGCCTCGCTTTATCCTCCGGCGCCTTGGCTTTCTCTGCCGACAGGGAAAGGAAGAGAGGAGAGAGATATATGAAAAGTGAAGGTGATATTAGTGGGACCCACTATAAGTGATTTGCACTGTAAAGCATGTAGCCAATATTGTTGTTGATCTATGCGGCATGTGAGGTACAGCAAAATTTGGTAACGCACCTATATAGTCTTTTTTTTTAAACCTTAATTTATACTAATCAACCTAAAATGACAAGTATTATGAGACGGAGTAAGTAGCAAACAATAAGATAAGCCAAATCGTCCTTTAATTTTTTTTTGTTAAAAATCTCATCTGAATGGCATCTATTGTGTCAAACTCAAACCTTTCAGTAAAAGACAGTGCTCTTTTAGATACGGAGTAAGTCAGTAAAACCTTTTAATTGTGGCGAACATCGTACTAGTTGCCTAATAGTTGGATAAAAAAAAAATCATCCTTTGCATCAAAGGAAGTACCCACTGTGGTTACATGTACAGTAGCAAAAAATAAAACAAGTTAAAAATCTCATTTTAATAGCATGAATTGTGCCCAACTCAACCTTGTGAAAAAACAATGCTCTTTTTCACAATTCTGTAAATACTAGTTGGATAAAAAAAATCTTCCTTTCATGCACAATTCAAGAGGATAAGGGAAAAACAAAAAAAAAAATCTTCCTTTGGATCAAAACCATCATCTGGAATTGGACACTTGGTGTGGATTTATACAAGTTACATGTCAGATTTTCCCTAGTGAAGGAGTAAGAAGACATGGTCCCATGGATATGTGGACTGCATTGCATGGCTTGGCCCAGCTGAGAGCCCGAGACAATCAGAGCAGAAGGCAAATGCAGGGGAGTGCCACGTAGGACGGGCAAAAGATGCCACGATCCGACGTGGCCCAATGGGGGTGGGCGCGCGCGGATATCGCAGCCAATCGGCGGCGGGATTCGGATATCCCCCATCCCCGGCCTCGTCTCCGGCCGCTCGCGTCGTGCTCCCCCCTTAATATCCCGCCACGGATTCCGGCGTCCACTCACCGGCCACCTCTTCTTCCTACTTCGTCTTCTTGCTGGTGTGTTCGAGGAGGAGGAGGAGGAGGAGAAGCTAGCGGCGGCGGCGGCAATGGCGACGAGCGGGCTGAGGAGCTGCAGCGCGGTGGGCGTGCCGAGCCTGCTGGCGCCGTCGTCGAACAGGAGCCGCCTGCCGGTCTGCGCCTACGCCACCACCTCCGGGCGCGTCACCATGTCCGCCGAGTGGATGCCGGGCCAGCCACGCCCCGCCCACCTCGACGGCTCCTCTCCCGGGTAAGCACAAGCGTTCGACGACGACGACACGTCTTCGCCGGCGTGCGTCCGTGGCGAGCGAGAGACTGACAAAGCTAGGATTTGCCATGCGTGCGTGCAGTGACTTCGGGTTCGACCCGCTGGGCCTCGCCACCGTGCCGGAGAACTTCGAGCGGTTCAAGGAGTCGGAGGTGTACCACTGCCGGTGGGCCATGCTCGCTGTGGTATGGTTCTTGATTCTGATCTCCGCATGGCATGGCCTGCGCCGCCATGGACGAACTGAACTGAACTGAATCACGCTTGTGCAGCCTGGGGTGTTGGTGCCGGAGGCGCTGGGGCTGGGCAACTGGGTGCAGGCGCAGGAGTGGGCGGCGGAGCCCGGCGGCCAGGCCACGTACCTCGGCAACCCGGTGCCATGGGGCACGCTGCCGACGATCCTGGTCATCGAGTTCGTCGCCATCGCCTTCGCCGAGCACCAGCGCACCATGGAGAAGGACCCCGAGAAGAAGAAGTACCCCGGCGGCGCCTTCGACCCCCTCGGCTTCTCCAAGGACCCCGTCAAGTTCGAGGAGTACAAGCTCAAGGAGATCAAGAACGGTATGCAATGCACCCAACTTCTCTTTTTTTTTTTTTAATAACGATTGTCAAGTATTTAGAAACGGAGACGATAACATATGCGTATATATTATCGATCGGTTTGCAGGGCGATTGGCCATGCTGGCTTTTGTGGGTTTCTGCGTCCAACAGTCGGCGTACCCGGGCACCGGCCCACTGGAGAACCTGGCCAGCCACCTCTCGGACCCGTGGCACAACAACATCGGCGACATCATCATCCCGAGAACCATCTACCCTTGAGCTTGGCACGAACCGGTGCGTGCGTCCGGGCGTACGTGAAGGCTATGGGGGGTTTTTATGTGCGTGCGTACTGTGTGTGATTGGTTGATTATTGCGCGCGCGTGCGCACGCAGTGGTCGGCCGGCAGGCAGCTGCTGGTTGGCCTTGTAATGTAAAGCTTAAGTAGAGGGTGCTCTCTTGTGAATCCGTCCATCTTAATTTTTGTATCAAACACGAAATCAAACTGGTCTTAGTTAAACTCGATCTGGTATGGTACGTCGATTTGGTGATATTGATTGATGACAAGAGTACCAGCACGCACGTTCATGTACTCTCAAGCCGAAAACTCGATTACTTAAGGGCTGTTTGGGTCAGTACCAATTACCAAACTCTCTTAGCCTGCCAATTTTGGTTCATTGCCATAGCTTTACGTGCCACAGTTTTTTAGCTTTGAATCCACACGTCGTAGACTCATAATTTTAATAACTCTTGTCTCAGTAGTGTTCACAAAAAGTACGGTAATGTGAGGTGTTCAACCAAACACCCCCCTCCACCACTGTAGATATTTTTCTTGCGCTACACTGCTGTTCGTTTAGTGGGAAAACTATTCTAAACTCTCGAGGGGGATGTCCTCTAGTTGTTTGTATGTCACTCTAATGATTATAAAAGAATTTAAAAACATTTAAGAAGATGTATTAATATGTTATATATCACTCCACAAACATGCAATTTTAAATTCAACTTCTATATCTTGCAACGAAAAAATAAATTAAACTATAACTAGTTAACGTATAATCATAGTCAAATTTGTTTTTTCTTTGCGAAATGTAGAAGTTGAATTTTAACTTGCATGTTTGTGGAATAATATATCACATATTAATACATCTTCTCAAATGGTTCTAATTTTTTCCATAACTATTTGAGTGTCATGTAAACAACGAGGAAACCTTCCCTTTGAGAGTTTAAAATCCACTTTGTGTTCAGTGGCGGACACAACTAATATGTAAGGTGTGGCTAAACCGTGGAGCGTCTCGCCACAATGAACAAATTGTGGGAAAAGCAATTTTAAGGAATCCGTACCTTTACTTTTTAGGCGGTGCGTCCCTGATATTTGCCGTTCTTCACATGCCACTTAGACTAAGAACATGTTAAGCTACATACTTCACACTGCAAGTTACTTATAATGGATACTACCAATACCAATCTCTTTTACTTTTCATCTCTGCCTCTCCTCTCTTTCTTTTCCCACCAGCAAAGGAAGCCAAGGCCAGAGAAAGCAAGGTGTCGGGGTTGAGCGGCGGCGGCCGGCGCGGTGGTCCATGCGGCGACAGTACCGGGCAGCCCGAGCGGCGCCAGCGCCGGCTCCGAATCGATGACGGCCTCGACCTCAAACTCCTCTGCCTCTCCGTCACTTCCCTCTCAGTCCCCTTCTCCTCTCCTCCGTCGGCCATCCCATTCTCTTCTCCACTGCGCCTCCCCCTCCTCTGGTCGCCACACCTCCCCTCCTCTTCCTGCAGCCGCCGCGGCGCAGAGCGGTAGAGGCGAGGTGGCGTTCGAGGCGGCAGATCGAAGTGGCTCAACAAGCGGAGCAGGTGAGGTCGTGGTTGCGAGTGGCGATGAGCGAAGCGGCGGCGCACACCCATTTAGGGTCAAGCAGGGCTCCACCTCGTCAGGCCAGAAGTTGTCGAGCTACGGATCAAGCTCGCTGGCTCTGGATCGACCTCAGTGGCGTGGCCTCGACCTTGAGCTCCTCCTATCTTCCTCACTGCTGGCGGCCTCTCCTCCTCCCACAATGACAGGGGGGGCAGCGTTAATTTCTCCCCTACCCCCTACGTCACTACATCCTCATCACAAGCACCAGCCTGTTGTTGTCACCGCGACGCCAACATCTCTCTGGTCCTCTCTCTCCCTTCCCGGAGGGGCGCAAGACACAACATTGTGGGCCCAGAGCTGCAAATCTGATGAGGAAGTTCCCCGTTCCTGGTGAGGCAACGAAATATGCTAAGGTGGAGGGGAATCTCCGAGCTAACCGGTGAAGGCTGCAAATCTGACAAGGAAGTTCCCCATTTTTGGTAGGCAATGAAATATACTGAGGTAAAAGAGAATCTACGAGCTAACCGGTGAAGGTTGAATAATAACTCAGTGCACCGTAACCTTAGCATATTTTTAGCACATTTTATTAGATTTTATCTTGTAGAGGCATTCTTACAGCGCTTTAAATTGTGCCTGGTTTGTAAAGGCATTTTCTTGAGACACTTTAAACAAGATAAAGACACTTCTTAGAATAAAAAAAAACTAAATGACTAAATATAAGTAACTCAAGGCAAATACACACAAGTGATACTTAGGGTTGAGTTGGTTAGTGCCTTGTAGATGAGAATAATTTGTACAATTAATCATGAGTTTAAGGATTGGCAAAAACAAGGAAAAATATTTTATTTTTTTACATTGGTTTCATAGGATTGTGGTACAATTTAATATCTTCAGAAAATACTTCTACCATCTTATAGATATTTTATAAAATACCTCTTACCGTAAGACACTTATTAGGTATTTTTTAAAATACCTTTATAGTATTGTGAAAGTATTGTAAAGGCATTTGAAAAGTGTCTATAATACTAGAAAAGTAGTGACTGAACCTTTCCTGTTTAGTCGTCCTCCGCCACCGAACGGCTGTGTAGAATTAAAGAAACTAGGAAAACGATCACGTAGTGGAACCAAAGAAACTCAATACCAAGAAAGCAGATTTTAAGAACATCCTAAACAAAATCCGGAGCAATTCGATTGTATCTCTACATAAACAAAATCAGTCTGAACAAAATGTTACTTTTGTTCCATGAACACAAAGAACAGTGGAATAAATAATCTTTATGTTATAACTAATTGCTTTCACATTGTGTGGTATTAGATCGTCCGTACGGCGACAATGCGCTTAATTGCATGTGTACCAACAACACAATAATTTGAAGTAAATAAACACCTCTCATGTTGCTGGACATAATTAGATGGACAGCTAAAACTAAATGCACATCATGTTCATCTGCGAAAATATAATCTGTTCACAACAACAAAGCACTATATCTAAGAAAATCGGATGAGTTTGGTGGCTCTATTTCCCAACTGCTATGAACGCTTAGCTACCGTCAACAATATGATAACTCGAAGATTAACAACACCAGTTTCTGATATGCATCGGCAGTAAAATAGCATGTGATGCTTTAGACACTATAGCAGTAGCTCAAAATTAAACCTCCTATACAGAAAAAAATAATATAAAAAAAACAAGTTTGCATATTTGACGTGATGGAATGTTGGTTTCATGATGAGCAGGACAGCATGCACACTCCTGGCCTGTATG
The DNA here is from genome assembly GCF_000147395.1 of Oryza glaberrima. NCBI lineage: Eukaryota > Viridiplantae > Streptophyta > Magnoliopsida > Poales > Poaceae > Oryza > Oryza glaberrima. Next base: position 11,649,823 of record NC_068331.1, read on the forward strand.
CCCAGGCTGGTGGCAACCGGGCATATTTCTCCATTCCTGGCTGCTCATCATATGGATGTTCCATAACTTTCAATAACCGACGAACTTCATCATAATCACCTTGCTCAGCTGCGTCAATTGCAGTCTGGCAGAGATAGTTCCGAAGAACATACTTTGGATTAACAGAGTTCATGGCAGCTTTCCTTTCTTCGTCAGGAACGCCACTTGAAACCAACTTCACAAAGAAAAAAATATATCATTAGATCAAGGATATCCAAATAGCCTCTTTATAACTTGTCGTTTCTCAAAGCTGTAGTTCGCTATAAATGTTTGAACTAATGAAGCAAAGAGGATCTACCAACATATTGGCTATTGGCAGAATAAGTCAATAATTCAGGGAATTGATTAGCATGCTGATGATACATTAACAATGAATGAGATATTATCCAAAACCAACAGTTGATGCAATTTTCAAAACAATATAATCCAATATGTAAATGATTGTAAATATTTGGAAGCATATAACGGGAGCAAACAACCACTCATTTCTGCCTTGTGACATTCTTTTGTACACATGACTATTCCAACTTCACAAAATGACAGGGGTTGACAAACACATACCCAAACACCAACAAGCAAGACAAAAATCATTGATAATATATTGATGTGCTATACCATTATGTTGGGTTTGAAAGTGCACTTATAAAATATAATTAGAGAAACAAACTGAATAAACGATTACCAAAAGTAAAGCCTACCTCTTCAATGTAAGTTTGTACCCAACTAATCCATGCTTCCTTTCTTTCTGGTCCAATATCTAGGAGTGCAGCTTTAAGTGGAACAAGTAGCTCCTTCTCTGGAATGTTATGGTCTGCTTTGACATTTGAAAGAAGACGGAAAAAGTTTGTATAATCGACCTTATCAACAGCCAGGTTGTTAAGCAGCTTGCCTATTAGCTGCTTATTATACTTGGGTAGACCAAGTTTCCTGGTCATTATGGATTGATACTCATCCATAAACTTTGTCCCGTACCTGCAGTACACAGAAATCAAAATGTATGATACATCTGGACATAACCATGGGTAATAATCAGTAAATATTGGACAAAACAATGCACCTCTCCATCACATAATTTGCCTCATCTTTGCTGATAAGTTCGGCAGCTGTCAATGGTGAGGTAAACTGAGCAATATTCCACAAGCCAACATCAGGTTGATTTGCAAAACAGTATCTCTTCCCAGGGAGGTCTGTTGTATTTGGAGTATAGCTAGGATCAAAAGCATCCAAAAAGCCAAAGGGTCCATAGTCAATAGTTAGTCCTAATACACTCATATTATCCGTGTTGAGCACACCATGGGTAAAACCAACACCTTGCCACCTTGCTATCAAGAAAGCAGTGCGCTCTGCAACCTCAACTGCCCAGGCTGTAACCAAGGATTAAAAGGGGAGAATACTTAGCCTTTTAAATATCAATGAGTAGACTGAAAGAAAATAGCACATAATGATATTTACCTGCATATTTGTTCGAAGTAAGATCTATCGCTGGAGAGTCCCCTATAGCTGCTTCAAAAGATAAACCTTCACTCTTTTTAATATTTTCAAGATGTGGGTAGTGATGACGTATTGTGTAGTCTGCCAAATGACGAACAATTTCAAGGTCCTCTTTGTCCCTTGTAGCATGTATCTGATATGAACCAAAACGCAAAAAGGATGGTGCTACACGGCATACAATGGCACCTGGTTCCTCCTTTGAATTGCCACTGATATATAAAGACAAACCATTAGATTTATCATCATAAACAAATGCTAATAGATACAACATAATTACTAAAACCTTCAAAAGGAAGGTTCTGGAAAAAAAAAGGGGAAAGGTCCTGGCAACCAGTGTTCTTTATGAAAAAGCCGCTAAGGTAATGTTAATCAACAGTAGGTAAATGAAAGGGACAATGGAGTTTGTATGATAGTATTCAATACAAAGTTAATAAAAATAAAAAAAATTGGGGGGGGGGGGGGGCAAAATTATGCACTTTCTTAAAAGAAGGACGTGTTATATGGCCCAAGGAAACCTGAAGAATCTTAGAGCAGCTGCTACATGCTCCATTACAGTGGTCGCTGCTGCTTTGTTATGTAACTACACACACTTGTGGACAAAAGCAGTTAGCAGCTGCAGTAACTCGGTTGCGTAATATTGCAGCCAAGAATCATAGTTGACATAGTGGCAAGGGGTAATCATTTCAACATTTAGTGCTCACAAGTGCTATTATATATATCATGAAAACCAGACAATTTACTTATGTAGACTAATGATACTGGAATATGCCAAATATGATTTCCACATACAGTCATGCACTAAAGAAATGGAAAAAAAAACTCAAACTCACATGTGCTAAAAACGAAAATGAGCCATCACCACATGATTAGTGCCATTCAGGGTAATTTCTACATCCCCAGCACAACCATCACCAAAGAAGCTAACAGACTTATTCAGTAGCAGGCCCACTGCAGCTTATGCTGGTATAGTATATGTGGCTCAAGCAACATACACATGGGAACATATCCTATGCATACAAGCTTCCCGTGCACACCAACTAGCAAATGTCACAAAAAATTTCTAGAAAAAATTGAACACATACTTTCAATAGTATTACACCTATCTGTGACATTTCATGTTCAAATCATTATATTTTAATCGTAACGAAAAGACGAAATTATGACAGATTTTTAATCTTAAAACTGTCAAATTTTTCACTTTTTTTTGTTACAGCTAAAATATAGCGAATTTGAATATAAGACTTTGTAGATATGTGTAATACTATTAAGAGTACATGTCATATTTTTTCTAGAATTTTCCGTGATATTTGGCTGTTAATGTGCACGGGAAGCTTGTGCGGATAGGATATGTTCTCCATAAACATACAGTTAAAAGTTTAAAATAGTACCACGTTTTCAGAAACACGCTACCATTATTATTTTTGCCTATTGGCAGCTTCATATTTAGCTTTAAATAATAATATTATTGATCATCTATCATTCTTTCTATAGAGAGACTCATACCATCTATTGTTCTCTTTTTAATCTTTGTGACCATGTTAGATAGAAGGAAGAAATATCTCATAACAATGAGATATACAACTTCGGATATGGAACGATCTGTTTCTAAAGTAAATTTAGAAAGAAAAATAGATCGAGCATGATGTAGTTCAGAAAACAGAGATGTCATGACATACTCATAGAACATATCTCGAACAACAGATTTGCCAGTTTCAACTAGACAAAGAGCACGAGTTGTAGGGATGCCTAGGCCATGCATAGCTTCACTGCATAGGAATTCACGAATGCTGCTGCGGAGGACAGCAAGGCCATCTGCAAATCGGCTGTATGGAGTCTTTCCACAGCCCTTGAGCTGCAACTCCCATTTCTCACCTCGAGAGTTGATAACCTCTCCAAGAGTTATTGCTCGTCCGTCGCCCAACTGACCAGCCCATGAACCAAACTGGTGTCCACCATAGCACTGGGCATAAGGTGAACTGCAGGTAGTTGTTCATCAGAAGGGTGTTGCTTTTCTTGTGCAATCATATGAAGAGAATGTTAAGCATTAGTATTACGCACCTCCCAACCAAAGGATTTGCTCCTGAGAACAGCTGAGGAAAATCAGGTCTTTCAAACCTGAAAGTAGACCAACAAGGATACAAAATGATTAAAAGGAATGGATGACAGTAACAGGGAAGAGAATAATGAACATGCTTCTACACAAAAATGGAGAAAATGAGAGTTGGTAGGAGGTAAAAATGCATTACTCAGCTTAATTCATTAACAGATCATATCAAGATCAAAAGCAACTTAAGAAATACAGTATTCTTGTAACAAATCAACCAGTACAAAAATCTGGATAAAAAGCAAAACCAACTTGTCATAAACAGTTTCAGTGGTCAGTAGCCAAAAGAAGAAGCTGATAACATGCCAGACAGCACACTTGGCCTATCATGTGGCAAATTAAAAAACAAGAAGTTTGAGTTGGGCAACACAGAAAAAGAATATTGCATGGGCAAATAATTTCTTGCCGAATCAGGCACCCAGGTCCAAGTCGTATTCCAACACCACTCCAGTCCGATTCTGAGTTGTATTATGTGTGCCCACTTTTTATGCCGCATCGGACACACCACTCCAATTAGGATTCTGACACGAGTGTCCATGATGCCATGTCTGTGTACCATGTAATACTTCGCTCTGGTGTTCGAATTTTGAACATCTGATTAGTAATCCTTTTCTCTGTGCTAACTTTCTTCAAAAACTTAAAGACAAGGTGTATTTTTTATTGGAAAGTTTCGGTAACATTAACTCTAGGCAACACCACTTTCACCCACACTGCAGCACATCAGCAAAAACATAAATGAATAAAATTTTCACCTTACTTGTCAGTGTTGTGGGCATAAATTAAAGTGTTAGCGATAAGAGTCCCTGGTGGGCAAAAGGTAATGACACTAAATCTTCGAACAGTGAATGCATAAGTTAGAGGTGCTGTATGGACCAGTTCGAGCTCATGTGCTACCAAGGGTGATATGATAGGTTTTGTAATATTTTTGCAGGTTATACACACTCAAATTTCCACTTCTCATTTACATCTCTATCCATAACGGACTATTTTCGATCGAGGTATATGCTCCAACGCATTGCCAATCATGGAAAGCTAATTATTTCGAATAAAACAGTATCTCTTACTGCATCTGAAAAAAGCGAGCTATGCTAATTCAAAGGCAGCCTGTCCAACCCTCATCTGATTTATCCACAGACATCAGGGATACCCCCCAAAACCAAAATAATCTAGGGACGGCAAGCATAAATGCATAACAGCTACTAGAATAATTCTGGGGGCTCACTCTTTGTGATCCAGATCGAGGATGTCAGCCACGGACTGGGACCACGCCACCAGCTTAGGGTTGTCCACGGGCGCCGAGGGTGACACCTTGGTGTAACAAGCGTGAAGCACCTGCGTCACCCAAGCAGCACAAAATCACCGGGTGAAGCAGAAGCAAGCAAAGCGAAGGGCACTAGACGAGACGAGCCACGAAGCGGGGAGTAAACCCCAGCGACGCACGCACCTCGCGGGGGATGGCGTCGGATCGGGGGTCGCCGGGGAGCTCGCGGACGAAGGAGTCGTCCCAGGAGAGCTCCTCCAGCACCCGCCGCGGCCGGCTGTTCGCGGCGGCGGTGGGCGAGGGAGACGGGGCCGGTGCCTCTGCGGCGGCGGAGGCCATGATGCCACGCGTCAGCAGCGGGCCGCGGCGGAGAGGGAGGCGGCGGCGGGTGGAGGCGGCGGGGAGGGGGAGGGGAAGGGGGAGGAGGGCGCGGGCGCGGCGGGTGAGGGAGGAGAGGAGGGCGGTGGGGAGAGGGGAGGAGGAGAAGAGGGAGGAGGAGAGGTGTGGGGGCATGGCGAGAGAGGAAGCTGCTGCGGCCGTCTTGTTTTTTTTTTTTTTTTTTTGCTGCTCGCCTCTCGGTCTCGGGTTGGTTGGATGGGTCGGTCGGTCTCGGTGGTCGCGTGGGCTTATGGCTCACGCGACGAGATTTTTGAGGGGGTTTGGTTTGGTTTCGTTTTTGTTTCTTGTTTGGGTTGGGTCGCGGAGGCAGCGGGCGCCACACGTGGTCGCGGCACGGCGAGCGGTGGTGCTACGTGCTCGTCTCGCGTTCGGTCGCCGTGAAGGTGGTCTTGGTGGACCGAGTTGGCCGCCCGGAACGCGGCTCGTCTTCGTCGTAGCAGGCCAGGCCGGCGGGCCCTTCACTGGGAGGTCGAGACAACATGTTGCGCACCCCTTAGGAAAAAGTTCACTACCACATCCTACAACCCTAGGACTGGATATGAATATAAAATGCACCCTTAACTTCGAAAACTAGTGTAAACTAGTAATATACCCGTGCTACGTATTGTTAATCTTTTAGTAATGCAAAGTAAACAACCAAATGCTAAAAGATACATATTTTAGCAAACTAATGTCAAAATCTGAAAAACCAAACAATGATATATATTGTAATATATTTGGCCCAAAAAATAATCTGTAAATTCTCATACATGTCATAGTAACATGGTAAATTTCAATTTACCAAACCTAGGCTAAACTTTTCAAACAAAAATAATTAATCAACCCTTAATACTACATTACTATTAACATGGTAATACATTTAATTTAAAATCGTCACACAGTACAAACATGCATTTCATCATGGGACAATATCTTAATTACAAAATTGCACCAGTGCAATAGGTGAACTTTTGTCGGTGCTGCAATTCCTAATTTTTCCATTGAACCATCATCCATGCAAGAGTGTTGTCGCCCTTAACAACAATAGGACACTGCAAGTAAGAAAATCAAGAAGATAATACACTTCGTCATAGCACAAACAAAACAAGATGACGAAAAATATTTATTTGCTCCAAAGCAGAGTAGTGAAAGAAAAGATCTAAATCATCTTATTCGGATCCAACTTATATGTTGTCGAACGATAAATGCTACATGACAGATTTTGCACTCTCTTGGAACAAATTTAATCTCTATGAACAAAAATAAATGCAAATCAGATAGTTGATGTGAATAAGGAAAAACTTTCATCTTACCACTGGTGCAGTCCCATTTGGCTTGCTTGGCCCTCAGAAAGGTTCTATTTCATGATTAAACAAAAATACTTCCTCCGTCCCAAAATGAAGCCATTTTTGAGGTTGGCACGGGTATTAAGAAAGTAGGTGAGAATGATTGGAGGAAGTGTGTGATTGGTTGAAAAGAGAAAGTAGGTGAAGAAGAATGGTTGTGATTGGTTGAGAGGAGGAGGTAGGTGAAGAAATAGCTTCATTTTGGGACAAGACACTGTGCTAGAAATAGCTACATTTTGGAACGGAGGGAGTAGTAGCTAGAACTTATGTCTCTTTTTACGACAGGATAGAAATACAAACCAAGTGTGTTATACTTTATAGGACACATTGTTTCTTTTATACATGGATAAAGATTGAATTCTCAATTTAAGTTGCTTTGAGTCACCTATACGGCTATACCAACCGAGTTTGGTGTTTTTTAGAAACTTATACAATTAATATTAAAATGTAAAATACTAAGATAATGTACTACTATTTGGAGTAAAAGCATGAACTAATATAATCAAGTGATACTAACATATTTGATTAAAAAATTTTGCTATGACAAATTAGAATATTTTCTTCTACCCATAGCAAAGCATAGGCATTTTGCTCGTCCCATTTATAAATTTATATTCTATGTTTTGTAGACATGCAGCAGCACAACCAATCTTCAATTATGTCTCATGAAAAAAAACAAAGCTTCAATTAGCATCTGACCAATCATACAAGACCGAAAAAAAGATGTGTGTTGCTCATCACAGTCTTTAATCAGGTGGGTCTCCAATAAATGCAATTCAGTGCAATAATAACTGACGGCTATAGAACAAATTTTCTTACATCTCAAGAAACCAGGGCATAGAGCTATCACCTTAAGAAGGTGCAGACTGCAGCTCCAGCATTCAAAAGGACAAGTGCAAATCTCTGTAACAACAAACCACTGTCACAAAGGACTATGCTTGCTGTTTGACCAGGACAACCACTGAATATTTGAACCATTCATTGCCCACTTGCCTTACCTCAAAAAATTCGCAAAAAAAACAAGTTCCTTTTCAACAGAAAGGATCACTATAGTTGAGCTTATTTGTTGCCAAAATAGCTATCAACGCCATACTTACGACTCAGTTCAATCTATAACCTAAAAACATGAAAACAAACATGGTTACCTCATCAATGCCATTATTCATTGATGTCTGAAGATTAATACAAACAGCACGAAAATATCGTCATCTGCAAAAAATACTGGATAAAAGAATGAGTTGCAACTGGATGCATACCTATGTTGCAAGACCACCAATTGCCAACCGAGAAAGGACTGTTTTTGCCCCACTTTTTCACACATTTATCCAACTTTGTCATAAATCATATTCCATTCATCATCAAAGATTTATTGGCATTGTAGAGGATCAGACAACCTAGATAAAATAAGAATACAGTTAGAAATAGGGGAAGAACCGAGGGTGCATGTAAATATGACTACACATAAAGGTAACACTGATAGTGCTTGGATTCTGCTAGCATACCTGATTTCTGCATTTTCTTTTTCATATTTCAGTTCTTGTTCAATGTTTAGCAAACAAATCTTTGGACTTACGAACTTCTTTGGTTGTTGCTCAAATCCAGCATAGGAAAAATGTCTTCTCGAAGACAACACCATTAGGAAGAAACCTCTCATAATACCTCCAGGAACCTAATATTAGTCCAAAATTCAGACATCATAATTTCTAATGAAATTTAGTTGTTAAACATCTACTGAATAATATGAAGCAAAAACATGGAAAATTTCATCATTAAGGTAAACTTGTTGATCTATTATACCTCCTAGTATGAGAAAATACAATAGACTAACTATATATTTTTCTATATCATCAGGAGCTAACAAGTTTACCATGTTTGGTAAAAAAGGAATTGTATCAGTGTATGAAGAAGTGAATTAGTCTTGTTACCTTCAAATTACACGGTAGATAATTAACACATTGTATTTATTGAGTCTAACCCTGATTTAAGAGGCTGAAAAGTGTATCAAAATGGAGAGATGATGGAATCCCATCTCAAACATATTCAGAACAGCATATTGACTGCCTTCCTATGCCACATAAACCCACATGGGATCCTTCTTTCGAACCGGTCAACCGCATGTGCTTGCTAGAATCAAAGCTAAAGAAATACTCGAGTACTGGAGAAAAAATTCCCCCAGACCAGATGTAGTAGCGATTGATGGTCGGTGCGGTACCTAGGGGTTGAAAGCCTTGCCGAGCTGGCGAAATGCATCGGTCAGCTTGTCACTCGTCGACATGGAACGACAACTTCCCTGTCATCGTCCTCCCTTTCCCGTTTCTCCAACTTGGCTTCCACCCTCGCGCATTCAGATGATTAGAGATTGGGTTGGGAGGGGCGAGAAGCTGTGGAGACGAATGGAGGAGCGCGATGGGGATCCCAGATATAGTAGAGACGGCCGGAGCGTATGGGCATTCCTCTGTTTCCATACACAGCAAAGAAATAATAACAACCTATGTATCAATTAATCTGCAAATCAGTAATAAGTATTGTTAATCATGTAATTGACTTGCTAGCTAACCTTTCTTTGGAACAGCTTATCATCTATTGTTCTCCTGTAGTTTGGCAGCAGTAATTTGTTGGTGATATCAGCCATGATACAGCTGTAGGTTTGTTGGCATTCAAAGTAAAGCCTAAATAATAATAAATTGCTCAAAAGCACTTAACTACATACTGCAGTGCACATTTTGCTTTATGCAAATGTGGCGATGCAACCCTTTACAATAGAGATCAGAGAATGAAATAATAAATGAAGATCACACCTGCTAGATATAGGAACTGTACTATTTCTAATTTCTAACTTCCCTTTGTTCTCTTTGATGAACACATAGCCTGATAGACAAAAACAGAAATTTGTTCACATGGGAATTTCATTGAGCACCTAGCACACTAAAATCAAGACATTTACATGTGGAGTGTGAGGAAGAAGGCAAGACAAACAGATGATTGCTGCCAAGAAATATAGGATCTATCTATACATCGCCAAAACCGAGAAATATATATTGATCTCCTGTATATGGACTCGATTATTACATAAACGCTACACATCATTTTGACTGTACATTAACAGATTAGATAAGTACTTAATCATGCATAGGTGGTACAGTGGCAAACAGAGAAACAAATAAAAAATAATATAATTCCGACCCATAATCCTCTAAACTATTTATTCTCACAAACATAAAAGAAGTGAAAAATTGAGCACTACAAAACTCTCTATAAGATTTTGTATGCAAGAAAAGACGTGGCATATTCAAAGACAGTTGTAAATATGATGAATGGCATCCACGGGGTACTGTTCCTACCCAAGGTCAGAAGTCAAAAATTAGTGTTATACCAACATAAATCGACATTATTCATAATCTACCCTATGAAATCATCAGCACACAATTACAGCAATACACACATCCAAACAAAATGCCATTCATCAATCAACACTCAAGTTAGCAATCACTGGATCAAGCAATCTCAGTTTGGATACCTATACAATGGGAGAAGACAGCGGTGGTGGTGACGAGAGGAGCCATCGGGGTCGCCTGCCGCACAGGGGTTGCAGCGGAGTAGCCGCCGGGGTCGTGGGATGCGACGACGGCGGAGGGGCGGGATGCGGCGCGGCACGACGATTACCTGGTGGTGCGTGTGATGGGCGTCGGCAGCGTCGATCTGGAGGCGCAGCGGCGCGGTCGGCATGAGGGGCGTCGGTGTCCCCGATCTGAGGCGCGATGGCGGGGATGCATTATCAACGGAAGCAACAGTCCTCCACACTGCCACAGGAGTAGGTGTCGATGGCGGTGACGTTGGCGGCGGGGGAATCGACGTCGGCGTCGGGTAGGAGGAGTCACTGCCAGGGGTGGCGGCGTCGGTGGCAGGTGGACGGAAGGAGGAAAGGCGGGGGACAGCGTCGGCGCTAGGCGTCGGCGACGGGGAGGAACAGGAGCTTCGCCTGGCCCCTGAACTGCTCCGCGCTCTGCTCCGCCACCGCCACCGCCGCCATGGCCGTCGCCGGCGCCGCCGCCGCCGCCGCCGCGGAAGATGAGGAAGAAGAGTTGTGCAAGCCTCGGAGACGGCGAAAGATTCATTGAGATTTTGCAGTTTTTTTTTTTTTTAAAGGGGAGTTGCGCGATCTGCGCCGCGAGCGGGGTGGGGACGCGTCTTGCGCAATACTGGTGGGGAGGGAGGGAGGGGCGTCATTTGTTATCGATCGGAGCCGTCCGATCGACTTCATCAATTGATTTTGGACCATTGGATATATGATATGATGAATGATGAATGAGTAAAACCATTTATTGAATTATAGGCTAGAATTAAGTCACTCATCAGCTTTGGAGGGGTATTTAACTATTTGTCAAATATTTACCATGCATGTGTCAATGATAGTTGAGCTCTCATATATTTATAAGATGTACTCCCTCTATCTAGAAATATAGGGGACTTTGCTCCATTAGTTTATCCACAAATATAGAGGATTTCTCTTTTTCCGAGACAACCAAGGAATACCAGCTATCCGAAAGTAAATATATATATATACTTATACTTTGAGTGATCAACTAGTTTCTGTCAGGATTAAAAAGATAAAAGAAAACGTACTAGTACTACTAATTTGTTTATTGTGCCTAGCATACCTTTTGAGACTGCACATGTACTATTTACCCTTACTTACCCTTACTTAACAGTAAGTTATATATGTCATATCTAAGGGGTTGTTTGGATGGGAGGGACTAACCATCCAAACAGGACCTAAGAGAGTGGCAAATAGTGGATGGCTGTTTCAATTGACCTCACTCCCGCGTGAAAATATTAACCTGGTCATCAACCTACATGACATACACCATGAGCAAAAACAAAATTAAAATCAAGAACAAATGCAACCAATCCCCTAATCCAATCAAGAACAAAAATCAAAAACTCACTCTCGGACTTCACCAAGAATCGATTCATCTTCTCTCGGTGGCATCGGGGCGAGGTAACCTCGCTGAGGGGAAGGGGTCAACGAAATTTTGGAAATTTCGAACAAAATATTGAAAAAAATAACAAAAATGAGGAAATTCGGCAAGAGATTCGTCGTTTCTAGCTACTTCGGCGACAAAACAGAAGAGGCATGCATGATTCACAACAAGGATAACTGCCTAGAACACAATACACCTGCAACTTGAGCTGTCGTCGCCCATGATGCCAACGAAGAACAGTTGTCGTCGACGTCTCCTGAGACTGTGGTTGTCGATGTTGCTTGAGTACTCGCTCAACCTTCGTGGGCCGCATCGATGCAGGGATTGCCCGCTCGCTGCTACGTGCCGTGTTGGTGAAGCGAGACAAGATGTTGTGTCTGCCATCGATTTCTTCGATGAGTTCGCTCTTCCGTCGTTCCAGCCGCTGTTGAGGACTCCAGCGAGCAGCGCACCACCTAGGGAGGATTAGGAATTTTGACTGATTTTGACCCTGTTGACTAAAATATTTGACCAGCAGCCATTTTTCTCGGACCCCTTCAAAAGAACTGAAATCCTAGGGTTTAGGTCGTCTACATTTTCGATTATGTGTTGTAATTTCGTTCTTGATCTTCGATTTTGTGTTGTAATTTTGTTCTTGATCTTGTTTGCAGCTACAATCTGGGAGCGGGAAGAGGGCATGCTGACTGATTGACTGTCACCACCATCTGAATCTTGTGGGGGAGCCCCTCTACACGTCGACATCAGCGTTGTCGCTCCTAGGGTCTCCTTTCGTCTCATGTACATTGGAGTGGCCTTGACTTTGCCACCATGCGCCACCGGTGACCGCGTAGTGCACGCACCAGTGGAAGCCCAGCTCTCGCATGGCTGCTGAGCTCCCTCTACTGTTGGCTTCGCCATGGCTACACTTACGCACCAGTGCCATCACTGTTGTTGCCACTTGCCTTTGAGCAGGGGCCATGACAGAGCTTCGTAGATGACCATGGCGGTGGGAAGAGTTGTGTGCGAACTACAGTTCCCCCACCATCGGCCTTGGCCTCCCCTTGCTCTCCCCCGTCACTAGCTTCTATTGCTGCTTTATCGCTCTTGCTGCCTCCTCTCCCCTCAACCCCACACCACGACGGCAGTCGAGGATGCCACGCAGGGAACGAGGAAGCCTAGGTGAGAAGCTCCTTGCCTTCCACCTACCATCGGTCGCTGCTTTCGCCTTCTTGCTAACGAGCTGGCGAGCTCACTAGCCGCCACCGTTGATGTTTGTGGTAGGAGAAATTGGGGGAGGAGAGAGAGGGTAGAGAAGGAAAAAGGGATGCATGTTTCACTGACTCGTGGGTCTATTAGTATTTTTGTTATTATTTTTTTCTAATTTGTGTGCCACGTAGGCACCATTTCACGGCTTAATAGTGTCTTGGAACCTCGATTTCAGTGGTATTGCAATATGAGAGATACATTATACATGATTGCGTGGCCAAGGGACGGGACTATAACTCGATCTAAAATGAGAGACGCAAAACGAACATATTATTCCCATCCCTGATGGCGGTCGCTGTCACCAGAAAAGGCCAATAGTGCTGGCTGGAGCATCGACGGACGTGATGGGACGTCCGTTCGTTTGCGAGCGGAATAAGTTCACTTGTTGTCCCTCAACTTTACACCGAGTTTGTTTGACATCCCTTATTTGCAATACCAGAAATCTTCACCCCTAAACTATGTAAAATCATGTATTTTAGGTCCTATAGCAGTATATATACCTGGTTTTGCTGACGTGGCATACTAGTCAGCAAAAAAATTAAAAAAAAGTATGTGGGGCCCACATGTAAGTGAGAGAAAATCATATGGGTCCACCTCTCTTCTTTCTTTTCCTTTTCTCGGGCGGCGGCAGATGTGGGAGAGGCGGCCGGCGGCGAAGCAGGGGCGGCGGCGGCAGTGGGCAGAGCAGGCGCCGTGGCGGGCGAGCTCGCGGGAAGAAGCTGGGCGGCGGCACCAGCGCCGGAAGAAGCTCTCGTTGGCATCGTGCCCGCTTCGCCTACCGCCGCCCCGTAGCAGTGGCTCGCTCTCGAGGCGAAGCAGCGGCGATCTTGCCTTGAGACAGAGCAACGGTGCGCCGGCTGGGCGGCTCGGACGTGTGCGGCGGCCTGGCCGGCCTCGTGGTGGAGCGACGGCGCGGCCTCGAGCGAAGCGGTGGTAGCCCTGGAGGTAGAGCGACAGCCCGGCGCTAGCCCGCTCGTCGCGGCATGCACGATACTTGTCCACATATACCATCAGTTGCAACTTGCACGAATGCACGCAAGAAAACCAATCTAACCATCTAAGACGATCCTAATAAAATCAGCAAGCTAATTGGTTGTTAATTTGGGCCCCAGTTGCTGAGGTACATGACCGTCGTCAGCTCCTCGTCTTGCTGCTTGGCTTTCCTCCGTCGCGGTCGCGGCAGGCTGCAGCGTGCGCGCGCCGCCGCTCCCGGGCGCGGCCTACAGCATGCATGCAGTGCTGCTGGGTCTTCTAGCTAGCTGCTGTCCCCGGACGTGGAGCGCCGCATCCGCGAAGAGCCCGGAGTTGGACGGCGACGGGGCGCCAGCAGCAGCAGCAGCCGGCCGCGTCTCCCCTCCCCTCTCTGGCCGGCGGTAGGGATCCTTGCGGAGCCGGGCGCGGCGGAAGGCGATGGCAACGGGGTTATCGTCGTGGGCGAGGAAGCAGCCAGCTGACGCCGGCTGAGGAGCCACTCGGTGTCGAAGCGGCGGCGGATGAAGGCGAGGGAATAAAAGAAAAGAAAAAATTGTTGTGGGTCCTACATACTTTTTTAATTTTTTCGGTATCTATACTGCTGTGGGATTTAAAATGCATGATTTTGTATAGTTTAGAGGTGAAATTTCTGGTATTAAGGATAAAGGATGTCAAATAAACTCGATACAAAGTTAACGGACAACAGGTGAACTTATTTCTTTGCGAGCGCCTAGGCTATCACCCGGCTGGGCTGCTATCGCCTGGCTGGGTTTGCTAATAGGCCATGCTCAGGCTGTACTAACAGGTGGTTTACCCAACTTTTACGACTGGCCTTTCTAATTTTTGTTTTGTCAGTTTTTTCTGTAAATTTTTATTTGTTGTCATTATCTTTTTGCGTGTTTGTCATGGCTCCAAAATTTTTCATCTTCAATCTTTAAAAATCATGCCCGTACGTTGCAAGAAAAAAAATAAAAATATGGTAATCATTAGATGATTAGGATTTAATTTTCATGATGTCAGCCCTTTAGAAAAATAAAGAATGCAAGCAGTGGGTTATGTTAAAGTCAGATCACCAATTGTATGTAAATAAAATTGCATGCGAATAGTAACCTGTGCATCCTGTTCAGTTTTCAACCACTTAATTTTCTTTATCAGAATCTGTATCACCAATACATTTATCTATGGCGTTCTGACACTACTACGAAACACTATATTAGTAATGCTCTCATAGGTACCGATTCATTTAAAACCGGCACCTATGACTATGAGTGCTTTTCCATACCAATGAGCATGTTTAACTCGATCAAATTAAGAACCACCACCTATATCACTTATAGGTGTTGGTTTATAATAAAAATTGACACAAATAATGATAGGTATTAGTTCTTAAAAAATCGGCACTCGGTTATTTTTTTCAACAACACCTATGTAACAAGCCGACCTGATAAGCAACATTGACGAAAATATCACGAATGAGTTGTGCCTGCTTGGTACTTATCTTCAAACTACTCCACCCTATCCTCTTCTCCCTCTAGCCACTTTTCTCTTCTCCCCTTATCCTCATCCCCTCTCCACCTGGCTAGCAGCGAGGGCGACCCAGCGATGGTTAGGGCGCAGCCTCCACGACGGCAGGGCGCGGGTGGCCTCCACGGATGTGTGTGGCCTCCCTTATGTCACGTGCATCCTGGCCCACTACGAGGTACGGTTGGTGGTCTCCACAGCGGCGAGCGGCGGGCAACCTCCCTTCTGTCACGGGCATCCTCCATGGTGGTGGGCAGCCTCCACAGCAGCGCTGAGTATGACCTCCCAATGGCGGCTCATTGGTCGCCCAGATCCGCGCGTCGTCCCCATCAGTGTCGTTCTCTTATTTCTAGATCCGTGTGCTCTTGGATGTTGATCACTGCATGTTTTGATGCCTCTGTGTTGTTGGATGGATGGGTGGTGGTATGTGGATGTTGATAAATGTGTTCTTGGATGTGGGATGCTTGGGATGCTCTAGGGTGATGGGGAGCTGCTTGATGAGCTAGATTTTTTTGATTCATGGACACTCACAGGTGTTGGTTACTAAACAGGCATATATGACATCTTCTTATTAGTTCCCCCTTTTGCTGGTTGGGAAACCAGCACCTATTTAGGGTTCCCAACCGGCACATATAGGGTTTTCTGTACTAGTATGATCAAGTCCTGGAAACTATAAATGTATTCAGTACAGCTATTACACCCCACATGCTCATAGCAAGGAATAGAAAGGCATAACAAAGGAGCAACATCTCTAGTGACTTAAAACTCCATCGTGGAACATGAAGGCCGGGGATCATAGCACCTAATCCAGTCCGCGACTACACTTGCTGCACTTGCAATTAGCGGAACATAGCTGCAGATTTGTACCAATGGCTTGCTGGCTGAGGGGGTTGGATGGATCGAACTGGTACCAGCGGTTTGCTGGAGTAGGAAAAATGATACGGAGTAAATCTCAGCAGCAGAAAATGGCATGGTGGTGCTGAAGCATCGGACAACAGACAAAAATTTAGTACTTGAGGATGAACCCAATCATGGCACATGGGTCCAAGTGTCCAACAGTTGGTGCCGATGTGCGCGGTGCAGGTTGGCCTTAGCGGCACCTCATCGAAAGAGGCAGTGGCCGTTGCCACCACCGAGGAGAGGAGAAACTTGAAGACGTGTGGCAAGCCCCAATTGGAATAGAATAGGAATGGAAGGAAGTTGCAGATGTGTAGAGTTATCTACGCAATAAGATGGGCAGCCAAACTCCTGCTTGGCTCACTATGTTGAGATTTGCGAACAATACAGAAACAGGCAAAAACATCGATGTTGCTGGTGGTGGAAAACAAAACAAAACACGGATGCACACAGACATTGCATGTGAATCGGTACGCCCAATGCACACATGGGACATCGCGCTCTTGCATGGCTATCAGACGATGTAGCAAAATAGAGAAATGCGGGTGAGCAGAATTGGAAGGACACGATGCAGGTAGGCGGGCAGGTGCACGAAGCGCGAGGCGGACGTGAACGTGCACATGGGGGTAATGCCAAGTGGACGATGTACGAAACTATAGGCAGAAATAGTTCGATCTTTTATAATAGTAGAGATATATCACGCTAATAATCTAAATTCTTAAAGGGAGTACCACCACCACCACCACCAACTTTTTTCTTTAAAAAAAGAAAGAACAATGTAGAACCAGATGGCCTACATATCAACCATCCCACTACCCACATGTCTAGCCTGAACATAAATCTTATGCCCATGCAAGTGCAAACCTCTAGTAGGACATGCGACACAGTTACAGGCAAAGAGATAGAGGTAGTGGGAGTGGAAGGGCTTTCAATTGACAGAAGATAGAAACCCTAAATCGGATCTGTGTAGGCTGGCGATGGCTGATGCAGCAGGGAGGTCGACTGATGACATGTGAGATAGGCAAGGCTCTTCTATGAGGACGCCAATTATGAGGGCACTGGATTTGCATCCTATGTGGGCCGAGTGTAGGAGGAGACGTGGATGAGGGAGATGATGAGAGGATGCCTTTCTCTCTCCACACCACTGAGAGTTAGTGGCGTTGCTTACGCGCCCAAAGAGACGACAAGATGTTTTGGTTATATGGGAGTTAGAAAGACTAGGACTAGGAGTTAAGTTGTGTGAGAGATTATAGTTGGGTTGCATGGGTGATTGAAGTGCGGCTGTGTGGGAGTCAGGTTATTTCGGTCAATATGTAGTCACTTCGACTAGCAAGGTAGGACGATTGGGTTGGTCAAACTTAGTTTGGTCTTTCAGATTGTAGGCCCAAACTAATGGCCAGAGACGACTGAGATCAACTTCGGTCTTTTGGGGTCCATCTTAGTTTGTTGGGGTCTGATTTTGATCTACCATTTGTATGCACATCCCTACTTGTATTGTTCCTTAGCGGATGAGTGTGTGTCCTTGGGGCAGGAAGCATAAGACTATAGCATTTTTGACGTTATACTATTCACCGTCTCGATAAATCATTATTTGGATGGTGTTCATATAGGTTGTTCAATGTACATGTGTTGTTTTCCTTAAACAAATTGCATAAGACAATGTGAGATTTCATATTAATATAGTAGAAAAAAAACAAGATAATAGCTCTGGAATGCTATAACTAGAAAACAGAAGAAAAAACAGCCACGTCAAACACCTACGATATAAACACCCACCCATGAAAACAAATAGGAGCATCACATCCAAATCCACTCAACTTTATCCACATCAATATACAGGTTTGGGTACTCAACAACTAACACAAGGTAGACTTGCATGGGTATTAATATAATATAACTAGTTGGCACCCCGCGTCTTTGCCGCAGGTTTTGTAGTTTTATCGTCAAACAAAATCATAGTTTTAAATGGTTAGGTACAACTCTATGTATATATAAAATATATGATAATGTGGATTTATATATGTCTTATGTTATTACAATACAATTCAGATTTTATTTTTCCAAGCATCATTGTGTATTATTATAATATATGAATATTATTTTCATCCGCAATATGGGTTTCGTTATAATTGGACAATTTGCATTTCTCTACTCCACTTAAGTTTTTTCTAAAAATAGATTCAGGTAACGATACCTAATAATTATATGCTATCTTATCATGCATAATAAAACAAAACACATATATTAAACAATAATCATATAATAAACAATAATTTGAGTTGTATTCGGAAAACATGGTGTTATGCACAAAATATGTAACAGTGTAATGTGTGACAATAAGTAGAGCAAAGGGAGGTGAATAGATAACTAATAAATGATTAAATTGGATGAATAAGTATCTTCTTGATCTAATTATTATTATCTTTATACTAATATCATCTAATGGCTTAAAATTGTTGATGATGTGGCTTCTTGCATGTCTTGCTTTATTATAGGAGAAAATGCCTCTTAGTGGGTACCAATTATATATAAAGATAGGATTAGGAATAATTTTTTTGTTAAAAATAAAGATGCGCTAGCTAGGTTGTCTCGCCGTCCATTTGTTGTAGTTCCAGGTTCATTGAATATGACTGTTCAATAATAGCTCATTTATGGCCAGAAAAAAACGCACATCAGTAACCTAAGAAAAGCATATCAGGTGACAGGCCCTGCCCGGTTGATATATATGCCCAAAGTCAGATTCGCCCAGGAGTTTTAGTTAGGCGGTACACACAGAGCACTGAAAAATTCTTGCAAGGACGACAGTAGTTTTGTTAATTCTAGGGCGCATAAATTCTCCCATCATTAAGCATCAATCTCTTCCTTCATGCGCTGGACCTTGTGGTCCTTACCCCTTGGCTCTTCTCACTCCTGAGGCTTAAGCTTAGTGAATATATCAATATCCATCTATCTTATTTAAAATTACATATGCTGACTATGATAAACAACTAGCTAATGTAGTACTACCTCACCTCCGTTTCAGATTATAAGTCGTTTTGACTTTTGGTCAAAGTCAACATACTCCAAGTTTTTCCCTGCAAAATAAAAAACATACTCCAAATTTAACTTAAGTTTGTAGAAAAATATATTAATATCTATAACACCATTTCATCTAATCAATAATTTAATATATTTTTATAGTATATTTGTCTTGTGTTAAATATGGTATTTTTTTTTATAAACATGAGCCGTTTGACTTTTATTAAAGTCAAAGCAATTTATAATCTGAAAGAGGGAGTATCTATTAGTGGGTCTAAAATTCTACCTACCTGATGCATAGACTAATTACATAAAAACAACCACTACACATGCTTCGAAAACATGTTTCGTCTATTTTTTTCCTACCACATTACCTAAAACCATTAGATCTCATTTTAAACTTTTTTAAGTTTATTTCTTAAAATATTTAATTTATTTATACAATCAAATTGATACTTCACTGTAATAATAATGTGCTCAATAATCTAAATTAAAACGACCTAATGGCCCAGAGAG
Source organism: Oryza glaberrima (assembly GCF_000147395.1). Lineage (NCBI taxonomy): Eukaryota > Viridiplantae > Streptophyta > Magnoliopsida > Poales > Poaceae > Oryza > Oryza glaberrima. The sequence continues at coordinate 11,669,593 of NC_068331.1, forward strand.
CTTAAAATTCTAAAAGTTGCTGGTTGGTAATCGGCTTCTAAGAATTTGAAAAAAATTGAATTTCCCAGCTTCTGATTTCTAGTTTATTTTGTTTATTTTACAACTATAGTTTCTCAGAATCTTAATGAAAAGTTGACTGTTTATGGGAGCTTCTGGAGAAGCTGCATCTGTCAGAACTTAGAAGCTCCAAAAACATGCTCTTAGTCATCTTCCTTTTGGATTATGTGTCAAATACATTCTTTCTTCACAATATATGTTTTAGCAGCGTCTAACTGTATGGTTTATGTCCTTTAAGTGTAACCCCACGTTCTCATTTCTCTTCTTTAATTACGTTATATATGAAGAAATTTCCTATATGATATACACCCTCCGTTTGGATATTTTGGTTTTGTCCAAAGTCAAACTTATTTAAATTTAACCAAGCATATAGAAAAGGTATAGTAGCATTTATAACTCCAAATTAATTTTATTAAATCTATCATTGAACATATTTCAATAATATATTTGTTTGGAAATATTACTATGTTTAATATAAATTGGGTCAAACAAAAGAAGTTTACTTCAAATAAAATAAAAACATCTTACATTTTGAAATAGAGAGAATAGTCCTTAGATGGCATTGTAGTGGGTTATAATAATCTCCATGGGTACAACTCGTTTTATATTTCAAAGTGGAAAAGTCTTCTTTTCTCTAATAAGGGGATATTCTCTTATTTTTTCATGCCATTTAAATAGTTATGAAAATTTGATAATATAGATCAGCACATAATATATCACTCCACGAACATATAATTTTAAATTTGATTTATACTCCATCCGTCCCATAATATAATGGATTTGTTCCCAGCTAAAAACAAACCTCTCTAGTCTAATAGCAACAAACAAAACGAAGATTGATCCCCAAAAGATTGAAGAAAGCCTGTAGATATCTAGGTTGGAAAGCGTACATTCCCTTTGTCAGAGGTTAGTGGAGGAGGTAATGGAGTAGGTGTTTCTGGTCGTGGCTTCGGTGGTACTGGTCGCGGGACGGGAGGTGCCATTTATAGAAAAGATTGGCTACAATAGCACTTTATGCACTTCACTTTTGGCTATTCTACATGGGCAACCCTGGGAAATGGGCTTCATTCAAGTCTTGGTCTTTTCGGATTCACTTATTTACGTGCATTTTCTTAAGGAAAGAGCCTATCTACCCAAACCTGATAGATGGATGGAATGAACCTAGCATAGCGAATTCTTGAAGTTGAATATAAGAAAGAAAGCCTACAAGTATAGAAAGAAGTGCTAGTATCAAATAAACATAAGTAGTTGAGTCAGCATAAGTAGTTTATTGCTTACGCCCTTTGCTTCTTCTTTTTCTCCTAGATCCTATATTGCTTCCCCCTTATAGTAATGATTTTCAGGTCAGTTTGAGTTACACACTAAGCTGCTTATTACAAAAGGGCAACTCGCTTACGATCCAACATGCCAAGCCTGGTAGCAGAAAAGGCATGCAACAAATACCTAGCTTGAAAACTAGAGTATAAAGTAGTTTAGTGAAAAGGAAAGTAGTTTAGAAATTGTTACAAGAATGAAAACAAAAACTATTAATAAACTGAATGCAACAAAGAATACAAAGCTAACACCCGAGGAAGGACCGCCGCTCCTTTCATATGCTAACTTTGCCAATGCCCTTCCTTATAAAATAGACGTAATAATCTATTAAATAACATTCTGGATAGATAGTCCATTCCTTTCTTCCAACGTTGAACTCTTGACTATGTTTGTTTGCTGGTGAAAAAAACTGTTTCTAAAAAGAATAAGGCCGGCAGAAATGCTAACTAAAGTCGTAGTGAAAGACCAGTTATGAAAGAGGAATTCAGTCAATCCTTCCAATCTAGTATCTATAAAAGAAAGTAAAGATGGGATGGGATTAGAAGCACTAATCAAAGGAGATTTATTTGCTGTCATCGAGCAGGGCTGAATAGATATCTGTTCTGTTGGCGAATCTCGGGCATCTTCACGGCTAAGATCAAAAGAAGTGATTTAATTAGTAAAAGAAATCGATCACTCACTGCTTGGACTCCCCGAATGGGAGTTACTTTTCTTTTCTTCATGCAACCCCTGCAAAGTAAAGGTGAACCTACCTTACCCAATAAGGAGTACGGATTACCCGTGTACCGGGCCTAGATAATTTCTTTAATTCGCTACAGGTAAGGGTTAGCACAATACTCCCTAAGATTCAATCCCGCTTCCTTGTGCGGCTTCGTCGAGGAATTACCTCGTTAGCCCACGCGAACTAGCTATCAGCTATTAGATAGCAATAAGAACACCTTTCTTTCGTAAGAAGGGTTACCGAATGATTGGGAGGGGAAGTAAGCTTGGAGGGTTTTACCAGTGTGCGGCATTTAACAACATTTGTAAGTCGTTCCAGCTTTCCAAAAAACCCAGTCTCGCAGAGCACCAATTAACTCTTTTAGGCCAGTCTCAGGAGTTTATTTATTTGAGCCTCTGTCTCGGATAAGATTAGTGCGAGCCACATCCAAATACCTCGGTCAAATTATTCTGTTTATTATTATATTAGGCCGCAGGTGGTAGAATCCCTCTGTCTCACGAGCAAAACAGCCAAGTAAGCTAAGTTTGGATCTGATAAGGTTGGGTTAAAGCCAAAGTAAGGAATGAATGGAGAAGCACAGTCTGGCTCTATAAGTAAGGAAATATCTCTATCCGGTTATTTGTAGTGAAAATCAGTCTCGAGGGGAGCAAGCAAACTCCAAATTAATATGAATACGAACCTGGTTCAACAAGTCGAAAGTCATAGGAACTTAGAGATTCGGTTTCTTATGTAACTCGCTTGCTAGAAACAAGTCTTGGATGCCACAACTCCACATCCAGTCAGTAAGTCTGTAAGTAAGGTAACTTAAGAAAAGCGAGCCAGATAAGATTGTTAAGAATCAAAGCGAGTCCTGCAGATGATTCTGATTTTCTAGTAACTGGTCGTCTTGTACTTAAATCGAATGAAACAAGCGAGCCCACTTCTTACTTCTTGCAGGTGTTTGGGAGGCGGCTAAGCTACAGAACTTGTAGTTCAAGTTTACGAGCCAGATTGGACGGAAGGAGTATAAGATTCAGATTTGGAGCTAACGAGCCTAGCAACAGCTTAGTTCTTTTGTAGGTAATCGATCGAATCCGCCTAGACCGGGGAAGATTTCTAAGAACGCAGGTCTAGCATTTTAAACAACATTTGCCAATGCACAAAGTATGGTAAGTAAGGTAGGCTTAGCTGACTGATGCTTACTAAATCGAAACTTTGACTTCTATATCCAACTCAGTCTTTCCCTTAAAATCTCTGCTGTTGGAGATAGCGTGGGCGGCCCCTCACTTTTATTCAGAACTTTGATGGTACGAAGTGCCCAGTAAGCCTGGCTGGAAGAAAGGAATATTAATTACAACCACTTGTATGCAGCTTAGTCGGACTCAAAGGATATAAGGGAATTGGCGCTCGCTCGGATTCATTTTCCAGGTCCTACATGTTCTAGGACTATAGATGATCCAACATGCCTATAGTTTTCATTATTGTTTTATGCTTTAGCCTCCTTTTATAAGCACGCCCATGCGAGTCGATTTCAAGATGTCAACTTTGACTATCTTTCTCTTCTTACTTTACTTATCCCTTACATTACTTTACCTAGTAACTTTGAAATAGGCATATCTTGTCTACCTTCCATATACCCTAGCATTTCTACTAGTTGTTTTCTTGCATATATCCAACCTGAAATACCATTGCTTCTTGTAGGTTTTTACTTCTACTTTCTTGACTATAATTACCTATACTTGCCATCCCGTCTTTCTATTCCTTTTGAAAGTCAACTTGTGACTGACACAGCCTTCGAAGCTATGAAAAGACCTATTATGTATAGAGCTTGACATGCCAACTACTATAGCTATAGTAAGTACTTCTAGCTATTCCTACTTGTTTTTTTCCTACTTGACTAGTGCTGACTTACTTCTTTGCCTATGAAAATTCTTATTATTCTCCAAACTGTGGTATCTGAAATGACCCACTTTCCTGAGCAAAAGAAAGCTTACTACAGCACGGTCTTACGTCCAGGAATGGAACATTCCATCTCTTCTTGTCCACTGGTATAGAAAGAATATGCATTTTCTTGACCCACCGAATCCTAATCCTCATCTTCAAGGGTCCACCAGGGCTTCCAAAGTTAGACTATCCTCGGCAAAGAACCTAAGGGCGCTCCACCAGGGCTTCCAAAGCGAAACTATCCTCGGCAAAGAACCTAAGGAATTCCTCGAATCGATAGACTTTCGTACAACGGCAAACAGAGAGAGGGTTTTACGCTACTTCACAGTCAGAAGCAAGGGTGGAAGGTATAACTCTAGCCGGCAGGCAGGAGGGAACGAAGCTCTTTCCTGATCTTGGGCTAGAATCCCCGACGTTGGTAGATTTCGCAGTGGTGTAGCTTAGGATCTTAAAGGTAAGCAGCAGGGTTAATCCCTATCGAAGGAATGGGGCTTTTCTTCACTTCAGCACTTCCCCTCGCAGTGGATTCCACTAGGTTCTTAACCTCTTCCCAATTCTTAAACTAAAACCTGCGATGTCTAATCCAACTCGGCACCTAACCAGCTTGTCAGCATCGTAAGTTTGCCTCAACATTCCCCCTAGAAATAGAATAAGAATGTAAATCTACTTTCATTTATTTATTAGGGATGAGACTTTCTTATATATTTTTTTAATAAGTATGCTCTGGAGTAAAAGGATTCGAACCTTTGCATGCCGGTACCAAAAACCGATGCCTTACCACTTGGCTATACTCCAAACGGTCGGTTCCCGGGGAGAGGGGGAAGGGAGAAGCAGGGCTCGAAGAAAACGAGCCGTGCAAGGACGCGGGGATATAGCAAGTAAGCTGCAAGGTTTTCCCTTTAGGACCGGCTACAACAAGCTCGCGACTCTAATAGAAACAAAGGGTCAGCTCTCTGCTCTATTTGCTTGCAATGCGTTGCCTATCAAAGTCGGCGAACGCTTCCACCCCCTCTTGCCCTTGTTACGCAACACGCCAACAAAGAACCTTGGTTCCGTTGCGCCCTGTATTCCGAGGCGACCATTTCGCGCGGTTCGACCCATTTCCCGATCCGAAAAATCCGATAACGTACCTATATGAGTGGGATGGATGGTAAATCATTTGCAGTCTTTTTCGGCAGGACCTAGACACGGAGGTTCGGGAAGTAGCGCATGACAGCATTCACTGGTGAAAGGACTGGCAGCAGCGAGAGCATCATAGTTGACATGGTCGGAGCTACAGTCCCCATATCCGTCTCTACTCTTTCTGTAATTGACTCCCTCCCGCTCCCCCTTTTCCTTTGAAATGGTTGAGGGATATGAATCTGGATCCCGATCTTGTCTCACGGACTATCCCGTAGTGGTTCTGTGACCGTCAATTGGATCTATTTCTTTCACACGGTCAACTGGCATTGGTTTAACTAACTGGCTGGCTGCTATTGATTGATATCAGAGCCCGAGCCTTTGCCCCTTTTTGCATGGTCTACCTCCTATCGGCTACTGAAGCCCGAGTATCAAACTACTGAAAGCGGAGGTTCAAATACCTCGGTACCTGCTTGATGGTGCTGGCAGATCGACTACTTGGTCTGGGGGGTTTCGTATCAATCCATGGGGGCTTTAGTCATAGCCCCCGCCTCTGCTTTGTTCCCGCTCTAGGCTTAGACCATCCTTCGTCAGTGCTTCCTGCGCTTCTGATTATGGAGCTGTACGACCTTCCGGGTCAACGAATGAAATGAAACAACTGCCTCTCCCGTCCATCAAAAAGTGTTATTTCCTCCAGCTCCCGACTCCGCTTCTCCCTCCGATGCCGGTAGATTAATTCATTGACAAAACCCATTGATTCAAAGCAAGAAAACGGATGCGCGTGCTAACGCTTTCGCGCTAGTGCGCTCAATCCGTTGCTTGTTTGGAACAAGAGTTTTCATAAAATGGTTCTTTTATGCAATTATGAACGGGCAGGCCTCTTGTGGATTCCTCCAACTCCATGAATGAAGGGGGGAGTATGAGGAAGGCCGATTTTCTTTCTATATGAAGATGAAAAAAGGATCAGGGTCAAACATTTCTTACTTTTGTTGAGTATGACTGAATGAGGAAGAGCTCCTTATATGGTATCACTTTACCACCATCTGAAATGCGCGAAACTCCGATTGGTGGAAGCCAGTCCATGAAGATTCCCCCTTCTCTTACGTGAAATTCCCCTCTTTCGGTAAGCATCCAGTATCTCAGCAAATGAACATTTCTCTAAGCTTATCCTGTAGCTTATACGTCGTTTGAAAGCTGCTCCAAGGATCCAACGAATAGCTAAGGTTTGTTGACGATCCCTGGCTACAATCCCAGGAACATCATAAATAGTACCTGCGACTCCTACTTTGACCACTTCGCATATTGGCTTTATATTATCTACGGCGTCAACCATAAGTTTGATTACATCGCGTTCAGTTCGAGCTAGGCGGTGAAAAGTTTTATAAACAATAGCACGAACTCTCGTTCTTTTACCATCGATCTGCGAAAGTTTACCAATTTCTTGATCAATTCTTTTTGCTCACCATCAAAGTCCCCCATATAGCTGAGAATTTCCGAGCAATTGGAAATCGATGACGAGGCCGATAAATTGATATTACGCGATCGTTACTGTCCATCTTTTTAAGCTCTGCTCCCGAAAAGAGAAAGGAGACTGATCTTAACGTTGGCGTCGGTTTTTCCAACGAAACGAAGAAGTTTTTTTCTTTTTTTGAGAATGAGCACACTGTGAACTATCCTTTTTGAAGCGGATAGTTGATCGAACCAAAACCAAGACACTGTACACTAAAAAGACTATTCGACGCTTCAGCTTACCACCCCCCCCTCCCTCGAACTGAGCTATTCCGATGATAAATCACCAGGATGACATAAGACAGACACAAAACCTACGTACCCATTACTTAGAGGATCCGCCAAGCCCAAGCCTGAAAGCAAGGGTATGATGACCACTCTCTGAAAGCTTAAAACTGGCCCCGACGAGCACGGAGACTAGTTGAGGTCCGAACGCGCACTCTTCCTTCGTTTCTTAATACAGAATTTATTTGTAGGGAATCCGGCCGGCCCCTCCGATTGCAAGACAGACACGTCTGCAACATGGAATTCGTAAACCAAAAGTTTATACGGATGGCGCAGTACGGTATGGTCTGCTAACTAATTCTGGTGAACCCAATGATCTTTATGAGGCACTTGATGATAAAAATTGGAAGGGAGCAATGGATGAAGAGTATGGTGCTTTAATGCGTAATAACACATGGCACTTGGTTCCCGCAACTCAGGGACGCAATCTGATTGATTGCAAATGGGTTTATAAGATAAAAAGGAAGGCTGATGGTACTATTGATCGGTACAAGGCTCGTTTGGTTGCTAAAGGGTTTAAGCAACGTTATGGTATTGACTACGAAGAGACTTTCAGTCCTGTAGTCAAGGCGGCCACAATTAGACTAATATTGTCACTAGCAGTCTCTAATGGATGGTCTTTGCGACAGCTAGATGTTCAAAATGCTTTTCTTCATGGAGTTCTTGAAGAAGATGTTTATATGCGTCAGCCACCTGGTTATGAAGACAAGTCAAAGTTGGATTATGTGTGTAAATTAGATAAAGCACTCTATGGTCTCAAGCAGGCACCAAGAGCATGGTTTTCCAGACTAAGCATGAAATTGCAGAATCTTGGATTTCAACCGTCAAAAGCAGATGCTTCGCTCTTCTTTTACAAGAAAGGTACAATCTCCATATTTGTGTTGATATATGTTGATGACATCATTGTTGCTAGTTCTTGTGAAAAAGCAACTTCGGCATTACTTCAAGATTTGAAAGAAGAATTTGCCCTTAAGGATCTTGGTGCGTTGCACTATTTCTTGGGCATAGAAGTTAATAAAGTTCATGATGGAATTATCTTGACTCAAGAGAAGTATGCTACTGATCTGTTAAAACGTGTCGGCATGCATGGCTGCAAGGAGATCAATACACCGTTATCAACAACAGATAAATTATTGGCGAAAGAAGGTGAGCCTCTAGGTGCGGAGGACTCTACAAGGTATCGAAGTATTGTTGGTGCGTTACAGTACTTGACATTGACCAGACCGGATATAGCTTTTCCGGTAAATAAAGTTTGCCAATATCTACATGCTCCCACTTCATTGCACTGGACAGCAGTTAAGCGCATATTGAGATATCTCAAAGGATCCTTGGGACTTGGTCTTCGAATTTGCAAGTCAGATTCAACTCTAGTAAGTGCGTTCTCAGATGCTGATTGGGCAGGATGTCCAGATGATCGCAAGTCCACTGGAGGGTTTGCAGTATTCTTGGGAGCTAATCTGATTTCTTGGAATGCTTGGAAGCAGGCAACTGTTTCAAGATCAAGTACCGAAGCAGAATACAAAGCCTTGGCAAATGCTACTGCAGAAATTATTTCGGTTCAAACCTTACTCAAGGAACGCGGCATAGCTCAGCCGCGGGCTGCATGCTTGTGGTGTGACAATATTGGTGCGACCTCCTTATCAGCAAATCCAGTCTTCCATGCGCGAACTAAGCACATAGAAGTGGATTACCACTTTGTGCGTGAACGAGTGTCTCAAGGGTTGCTGGATATTCGGTTTGTTCCTTCAGGAGATCAAGTAGCAGATGGCTTCACCTGTAACCGACCTAGAAGGCAATATATACAAGGCGGCCTCCATTGTGGAGGTTAACACGCTTCATCAATAGGTTACACAAATTTACAGTGCTAACATGACTGCATCTCTACACGCCAGCATCTCCACTGTGCTCGGATCACTGATATGGTCATATCTTCGACACTCAGCAGTGACAAAGTTTCCTGTATTATCCCGTGCAACAATTCCTGCACCCGCAACTCCATCCTGCAAGTTCAGTGCTCCATCAGTGTTCAGTTTCATCCATCCCAAAGCAGGTCGAGCCCACTTCTGAACCACAGCCGATGGGTCCTCCTGAGCTGGAATCTCCAGAGATTTAATGAGCTCATCAACCAATTCAACAGACCTCAACGGCTGGTACTTGACATCGCCATGGTTGTAGCTGTTTCGGCTCCCCCAGATGGTCCACATTACAGAGACTGCAATTGCCGCCTCCCGTTTGCTCATGATATCTGCATCCAACACGTCCCGCGACCATGTAGCTGGGTTTAACCGTGGCATCTTGAGATCAAAAAGATCCTGAGCCGCACTCCAAAACAATTTTGCATGCTCACACTCGACTAATGCATGAAACTTTGTTTCATTGTCATTGCCACAGAGAGGACAATTACTTATTTCTTTCATATGGCTTCTGCGGAGTTCAGCAGCACAGGGTAGCAAATTTTTCACCACCCGCCACCAGAACACTCTTATCTTAGGCATTATCCGGAGTCTCCACAGTGCTTTCCAGGTAGCCTCGTCACCCGTGGACGATCCCGTAGCAGGTTCAGACAGGCCACAGCGCTGAATGAGTTCCCTGTACGCAGATCTCACCGTAAATATGCCCGTTCTGTCCCATGCCCAAGCCCAAAAATCATCTTGCTCTGTTCTCGGCCTTGGCATGTTCAGAATAGCAGCCGCATCCAACGGAAAGAAAATCCGCTGCACCTTCTCCACATCCCATTGGTTTGTATTCTGCAACATGAGATCGGCAACTAACTGAACTGGATCATCAGTCATTCTCCCTAACGGCTTCATTGTTCAGTAGTCCATCTATCCACTGATCATGCCATATTTCAGTGGTACGACCATCTCCGATCCTACGGATCAGTCCCATTCTCAGTACCTCTCTTCCTTTGATGATCCAAGTAGACGAGGCACCTCGAGGGCAATTAGCAGATAGAATATCTCCTCCTTTGCTGTATCTCCCCAGCAAAACACGTGCACAAAGACTATCGGGCCTGTCCAGCAATCGCCAAGCTTGTTTGGCCAGCATGGCATCGTTGAAACTCTCAAGATCCCGAAAACCAAGTCCTCCTTTTTCATTAAAGAAGCAAATAAATGACTTCAGGGGCTTGTGTGTTGATTTTCTTTTGAACACATACTTGAATTTCTCCTTGCTACCTAATAAGAGTTCAAAAGAAAGGAAGGCCCTATTCCGGTCAAAAGTACTCTTTACGCTCACGAGTAGTCCTATGAGGATCCCCCCTGGTTCTGACTATGATTCACTAGGGCGAAGATCTAATATAATCTGGTTCAAGTTTTCCTTTTCTATCGGGCCATGGATCACCTTCCTTTTTTCCATTTTGTTTAACTTGATCACGCAACATTTCTTTCTACTTTGACCCAATTGATGACTTTGTCAAACTCCGTAGGTAGGGAGGAGTGGTCTTTCAGGATTGGTCCTTGTGTTTCACTACTGTACACGGATGGACCTCCTCTTTTTTATGCATCTTTTGATTTAGCTTTTTCAATACCTCATTCACTTCAAGGGCACCCCATTGCAACTAATGAATAATGAATTTGCTGTCTTCTATCTGGGCCGACACCGGGATTCACCACAACCCTTTGTTGTATTCTTGAAGTCAATCCATAGTCATGAGTTCTGATTAAAGAAAGCAAGCCATACATACATCAGTGGGCTGAGAAGCAAACAGTTCCCCCGCCACTCCATGCTATATTTCCTGCCTTGACCCTATCAAGCAAGAGAAGAGGGTTGGGGTGTGCTGTGATGGTCTTACCGATATAGAGCCCTTCCCTCATTGAAAAGAAAGATGCCCTCACCCGATAGTTCTTCTTGCTTTAGCTTGGATACCGGATAAGTTGATCTGATTCAAGATATCTTAGAACACAGCACATTCAGTGCATAGGCCGGCCATCATCTCTCTCCTTGGATAAGCAGGATTTAGCAGGAAATATTGACAGCATTTCCTATAGAAAAGAAGCCTACTTGGTTGGGTGGGAGGATGAAAAGATTCTCTTCCTACTGGAAGATGGCACTGTTGAAGTCTGGAGAGCGGAAGATATTTAAGTAAGGATGTTATGCCAGGTAGCATTCAGTACAAGAGTGAGACGGAGGTAGCTCCGTAGAAGAAAGTAGTTTTGCAAAGAAGCTTGTTCTTCGGAGTAGATTGGCACTACGGCACTACTAGCTTTTGAATAGAAGAAAGAGTTTGTTTTCTCGTCATAAGTGCCACCAATCTCGTTCAGGCACTAAACTAGTTTCGGGGAGGATGGATGGTTGTCCCTTCTTCTCAATAGAATCCGATAGACAAGAATCGAAAGCTGCAGATTTTTTTATTCCTCAAGTAAGTCAGTTGATGATTCAATTCCATCAAAGATGGCAAGAGCGGGGCATCTAGATCGATTCGTTTTTAAGGTTGTTATACCGAATAAAAAGAATTCTGATTCTCTGTTGAGGCAAGCTATTCATCATTAATAGGAAAGATCCCAAAGCTGTTATTGCAAACATGGGATAGCCTGACTCTACGCTACAATCTCTATTTTCTTATGATATTGAATCTGGCTTCTATTATTGAATCAGGCTTCTATTATTCAATCTCTAGTTACCGTGGGAAAAGAAAGAGATAAGAGCTCTTAGTGCATGCCTTTTTTTTTGTGATTCGAGCAGTTCTTGTCACGAGATGATGGGCCAGAGAAAAGTTTGATAGGAAAGGAAGGCGACAGTTAAATAAAAAAAAGAAAGGGAAGATGATACTGATATAAGAGTACTGCTCTTTGCCCTAAGATTATGATCAGTCACTTTTTATGTTTCAATCAGCTCCTCACTTCTTATTAAGGTTTTTGCGACCGACACCTAGTTCTTTCCACATCACTCCACTGTTTGAGCAATTTCCACTCTCCTTCCTGGTCAAACCTATCAAAACCTTCGTTCAAGAACTCATTCCAGCCCATGCCTTCTCTGACTACTCCTTTCACTTTTTGAAGTGTATTTATTTGGAACAACTTCAAATACTTCTCGCACTTGTCAACCCATTCCCTCGTTCTCCCCTCCATTAAACATAGGAAATTTAACCCCAATCCAGGGTCAAACGAAGATACTTGTTAGCCTAGCACCATGTGTATCTGTAGCCTTCCCTGTCTTTTGACAATCTCCTATTTCTTCGTAGCACGTGTCTCCTTCCTATGTTCCGTCCCCTGTTACTGGATAAGTAGATTTTCTGTTTGAAGTGCCTAGAAGATCCAGCAAACGGAGGTTATCTCCCCCGCCTTGAGTTTCGGTCTTACGCATTCAAGCCTAGAATAAGGCCCAACAATAGGGTGTAAACTTTAGCGAACTCCCATGCTTATATAATCCAATCAATTGCACCATGATTAATCCACTAGACAAAAGGGAAACACAATCACTACATTAACCGAGCTATATTAGCCGCGCTTTCAAGAGCACACAGAGAAACCATTTAACAGTGACTCCTTCTGTCAGCTATTCATTTCCTGGGAGTTCAGACTGACGGTTAGGTTCTTTTTCTAAATTTACTTAAGAACTTTTGGGCAAAGGATACACCGGAAAAGAAGAGGAGCCTTTGTTCGTTTGGCATTCGTTGGGGATTCATTTCTCGTTCTGCGATTAGATTCATTGCTCGTCGATCTGGTTTAGTAAAAAGGTTTTTTCTTTTTGAAAACTAGATTCATGCCCAGAAGAGGATCCTCTATCTGCTCTCAAAGCAGTCGTCAGCCTAAGCTTAGGTTTTAAATCCTTAGGTTGACCCTACCCCTTTTTCTTCCTTTCCCTATCCAACCCGAGCTCTATCGGTCATGGCTTTCTCCTCTCTTCAATTCTTTCCGCCCAAACTAATCCGCACTAGCCCCAAACCCTAGCCCTGTTGTCTGGATTCCCGATCTCTCTCCTACAAGAAAAACCTATTCCACTAACGACTCTCTTTGTCTTATACCTTGCTAATACCCACATGAGAAACGGTTTCCCCTCGCTTTCAGCCTCCCATTATAAGCTACATGACTCTACTGTGACATGTTATGATGATCTTGAAGCCCCCAACCATAGATAGATGCTTTAATCATCCAGGTTTTGCCAATCCATGAACTGCATCGTATAATAACCGCGGATATCAGGCGTAGGTTGACCTTGAGTGGTTCACTGAAGGGTAGGGCTATCTCTTCCCTTTCCATGCCTTTGATTCATCCCGGATTGTGTTGATGTGCACATGAACAAAAGTGCACATTCCTATCCCCGAAGCAAATAAATCAGATGACTTTTCCGAAGCAAAGAAGAAGATGATGGCTCCTACAAGGCACAACACCAATGGAACAGCGGAACGGGTATCTTTTAGCAAAGCAAAGGGAAAGGAGGTATCATACCAAGGGGTTGAAGAAAGGGTTTAACCAGCGGATTCGCATATCTTTTTCCAATGGATTCCCGCATCCCTAGTTTTTTAACTCCTGGTTTCAGGTAACGGATATGGGTTTGGCCCCCTTCCCTTGGCAAGCATAAGAACCATTCGTATACGTTAGGAGCAGAAGTTGACGTGGTTATACTCTTCATTTCATCCTTTTCATTGAATCCCCTATCCTATTATCCAGCAACGCCCAAGCTGTCGATGATCACCTAGCTCTTGTTGGAAGCAATTGAAGTATACTCTACATCAACATGGGATTGAAAAGGTGAGGACGTAGCGAGCGCTAGAGCTATTCCTACGAAAAGGGGAGCTATTCCTACGATTCCTAGTATCCGTTCATCGATAGACTGTCCTCGGGCAAGGGAAATATACTAACACTATTACTCAACCCATAATACCCTTTCCAAGGGCTCAAAACGGGTCTTTGCTACAATCCAATCCATTTTCAAACAAAAGAAAAGAGAAAGTTCCCACAGGCGAAGAGCTGCTTCCGAGAAATATTTATCTTCTTTTACCCCCTTTACGCCCTTCGCGACTGCTAACAATGAGCTAATACATAGGAACGGCACGGCTCCTACACCGCTTAACTCCAATAACAGAACCTGGTCCCACATCCCTTGCATTTGATAATGAAACAATCAGAATTTGTTGAATTGAACATATTTCAATCTCATTTCTTTTACGTGGTTTTGGCAACTATCAATTATCTCTTTCCTCGGCTTCCTACACGGATATAGCCGTAAACGGTATCTAGTAGGCAACCTGGGAACTACATTAGCTTAGGGGGATCGGGTAGCGAGCGCTCTCCTCGGCAAAGCACATGATTGAGATTTGAATTATTGTATTGTGAATAAAGGCATGAAAGGAATTTAATAGTAGTTAGGTATTAAAAAGAAGATCTAATTCAAGTGGTAAAGCAAGTATATAATCATGATAAAGTCCAAAGGAAAGGAAGATTGTTTCACGCCTGCATAGACAAGTAAGTTTGCCACGAACCCCTGTCCCTGCCAAGTAGAAAGCTAGTAAGCAAGTACTGAACTTCAATCCTGCATTCTCACTCTTGTTTTTGTCGCTCAATCCAAAGAAAGAAATAGGAATACGAATCCTCATCCCCAAAGCCTGGGTCCTAGACTACTACGAATAGAAAGATTTCTATGGATATCCTTTGTATCAATTTTATAATGCTTATCACCTCCTTCTGAGCTATTCCCACGGTGCCTGAGCAGTTGCCATTGAGAATGTTGTGGGGAACGATTGGGTGACTTAGCACAAGCAGCGCGTAACAGGTCCTTTGCAGATGGTAAGTACCTGGATTTCAGAGGAATTGCTAGATGTGTCGACTTGCGAGACGAGCTTGCGGTGTAGCTCTTGAAAGAAAGAAAAAGAGGGGCTCAGTAACAGCAATCAACGGCTCCTCGGAGGCAACCTAGCCAATTGAGTAGAGATATGAAATGACAAGCGAATTACCCGATTCCTATTATGCTACGCCCCGGGATAGTGATAGCCTTGTTTCGGATTTTCTAGCGATGACTAGCCCTTTGACGACTCCTATCCCTAGACACCGGCCCCCGGTACCAATACTAGAGATTTGCCTTGGCTGTAGTTCAAAGAAGTTCTTCGGCTTTGGGAAGATGCGAAACTTATACCATTGTCCTTGGACAGATACGAACCTTACGCGGGCAGCGGATGAGCATATCCCTAGAATACCTGCCTATCCTACCTAACGCTGGATTGAACCTAACGCTAGAGCGAGTACTACGATGCAAGCTCCTTTTACGAGCGATACCTTTGTCTTTGGTGCTTGAGTTGTCCTCCTAGTGGTGTGCTCCTCGGTTTCGGAAATGACATATTGAACCGGTATCTTTAGCAAAGCCCAAATCCGGCAGACCCCTTTGACGGGCATCCCTCCTCTAAAGCTGCTTCCTTCCTTCAAGCAACGCATTCACGAACCAATACGTAGTACACGACGTAGTAAATCAATTAAATAATGCAATCCGGGTTAAAGAAATGAAATGGTTGTTGCCTTCTCGGACAAGAAGGAAAGATCACTCTCTATCTAAATGATAGAAGTATTTAATCAAATCAGAAAGAGCCCTGGGATTTGACTAAAACGGCATAATTGAAAGCTCTCGTCTCTGTCGCTCGCTTAAGAAAAGGTACCGGGTTGCTCCGTGATGACGAATAAGCAGCCCAGAAATGAGGGGAGGAGACTCTGCCTCCATAGTATAAGTTGCTATCCACTTATGCTTGGTTTGTGCTTGACCACGAAATCTTGCCTCCCACCATCATGAAAGACAGTTGATGATGTCGATTTCTTACTGTCGAGACAGCCTGTCCGAATCCAAATCATTTGACTTCCTCCTTTGCAGTGGCGAGGTCGTTGATTCCTATAAATCAAGATGTTTTGTTGCCTGCTTCTTTTTATGGGCCTTCTCTCTTGGATGGTATTATCCACTGGTATATTGTGAAAGTCTCTACAAAGACGAAAGGACCCCATGCCTTCTTTGAAAATGATATCCCTCTTCAATGCTTCCGCTAGCCCTAGACTCGTAATACTCTGCTTAAGAGATCCCCCTCTCCGGCCAGAGAGGATTTGAGTACAACATTGATTGCGGAAGATCTTTGTTCCTATTATTTCAAAGCCTAACTAGGCGCGCAGCGGTGAGTGCGAGCTGCTTTCAAGAAATGCTGGAAAAGAGCCAGTAACGCTATCAGTGAATAGAGCTGGTGTAAAGTCCAGCTAAAGTACCATACAGCCCCACAGGTTTAGCCACACATTCACAGAGCATCTAATCCATCTTTTCCCATGCCAAGGAAAAACAAAAACCAAATCACCTCTTAGTGTTGCTTAGTGCTCATGTGCATCCTACTGGGTAGTCCTAAACTTCAGTAGTTCTATGACCACTACATGATGGAATTTAGGCTATAGTAAGACAAGTTAAGGTTCCTACAGCAATGAGGGCTTTAAAATATACTCCCTCCGTCCCTAAATGTTTGACATCGTTGACTTTTTTAAACATGTTTGACCATTCGTCTTATTAAAAAACTTTTGTGAAATATGTAAAACTATATGTATACATAAAAGTATATTTAACAATGAATCAAATGATAGGAAAAAAAATAATAATTACTTAAAATTTTTGAATAAGACGAACGGTCAAACATGTTTAAAAAAGGCAACGGCGTCAAACATTTAGGGACGGAGGGAGTACCTCCCAGCCCTTCATCTCTAGGACGTCGGACTAGTCAAGCGGTACTATGCACCCCCACTTTGGTATACCCTCCTAAGAGGAGTACTTGACAGTAGGTGGTGGGTTTTTGGGGATAGTATGACTCGGCCCCCTGGACCATGCCAACCAAGACTTCCCACCAGGTTTTCCTATTTGGGGACAATTCCAGATATGCAAGATGCATATGCATGCAATGCTTAGGTGTAGTGAGGTGGTGTGTGCTTATTGCAAATAGGTTAACCCTTAGTTTATACAAACTACATTTTTCACAAAGGAAAGAAATGGGAATGTTGGTGAATTTTCAAGTCAAGCCATTTATATTTATAAGCCAAAAACCTTTGATTTAAGGCTTTTATTCCCTTGTGGAGTCGCCTGTTGTACGCCCGCATTTTGGCACCGCTTGCCACATCATCATTACTTTGGCCACCTAAGCAACCCAGTAGAAGAAAAAGGGGTTTAGAGTCGCCACCTAAAAAATCACTGAAAATTTGGAATAAATAAATGGATATATATATATATATATATATATATATATATATATATATCTATTTATATAGTGGCTATCTTCCTTCAAGTGAGAGAGAGGATCGAGAAACCATCGCCCAAAGGTGCTTTCACGAAAGCCGGTCTCCGGGGGTAAAGAACCTTTCTTCACTCTTCCAGCCTTCCAAACCATCCACTGGATTTTCATGTTCGTAAGTTGAAAGGAATATGTGTGTGTTGTATATAAATAAAGGACTTTCGATTTAGCGTTGTCATTTTTACGAGGTTTTAGATAATCCAATTTTCTATGAGATTACTTTCATTTTGACTGAATCACTTGAATCAGTTAAAGGAGACGAGGCTTCTGGCCCAGCCAGAGGGGCTGGAGAGGAGAGTTTTGACCGCGGGGGAGGCAGGTCCAGTTAACGGGGAGAATCCACTAGGCTGAGGTTAAAAAAATCTTCCAAAACTTTTTCTTTAGAGATAGAATTCCTCCCGAGAACACACGAAACAAAAATATGAACTAGGTAAATAGAAATGGAAAAGAGATGTTTCCAATTCATCACAAAATCTAAAGCTTTTTCTACATCCATATGATCTACTTTAGTAGATTGGTATTGCCCATATAATGAAAGCAGATCTTGGTCCATGGAGTCCCAAGAAGGTTGGAACTCCAACCTGTCCGATGCTTTTTCGGCCAAATAAATAGAAAAGTAGGACCAGCACAATGAGCAAGCTGCGCGAAAAACCGCTTCTTTTTCCGGTTCCGCAACAACTTGGGCGAAATGGGGTTCTACCGGGAAACCATGGTCGAGTTTTTGACCTTGGTTACTGGTCGAGCCACTGGATAAGAATCTCTGGAGATCTTTCCTCTCCACTTACTCGTAACAGGCTTTCCCTCTGTATAAGACTTCTTCCGAATGGCATAATTGTCCTGTCCTATTGACACCTCGATCTTTAAAGAAAACTGACTCCTCCTTCTCTTTTAGGATTTGATTGTCGTTGGTCCTTTTTTTAGTAATGATCTCACCATAGTAGTTCGCGCGAGGGACTATCTTTTCTATCGCTTGCTTTTCACTCTCAAGACAACGGTCAGTCTCTGTATGCTATAAAGCGGAGCAAAGCGCATGGCGCTGAAAGTTAAGAAAGCTCAAAAACACACACGAACACGATGCAGGGCATAGCATAAATGAGACCGCTGATCATTTTGCTTGACCTTTTTCTATGCTTTTTTTGGGTGACTCACCAACCGACCCAGCAGTGATCGATGACAGAATGGTACGAACAAATCAAAGTCGTTGACCATTATACCGTGCTTTGGCACACTACTAGATAGATTGTATGGCTCCGTTGGTGACTTTCTGATCACGGGTTTCATTTGAAAAACCCCAACGCCATTCATCTTGCGTCCGGTCTTTCATGCAAGAGTTTCATTTTTGGCCGCTACTACATTCGTCGAAAACTTCTTGATGGCACCATCATCTCATTACCTTATTTTTGCCCTTCGACTTCGGCTATGACCAATGCCCCACCTAGCTGAATAGGCGTAACAAAACTACCTGAAAAAGGCAAGGTGCACCTTAGATTGAAATCGACAAATTGCGTTTTGCCAGATGGATTCTTTAGAAAGATTCCCTGATAAAGTTCAGTAAAATATTTAGTTAGAATCTAAATAAAGGCGCATACGTGGGCGGGCAGGGGGCCCCACTACTTCTTCATTCAGGGGGGCTAGCCTCATGACTTCCCACTGGGCGAGGGGTGCGCCTAACCCACCTACTCACTCATCAATTACGGTGTTCAGCTGACTTGCACAGAAAGACCCCTATTGTTTAGTAATTTGGCGCCCCATCTTTTTTTTGATTGACTGTTGTCAACTAATCTTTTCAATGTTTGATTCTACTCTATGTTAGAACATTTCTGTGAATGCTATTTCGATCTAAGTGGTCCTACTCTCTGTCCCGTGCTAGGAAGCATTACTCTTCTTTTCATTCCAAATTCTTCTATAAGACTGATACGATTGATTGGTCTGTGCATTTCTCTTATTACTTTTTTGTATCCCCTTGTTCCTCGGATACAATTCGATCCTTCTACGGCCAAATCTCAATTTGTGGAAAGCCTTCGATGGCTTCCTTATGAAAACATCCATTTGTATATGGGTATAGATGGTCTTTCATTATTCTTAGTGATATTGACCACATTTCTGATCCCTATTTGCATTTCAGTGGGTTGGTCTGGTATGAGAAGTTTTAGGAAAGATTATATTACAGCATTTCTAATTTGTGAATTTCTAATGATCGTCGTGTCCTACATGCTGGATCCTCTACTATTCTATGTTCTTTCCGAAAGTGTGCCAATCCCTATGTTGTGCAGAGCTGAGCATCTTCTATTCGCTGGGATCAAGCTTTTCCTCTGCAGGGGCCTTTTGCAGTAAACCCCCTACGGGCGGTCCCCTGTCGTCGTAAAGTAGTAAAGGTCCCCGCGAAGCTTTCGGGAAGAGGGGTAGTCTTGTGCGTAAGCATAGCATTTCTAGTCGAACCACCGAACCACACATCTTTTTTTGGTGGGAGGGTACTCCGAGTAGTGGGTACCTCGTAGGACCTCGACCCGCCTACTCAGGTCTTGTATGGATATGCAGGAAGGGGTGCTCCTAGGTGTGTGTAGGGGGTGTGTTTGTTCTCGAGAAAGGATTCCTCGTCAAGTCAGGGGGGGGGGGGTGTGGACACACTTGCGCGAATTCGGGTAACGGCTACAAGGGATAAAAATAAAGGAAACTGTACCCGACCAGGGATGGACGTAAACTCGTAAGCTACCGAGGGTAGGGATAATCATCTAGGTCTTATTGTTTAAAAAAAAGACGCCCCGCCACAGCAGGCAGGTTAGTTCCTCTGTCGTTGCCGGAGAGTTCTTGGCGAAGAGACCTTAGGATAAGTTGCTAAAACAAACGGGGGAGGGGGGGGGGAGGATCGACCCGTTCAGTAGAATTCTGAAGAAAGACTGTTGGCAGCAGGTGGAGACATTTCTTTGGCCCCCTTCCAAATAAATGCGGGCAGGGTAGAGCTCGGCGGAGGGTTCGAGAATAGGGTAGGGTCCTGTCCTAATAAAGAAAATCAAGATAAATAAAGGAGCGGGTCCCTTTATGCATGCATCTTCGTACAAGTGGAGGCCGGAAAGATCAAACCAATAGAACCGCTCACATCACAGTAGTCGTAGTTGCGTAAAGGCCGTCAGTTAGGGGGCGACCATAACATAAGGCAATGACTTTCACAGATCTCTCTATCGTTAGATATAACGAACGGGCGGGTTTGAAAGGTAGGGTTTTTGACGGCCCTACCACTAGTCCTGCTAGCCTTCTTTCGGGCAGGAAGCAGGCCGGGCCCGACGGGCGGGCATCTCCCACTATGCAAGCAGCATGGTTCGCCACCACTCGAGAAGCAAAAGATTCGAGAGTCAAGGCGGAAAAGACAAGCATAGTGGTCTAATGACAAGGGCTGACGACGGAAGTCTCACATACAGTTCCCTGAGAAGGAGTGGCTACCCACTGGAGCTTCGACCAACCACCACCGGTCAATTCCGCTTTGGGGCCACCCTTGACTCTACCATCATTATAGGGGTATGGGGTTCAAGACAAAGAAAGATCAAGGCAGCATATCAGTTTTTTCTATATACTTTACTGGGATCCGTTTTTATGCTATTAGCTATTCTGTTGATTCTTCTCCAAACAGGAACCACCGATTTACAAATTTTATTAACCACAGAATTTAGTGAGCGGCGCCAAATCCTTCTATGGATTGCTTTTTTCGCCTCTTTTGCCGTCAAAGTGCCTATGGTACCAGTTCATATTTGGTTACCCGAATCCCATGTAGAGGCACCTACGGCTGGATCCGTCATCTTTGCAGGAATTCTTTTAAAATTGGGAACCTACGGGTTTTTAAGATTTTCAATACCCATGTTTCCCGAAGCGACACTTTGTTTCACTCCTTTCATTTATACTCTAAGCGCGATTGCTATAATATATACTTCCTTGACCACTTTAAGACAGATCGATCTTAAGAAGATCATTGCCTACTCCTCAGTAGCCCATATGAATTTGGTGACTATTGGTATGTTTAGTCGGGCAGCGGCCGTTAGGTCACCTATTTTGAGTTATGGACACACAAGCAAGGCCAAAACATGTGTGCCGGGCGTGCGACCCATCAACCTACTAGCAATAGGGGGGAAAACTTAGCATGTCGCAACAAAAGCGTCGATTCGAGGCGTCAGCAAAACACCGCCGTCTGTTCCTAAAACAAAACCCCTTAGCGCCCCGGGGCGGGAGTGGGGGACGGCCCTATGCAGACAGCAACAGCACCGGCTCTACGAAGTCCGAATTGAATCTTTCGGTTCCCTTGAATAAGAATTGTTGGGCGCGGCGAAGCGAGCGCTTCTAGCTGTTTCGCTTGCTTCTTTCTTATTGTGGCGGCTATTATAGCGTGGCTGAATGACCGAAAAGCGAGATGAACCTTTCAAATCGATTGATATAGATGGCCTGATCTGTTCTGGTAGATCGAAAGGGTATCTATCAATAATAAGGGTTGACCTCTTTCTATCTATTGATGATACAAGATATCTATCTATTCTGGATCCATCAGAAAGAAATCGATATGTATCTGATGGAGTCTACATCGTATGTAGAGCGCCCAAGCGCTTTTTTGGCTAGCTCAGTTCTATTATCCATCGGTCCAATGCACTGGCGCATCTCATGGGGGGGGGGGAAAGCAAATGTAGTTAGTTGTCTTGTTGTTGTTCGCCGCCTCGACACATTCCCCGGCATCGTCCCACACAGAAAGAAAGAGCGTGGAACCCTAGCCCAACCTGTAAGTCCGCTAACGTAAAGCGAGGAGTTGAGCCTGAACTGGCGAACCGAAGTCACTTTCGTAACCATACTTCCTACAGCTAACATGTGTTCGGTCCAGCGGGAACGCGCAGCGCAAACGAACGTGAGCTGCTTTACCGAATATCCCCCGCTGGCCATCGGGGACCTAGTGGTAAGGCCATGATCCGCAGCGCAGGGGAAGGGATCACTCATTCTTCTATTGGGGACAGGTGCACGAACGACAACTCCAAACGTCAAACATCCGTCGCCTATACCTACCGTTTAGGTGGCACCAGCGAGATCCAGCTAAGGTAAGGAACTTCGTGTCGCGGCTGCTCCACTCCGCTGCGGTCTTTTGAACAGAACTTCGTTGCCTTCCCGCGCGCGAAACGAATGGGCGCAGTGTCGTGGGTCAGTTTTGGGGTGGGGGGCAGAGAGAGACCAGAAGAATGATTCATTTGGATCAACGAGCCATTTCGTGATTCAGTAGAATGTCTCTCTATCCATATCTATTCTATCTTTATATGACGGGCCATAAAAAAAAGAAGTATTTTTTTATGGCATGTGAGATGATCGCGCCTAGTAGCCACATATCAGCTGCGCTCAATTTGCGGGATTTCCATTGGATCTGATCTTTCGCTTTGACGAATTCGGACCTAGCGAATGGACCGTAGAACGGAAAGCGCCTTCTAAACAACTCGGCAGAAGGGAAGGGGCCTATGTATTTGCATGACCCCTGCGGATTTGACCCTACCTACACCCGGAGCCAATCCCCTAGCGGTCCTGCCACCACGCCGCAGAACAGGAGCTCGTGTGGAACCTTGGATTTCTGGTGTAACAGCGGTGGAAGTTATAAAAATATTACGGCAACATAACATAGGGGCCTACGCTAAGGTCGGCCAAAATATGGACACCCGAAGGGCCCGGCACGCACAATCCTATCCTATCCGAGCCCGTCATTGCATGCACTTCGGACAGCCGTCCGTAGCATCATAAAGAGCACCTCCCTTTCGAGGTACCCAAATGGAACGGGCTTTATTTGTGTTGTTGGTTGGTCTTTCTCAACGTGGTCTATAGCACGAAAAACCATTCTTTACAAGATAGGGCCGTTCACATGAAAGATAAGAAAAAATCCATTCTTCATGGTCGGGCGCATTTCTCCAAATCCTCCAGGATCACAAGTGGAACACTAAGCAAGGGTGGGGAGGCTGCGAGCTCCACGTCGAACAGAAAGAAGCAAGCAGGGGGTGTTGCCATAGCGTGTCGGGGAGCAAGCGTAGGCAACCAAACTAAATAAGGCTAAAAAAAAGTAGCTAGCGTTTTTAAGCTGGCTGCCTTTTCTAGCGCGTGTACTCTTCTGTGGAGTCGCACGGAACGAGCCTTGTCTTCCCTCCAACGACTAGCTCCCTTTTCTTGTTCCGGTCACCCTTCTCTTGCCGTGGAAGGACTTTTGCCTGTGGTGTGGTCCAACTCGTGGGCGGAGTCGCCCTCATCCCCCCATTGCTCAGTGCTTCCTGCAGCTTCGCTGGGCTTTACCCGCGTGGACGCGGGCTTCTATAAGAGAATGAAAAGCTCTCTCTTTACAATAAAATGCGAACCGCGCGGAGCCCACCCTTTTTTGTTTTCTGCCGCCACTGGGTGGCCGCTGGGGAAACACAGCCCGGCCGCCTGTCGGGAAAGGGGGGTGGGGGATGGGCCTACCTATCCCGAGGGAGCATGTTGAGAGGTTCCATATGCCGAGCCAAAGGGCAGAACTTTAGTGCGTGATCGTAGTATGTCACCTCGTCTCGTCCTCGCAGCATCGAAGAGTACTTATGCACTATGTTCCGATTCACTGATAAGGAAGATAGAGTTGGGGTGGAGGTCTACAATGTGATACTATAGTATAGTATGCCCTGGGGGGAAAGATGCACAACTCAAAACGGAAGCAGGAAGCGTGTTGTAAAAAATGTCAGAGGTTACCAGATCTCTGAGACTACCATCGATCCGACAGAGCGGAACGACCAGAAAAGAAGTGGAGTTAGAAAGCCGTATGATAGGTGGTAACTATCTTGTACGGTTCGGAGGGTAAGCGGCGTACTCTGGGGGAATATTAGGCTCTATCGAACATACAGGGAATTGGGGGTAGCATTTTACTTATGTTAAGTCATGGACTGGTTTCTTCAGCCCTTTTTCTATGTGTTGGTGTTCTATATGACCGACATAAGACTCGACTTGTTAGATATTATGGAGGTTTAGTGAGCACCATGCCGAATTTCTCTACCATTTTCTTCTTTTTCACTTTAGCCAATATGAGTTTACCCGGCACTAGCAGCTTTATTGGGGAATTTCTAATCTTAGTAGGAGCTTTCCAAAGAAATAGCTTAGTAGCCACATTAGCAGCGCTTGGGATGATTTTAGGTGCGGCGTATTCCCTTTGGCTATATAATCGTGTGGTTTCTGGAAATTTAAAACCTGATTTCCTTTATAAATTCTCCGATCTAAATGGCAGAGAAGTTTCCATATTTCTACCTTTTCTTGTTGGAGGGGCGACGGTCCGTTGAACTACCAAAAAAGGGTCAACCAATGTGATCATGACATTGTAGGTGCTTGCGATGGGACGGATGCAACTTCCCTCATAAGTAATGGGTGGCATAGCCCGTAGCAGAAGTCCCCTTTTTTTATCCATTTTTTATTACCCCAGAGGGGCCCGCCCTGGTGGGACCGAGAGAAAGAAAGGACGGGGGAGGGGCGGGGGGGGGGGGGGGTGACCATACATGGCAATTCTCTACCGTGTCTCCGAGGGACAGTTGAACGAGCGACTCATGAATGCGTCCGGGTCGGACGAGCCAATAACTCGAACGTGTTCGGTCAGTTTTTTGAGCAAGAATCACAGCGTTACCTTACCTTCACCATGATACGGACTCCAAGTTCTTATGCACGAGGCGTTTCCTTCAATATGATGATGAGAATGGAAACCAGAAGCACGACTGGGTCTTCGTAGTCTGGGATCAAACTTATATATCAGTCACAGTAACGTAAGCATGAGACTTTTTGGTAGTACCGGTGAACCAGATGGCCGCGGCAAGGGAATCTGGGACGGAGGACTCGTAATATCTCTATAGATCTAGCAAAAGCGAAAGACCCCTAATGTCAGGGGCTGACCACTGAGCTCACTCAGGCCTCGCTGGGCGGGCCAGAGTGGGTGCGAGCTGGAATTGCCATAGCTTATGGTTAGAGCAATAGGAAAGGGTCCAGCAGAGAGAACAGTCAGGATAACGAGCGCAGAGCCCGCTTGGTAGGCGGCAGGAGCTGCGGGCAAGTGCTTGCTTGGTAGGCCAACAGCCCTGTGAACTGGGCGGGGCACTCGACGAAAAGGGGGGCACACTGAGCAAGTACGAAAAATTGGCCCCGCGGAGCTTTCAAAAAGAAAAGCAAGGACCACTACGGGAGGTCGAACCACGGACCGGAGGTAGTAGAACATGATGCGTACCTGTCAATATTGGATCAAACAATAGGGGACCGTAGCACTGACTTTTTTTCAAGACAATAGGTACTGTTCCCTACCGAGACAAGGGACACTCTCAACGGATCCTCCACACGCTGCGCTGGGCATACCATAGTTCTTCCGTGCGTCTTTATCGTGGTGGAAACAGAACAACAGGGAAAGACCCGGCTGACTCGCCCAGGGCTCGAGGGCGAGCCATTCGAGAGTGAGTCGAATTCTGTTTACGTTCTTGGTTTGGTTTGGGCCCCTCTCGATCTTTTGCGTATAAGGGAGGGGGGAAGGAGTCTAAATCTATGGACATTAATGAACCACCATTGATGGACGTTGCACATGACACGATCAATTCGACTCGACGGTCCGGTGCTAATAGAAGTCGCTTACTCTCCGTCTAGCGAAGGTGCCAGGGGGCTTTTTTTGTAGTAATAGTGGGCGGGTCTCATGGGATTTCATCTATGCCAGCCGTCGGAATCAAACGAGGGTCGAAGGACTATTCAATTCATTAAGGGGGACGGCCCATTTGTAAGGCGGGGGCCCTGATGGACGACATCCCCCGGCCTCGATTCTTTTGCATAGTCTGGGGGCCGGCCGCAGCAGGGCTGCAGGGCATAGCGGCACCCTCGCCTGGCGCCATTCTCGGACCTAGCAGCAGATGGGCGGGCCGGGCCTGAATGAAGAGCGGACCAGACTCTTCTTTGTTTCAGCTGCTCCCACACACTCAGACCGGAAGATCCCAGTTGTCCTGGACTAGACAAGTACGTAGAGATCTTCGTGGAACCAAGGAGGGAGTCTCAATCGATCTTTTCTAGGATTCCAACTCACGCTACGCACGAAGATTTTTCTATTGATAGAGTTAAGGGCTCGGCTCCCCCGACTCTAAAAGGTTAGGTTACTACCAACTTGACTCTACGGAAGATGTGTACTTTGTATTGTCTGGGGGTTATATTATGGGATGGAGAGAGTACAAGTTGAAGAAAAAAAATATTAAGTACATATTAGTTATAGCTAAGAAACGGTGATATTGTTTTTCATATATAACCCTTAAATTGATACCCGAGATCTTCTATAGCTGCTGTAGTAGATATATCCATTTTCGCAGTAAATTAATTATTAAAAAAATAGGGCACAATATAGCACGAGTAGTGCACGAGACAACAAAGAAATTATTGATGAGGTAGCTAGCTTTAAGCTGTTGTGGGAGGTCATCGCCTCACCAACTGCATGCTAAATATATCGATAGATATATTATGCTTTGTTATATTCTGTCTTGCCTAACCGGCCGCATCTCCCCCTTCCTCCACTCACTTTAAGCATCGATCACTGCTTGGTACTACTACGTCGCTTAATCACTTCTTGATTCCTTTGCTAACCTACTACTCCACTACTTGGCCTGCCACAGTTTGATAGCTAGCTTAGCTAGCTAGCGATCGATCGACGTCGTCGTTGATCCATCGCCACCGGCGCCGGCGGCGATGTGCCTCCCGTTCCTCTGCGGCGGTGACGACCCCGTGAAAAATAGCGAGGTACGGCCGCCGGCGAGGCACCCGAGAGAAGGTCCAAACGACGGCGACGGCGGCCACAAGCCATCACCACCTCCGCAGGCCGGCGGCGCTGTCAACGGCAACGGGGGAGCTGCTCCTGCTCCGGCGACGTCGCCGGACACCGAGGTCCAGGCGCCCACCTATGGCGATAAACAGATCAGTCGTCCGAAGGAAGGCGCAGCTGGGAAGCCGCCTACGGTGGTCCCGGCGGCGAATCATCCGCAAGCTCCCACCGGCGACGAGGCTAAGAAGGGTCACGGCGGCGGCGGCGCCGTCGGTCGCCGCAATGGAATTTCGTCCACGGTACTCACGGCGCCGCCGCCAGTGGGACCCATGGCTGCTCCAGCGACGACAGTGAAGGATGCTCCTCCTGCTGCTGCTGCTGCCGCCAACGACGTCCATGGCGATGCTGATGAGCAACACCCTGGCTATGGTGATCACGGCGAGGTCGACGACCGCAAGCCTCGACGCAGATCATGGTTGTGAGGTGAGCAATGGCACGCGACTACATATTGGCTGTGCTGTGAATTGTGATCCTCGTTCTTCATGCATACGCCGCTCTCGGCGCTGCTGGCTGGTGATCAACGATGCATATATACATATGTGGTATATTTTTACAGGTTTGCAAAAAATAAAGAGACATTAGTTGCTAATTATTGTTCTTGTGCCCTATCTAGTTTGTGTATAATATTGTGTTAATTGCTGCATTTTAGTATGTGCACTTGTATGGGTGTTGATGAATCATGGACATATATCAGTATTGCATGATCTCGATTATAATGCAGAGCAAATCTGCAAATTTGTTCCTTTTGTTTTATGGAAGGATGTAAATTAATCCTGTCAACTTCCATCTGTTTTTGTATTAGTTATCTGTGTTTAGTTTCATCTCCATCATATCATTGACGACGATTTAATCGAACTAGCTAAGCTTGCTAGGCAGTAGAATCATGGTCTCATGGATATTTAACAACAATTGTCCATATAGCGGTTTGTGTTTATGCTCGTGTGGACCAACGGAATATGTTCCCAAGCCAAGATGTCACAAAATGCATGACTCTCACTCGTTTGGATGAGAAAGAACCTCTTCCCATTCTCTTGGCACATTCCATTCATTAATGTAGGCAATGCAAAAGGAAGAAAAAAAAGGGGGGGGGGGGGGGGGGTTAAAACATGATCGACAATCTACATATTTATTGACCAAGACCAGCAACATCTAATAACTTGCATGCTTGCTAGACAACGTTTCTCAATTAGGATAGGGAACAGATAATGTGCTGTTTAAAATAAAAAAAATTGCACCTTTGCTGAAATCTTACTACTCTCGGGTTTCATATTATTAGTTGATTTAACTTTTGTTTTAGTCAACAAATTTCATTAATTTTGATCAAATTTATTAAAAAAGAAAACAACATTTCAATACCGAACAACCATACTATAAAAATGTATTTAATGTTTGGTTTAACAAAACTAATTTGGTTTTATAAGAGTTGCTACATTTCTCTTAAATTTTAGTCAAATTTATTGAAGTTTGATTTAGAAAAGAAAAAAATCAAAGCGACTAATCCTACATACTTATATAGTTCATCTCCATTAAGTGTAGTTAATGCTATTTCTCTCTTCTCTCGTTAAGCCACATCACCCCAATTTTTTCTAGACTTTGGATGAATGATTTATGGTCTAAATTGTGTCTTCTTTCTTCTGTCATAAAAACATACAATCTCAATTATTTTTAGGCTCAAAATCATATCAAATTATTTTAGCTTTGATAATAAAATTCTTTCTTCTCTCATAAAAACAAACAATCTCAATTATTTTTAGGCTCAAAATCGTATCACATTATTTTAGCTTTGATAATAAAATTACATTTTATTTGTACATATTATATAACTTAATTTTCCGCAGCAACACGACGGAGTATTCATCTAGTAGTATAAAACAAAGGGAGTATACAGCTAGTACTCCTTCGTTCCATATTGTGTCTTGCGGTGAGGTCTTTTAGTTTTGTCCGCAAAAAATAATTTTATCAAGTTTATGAAAAAATACATCAACATCTGTAATATGAAATTAGTTTATTAAAATTAACTATGAAATATGTCTTAGTAGTATACTTACTTGGTATTTAATTACTTTTTGTACAAATTAGGTCATATTACATAACTTGGTCATGTTAGAGAACTTTTGACTTTAGAAAAAACTAAATTACCTTAGATGGAACAGAGGGACAATGAAACACAAAAGTTGATGGCCAAGACTGTTGATGTAAAAACACGAGGCCTGAGAGATCTTGCTTAACTCCAGTGCAGGTCCAAAAGCTTGCCTTTAGGTGTATGAGCGTGCCAGTTGATTTGATCCTGCAATCAACAAGAAACAAGGACAAAGAAACTGTAGTTAAATCCATAAACGATAGCCGATCGGCCAGTTGCCGATGACATATCATTTATCTTCGAGCCGATGTCATATGTAGATCGATCGGCAATCATGAATAAGTAGGAAAGAACTAAATCTACTCGATCGGCTGTAGATATTAACAACATATAGTCCTCATGTCGATATATGCTTAAATCAAGTGATTAGGATAGATCGCGGTCGTCATGCCGAGACAGTATAAATCACTTAGATTGAAATATATATTAACAACAAGTCTATATATGTTCATAGCATAGCCGATCAAATAGATCTAGCATGTATCGGCTAATACTACGATAACACTCTATATTAAGATATTAAAGCAAGTAGAATATACCAAACAAAAGCCTAATATACTTAAATGCAACAAGATCTTAACATAAAGCGCAGATTTAACATGTCAATCAAGCATATAAGATAAATGTAGTTAAATCAGGTAAGATCGGCTGAAACCCCGATGCTACCCTAATCGGCAACCAAAGGCAGGCTAGAGATTGAGATTCTAATCACGACTCATAAGATCAAACTCAACAGATGTAGCTATAAGTATGAAAAGAAGGACAATATCTAGACAATCAAGCCGTTGGATGTTTCATAGAGTGGTAGATATCTTATATAATCTAAGTCAACGTCGATATATAACCTAACCGGCTGCCTTCTAGTAACAAACGCTAGCCGATTAAAGGTTAGATGGCGATATTGCCAAAGATTATGTAAGATATATGATAACTCGACGAATTACATAAACAAGATTAGAGTATCATAAAGATGGAAGCACTAATCCCGAGAACGCAAGCCACCATAACACGTTTTACCTCTTGTTGAAGATCGAAACCGATGCAGCTCAACCCGAAAGCAAGAACTCGTCGAAACAAAACGAAAGTAAAAGGGTGGCGATGCGCCGAGAATGTATTGAACGTGTGTTGTTTGATTACATGGGGCTCGGGGTCTATTTATACCCGAGATTACAAAATATGTCCATATCGGACACGACTCTTATCTCTAACAAACTCTAAGATACCATAAGTCTTTGCGGCAGACTTTTGCCCAAACATATCTCTAAGGAAATTACATAAAATATCCTAATTAATAGATAAAATTGCCTTCTTAGGACTCTATCCATGCGCGGCAATCTCACGAAGCTCATTAACTCAACCCGACAATGCATGCCTTGTCATATTGTCAGATTCGGCTCAATCGGCTAACCCAGTCCAACTCGGACTTTGCCGATCCTGATCGCAGCCGATTCGGACTCCAGCTGGTCCTTACTCTGTTTCCGGAACGATCTCCACCTCGAACTCCGCTTCGATTCCTTCTTCATCTCCGATACTTAGATTACCAAATTTGGTCATTAACAAAGACGTGACATTTATATCCAAGACGTGATGTGAGATAAGAGGTATCTATACTATCTTTATAGTTGATGGCCAGTAATATAGATGGCCAAATGGGTCGCTCGGCATGGCTTGGCCCGAGCACAACCAAGGCACGGCCCAACCAACACGCTGTGCCGGGCCATGCCTACCCCGCACCAACAGCCCAGGTATGGCCCAGTCAGTCTCGAGCCATGTCATGTCGGCCAGAAGGCACAATCAGCCCAACGGGCCCATGCCAGCCTAGGGAAGCTAAGTCTGAGACACCTTGTACATCTCAGTTTTGCACAACAAATGCAAAGATGAAACTAAGTTACAACAAATTCATTCATAACTTTCACAACAAAGGAACACATACATCACAATTCAATTATTCACAACTGTTGGCGGTATGGCATGAGGCCCTTCGACCAAACCTGCCGAAACCATGCGACCAGTGAGGATTCAAGCTCGAGACGTCAAGGTTAGTCAGGGCGAAGCCCCCATGGCACAGACTATGGAACAAGGACGGCGAGAGGTGGGGGGTGGGGAATCGCGCGGGTACCTTGCCAAGCCAGAGGCCTCTTGGGCGAAGGATGTAGGGCGAAAAGTATATGCCGAAGGGAGACGACTTCGCCATAGCAAGTTCGGCCCCGCGAGGACCGAAGAAGCCATCCTAGCCCATCAAGCCTAGGGGCTATTGGGCCGACGATTGCCTGACGGCCCATTAGGAGCCCATGAACCTCAGTTACACTGTATACCCATGTAAATGTCCCTTTCATAAGGGCAACCATGCAAATTCCCCTGTATAACCAAAGCCCTAGTAGTAAGAACCTGTAATGACACTACAAATAGTCTCATAGGGCCATGTAATGGGGGGGGGGACCCAAGAAAAATTCTCAATTTAATACACTTTACTTCCTTTCCAACCACTGTTGAGTAACCACATCTTTCGACGTATGCAGTTGTCGTTTCGACAACAGCTGGCGCCGAACCATGGGGACCTCCGAGCGAAACCACTGAGAGCGAATGCCACCAAAGAGGGTCGTGAAGGAGAAGGTTATAAGGCGAAAGGAAAGCGAAGCCGGGGGGGACATGGCCGCCGAAGAGGGAGCAGAGCCTTCGGCGCCCATCGCCGAAGCTGGAGGAGCGTCGTCTGCCTCCGCACCTGCGCCATCACTACCGCCTTCGGCCCCTGCCACTTCTAGGCAGGTGCTGAACAAGGCTGACATGGCGAAGGCAACCGCGGCGGCAAGGGCACTCCACACCAGGGCGGAGATCTTTTCGACAAGCCAATTGCTGGTGCCCCAAGCCGCCCCGTCGCAGCCAGTAGCGGCCTCGACTGCGCTTGCCGCTGTACAAGTCAACCGTGACCCTGAAACACAGGCCGAAGCCGACATGGAGGCCATGCGGCAGAACATGACACGACTCCAAGACATGCTTCGGCAGATGCAAGAACAGCAGCAGGCGTACGAGGCAGCGAGGCGGGCCAAGGCTGCTTTGGCCCTAATCCTCTAGTATTCGGCGGGCTACGTCCCACCTCAAGTCTATCCACAAGCACCGATCCAACCCCTTCCGCCACAAGCCACGCAAGCGCCAGTGTACTTCGCCGGGCAGCCTTCGACCGCAGCAGTATTTCCGGCCCCTCACGCGCAGCTGCAAGCTCAGCCGGTCGCTGCCCAAGCACACTCTCAGCCGCCTGGCCAAGGGTCACAAGCAATGGCAGAAGGGGCTTCGGCTCTGCAAGCGCAGCTTCAAGCTTTCCTTCAGCAACTTAGCCAACCCCACAACATTTCAGGTACAGCCCCATCGGCATAGCCGGAGGGGAATACAAGTCAAGGTGCGCCTAGCTGGTTGCCGTCGAATCAGCCGGCTCTGGCGCTCCGCCTTGGAGTCAAGGACCGCAGTTCGATTTCATCAATACTGCTCCGGCACTGACACCAGGCTTCGGGGCAAACCAAGCACCAAACCAAGCCGCCATGGCATGGACCCAGCCAACGTTTGACCCATCCATGGCGGCTCACCAAGCATCGAATCGGAGCCGGGCAGTCGAACACCATGGCCCAACCTCACGCGCAGGCCGTGACTTCGCCCTTCGCCACACCGTATCCGCAGCAAGGTGCCGTGAACAGGGCAGGGGACGAAAATTGGTTACCGCTGAGTGGGGGAATCAAGATCCATCCAATCCCACCCCAGTTCAAGATCCCACCCGTCCCACGCTATTCAGGCGAAACTGACCCAAAGGAATTCCTCTCCATCTACGAGTCCGCAATTGAAGCGGCTCATGGTGACGAAAATACTAAGGCAAAGGTAATACATCTCGCTCTAGACGGCATCGCCTGTTCTTGGTATTTCAATTTACTAGCCAACAGCATTTACTCATGGGAGCAATTGCGCGATGTCTTTGTCCTTAACTTCCGAGGCACTTACGAGGAGCCGAAGACGCAGTAGCATCTACTCGGCATTTGCTAGAGGCCGGGGGAATCGATAAGGGAGTACATGCGTCGCTTCTCGCAAGCCTGGTGTCAAGTACAAGACATAAAGGAGGCCTCAGTCATCAATGCCGCTTCGGCCGGGCTACTTGAGGGCGAACTCACAAGAAAAATCGCCAACAAAGAGCCGCAGACGCTAACACCTGCTTCGCATCATTGACGGGTCCGCAAGGGGCGAAGAGGATTCCATGCGACGGCAAGCAATAAAAGCCAAGTATGACAAAGCCTCCGTCGCCGCTGCCCAAGCCCAAGCACAAGCTCAGGTCGTCGAACTACCTCCTCTCGCGGTTCGCCAGCCCCAGCCGGCGAATCAAGGACAACCACCAAGGCAAGGCCAAGCTCCCATGACTTGGAGGAAGTTCAGAACCGACCGTGCGGGCAAGACTGTGATGGCTGTCGAAGAAGTTCAAGCCCTCCGCAAGGAGTTCGATGCCCAGCAAGCAAGCAACCATCTGCAAACCGTTCGCAAGAAGGTCCGAAAAGACCTCTACTACGCCTTCCACGGATGCTCTTCGCACACCACGGAGCAATGCCGAAACATTCCGCAGCGTGGCAACGCGCAAGATCCAAGGCCGCAGCAGGGAGCAGCTGTCGAAGCACCTCGAGAAGCCGTTCAAGAACAAGCACCCCCGGCCGAACAGCGCCAAGATGTGCAGCGCAGAATAATCCAAGTGATTACATGGGCCGACCCGCCGAATCAGCTGTCGAAACGGCAAAAGAAGATGCAGCTTCGAATGGTCCACAACATCACTATGACGGGCAAAGGGGCCCCGCAGTATTTGAACCGGCAAATCTCTTTCGGGCCGGAAGATGTTGAAGGAGTAATGTTCCCGCATCAAGACCCTCTGGTGATTTCGGCCGAGATAGCTGGCTTCGAGGTCCGGTGAATCTTAGTCGATGGAAGGAGTTTGGCTGATGTCATCTTCGCCGGAGCGTATGCCAAGATGGGATTACCTACCTTAGCCCTTACCCGAGCACCGGCCTCGCTCCGTGGCTTCGGCGGAGAAGTAGTCCAAGTTTTGGGCCAAGCGCAATTGATGGTAGCTTTCGGCACAGGCGAAAACAGACGCGAAGAGCAAATATTGTTCGACGTTGTCGACATCCCATACAACTACAATGCCATCTTCGGCCGTGCGACCTTGAACAAGTTTGAAGCTATTTCGCACCACAATTATCTCAAGCTCAAGATGCCTGGCCTGACAAGAGTGATCGTGGTCAAGGGGCTTCAGCCTTCGGCTGCTTCAAAGGGCGATCTGACCATAATCAACAGAGCAACATGACCTGGCGAAGCACGTGCCAAAGCCCGCCCCTCACGGCAAGGTAATCAAAATACAGATCGATGATGCCGACCCCACAAAGCTCGTATCGCTGGGGGCGACATGGGCAAAGAAGAGGTTAAGAACATCCTAGAGGTGCTCAAGAAAAACATTGATATTTTCGCCTGGGGCCCTGATGAGGTGGGAGGTGTTTCGACAGATCTCATTATGCATCACCTGGCAGTCAAGTCAGATGCCAAGCCAAGGAAATAGAAGCTACGCAAGATGTCTGCTGATCGCCAAGAAGCAGCAAAAGCCGAAGTCCAGAAATTGCTCAAGGCTGGGGTCATTCAAGAGATCGACCACCCTGAGTGGTTGGCGAACCCGGTGCTGGTGCAGAAATCAAACGGAAAATGGCGCATGTGTGTCGATTTCACAGACCTAAACAAGGCATGTCCGAAGGACGATTTCTCTTGCCACGGATCGACCAGCTCGTGGACTCGACAGCTGGCTGCGAACTCATGAGCTTCTTAGACGCATACACCGGCTATCACCAGATCCACATGAAAGCTACGCGAAGCACACAAGCAAAGCTACAAGCCTATAAAGAAGCAATAAAAATACATAAAAAGAAAGCACAGGGTTCATATGATCAAGATATGACATTCGTATAATTAGGTTTTTCAACTATAAAACATGGCTAAGTGCTAGCCTGGAAAAGACAGGAAGGCTGCGCTGTTGACATGCGGACTCCACATGTCAACCTAAGGGACCACGATGGACCGGGTACACAGAGACGGTCCACGAGTCGACGGAAGCGGACCCCGTGTGTCAACCGAGGCAAGTGGCCGACAAACGGACCCTACTAGACACCACGCGGGCTGCACACGTGGAAACCATGCGGCTACCGAGCGGGCACACTAACACGGTCGCCACACGCACACACGAAGGACTACCAACACCGGTACACGGGTACCGGGGTCGACAACCGCACAACGTGTACGGGGCAACACCGAAAGGACGAGGACGGGGGCAGTGAAGGAGATGTCCTTACCACCACGCAACGAGGCGTGGGAACGACGACGACGAACGGGCGAGGCGGAGACGGACGGGAACAACGGAGACGAACGGCGTGGGGACGACTTCGGCAGCGATCCTTGGAGGAAGGCGAGACGGGGCCGGCGCAACGCTTGACGACGCGGAGCCGAGGACGAAGACGATGACAGGGCTGTAGCGGCTCGCTTGACGAACTACGGGCGGCAAATGCGATCGGCTTGACGGAGGGACGAATGCCACGATGACCGGGAACGACGAGAGGGCGACGACAACGAACGGCGAACGCCGGTGGGGAGGCGACGATGGCAGCCGGCAGTAGCTGCACGGAGGCGAGGACGACGTGGAACACGCCGCTGCGATGTGTGTGAAGGTGGTGGTGCAGCGTGGCGATGAGCCGGTGAGGAGGAACGGGCGGTTGGCGTGGCGGCGGCGTTCCGGCGAACTTCGGGCGACGCCGCAGCCGGGCCGGAGAAGAGGATGGCGCTACAGCACCGACAGAGGTGGCAGCGACATCGGCCGGCGCTCAGGCGAGGCGGCAGGGACGGCTGGAGACGGTACAGTGGAAGCAATGGCACTTGAAGCCGGCGGGGGCACGTCTCCGGCGATTTCCCCACAAATCGGAGGCGGCGCCGGGGAAGAGGATGCACCTGCGAGGCCGAGGGAGAATACGGTGCGGCCGGCCGGCGCACCGGCACTGCGGCAGGGGCGGCCGGAGATGGCCGTCGGCACAGGAGAGAGGGGAAGGTGATGGGGAGGTGGCTAGGGGCTCGGGAGGGAGCAAAATGGACCAAAGGAAGGAGGAGGGCTTCGTTTTATAGGGCAAGGACGGAGTGCCGGTCACGGGAGAGGCCGAAAATGGCGCCGGAGGAGGTGGCCGGCAGCATCAATGGCGGTCAAAGAAGAGGGATTAAATCCCGGTGATTGGGGGCGGGATTAAAGGGGGAAAGTTGGGGGAAATAATGAGAAAGGGATGGGGATTCCGTTTTTGCAATTTATTTGGCCGGAACTTGCGCAGTGGAGCGGGATCGAAGAATGGCGGCGCTAGGGTTCGGGAGAGGGACAGAGAGGAGCGGCCGGCTGGAGGAGGAAGACGACTGCGCGTGGGCCCCTCCTGCCAGCTCGCGGTCAGCGCACACAGCGCACGTGCGCGGGAGGGACTCGGCCTGGCTTGGGCCAGGCGGATGGGCCGAGGAAGGCTGGGAGGAGGAGAGGAGGGAGGGGCGGCCCGGAAGGGGGAGGGGAGGGGAGCTGGGCCGAGGGGAAGAGGGGCGGCCCAAGAGAGAGAAGAAGGGGGAAGGAAAAAGAGAGGGAGGAGGAAGGACTTTGGTCGCGGGCCGAGAAAGAGAGAGGGAGGATTTGGGCCAAACTTGGCCCAAAGGAAAAGGAGGATTATTTAGTTTTCTTTTTAATAAACTTTGTTAATTGTTTTTGTTGCTTAATAATTATTTCTAGTGCTCTGAAAATTCAAGTAAAATTTGAGGGCTCCTTTTAGACCAAGAAGAATTTAACAAAAATTCTCCGGACCAGATTCGAATTTTTCTTGTACGTATTTTAGTGTTTGCCAATTTCTTTTTGAATTTTAATTAATTCTATTATTCCTTTTAGAGAATGATTTTTATTTCGGGATGAATTTATCGGGACGTGACAACCTACAAATCAGGTTCGCGTCGGTCGCGCACCCGCAGTCGAATGGGGCGGTCGAACGTGCAAATGGTAAGATCCTAGAAGCAATAAGGAAAAGGGTTGAGGGGGCAGCGAAGGGTAAATAGCCGGATGAAATGCTATCTGTTCCCTGGGCCCTTCGGACGACCCCCACAAGGCCAACCAAGTTCAGCCCGTTCATGCTCCTTTATGGCGACGAGGCAAATGACCCCGACAGAGCTAGGGGCTAATTCACCAAGGGTGATGTTCTCTGGGGGCGAAGAGGGGCGCGAGGTGTCGCTCGAACTCCTGGAGGGGGTGAGAGTCGAAGCACTAGAACACATGCGCAAATACGCCGAAGGCACTTTGGCAACTTATAACAAAAAAAGATCGACCGACGAAACTGTTGCCCGGCCACCTCGTCCTAAGGAAGAAAGCGAACCCAGTGGCGGTCGGCAAGCTTGAATCGAAGTGGGAAGGATTATACCTCATCAAGCACAAGTCCAGAACGGGCTCCTTTCGCCTAGCAACATAGGAAGGTGAAGAGTTCGATCATTCCTGGAACGCTGCCTCTCTCTAGCGTTTCTATGTGTAGAATGGGTGGCACCCGAATCGCCAACTTGTAAAAATGTACATACTATTATGTAAGCCTTTCGGCACTATGTAAGCCCTCCGACACGAAAATGCGAAAAATAAGAGGAAAATGAAAAAAGACAAAACAAACTGGATGTAGGGCTAATCCATCCCGGAGGCTCGAACCAGTATAAAATCTTTGTGTCTTTCGACCTTTCATTTGTGTGATTGATAATTTGTGGAAAAACCCCAAGGCAAACGACCTCGGCCCTAGCCTCTTTTCCCTTCTCCAATTCGGTTTGGAGCCGCTTGTTTTCGGCCTTCGCCTCCTTGAGGGTGTTGGCGAGGGCCTCCATCTCCAAGCTCTTGCGGCATACTTCGTCATCTTTGCCCGATAAAAACGAAGAGAAGGGAAAACAAAAAGAGAGCGAAAAGCATACCCGAACCGCCAAGCTTTTTTAATAGAGGAACACCCCTCATCAAACTCATTTAATTCGGTGAATAGGCTCGGGGTGCTGGCAGGTAAGACAAGGTTGCTTACTCCCTCGACGAAGGGAATAAGGTTCGCCCGGGTCTCGAAATCGCCAGGGGCGAAGTGGGGTGCCGCGAGAGAGTACTCCGAGGCAGACGTTTCGACAGCCGCCCCCTTCCCCTTTAGTTTGACCAGCGGCAAAACAACTGGCTCACGCAGAGGGCTTCCGAAAACCCTCGCGCAGCCTTCACGATCCGATCAGCGGAGGCTGAGGCAACGGCGGCGGCACTACCACCTGCTCCACCAGCGTCGAGCGGAAGAATGGGGGTCGTCGAAAGATCCAAGCTGCGGCCAGCGGGCGAAGTCGGGGTTTCGTCAGAAGACTCGTCGTCGCTGAAAACGCGAGCAACATCGACGAGTCCTTTCTTCATGGAGATCTTTTTAACCGGACCTCCCTTCGCCACCTTGCCCGTCGAAAACGCAACCAACGCCTTTGTCCCCTCCAAATCCTTTCGATGAAGGGGGGAGCTATTTGACTCCACCCCAATCTCGTTGTGCCCTGGACTTGGAGTAGGAGTGTAGCCAGGGGTCTCGACGCGGTTTTCGACTGCCTCGTCCGCGGCCTTTTCGGCCGCGGCCTCCGCCTCCTCTTCTTCCTCCCCTTCCTCCTCGCCGTCACGCTCTTCGATGTCGTCCTCATCGTCAGCGTCAGAATCGGAGGAAGCAGGGACCCTTCGCTTCCAAGGGGCCAGCTTCACTTGTCCGCACGTCCGCTTTCGCGAAGGCACTACATCGTCGTCAGCCTTGTGGGGGTTCACCCGGGGAGGCAATTCGCTGTTGTAAACCCGGTTCGCCCGGCCGGCCGCCTGTCATGTCAGCAGCTAGCTATACTCGACGACCGACACATCGCCGATCATCTTACGGGCTTCGGCATCGGCCTGGTCGAGAGTCAACACTGCGAAAATAAAGGGTGTAGCCATATTAAGCGTCGAACCAAGCAAAATAACGAAGCACAGGAGCACATAGCGAAAGTGTAGTCTCACCGTTCGTCCCCTCAGGAAGAACCAACTTCGGCAAATCATCGACCTCTTCGCCTTGGTCAACCGCGACTTGCCATGACTAGGAGAGGGGAAAGATGCGAAGCATGCAGAACTCCTCCACCAAGTCACGGCAGCTAAGGCGGGAGCAAACCTTGCGAAGCAGGGCGAACCGTGCCTTCATAGCGCCGTCCACGGCGATCTTGGGTTTCCGGTTCGGCGCAATCGCCCTGCGCCGGCACCGGAGGGCCTTCGCCGACTCGGAACCAGCCTTGAAGGGGATGGTGTGGTAAAACCACCGCGCCATCCAATGGCGATTCCACTTCGACATGGCGGCATTCACCGGCCAGAGATCGGAGCGCTCGGGGCGAACGTTAAAGTTCACACTCCCAAACACCGTCCTCTTCGTTCCGGCCGAGGTAATCACCGTCTTCGAATTCACGGTGGTGAAAAATATGGCACCGAAGAGTTCTGCGCTAGGCTCAAACCCAGAGGTCCGGCACGCCCAGTCAAAAATAGCGATCCGGACTAGCGCCAACGGGCTACTATGCCCCTGGACCAACGCCCTAGAGCTGACCAACTTCACCAACTCGCCGTCGTCCATGAGAGAAACCCCCAAAAAGGCGGTGGTGTCGTCGTCAATCCGGCCGGGGTCGGGCCCTTTCGCCGAAGAGGGGTTTGGCTTGCGAGGGGCCATGGCGAAGGGTGTGTGCAGGGCCGAATAGATAGAGCAGGCGAAAGATCTGAAGGGC
Organism: Oryza glaberrima; assembly: GCF_000147395.1. NCBI lineage: Eukaryota > Viridiplantae > Streptophyta > Magnoliopsida > Poales > Poaceae > Oryza > Oryza glaberrima. Next base: position 11,709,575 of record NC_068331.1, read on the forward strand.
CAAGGGGTGCCGTGAAAAGAAAGAACGGAGAAAAGGGAAAAGGGGGGAGAATATATAGCCCACCCAGGCGACGGTTCGCCTACCCACCACTAGTAAAGCGCCATGTGTCGTGAGGGTAGGCGAAACGGTAAATTCCCATCGACCGAGCTGCACCGTAACAAGCCCATGAAGGGAAGGCCCATTACTATTCCTTTCGGCCCGGGAAAAATAAAAAATAATATACCACCGTCCGCAGGAGGCGAAAAGCGGCAAAACAATACAAACCAAAACAACAAACTTTATTTTGCAGGAACAATATAGGTTTCAGCAAGAGCATCGGTCGAAAGGGGGCGCCACATACCATACCACATGGTTTGCACGGTCTCGGCCGAAGCTCCTATCTCACCCTTGCCCGTGAGGGGCTTGTTGGCGGTATGGCATGAGGCCCTTCGACCAAACCTGCCGAAACCATGCGACCAGTGAGGATTCAAGCCCGAGACGTCAAGGTTGGTCAGTGCGAAGCCGCCATGGCGAAGACTATGGAACAAGGATGGCGAGAGGCGGGGAATCGGCGGGTACCTCGCCAAGCTAGAGGCCTCTTGGGCGAAGGATGTAGGGCGAAGAGTATATGCCGAAGGGAGACGACTTCGCCATAGCAAGTTCGGCCCCGCGAGGACCGAAGAAGCCATCCTGGCCCATCAAGCCTGGGGGCTATTGGGCCGACGATCGCCTGATTGTCACGCCCAGAAATTCCCGAATAGAATTCCAAGCAGAATGTGTATTAAAATCCCCGTCCAGGACCGGCCGGGGTACACAAACGACAATGTTGACATTCAGATCCACGTCTTACAAACATCACAAAAGTCCTACATAAATGTAGCGGAAAAACGAAAGACAACAGGAGCTAAGCCTTGACTAGAACTGCAGCGGGAACACCACTCCACAGGCATCCTCGACGGCACGGACGAAGCCTACTCCTCGGAGAAACCACCATCTGACACATACTCGTACTCTGGGGTTGGGAAAAAATAGAGCAAGACTGAGTACTACCCACTGTACTCAGCAAGTCATACCGGAATAGGGATATGATGCGAGGAATTATCAAAGGAGAGCTAGAGTGGTTCATTTGCATAAAGCGAGCATTTATAAACAGAAGTTGGAAGATTTAAACAGTTGTAATAATTAATTAATATTGATCATCCGCTGTCCAACGCTATCCCAAGTTGCAACAGGCCCAACCATCCACCTATGCTATCCAATTTCATTAGACTAAACTAGGGTGAGACTAATCACGGTGAATCTGGTTGACTGCCCATAACCGCGGGCACGGCTATTCAAATAGTTTTACTCTGATCAGAGGTGTACAACTGTACCCACAAGACACAGCCCCACGACATGTTTCCGTGTGCCAACATGCCACCACGACATACCGGAAAGAGGCCGTGACAGGACCCTTCGCATAACCCCCTCTAGCCAAGCACACCACACCTCAGGTTTCACCCCCGTCCCCAGCGGGCAACGGGCAGTCCCCTCTCGTGCCTAGGTGAATCCGGAAGCGACAGAGGCCGTCGCAGGGCCCGCCCCGCTCCATCACGCCCACCCTTGCCTGGATGCGTCGACTAGAGGAAAGCTACACTACAAGCCCAGCCGTTGCCCACGCTGGCTTGTGGTAAGTACGATAAGTTCTTCCAGGGCATCCCGTGAACCGGTCCTTAACTGCCATGGGTGCGACTAGCAAAACCATGCACCCACAGCCCACCATGTGATTCATTTTAATTAACCAACACCAAAACGGTGGTACTAACCAACCTTACCAATTGAACCTAAAGTCTATACTTTAGTGAGCTTTCCCCATTGTGTGCTAGTGGAACTAAGCATGGCTAAGCAATTCCTAGTCCAAAATCTATTCATGTTATAACCCAAGCTAACGAAGGAGCATGGTATCAAAATGGAATGGCTGTAACAATAGGTAAACACCCCATAGTAACATTATAAAACAATGCAATATTTGAAGAAAAACAATAGAGCATTTGCAATATAGGATCAACATGTTCAAGTGACAAGCATGACTTGCCTTGCTCTGCTGCTGGAGAAACCTCGGCGACTATCTCGAAATACACCGGAGCGTCGGAAGAACCGGGATCTAACGACATACAAGGCAAACATTGCAAACAGGCTATAAGACTACTGAAACAGAGAACAAAACCATTTTTAATGGATTCTACACATTTTTCTTGATTTACTGAGACTTGAATGGGCTTAAACGGAGCTCGGATGAATTAGTTATGAATTTTAGAAGATTCACTGTGTTTATTACTATAACAAAAAGTCCTTAAATCATTTATTGCGCAATAAATCCCAGGGCTGACGTCATCAAGGGGGGGCGGCGCCGACATGTGGGGCCCACCGGTCAGCGGCTCGAGAGAGAGAGAGAAAAGGGGCGCCGGCACGCGGGCCCCACTCGGCAGCGGCTCAAAGGGGGGGCGGTTCACCGTGGACCGGGACCACGCGGGTGGTCCACCGCCGGTCCACGGGACCGACGGCCCAGATCGCCCTCGGGGCTGATCGGATGGACGGCGGCGACCCGGCTCGGCTCGGCTCAAGGCCGGCCGACCGGCCACGGCGACGGCGACGACGCGCGCGCGCACGTGTTGCCGGCGACGGCAACCGGCGGCGGAGGCGGCGGCGCGAATGCGACGCGAAGGCGGCGGCACTAAGCGGCGGCTAGGAAGGAGAGGGAGGGGAATAGAGGGGAGAGGAAGCCTCACCGAGGGTGGCCGGCGCGGAGGAAGACGACGGCGAACGGCGACGACGAGCCACGGGAGGACGACGGCAACCGACGGACGGGATTCGGGGTGCCCTAAGGAAGGAGAAGAGAGAGATTAGAGGAAGGGAGATGAACCACGGCGATGGGAAACCATGGCCGAAGGCGGCGGACATGGCGGCTCTCACCGTCGCACGGTGGGAACGGCGCTCCGGCGGCGAACCTCGACGAAGGAGGGGTGGACGGGGTGGATCTCGGCCACGCGAACCCGACGGCGCCGACGGTGCGGTGCGGCGGCGAGCCTAGCGGCGGCTAGCGGCGGCCGGAGCGACGGGAAAGGCGGCGGCGGGTGGGGGCACGGCGCGGGAGCAATGGGGAGCATGAGGGGGTTCGGCGAAATGGGGAAAAAGAGAGAGGGGGCGACGGCGAAGCTTAAATAGGGAGAGAGGGGAGGTGGACGTGGCCGGGAGAGGCGGGAATCGCCGGCCAATGTGGGGGAGTGGGAGAGGAGAGAGAGAGGCGGGATTCGAAAATCGAATCCCGGCCATCTCGGGCGCGGGCGCAGGCGGGAGAGAGAGGGGAGGTGGGCGCGGGAGGCGCGGCGCACGACCGGGGCGGCCGACGTGGCCCGGAGGGGGCGGGACGTGGGCGCGGCGGCAATTTCGGCGGTGGTGGCGACGTGGGAACGGGCGGCCAGAGGAAGGGGACGACCTCGACAGGTGGGGCCCACCTGTCGGCGTCCCGGGGAGAGAGGGGAGGTGGGCAGCCGGCCCGCGCGGCTTAGCTGGGCCTCGGCCTTCGGCCGGCCCAGCGGGAGGAGGGGGAGAAAAAAAAGAGGAATGGGCCGGCGGCCCATCCGAAAAGAAAAAGGGGGAAAAAGAAAAAGAAAAAGGAAGAAAAGGATTTTCCCTAGAATTAACATATTGCTTGTGCTCAATTTTAATTGATTAAAATTATTTCTAGGGCTCTGAAAATTCCACTAAAAATCCTGTTAGTGAATTTTGACATGTAGAACTCAAGAAAAATTCCACATGCCAATTCCGATTATTATTTGCGTTAATTTATTAAGGTTTTCTCTTGATTTACACAAGTATTTTCTTGAGACCATTTACAACTTCAATTTAGGCTTGGGAAAGAACTTTGGGGTGTGACACTGATGGCCCATTAGGAGCCCATGAACCTCAATTACACTGTATACCCATGTAAATGTCCCTTTTATAAGGGCAACCATGTAAATTCCGCTGTATAACCAAAGCCCTAGTAGTAAGAACCTGTAATGAGGCTATAAATAGTCTCATAGGGTCATGTAATGGGGGGGCCCAAGAAAAATTCTCAATTTAATACTTTTTACTTCCCTTCCAACCACTGTTGAATAACCACATCTTTCGACGTATGCAGTTGTCGTTCCGACAACAACAACTTCACAAATCTACACAAAGCCACAAAGGTAAAGATGAAAGTAGAACACATATATCATTGATAAAGTAGGTGTAGGTGTGTAGTGCAATGGTTGCATCATTAAAAACCTTTCTTGTTAAAAACTCGCACCTCGTGAGAAAACCTTAGAAAGGAAAAGAGTACAGTCCACAGCTTTCAAATGTTCATAATAAAGTCTTACAAGTCCAATTACAGTCATCTGGTGTTTACATCATCATCAAGATACAATTCTCAAAGTATTTTTGAAGCTCCATATTGTCCATGGTATGTCGAGCCTTTGAATCTCCTTGCTCCTAATCCTTGAGCAATGCCATCATTTGCACCATGTATATCACCCCACTTACACTTTCATCCTCACTCCGTGTAAAAGAGTTAACCTGGGAGTGATATGGTTGGAGGGAAGAGGCCTTATAAGTTGGTTCCACCCTTGCAAAACTAGCAAGGTGGTATTAAACATGCGTACAAAGCTCTCATGGGCTACACAAGCCTCATCCTAATTGGGCCAGGATGTCACAACCAACTGGCAACTGAATTTGTTTCTCTTGCAGCAATAAGTCAAAAATCTTGTCGGCTTTATTGATGTCAAAGTCATATTTCTCCTCCTTGTTTGTATCCTTGACCCATTGACACATAGTTGTCTTCTTGACCTTAGACCACTCGGCCAAACTGATTTCAAGGTCTTGATCATCATTTGAGTCTGAAACACAACTATAAACATAGTTGACCTTCTTGAACTTTTTAGCCTCCTGGAATCTTTGTTCATGAGCCAATACCTTCTGAGCAAGGTGTGCTAAACTCTCAAAGTCTTGTGATGAAAATTTCTCCCTTATCGGCCTACATCAATCCCTGGAAAGCCAGATCAGCCAACAGTGAATCAGTCAAATTTAAGGTAAAACATCTATTCCTTGTATCTCTAAATCTCTTAATATAATCTGGAACCGATTCATTAGCCTTCTGCCTGATTGCAGTCAAGTCTGATAACTTCATCTCTTGAACACCGCTGAAGAAGTATTTATCAAATTGTTTCTCTAGATCATGCCAACATCTGATAGAATTGTATGGTAAACAAGAAACCAAGTGAAAGCCGGTCCCGATAATGATAGAGGGAAAAACCTAATTCTCAGAGCCTCAACAGCCGATGCTTCACCACATTATGCCAAAAATGGCTAATATGCTCATATGTAGTCACATTATCCTGCCCTGAATACTTTGAGAAGTTTGGAATATTGTATCGGTTTGGCAATGACACTCTATCAAAATATTCTGGATATGGATGTCGATACATGATCCCACTATCTTTAGGCTTAATCCTAAATTGTTCCCTTACCACATCTACAATCATATTGGCCAAAGGTTGCTGTTGAACTCCTCCTTGATGTTGCTGCTCATACTGATTATTTATTGGTTGTGCTGGAGTTTGAACAAAAGGAAGTGTATCCTGCCGATACTGCAATGGTGACAGCGGTTGGAATTGATTATTGATATGGAACCCTGGATTTTTCTGATACTGGAAAGCATTAGGGTTTGTGTTGCAATACTGTGGGCCAATTGTCTGAGATCCAATCAGTTGGAGTGAAGATGGCTGAGTTTGTGGAGTAGGAATTAATGGCTGCTGGCTTGTAATCAGCTGAGTAGCCGATGGTTGTGTACTTCTAGAAAATTGTGTTATCATGAAGAATTGAGCCAGCTGCTCTGGTGTCATGGTGCTCGGTCCTAAAGTCCCAGATGCCGGCGGTTGTTTTGGTTGTAATGATCCTGGTGCTGACATGAAGTTTCCTTGAGGCTGACCACTCCCAATATTAGTCTTGATTTCTCTACACTTAGGAAAAACACCACTTGGAAAATAGATTGGTCCTCCTGTCTTTTCCTCAACAATTGATCCATCAACCACTACCTTGATCAAATTTGACAATGTATTGACCAAAACGCCAGATTGGTTGATTAATGCAGGATGCACAGGTGAATCAACATGATCCTGGAAAGTCACCGGATCAAATGTACCCTCCTTGGCATCATCATCCTCTTGACTTCCCTCAGTCTTGACATTCTTTGTTCTAGATCCTTCTTCTTCTTGCCCTCGTGTTTGGAATTTTGTCTTCTAAATTGCTTTTCCTTGCTGGGTTACAAAAAAAGTCTTGATGTAGTTTTCTCTCAATTGTTGCATCACTTGCTCCATCTCTGCATTTTGCTCATCAGTTAAATTTTCAACTGTAGCAGGGATAACGTTTTGTTCAACAACATCAGTTATTGAGTGTGATGACATGATTGAACAATGAAACTTGTCCCACTGGGCGTGCCAAAAGCGTGTTGATGTGAAAACACGGTGGCCTGGGAAATCTGCTTAGCTCCAGTGCAGGTCCAAGGATAGACTTGAGTGTATCAAGGATGTGCCAGCTGATTTGATCCTGCAATCAGCATGAAAGACAAAAATAGAGTTAGTCAGCCGATAGTCGATCGACCGATAGCATATCGTTGGTGGTCTCAACCGATGGACTTAGACCAAATTGGCCATGGACTGGATATATCAAAGAATATTAAACCCCAAATATGCCTCATCGGCTGTAACACTATCTATCAAGATTGATGAAGAAGCTTAAGACAATATTATTAAAATAGCCAATGTAACAATATTTGGAGCTAGAAAGATAATGTACTAGCTAATACTCTAGTACAGATCTATATAGGCAAATCAACCTATAGTAATATACCAAATAGAGCTCAATAGTCAATATCGATGGCCCAGTCGATATGACCTAGACTTGATATATTACTATTAGGTGATCTGTCTATATAGATGACAAATATACATGAAACAGATAAAGAAACATGTATATTAGGTAAGATCGGCTGAAACCTCAATGCTACCCCTACTAGCAATCAAGAAGCAGGCTAGAGATCATGATTCTAAACACAACATAGTAGGTCGAATGTACTGATGCAACACTAAGTATGAAAAGAAACATAATATCTAGACAATCAAGCCGTAGACTGATTTTCAGGGTGGCAGATGTCTAAGCTAATCTAATCTAACAAGACGATTTAGTCGATACCGGTAGAAACCCTAAAGCGAGAAGCAGCCGATAGAGCTAAATCTATATGCTAAGACTAGATTAACAGAGACATATGATAGAAATGGTCATGATACAAGGACTAAGATATCTAAAACGACATAATAGCACTGATAGCATAAGCCATCGAGATGGGTTACCTCTTGCGAAGCAAACTCATCGAAAAGTAAAAACGAAAAGGGTGGCGATGCGCCGAAGTTGTATTGGATTGTCCCCCGTATTACAATGCTAGGAAGTTCATATTTATACCTCAAATACAGACTCAGTCCATTATGGACACGACTCAAACCTTTCTAAAGATAAAACCATATACGGCGATCTCTTGCCAAATCTAACACAAACCGACGTAACTAACCTAATTAATAGATACAATTGCCTTAATCGAGCTCTATCTCTAATTAGCAATGACAATTATTCTAATCTAGGCCCAGACTGAGCCCAAGTCATACTATATCGGCTGTATCGACCATAGGCTACATCAACCTTGATCAACTCACACTTTATTTCTAGCTGATATGGTGTCCAGCCGATGTGCAGTCTGACTCCAAATTCAACTCGATTCCACATCAAAACCACTTTGATCTTCTTCCTTCTTCTCTGAATCTGATGCGAAATTCCGTTGTTAACACCATCTCTTAGTTATTAATAGTTCTCTATCCTTTATAGTGAACTTAAGTTTGTTTACAAATATTTATTGTTCATTTTTTAACTCTTCGATCACTGCATGATGCTTTCATGGCCGAGGAAGGTTTCTTGTGGCTCGATTTCTCTGATCTCTGAGCCGTCTATTGTCGGGAAAAGATGAACGCGCATTTATAACACAAATAAATCAATAGAATACGTAAGCTTGTGATTATTATTAACAAGCTTGTTTTGTAAGATGCAATACATGGATGCTGAGAAAACAAAGGAAACTATCGGATATTTGGATCCCACAAGGATCTATCAAACACAGCATACCATGACGCTATCAGCAAACTCCGAGTAGCTAGAAGACAAGATGCCTGAAGAGATAGCAGAATACAAGAAAGAGTCATACATCACAATTCAATTATTCACAACTTCACAATACCAAGTTGCTTACTGTCGCAGAGTACATTGGACGAGCCTTCTTGAAATTTCAACATAAAAGAGTCATACATCACAATTCAATTATTCACAACTTCACAAATCTACACAAAGCCACAAACGTAAAGATGAAAGTAGAACACATATTTCATTGATAAAGTAGGTGTAGGTGTGTAGTGCAATGGTTGCCTCATTAAAGACCTTTCTAGGTAAAAACTCGCACCTCGTGAGAAAACCCTAGAAAGGAAAAGAGTACCATCCACAGCTTTCAAATGTTCATAATAAAGTCTTACAAGTCCAATTATAATTAAATCTCCTCCTTAATGCGAATCGGTAAATCCATACAATGTGTATAACTACTACAAGGTAAAGGTGGAGAACTACTGCAAACAAGGGAGAAACCACTAGTGCATACATACTGGCCAGTAATACTCCAAACACTTAATGTATTTCAATTGTTTTACTTGCAATATTTAACTAGTTCCTTCTATGTGTATGTCATGAAGTGTCACAAGCAACTTAAAAGTGGTGTCCTCTACAGTTATTACACATGCGAATTCCTCAGGGTTAATGGGAGGTACATGACCAACGCAGAGGATGTTAAGTCTCTCGACTCAACGTATAAGTGCAATGGAGAACTGCACATCTAGATGTTACTAATATATTGTCGTTTTCTTGTGCGTGCAGTTGCCTAGAATTGAACATTGAACAAGCTTTGATGATGAAGGTATTAAAAATGTGCAGCAGGACCTCTGCCACTTCATCCACAACGAGTGCTTGAAGCATCTAGGCCCCCGTTGTTAATGTTGGTAATTAATGACAAGCACTAATTGTGGACTAACTGTTGTCTTTGAGCTATATATTTTAAGTTAGATTCACATCATGTGTGCGCATGGATGATTATCGATGGATTAAAATTGACGGCGCAAAGCAAAAGGAATAGAAGACGGTAAACTAGTGTTTTCATTTTAAATTGATCGAGGCGTTGGGCGATCAAAATTGTGCTAATTTATTTATATCTTTGCCGTACTATTAAGAGGGGTAATGACCTAGCAAAGAGATGATCTTAATTGCCACATTAGGTCATTATGCATTTAGACTTGTGCTCACATTTCATCACACACACACACTTTTCACAACACACACAGTTTCATTGTGTTTCGGCCTGACCAGGGGCGGTCAGACTGGCCACCTAGTGGCGGTCTGACCGGTGTGCCTTGGTCGGTCTGACCGGCCCCAAGCGGGCGGTCTGACCGACAGCACTTGTGCGGTCAGACCGGCCCCCTGGAGGCCAGGATGGTGTTGCTCGGGGTGGCCGATACAGAGCCGACGGAGCCGTATTCGGTCAGACCAAGCTGAGGCCGGTTTGACCGGCCACTCAACTGCGGTCTGACCGGCCAGGCTGATGGGGCCCTCTGACAGGGCTACAACGGCTAGTTTTCTAGCCGTTGCAGAGTAGCATAGTCTGACCGGCCACATACCTCCGGTCAGACCGGCAATACACAGAGTTGGGGTATTTCGCCCCCAACAGCTAGTTTTCATTGGTGGGAGTATAAATACTCCCCCTCCAGCAGCAAAGGGACTCTCTTGGCACCCAATTCAATTGCATACACCCCTTTGCATCTCTCACACACCCACTTGAGCTTTGTGTTCATCCATCTAGTGTGTTTGAGGGTTGATTAGCCAAGAGTCAAGTGCATTGCTTCATTGTAGAGCTAGTGTGGCACTTGATCATCTCCGAGCCGGGTCATCGCTTGTTACTCTTGGAGGTTGCCGCCTCCTAGACGGCTTGTGGAGGAGTTGCCCGGTGATCTCTCCGAGAAGATTGTGGAGGAGGCCCGGCGCCGGTTTGTGAGTGGTTTGGAGTTCACCACCTTCCGAGTGAAGGAAGAACTACCCCGAGTGATTGAGACTTGGGTAGTCCTCTCCGTGGGCCGGCTCTCCCACCTTGCCCACCCCTTGACAAAGGGGGCGTGCGGTGGCTTCGTGGTTGAGCGGTGGAGTTGGGCTCGCCTCAAAGGGGAGTAGGAAACCGGCGAGTTTCCGAACCTCGGTGAAAAATCTCTTGTCTCCTTGTCTCATTTGATTGTCGCATTTACATTTGTGCAATTTACATTTCTAGAGACATACTTGAGATCATATCACCCTAGGATTGCTAAACATTGACATAGGAGTGTGATTACTTTCCTAGAGATAAAATTGAGCCACTATCACCCTAGGTTTGCAAAACATAACTTAGTTGCTTAGTTAGACTTGACCCTCACCGAGCCTAGCAACTTAGGTTAGTTTTGATTAGGTGTCATTTAGTTTTTAAATCGCCTATTCGCCCTCCTCTAGTCGACATCTCGATCCTACAATGCTGTCATATCCAAGGATGGTTCTTCGACCCAGAAGGCACCCTAGCGACAAGCGATGAATACAAGATGAATACAAGTCTCTTCTGGAGTGGAACAACGCGATGCCATAATGTATTTATTAATTAGATAGTGCATTTGAAATGATAAATATAAAAAATATTGTAACATATTGATGACAATTTTCACTAATGCAATATATGTATTTTTGTCAGTATTAAATGTTTGTAAGTTCCTAATATTATTTATGCATTAATTAATTAGTTGCAACATTATTGATAAAAAAATATTATTAAAAAAATTGGCGGGAAATTTTAAAATTTGGTGTGTATTTTCCTAGGCGACGGGGCCTTCTTATCACAGGCGACTCCTACCCATTTTCCCAGGCGGCGCGTCGTGCTCCCTTCCACCTAGGAAAACATCTTCCCAGGCGGAATGGCCGTCCACCTGGCAAGACTGTTTTCGGCTGCATGCAAAAACATTTTTTCTACGTTTTTTCTAGTAGTGAAGGAGAATAAATGAATTAAATATGACCACTTGGCTGCCTTTTGATGATGACGGTTTCGTCGCCAGAGAGAAAATTGCCATATTGTGGAAGGTCGATGGATGGGAAAATGTATTCACTTGGTATACTTGCTGGATATTGCGTGAGGACGGGTGAAATGTAGGTCCCTATTGACATTTCTTTATTTTATGTTTTATTTTATTCCAGTTCAAAATATAGGCATTATGGATCTTCAAATCATTGGTTTAGTTAGATTAGAAATCATATGCATAGCTTAAAAATTATGCATATTATTATTATTATTCGTTATATAAAACAAGGAGGGGTACAGTGGATTGCTCAAACCGAGAGAGGGGAGGGGACACGCATTGTGTGGTGTGCATGTGTAGGGAGAGTGCAATGGAGGGGTGTTTTTTTTTCTATTTTTCTAAATGATTTAAGCAAAAAAACTGATGGTCTGATTTTTTTCTCAAAATTTCTAATATATTTTTTTTCTAATTTTTAAGACGTAACACATTAAGCGGTTTAAGATTTTTCTAAAAGTATATCTATTGGTTAAAAATAATGAATCATCTGTTCAAGTGAAAACCGATAGTCAATTTTTTTTACAATCTCTAATATTTTTTTCTACAGAGGATGTACTTGTGATATAATACTTATTGTCATTTTTTTAATTTTCTGTTCATTTTGCTATTTAGTTACCACGCAAAGGATAGATGTTTATGTTCAAATGATGTATTTGTTTTTCTAAATGAACTATGGGTAACGTGGACCTTAAATTATTTATTTAACTACAAATAAAATAACAATTCAAACAAACTAAAAAAATCGGATGTAACTTAAGAATTATAATTATTTTACTTTCTAATTATTGATCGTTTTTATTAATTAGTTAAAAGTTAGAAGACGAAGAAATTGAATGCCTGAATAAGTTATAGGAAACTTCCCACTTCCTAGTCGTAGTTCAGCATATCAGCCACTCTTTCTTCTTTGTCTTTATCAACTCTTACCACAAAAACCCAGCATATCAGCCACTCTTTCTTCTTTGTCTTTATCAACTCTTACCTCAAAAACCTTTTAATTACTGTTTCATTTCAGACAAAGCAACAGAGCAGAAATTTTAAGAGCAAAAGAGCAGAGACTATTAAATATACTAGATATACGCCCCCATCAAATCTACTCCCGTAGTGTTCGCACGGTGGAATCAAGAGAAGATGCAAGCGCAGGACGTGAAGAACGTCTTCAGCATGAAGGGTGGGCAAGGGGAGTCCAGTTACCTCAAAAACAGTAAAGCTCAGGTAACAAGTAAAACTAAATTAATTACCTAAATGCCACAACAATTTATTGAAGTTTAAATTCTCCTTATTTATGTACGCAAAGAATTGTTGGAGTTCAAATTCAGCATGCAACTGTAGTTTTTTAAAAAAGAAATCAGCATGCAAGTAGAGGTTATTTTGTTTCATAAGTAAGCAAGTTCCTTCCCTGTGCTTGATCGAGCGAAACTGGCAACAAAGTGCAGTTGAGAGACCTGCAAATGATGCTGAATGCCCTGGAGGAGACACTGGACAAGATCACGATCCCTCCCCGCGGGCCGGGGAAGCTTCTCCTGACGGCGGCCGACCTCGGCTGCTCCTGCGGCCGCAGCTCGCTCGTCGTCGCCGATGCGATCGTGCAGCACATGACCAACAAGCTGTGTCGCGGCAAGCATGTCGACGCCGCCGCGGCCGATCCGGAGTTCTGCTTCTACTTCTCCGACCTCCCGAGCAACGACTTCAACACCCTCTTCAGCCTCCTCCCGCCGCATGCCGCTTCCTCCGGCGACGGCAGTGGGCGGCGCTACTTCGCCGGCGCCGTGCCTGGCTCGTTCCACGACCGTCTGTTCCCGGAGCGATCCATCGACGTGTTCACCTCCACCTTCTCCTTGCACTGGCTCTCTCAGGTACGTACGCATCAATATATAGATTTCAAGGTGTGTAATTCACCTACTCCCCCGTCTAAGTTTCAGAGTTGGACACAGTTATTAAGAAAATTAGTAGAAGTGAATGGTTGAGGATTGTTACTAGATAAGTAATGAAGATAGGTGAAAAAAGTAAATGGTGAAGGGTTGATTACACAGGTGCCGGACGAAGTCACCGATACGCGGTCGCCGGCTTACAACAAGGGGAAGGTGTTCGTGCAAGGCAGCTCGGAGGAGACCGGCGCGGCGTTCCGGCGGCAGTTCCAGTCCGACATGGCGCGCTTCCTGCGCTGCCGCGCCGCCGAGCTGAAACCCGGTGGCGCCATGTTCCTGGTCTTCGTCGGCCGCCCGTCGTCCGCCAGCCCCACCGACCTAGGCCGCAGCTTCAACCTGCTCGGCGCCATGTTCGAGGAGTCGTGGTGCGACCTCGTCGACGAGGGGTTGATCGATGGCGGGAGCATGGACAGCTTCAACATCCCGTCGTACGCCGCGACGCTGGAGGAGTTCAGGGAGGCCGTCGACGCCGACGGCTCGTTCGCCGTCAACCGGCTGGAGCACGTGATGGGAAGCCGTCTCGCCGTGGACGACGACCCCCACGACCGCCGCGCGGTCGGGCGCAGGGTGGCGAACAACCAGCGATCGATCTTCGGGCCGCTCGTCGAAGCGCACGTCGGCAGGGCGCTCACCGACGAGCTGTTCGCCCGGATGGAGAGGCGCGCAGAAGAGCTCTCCAACGAGCTCGTGGACGAGATGGGGGTCCACTACATCGTGTGCTCGCTTTCACTAGTCTGACGATATTTACATCGTACACTGTCCTAATAATGAAAAAAAAATATTCAAAGTTTGGGCACAATAATTTAATATAATAATTGTATTTGCTAAATAAGTCTGTTGGAAATGTGGTCATAAATCGGCATATTTTAATTTAGAAAAACAAGATAATAAACATGACATATGAGTAGGAAATGATCTAGTGATAGTACTAACATGAATATACTAAGAGCAAGAAAATATCAAATACAAACATGTTTGACACTAGAAATAGAAATGCTATATACTCGAAGAACGCTCCAGAGTGTGATGAGGCATTAGTATCTTCGTTCGTTGACATTGACGTTCTATCCGGTACCACCGTTCCATCCTCTGATGCGCCGTTGTTCACTCTATTAGCGCCGGTGCCGGTGGAAGCCATCATGATGTAGAGGAAGAAGAAGAAGCAGACCATCGCTGCAGAGGAAGTAGACGTGTTGCAGAGGATGTAGCCGATGCAGAGCCGTCGCACCGTAGGATGTTCCCACCACCTGCCTACCATTGCAGGTACACAATTAGATAGAGTTTCGGAAGCCTACTCATCCCGAGTACCTATGTGCATAGGTGGTCAAGCCGGGGAAACAGTAGCTAGCGCAAGAACAGAAGAACATGGATTAATGATAAATGGGCTAGGCCCAATTTATTTCCTATAAATTCCATTGGCCCATAATTAATGTTACAAGATTTGAATTTAACTGGAGAGATCTCAACATATATAAAGAGTTATTAGAGAGCACCTGTTGACTGGTTAAGGTGGTGGTGGGACTGCCACGCGCGCGTGCCGAGACGGGCTGAGGCCGAGGCAAGGTGTCGCTGGCTGCTGCTACTGCTCTCTCTCTCTCACATTATTTTGCAACGTACGGGAATTGAATTTGTAATGGTTGAGAATCAACACCATTACCGCTACAACAAATGAGAGTATCAATCCCGATTTAATTATCAGATTATCTCTGTTGGTTGCTCAGGTAACAGACCTATTGATTACTCCAGCAACAGGCAGATTCCCCTCTCGCGCATTGTATAAACCCATCGGACCTGTTGATTACTCCGATAACGGGCATATTTCCCTCTCGCGCACTATATAAACCCATCACGATTACTCCGACAATGAGCAGATTCCCCTCTCGCGCACTACATAAACCCATTAGACCTGTTGAGTACTCCGACAACGGGCAGATTCCCCTCTCGCGCACTATATAAACCCATCACCCAGAAAGACACATCTCTTGGCTCTGTAATAGCCCCCCCTCTAGAACTGCATAGCCAGCCTATCCGACGGGCGGACCCACTTATACATACCACTCCAGTTACACTTTCGTCCTCGCTTCGTGTAAAAGGGTTAACCGGGAGTGGTATGGTTGGAGGAATGATGCCTTGTAAGTTGGTTCCACCCTTTCTAAACTAGCAAGGTGGTACTAAACAAGTGTACACAGCTCTTATGGACCACACAAGCCATGTCCTAATTGGGCTAGGATGTCAGAGGC
This sequence comes from Oryza glaberrima, assembly GCF_000147395.1. Lineage (NCBI taxonomy): Eukaryota > Viridiplantae > Streptophyta > Magnoliopsida > Poales > Poaceae > Oryza > Oryza glaberrima. Next base: position 11,725,001 of record NC_068331.1, read on the forward strand.
TCTGTCTTCTATAGCACACTGTTTTTGCTCTGTGGTTCTCTTTTTTCCTTTGTTCGTACGCTAGCTTCTGTTTCCCCGGTTCTAATCACCTGCGCACATGGGTGCTCGGGACGAGCATGCCTTTGAAACTTCATCTGCTTGTGTACCTGCACGGGTAGGCGGGTGATCAAGTTTTTGGGGAGCATCCTCCTATGCGACTGCTCTGCATCGGCTACGTCTTCTGCTGTTCTGCATTGGCTACGTCCTCTGGTACGTCTACTTCCTCTGCATCAGCTGTCTGCAACGTCTACTTCCTCTCCATCGCAATATCTTCTACTGGCACCGGCGCTATTGGAGCAGGAGATAACAGTTGCACACGATGATGAGGAGGAGGAGGGAACAACGACATAGGAGAGAACGTCAACATCAATAGAGGCAATAATAATGCCTCATCATCCATCCAATGGAGTATTCTCTGGGTATATCTCTATTCTTATCTTTGTGTTAAATATATTGCTAGATGTTTAATTTTGTACCTGCTAGCATATTCATGTTTAGCGCTAGCACTAGATCATTACTTATTGCGATAGTCACGATTATAATCTTGTTTTCTGGATTAAAATACGCCGATTTATGACCAAATTTCCAACACTCTTTATTAATAGTAGAACAGGCCCACTCAATTTTTCACTAAAATATGCAACAGGTTTTCCTTCTTGTAGCAAAACACCACCCAATCCAATCCCGCTAGCATCACATTCAAGTTCAAAAGTCTTATTAAAATCTAGAAGTTGGAGGAGAGGTGCATGTGTTAACTTATCTTTCAACATGTGGAAGGCGTTCTCTTGTTATGTGCCCCAAGTGAAAGGCACTCCCTTCTTTGTAAGCTCATTCAATGGTGCAGCAATGGTGCTGAAATCCCGCACAAAACAGCGATAAAACCCCACGAGTCGTAGAAAGCTCTACACCTGTGAAACCGTTTTAGGAGTCGGCCAACTCTGAATTGCCTCAACCTTGGCTTGACAACCTCAATCCCCTGTGGAGTGACAACATATCCAAGAAACGAGACTCGATCGGTGCAAAAATTGCACTTCTCAAGGTTACCAAACAAACGTGCATCACGCAAAGCATTAAAAACAGCACGTAAATGATCAAGATGTTCCTCCAAAGATTTGCTATAAATCAGAATATCATCAAAGTATACCACCACAAATTTTCCAATGAAAGGATGCAAAACCTCATTCATCAACCTCATGAAAGTGCTTGGTGCATTAGTTAAACCAAAAGGCATCACTAACCACTCATATAACCCAAATTTTGTTTTAAATGATGTTTTCCATCCATCGCCCAACTTCATACGAATAGGATGACGATATCTAATGGTAATGTTATTAATAGATCTACAATCAACACACATACACCATGATTCATCTTTCTTTGGAACCAAAATCACCGGAACAGCACATAGATTAAGAGACTCACGTACGTACCCTTTGTCAAGCAAGTCCTGAACCTGACGCTGAATCTCCTTGGTTTTGTCGGGGTTGGTTCGGTATGGCGCACGGTTGGGTAATGAAGCTCCTGGGATCAAGTCGATTTGATGCTCAATTCCATGCACCGGTGGCAGCCCCGGTGGTACGTCCTTGGGGAACACATCCTCATACTCCTGCAAAAGGTTAGTGAACACAGGAGGAAAAGAGAGAGGCATATTCTGAAAAGAAAACAAGGCATCCTTGCAAATGAGAGCATAGCAAACAATATCACTTGTGTCCAAATTGACAATATCAGATTTAGTGGCAAGCAAACAAGGACCATTCAATTTAATCACACTATCCTTGCTACGGTTAGATTGAGAACCTTTCATATTATGGTGCACAAGTTCTTTTGCTACAATCTGATTTTCACTTTTAGCATGCTCAACATTTTTCTTTCTTAGCTCTTGCAACATCATTCTCAAAAACAGCTTCAAGAGTCATAGGATGCAACACAATTTTCTTTCCATTATGCATAAAGGAGTATTGATTGGTTCTACCATGATGCAATGTGTCTTTATCATATTTCCAAGGCCTACCCAACAGCAAAGAGCAAGCATGCATAGGTACGACATCACAATCAACAAAATCACAGTAAGAACCACTTGCAAAATTTAATCTCACCAATTGTGTTACCTTAATACGGCCACTGTTGTTGAACCACTGAATGTAGTATGGGTGGGGATGTGGTTTCGTCTGCAAAGCTAGCTTCATGACCATCTCCGTACTCACTAAATTCGTACAACTGCCCCCATCGATGATTGTGCAGCAGGAACGCTTGTGGACGACACACTTCGTCTGAAAAAGGTTATGCCGCTGGTTCTGCTCCGCTTTGCCCATTTGTGCACTCAAGACACGTTGCACAATAAGGCTCTCATATTGGTCCGCTACATCAGCCCCGATGTGTTCCTCATCCTCGCTAGCTATGTTGTTAGCTGCAAGCAATGCAAGTGTATCTTCATCGAAATCGCTAGCAGACGAGTACTCACCATCAGCCTTGACTACCAAAACAACCTTGCTAGGGCAGTCACACTGCATGTGCCCGAAGCCCTTGCATTGGTGGCACTGAACATCTCTTGTTCTGCCCGTGGAAGCAACAGAGGAGGCACTCTTGGTGGGTTTTTCTGCAACCTCTGCAGCACGAGAGGGGGCTGCAGAAGGTGTTGGCTGCGCTTTGTTGCTGTTGGAGGGTGCTGATGTCGATGTCGAAGCTGATGAACGACCAGTGGGGGCAGCGCCACTCCGAGCCGTCCATGGAGTTCTACCTGCAGGAGTGTTAGCCCTTGGTTGCGCACGTCGTCCCTGCACTTCCCTTTTAGCTTTACAGGCATAGTGAAATAACCGAGTCATATTATTATACTCTTTGTACCTGAGAATATCATAAATTTCCCGATCTAAGCCCCCAAAAATCGAGCCATGGCAGCCTCCTCGTCCTTTACTAACCCACAACGTAACATAACCATTTGCAGCGCTTGGTAATATTCTTCCACACTAGTACCACCCTGTTTCAATTGCTGTAGCTTATTTAACATGTCACGTGCATAATATGAAGGTACAAATCTAGCACGCATAATTCATTTCAAATCATCCCAAGTAGGTGGCAAAGCATTTATATGAGTACAACGGTATTCACTCCACCAAACATAAGCAAAATCAGTAAATTCACTAGTGGCAGCCCTAACCCTCTTATCCTCAGGAACATCATGGCAAGCAAACTTTTGATCTACTACTAACTCACATGAAAGATAGGCATCAGGGTGATACTTACCATCAAAAGCAGGAATAGTGAATTTAATCTTACCGAATGAATCATCATTATTTCGTACCTCACGACGTGGCCGACGATGAGCCATACCATGGCGATTGAAGCAAAGTCGTCGCTGGTCCGCATCATCCTCAGAATCACCAACGTAGTCATGGTCATCCATCTCACTACCATGGTGGGATGCTTGGGCCATCTCATCAAGATGCCGCTCAATACCATCAAGAGTGGTGTTCACTGTCGCAACAGAAGCTTCCAAGGTGGTAAGCTTGGTATTGGAATCAATTTCCGTGCGTTCAACATGACCAATCTTTTCGTTGGTGATACGAACATCCTCCTCGAGCCCTTGTGTGTGGTCCCTAACTAACCTGTCAAAATGCTGAATAATTCCTTGAGTGCGGGGTGAGTGGGGGTTGGAATGCTCTACACATGACATGGTTAGATACAAAAGAAACAGACAAAACAAATACTATGGAGCAGCAAATGAAAAAGGAGGAAGAAAAAAAAATCCTACAAAACTAGTTGGATGTGGTTCTATCTATCAAGTCACTCACTCTCAACCTGTTCCACAAGCTCTTACCAATTCTCATCATGCCAAACAGGAGGTGATGGCAACCGTCAGACTTGGACGAACCTCTGGAGAAGGTGTATTGATGCCTTAATTGCTGAATCCCTGTCAAGTGTTAGTCGAACCGGTGGAGCTATGGGTGGGCTGTGTAATGAGTCAAAGAAAAACTAGAAACACGTTAGTCAAAGCAAGTTGAATAATCGCTCAAGGTTGGTACAATGCTGGTCCTAGGCTAGCCGAAGTAGAGAGCGAGCCTAACCACAAAGGACGCCACAATACACAAACCAAACAGGAGCGTAGGAAGATGGTGGTGACAGCACGGAATTGAGGGGGGTGGGGGCTGTACTCACACGTCAGCTTCTCATCTCTTTTCTTCCTTTCCTTTTTTTTCTTTTTTTTCAGTGCGGCTTTTTTTTCTCTTTTTTTTTTGCACCTTTCTGCCTTTTCTCACTCTTTTGTATTTTTTAGCAAAAACAACTCAAGGACCTCAATGTAAGATTATAGGGACTCCAATGTAAATATAAAATATACAGGGACTCAAGTGTAAAAGTCCAGACCAAAAAATGAAATTATACAAAAATGGAATGCTAAGTTTACACCGGTTCCATTTTTCCAAACAGATCTTGAAACCGACACCAAACAAAAATTCACCAAGGTGTGTAGCTAACTCACGGTATCGAGATACGAGAGGGGGAGTCGTACTCGGGACAGGGGGATGGAAACCGATGCAAAATAGAAACCAATCTACAAAATTGTAGCACTCCATCCAAAAACCGATCTACTATCCCCTTTCTCTCTTCTTCCTCGCGCAACAAACACAAGCAAAGCTGAAACAGAAACACGGCCAACTTGGCAAACCTTATATGCAACTTGACAACTCCAAAACCAACCGATAAAAACTTCTGAAATCTACTAAAATAGAACCGTGGCAGCGAGGCGGTTTTGTTTTCACAGATCCCAACGACAACAGAGGCGGTGATGGCTGCGATGGTGGTGATGAAAGAAAAAAATATGGCGATGTGCGATGGCAAGAACTCGAAACTCTAATCGACTAAACACTAAGACCAGCAAATTAACACAACCGATGCAATCAAAAACTCAACAAGCCCTAACTAAGCAGTACTAGTAAAAAGGTTCAAGGGTTTATAGGATCATAGAAAACTAATCTAATAATTTTTTGGCTTTTTCTGGACTGTAGGTATAAGAAAATTACGAAATAAAAGAAATCTCTCACCGAGCAACTTGGGCTCTGATACCACCTGATGTGCTCGAGGGTGTCCCGATCTTTCGATGAGAGGGATAAGTAGATTGGATGGAGTGACGTTGGCGATCCGACTACAACTATCCAGGGATGTTGCGCTTTAGCAATCGTTACACCAACTCCAGAGGCGGTCGTGAATCTCAACGGATGCACGATCAGCCCAACCACGAGGGTATTTATTCCTGCAAGCAATCGAGAACCAGCAAGAACAAGATGAACAAGCAACTAAATTTGCGAATCAAATATGTTAGATTGAATCAACAGAAGTAACAAGTGGGGTTCAGTAACAAGCAATCCGGCGATCTAATCGATCACGGGATCAACTCGGTAAAGTAGCGACGCTATACTTTAATCTAAACAAAACCTGATTATTCTTGGCGGTGGAGAAAGCTATAAGAAGAGGAAGAGGATGACCACAGGGGTGATGGGGTCGTTCTCTCACCCTAGGACACATCCCTAATGGACCCAACTTGAAACATGGCCCATTGGGCCCAAAGAGGTGACGCAACACCATGGACAGAAAAGAACTCGGTAGTAAATCGAAGATTGCGGCCGCTCCAGAACTGATATGGACATGAGGTTGGATCCATTTGAAAGTAGACTTGACAACCTTTCCATGAAGTACTTGCACGCCCAAATCGGAGTTCGCATGAAGTCGTGGCAGCCGTCAGAAGTTGGTGCTGTGCTGCAGTTCGAATCCATCCCGCGCGAATCCTCTCCCCGTTTGATCCTCTCCATTGTTCCTGGGTAAAACAAGAGTGCACGTGTCTCCGGGGTATAAATAAGAATCATATCAATTTAAGAATGAACGCACCTGATAGTTGAGCTGACGTGCACGAGCGTGGGTAATAGGACCATGAAGTTGTACTTGTGGAGGCGTGGATGTATCGTTGGTGTTGATGTCCTCATCAGCCAGTGCCAAATCTCCCTCTTAGCGGAAAAATGGAAAGACATAAATGGTTGAACCAGCATCTGCTTAAGATGATGTGGCATATTTTAAAGTTATTGGAAACCAAATTCCGGGGCACTCTTGGAGTAGGAGGTGATTTTTGGACCCAATTTCTTTTGGGATGGTCCCAATCTTTAGGACTTAAATTTTAGGATGCTCTAACAACTAATCAACTCCGAAACCGATTCATGAAAACTTCTCCATTAAATCACAAAAATGGAAACTTGATGATGGTTAGATTTGATTTTTCAAGGTCTTTGAAACAACCGACAAGATGCAAAATTGCTCCCAAAACTAACGTACAACTCACATGACTTAACTGATGAACCCTAGACCCAAAGTGAAGTCATGTGACTTGACTTCACTTTTAATTTTTAATTTTTAGTTTTGAGTTTTCCATCAAGACTCCCAAAACTAAACCAGCACTCGACACGACAATGCAACCTAAAATTCAACAAAGCAAAATCTAATAGGACAATGCATTGGCTCAAATTGGCTAGGTAATGGTTGCTAATTTTCTGGTAATAGGTATATATAATTAAACTAATAATTGTTGACGACTGTTAATATAAAACATCGTCAATATCTGCATAAATATGAAAATATAAAACATCCAACATAGTGGTAGGGTTTCTTTCTAACAAATTCCACGAGTGTTTGTGTGTATTTGGATACAGGTGACAAACTACCAAAGTTGAAATGATATATATAAAGGAGGGGAAGAATTACACTCATATCCACGCCGATGGAGTATTGGTCCCACAAACCCAACAAAATAACAGAAAATAGAACCAACCACCGTACCACTAGACCAAGGATCCACCTGCCAGGGCCCAGGAGAAAACTCAGGGCCACAAGGGCCAGCCAAGGGTCGGCCGACCCAGGAATAGCCCATCTGGCCGTCAATTTTTACATGTTGATAGTTACCGACATTCCAAGGCGGTTATGATCGTTTCTACCTTAACAAACCGTCGGAGGGCACTTGTCATAAGGAGGTGAAGCAAGAGGGAATATGCTAATTGGATACCTTGAGCATCTCCACACTCCCAAGGCACCTCTTGGCCTATAAATACCTTCCTCCTGCTTCATTCACACACCAAGATGTGAGCTGAATTATAAGAGGCTCTTTGTAATTTTTTTTATGTTTTGTTGACACGGATTTTGGCTCGTGTCCTAAATATAATTTGTTACATTATAAACTAATATATTATCTCAAATATAGTGCGTACAAAATATATATAATAATAAATAAGAATTTTATTGGGAGACAGATGGTGAAGTAATTTAATAGCGGCCACAAAATAAATGGCCATGAAATAAAATATAATTCACTTATATTGGACTAAAATAATTTTTGGCTTAAAATAGGAATGCATATGCGCGTTCCATATAAATATAAGTAGCGTGAACAAATATTTTTCATGCGCTTTTCGTCGGACTGGCGAACGCTAATACTTAACTTTCTCGTCGTATCCGCATACGAAATTTGGCCTAAAACATATGGCCATGAAGTGGGATTTTCTCACTGAGCCGAAATAGTCACGCCCCGAATATTTTCATTAAAGGCGTACCCATCATATAAAATAGCATACAAAAATTAAAATATAAGCCAAAATAGATGTTACAGGCGTGAAAAAATTATACTCTAAATAGTCGCGACTTAAAATAAAAATGCATGTTACATGCGTGCCAAATTAAAGGGGGGTCGCCTTGAGGAAGCCACCGTGATAATATGCACGTCAGGACGCGATGCGTGTCATATAAAATAAATTTACGGCAGCGACAGTCCGCTCGATAGAAAATGGTGCACTAGGATATATACGTGTGCCTCTTAAAAAAAGAAAAGACTCACATCCAAAGTGTGTATAAAAGTAAATAAATAAATTGAGGCGCCCAACTAAATGGGAGTATATGCAGTCATGCATGCAAAAATATAATAAAATTTGAAATCAAGAAAAAGACACATGCATGTATTTACTAACAACTGAAATCTAAAGAAAAAAATCAGTCAAGTCCAAAGGGCCCACACGTCAGTGAAAGCAAAGAGACAAGTGGTCAAGCCCATGACCTACCCACGATCACCACTAATCATGCATGCATGCAGCAAATACCAGCACATTCCTCCCGTCACACTGAATGGGCCCACATGTCAGCCAAAGGATGTGCATGCAGTCAAGCCATTGCCCACAACCACCCCACGATCTCTGCGCGTGCGCGGGATCCTGTTCAAAATCGCATAAAGCTAATTAGCCTATAATCCTCCTCCATAAACAGAGGATTAAGGCTAGAGGCAAAGGGGATTCGCTAAGAGAGGTTCCAGAAAGGTTGAGGTTGGTGAGGATGTGAGATTGCTAGTTCGCTACGCCCAAGCACTGCTAGTCTGCTACGGCAAATTTGCTATACTGCTGCAGCACTAGTTCTTCTGCTTCACCGGAAATTTTCTTTGCGGCACTAGAAGATCACAAGTGCTGCAAGGTGGGAATCATGCTCCTTCCTAATTCTTAGACTCGGCCATTGTGTACAAGTCGAGGAATCTCTCAATTCTCCTTCCTCTGCTCATGTTAATGTATTTTTTTTCTCCTTCCTCTGCTCATGTTAATGTATTTTTTTTGTTATGTCCTTCGGTTCGGCCAATGAGTACGAACCAATGAGTCATGTTCTTGCCATGTTCCTAGGCTTGCCATCATGAGTACAAGCCAAAGGAATTTTTCCTCTTTTGTTATGTCCTTCGTCTCAACCAATGTATAAGAGACAAGGAAGTTTGCTTCATTTGATGGATTTTAACATGATTTCACACTTTTTCCTATGGTCCGGCCAGATGAGTACAGGCCTAGCAGTGGCTTCCATGCATACTCTTTTCATGTCATCCTACCATACCCTCTGATTTGGTCCCGTTAGCGGATACAAGCCTAGGCGAGATTCTCACTCTCAGGTTCAATCCTCTACGAGCGTATACAAATCACAGATACAAACATAAATTTTTGCATAATTCACCATAAATTAAACAAGCACTTGCTTCGGTCACGCTTCATGGCTTCGAGCTGTGCTTGTAGTGATACAGGCATAGTGATAAACAAAATTAATTGAGCATACTAATTAGCACGCACATTTGCTAGTTTTGACGTATGTTCAGCCATATTTCTCTAACATGAATTAAAATAAAATGGCGTTTATTTTCTTTCTGTGGTCAGAGATAGGAAATAGATGTACGCATGCATATATTTTCTCCTTCCATCTGTTCATCTACAAAATGATGGATAAATCACGAACTACGCCGAGTCATGACGGCCGGCCATAAAATTAACCAACAGTCGCTTCGGTTACGCTTCACGGCTTCGAGCCATGCTAGTAATAATACAAGTGGAGTGAAAATTATAATCTCAAAATCATCTGCATACATATATTTGCTTAAGACAGTGTATACTCGCTGCACCATATATAAAGTGTAGTATAAAAAATAATCTGATATTCGCACATGCATGCATCCATATGCTCTGGCCGTGCATTTGCTATCGCGTATATTTTCCTTCCAATTGCAAATTAATCCATGTACGCACAACAAGTGGCGACATCGTGAGAGTCGACCATAAATCAAACAAATGCCCACTTCGGTTACGCTTCATGGTACAGGGCCATGCTAGTAGTAATACAGGTGTGGTGAAAATTAAAATAGGCAATGCAATGTGCCACACCAAAATCCCGTGCCATGTTGATAATAATGGCGCTAAAATAAATACTCGTTTGGCTACGCCCCACGAGTGCTCAGGAAAATTCATCAATTTATATATGTGTGCTACATATAGGAAAAAATAAAGTCACAATGCCAAAAAAAAGCTATGTATAAATTTGCTACCATACACGCAGTTATATTAAAAATCAACAAATTAGTGGGCATCTAAAATACTTGGACGCCCAAAATGAAATAAACATATAAATGAAAATCTACAGAAGATTCTACGGCTGCGACATCTGGAGCTTTAGGATAGATTTTCCTTTTAAGCTTTTTAGCAGTCATGTAATTTTATTTTCTTTCATGTTGGAATTCCTAATCAGGAGTTTTCTCTACGGAGATGTAATTAACAGAATTTCTATGTAAATGTATGAATTCTGGAAGTAATGAACTCGCAATTTCTGATTTTTATTTATTTATTTCATTTAAATTAAATTGTCTCTAACGATTTGCGGATAACGGACCTACTATTACGACAATCCTGGTTTTCCTGTCGTCATGTATGCTTAGAATAAGGGAGAGAGTGAGGAAGAAAGAGTTGGAGGAGTTCCGGAGTTGTCGCTATCTTTCTCTATTTCTTTTGTACCTTACAATTACTTTGCTCTAGAGAATACTTTACTTTAATTAAGTAATTGAGATTTATCTTGTCAGTTTCCATTTAGCTTGCTGGATCATTGTTCACTATTGTTCATTAAGAAATAGTGATTACTTTAGTGTTTAGTTAACGGTAGAGTACACGTAATGTCTAGGTAGTTAATTACCAGTGTTTGTTGTGTATCCCACATACGTTAGAGGTTGGTGCAGAGGTGGTGATAGCCCTCGGGATCACCATAGTCCTCTCTGTCCGGGTATGGAATAGAGCGCGTTCTGGTAGCAGCGAGCAAGCCAGTGCGTGAAGCATAGCGATAGGATTAAAGTTAAGCTTTCTAAACAACTCCATACCACATTAGAAGATCCTCTCTACCCTTTGACCTACATTTATCTTTTATCCTTAGATGAACAAGAAGAAGAGCTAAAAGTACACATTCCCAGTGGAAATTCGAGCTCTTGTGGATTTTATATGTGGACGTAAGAAATACCAATAATAATCTGAAAGATACAAGGTATACCTAACGGACAATCTGGCGCTTTCATACTAACTGATTTGGAACTAGGTCCCAATCTTCCGATAAGTACTGATAACTCACGATCTAGCTTTTGATCAATACGATCTGAACCCAATAATCATAGCACCACGTCTACTCTTGTTATCAACCATTTGTTGCCTGGTTGACCTCACCGTGAAGGCTAATCCCTGCATGCCAATCGAACAACACAAGCGGGAACAAGGTAGATTGTAACATTTTGCTGATGAATGGTTAAGATCTCAAAGTTGGGGTTCCACAAACCGAACTAGAGACGAACCGACAATGACATAAATAATCTAAGCAAAACCCAACTCTAAAATATGATAGTTACTTAATAATAGGGACGTCCTAGGTTAGTCCTAGGACGTCATCCCCTTATCCTTAGCCGACGATAAAATTGCAAGGCCTAAGGCACAAATCAGGCTCAAACTGAATGAGCTATGTAGCTTGTTTTGCAGATTCCCGGTTGCTTGGAAGAAATTTTGACGTGGGACCATAACCATTTGAAATAGACTCCATAAGATTGTTAATAAGTACTCAGAGTAGCTCGAGTGTATGGATAAATCGAACCGTGAGATAGAATAATTGAATAGAGCACACTAGGGAGGTCGACTGGTGCGTATCAGAGGAAATATGGAACTCCAAAGACGACCTGAACCATTCCATGCATTGTCGAGTAAAATGTTGGAATTAATAGATGGGCCTCAAACCATTTGAAGATTAATTATTTGGAAAATTACAAAAGCCAACCTCATGTGATGGCATGCATGGGGAGTTCAGTATCACCTTGCATATTCTAGGAGGGGAGACCTCTTTATAAGGGAGCTGTCGACGCTGACGTGGGATACCCGTAGACTGGATAGTTTAGGTATTGGGGTACGTTGGTATGAGGATCTACACGATTCGACATCAAGCAAACAAATAAACAATGATTATATTGGTCCAGGCCCCTTTTAAGGTAATAGCCATAATCCAGTATATATGAGATTACCTCGTAAGGTAATAGCCCTAATCCAGTATATATGTGATAGATATGGAAATCCACACAGTATAGTATAATATAGAACAATTGATTCCGAGATTACCGGCGAGATCCTTGTCGAGAGAGTCTCGATGAGATCTACCAGCGAGTAGGCTTCAAGTTTTCCGGATTGCTTCTGTGGTGGCGGGTTGGCTGGTGCTATGATTCGATGCCTTCGACCCCCCAGGGTGTGTCTGTTTATACCGTGAATCCCCTTAGTCTCCAAGTAGAACACTGTGACCATGTATCGGCCATCGGCCTCATCAACGTTGATCAACTCATACTCTACTTTCAGCCGATACAACATCCAGTCGATGTTCAGTCCGACTCATAGATCAACTCGATTTCACACCGAATCTGCTTTGATCTACTTCCTTCTTCTCCGAATCTGATGCAAAATTCCATTGTTAACGGTACTTGCCCGTGAGGTTTATTTCCATAATCTCTTGTTGATTTCCTTTATCGTATACGTAAGTCTATCATGCATATGAGGGTATGCCATACATGTATATTCCATAAATCCTAGGATAAAAGGTAAGCCTTATCTGTAACCATGACAGGAGTATGCTCTCCGAGCCACTTGAGGCAAGTGAGGTGGAGAGAATAGGGGGAACACACGCGCCCTCGCTCGCCTCGCCTCGCCTGGCCATGCCATGCCGGCGCGTGTGCACAATATATGCATCGAATGGTCGTCAAAATTGGTTTCTCTCCCTTGCACAGATGCGGACTCCTTTTGCAGTTTGTTTTGCTGTGGGAAGTTCGGATTTGGATTTGGAAACACTTCGAATAATCTAATGCGTGAAACGACGCGGAATCCGAATAAGTTACACGTGACTTATCCGGTTATGTTATGAGGAGTGGAGATCGTGTAGGCGCCCTGATCAAGTGTCCTAATATCTCTACATAAGTTGAGCCGCCGCTTCCATGCAACATACGTGAAATCAATAATCTAAAATTTGCCTCCTCTGTACTACGCCGTCACTTGTAGTCTAAACCATCCTGCTCGTCGGCGTGCACCGGCGATCGAGACAGCAGATCTCCGGAACCTTCGTCTTCGATGTCTTACACCAGGAAAAGGTGAAAATAAGATTTTTAGAAAGCGCTTCGGTCGACTGCTCCCTGTTTGTCCACAATGGTTCATCTTCCTCTTCGCTCGCATGCTGCGCACTGTCGTCAACCCACGGTACCGCGAGTCCTTCTTACTGAGCAACTGGTTTTTCAAAACCCTCACATGTAACTTACATATATGTAACTTACATATGTAGATCTTATGATGCGATTATGTTAGTTTTCATTTGCAACATCATGATTTATTTATAGAATAAATTAAATCATCATGTGTATCTTAACTTAATTAAAAGAATTGGAATTTTCCTTTCGTCACATTAATTTCTCGTTCGTATGTCCGATCGAGCGAGGCCTGTGTTCCCACGCCCCATGAACACAAGCGATATTGCACAAGTTTAAAGATCGGTACAAAATCCAATCGGACACAGAACACAGAGGAAGAGAACTACAAACAGGAAGAATAATAAAAATAAAAATCACACAGAAAAAACCTCGACTGGCTCGAATTGAGCCAATTTATTGAGCCCGATTCTCTTCATTGACTCCTCAATGCCCCAATCCCCCAATACAATGCCCCAGATCCTCAAATTGAAGGTGAAAATATTAACAACAAACAATAATCCCCATATCCTTATTTTAACATATGAACAACCCAGATCCTCAAGATTAGAAAAAAAAGCATGAATAAACATCAACAAAGCACAAGAGTAATTCATTATCATCACTGCTCCTTCTGGTGTGGGAGGAAGAACGGGAGGGGGTGGCGTCACCATCGCATCTCCCAGATCCGCCTGTCTCCGACCTCCACACCGATGGATCCACCGGCCAAGCCACCGGGGGAAAGTAGAGGAAAGGAGGGGCATTTGTCGCACCTGCAACCCGCTGTCGCCGTCAGCCCGTCACCATGGAGGTCGGAGGCGGCTAAATCTGACGGCCCCAGACCTCCACGCCGATGGATCCGTCGGCTAGGTCGCCCGTCATCGCCCGTTGAGGCCGTAGCCGGTGGCGGGACGAGTCTGGAAGACCGAGTCGCCGCAGCCGTCGCCTCGAGTCGCCGTGCCCTCATCAGGAACGGTGAGCGCAGGGAGATGGAGGAGATGGAGCAGTAGAGGAGCCGGCGATGTGGCCATGCCTGCGGCTGGATCCAGACGAGGAGGGGCGAGGCTGCTCCAACCCGCTCGTCACCGAACTGCCTCTGAGCAGGAGGAGGAGAGCCCTGGCAGCGGTGCGACGAAGCACGGGCCGAGCGGCACAGGCAGGAGGATGCCGGAGCCCGGAGGGAGGGGCGCCGGGGTAGAGGGAGGGGGCTTCGCGACGGTTGGGGAGGGTTGGAGCCGGTGGTGGATATGTGCCGGCGACAGGAAGAGAGACGAAGAAAGCCAGGGACAGAGAGAGAAAAGCGATAGAGATAAGGCTGTTCTCCCCAAAAAAAAAAAAAAAAAAAAAAGATAGAGATAAGGCTAGCTCTGTGACTGTGACCAGGGCCACCAGGCAACAAGTCACGAACTCACGATATTTCCCCTTCTTATTAAAGTAGGAGCTTCAATTTTTTCTTAAAAAAAAATACACACACCTGCTGTCTCAAAAATAAGTTGATTCATGGTTTTTCGTGTACAATCTTTACCATCCGTTTTATTTGAAAAAAATATAAAAACATTTTAAAAAATAAGTCATGTATAAAGTATTATTCATATTTTATCATTTAATCTATATCTATAACTAATAACTAATATAAATATTCGTATTTTTCCTTTCATCACATCTAATTTTCGTCCGTGTTTTCATCCGTACGCAATCCGATTTGGTTAGCAATAACGATGGAAAAAAATTGCAAAAGAAAAAAATGTTGGCCACCGCTGCCGGATCCGCCCGTAGTCGCCGCCACCGCTAACGGATCCACCCGCGGACGCCGCAGACGCCATTGTCGCCGTCGACGCTTGCCTTAGGGACGGCCGTCGCCGAGGGAGCGCGGATGCCGCCGTTGGGAGGGCACCGTCACTGAGAGGGAGGGAAGGCCGTCGAGGCCGACGGGGAGAGGGAGAGGGAGAGGGGGAGGGACGGCCAACTCCGCCGTCTCCGCCGTACCTTGCCGTCGCCGCGCCGTGCCATGAGACGGGAGGGAGAGGGGGAGAGGGAGCGGTCCGCCGTCTCCACCGCATCCCGCCATCGCCGCGCCGTGCCGGTGAGACAGGGGGGAGAGGAGAAGGAGCGGCACCGCCGGAGGGGAGAGGAGGGAAGCGGCGCCGGTGGGGAAAGGGGGAGGGGGAGAGGCGGCGTCGGGGGTGGGCGAGGCGGCTGGCTCGGCTGGGAGGGATGGGTCTGTTGGAGGGAAGGGGAGGGGAAGTGCGCCAGTGGGGAGAGGGGGAGGGGAGAGGCGGCATCGGGGGCGGGGGAGGTGGCCGGCTTGGGGGGAGGGGGAGGGTTAGGGTTTTCATCAATTTGGAACTTATCCGAGCCGTCCATTAAAATGAACGGCTCAGATCGATCGAGCGTTGGGCCGCACCACTTAGGCCGCACGCGGGCCGGTGGTCCAGCAAGCTTGCAGGATATTAATTAGACTTTGGTCGCTTGCGGGCTGAAGAAGAAAGTGGGCTGAAAAAGGCCCATAGAGATAAAGGAATTTTTATTTAGATTTTTATTTAAATAAATGCTGAAATGATGTTTGTATTATAAAAATAGCAATTAAGCTATGTAAATTCCAAGAAAATTTCAAAGAAAATTTCAATGAGTGTAATTAATATAGAAAATTTAATAAAAAATAAACCCAACCATAACATTTTATTTCTCACACTTACTTTACTTATAAATTAATTTAATTATATACCTACCTACTTAAAAAATACCCAAATATTTCAGAAAAGGTGTGTTTCATTTAATTATAATTTAATATTTTTTTAATTCAATTTTATTTTTTTCTTTCCGTTGCAACACACGACCAATTTTGCTATAATTTCGAAGAGTGTAATTAATATTGCAAAAAATTTATATTTCATTAAATTTCATTAATATTGCAGAAAGTGTCTGTCCAGCAAAGAAGTAGTTTAGATTTTTTTTTTTCTGTTGTTTCCTTGAGGGCAACGATCGGATGTAGCACTGCAGCTCTTGATCAAATTCCGCCTCAACGGCCTTAATCCTAAAATTGATTACACGCTGTAGAGGTTCTCCTAGGCTCCGAGAATCCTTCTGGATTAACGGCTAGGTCCGTTTGAAGTTGATAGTATCAGGAGGCCAGAATCCGAATTCAAAGCAAGCAGAACTCTATCTGTTATCTTCTATGAACCAAAATTGACGTAGTAATGTTAGAGCAGACTTGGTGAAGGTTTTGGTTTGATCCGATCCCAATCAACTTTTTGATCATCTATGTATTTCTTTTACTCGATCACTTTCTCTTTGTCCAAGCAAGTATCTCTAAAAATGATAACACACAAAACTCATAGTCCAATAATATTTGTTCAAACATAACATGCAAATCTCACATAGAAAGCATTCACCTTTACTTTATGATTACATAAGATAATAATAGTTATATCCATAGAAATATACTTACATAAAAAAAGGAGAAACAAAAATCAAGTAAAGAAAATATGGTGCCATATTTTAGCAAAACAGTTAATTGGTTCAGTTAATGCCACTGAAATATATTCTCATCGGAAGAAGCAGAATATATGGAGGGCAAAAAAAAAACAATTTTACTCCCTCGAACTATTTCACCAAAGCAATTAATCCCCTAAACTAATTTTGGCTGATTTTACACACTGATGTACTAAAATGGATATAGCTATAGTTTTTATATATGTTCTATTTTTCTGCACCGCTGCTGCTTGTGCTATTAAAGACAAACTGCATTAATTAGTTACTTCAATTGGTTGGGAAAATTGGAGCTATATAAAAACTGTCCTTACCGAAAGCCGAAAGGTATCAGGTTCCGATGAACTATTATATATCAAGTGGAAGCCAGGTCACTAAGCACCAAGACAAACAATTTACTAAGGAAGTCTTCGTACCGAATTGTTCAAAAAAACAAAACATTGCGTGTTGATATATTTGATAGGAATAACGCAAAGCGAACTTAACTGAACTAGCCAGCGTAATTCTTAAGTTAGGAAGAATTTTCCCCGGAAGAAAAACTTACGAAGAATATGATAAAATTAAACTTAATTATAACACCATGCCTCTGAAATTCGCATATGTCTAACTCTTACATAGAACGGGTTTACACTAGCACTGTAATGGGCGGTAAGCCTCATCTCTATCAGGTAGGCCCCCGTCACACTCATCTCTATCAGGTAGGCCCCCGTCACAGAGCAAAGGTCACTGATGTTGTAAAATATCTTAATCGGGTATCCATCCGTCACGGATAACACACATCTCAATTTGACCAATATAAAAGCCCGTCACGGATGACTCTCATCACAAACGGGTCTAAACTATAGCCCGTCAAGGATGACTCTCATCTCAAACGGGCTCTAAGTTAATGCCCGTCACGGATGAGTATAATCGAAAATAAAAAATAAAATTCCAAAAAAAAAGAAACCCTAGCCGCACGTGGCGGCATCGCCGCCCAAGCTCGCCGGCCGCCCCCATTCCCGCCGCTGGCCGATCCCGTTCCCGGATCCGGGTGGGACGAGGCCTGCCGCCGCCGGATCTGGCCCGGCTCCTCGTCGTCGTCGTTGGCGGCAGCGAGGCGGGGATGGCGGTGGCGCTGCCGCCCACTCGACTGCTGCTGCAGCCTCCTCGTCATCGTCGGCAGCGGCCGGGGGGAGGGGTGGATGGAGCCAGTCGCCTCCTCGTTGTCGTCATTGGTGGCAGTGAGGCGGGGATGGCGGTAGCGCCGCCGCCCACTCGACCGCTGCTGTCGCCGCCTCCTCGTCGTCGATAGCGGCAGCGGCGGCCGCGCGGGGGGGGGGGGGGGAGGGGCGCGGATGGAGGCGGTCGCCTCCTCGTCGTCGTCGGCAGCGGCGGTGAGGAGGAGATGGCGGTGGCGCCGCCACCCGAGGTCATCGAGGCGCCGCCCGCGTTGTTGGCCTCGCCGCCCACTCTTCGCCTGAATGAAGAAAGAGAGAGAGACAACTAAGTGAGAACAGAAGATAAGGTTGCTGAAATTTTGAAGCGGTGGAGAGGGATGAGGAGGAAAATCAGACTTCTAGGCAAAAATGAATTTTGAATTGAATTTTATGATACCAAATGAACTCATTTGAAAAAGTTATCAGAAACAAAGTTGGAGAACTCATTGAGATCTACCAATTTTATTTTGGTCATTTATCCATCCGGGTTTGATTGAACTATAAAATTTGAATTTTAAAATATAAGAAATTCTAATAATTTTTCGGGTAGTAAATGATTTCAAATGGAAATATTGTCAACGACAAAGTTGTATATCTATAACTTTTATTTTGGTTATTTTTCTATATAACATTTTTTTAACAGTTTGAATTTAAATTTGAAAATATGACAACTTCAAACAATATTTTCAAATTCTAAAAGATTTCAACTGAAAAAGTCATCAACAACAAAGTTGTATAACTAAGAAGATCTGTAACTTTTATTTCGGTCATTTCTTCATCCGACAAAGTGACAGTAACATTGTTCACAAAATTTACATATCTCTCATCTGGTTTTATAAACTATAACGCAAATATCTAAATTTTGTAAATATTGTTACTAACACTTTATCGGATAAAGAAATAACAAAAATAAAAGTTATAGATCTTGATGAGTTATACAACTTTGTTGTTGATGACTTTTTCAGTTGAAATCATTTAGTATTTGAAAATATTGTTTGAAGTTGTCATATTTTCAAATTCAAATTAAAACTATTCAAAAAAAAGTTGTAAATCTTGATAAGTTATACAACTTTGTTGTTGACAATTTTTCTGTTTGAAATCATTTACTACCCGTAAAATTATTTTGACTAATAAAATGAATTATTATACTACAGTTAATTATTTTGCTACAAGTTAACTCACATATAAACATTTCATATGAAAAATGAAAAAAATACTAATCGGTTACGAGCATTAGTTAAAGCCCGATAGAGATTAAGTCATCTAAATCGGGCATTAGTATAGAGCCCGTCACGGATGAATCATCTGTGAAGGGCCTAGTTGTTTCTCAATCGGGCCCCAAGTTGGTGCCCGTTACGGATGATCATCCGTGACAGGCGCCAACTTGATGCCCGATTGAAATATGGAATGTTATCTCAATCGTCCTAAATTACGGCCCGTCACGGATAGGTGTCGTGACATGCCATCTAACATTTCTGTGCGACCATATCTCAATCAAGCGTTTTTTCGGCCCGATTGAGATGGCTTCCTTGTGATGGCCCGCCAATTCCAGGCATGCTAGATGCCGTTACAGATGGAAGATTCTGTACTGGTGTTATTTTGGTTATATATATACTTTCATGCTAACACCATTACTATAGGCCTCAGGCCTAAGGGTTCCAGCAACTCTATCTTTCTCTTGGAGTTAGGGCCCAACAAAATGCTTTTAGCTCCATAAAAAAACAATGGAGCATGCTAAAGTAATATGAAACAGTAAACTCGAGAGGTGAGCAGGTTTCAGACTAGTTCACATCTTTACTCCAGACAAGCCCTATATATGATACCACCCACTACAATCACACCTGAGCCATGTGGGTCAACACTAATTGCAATCACATTTTATTTCTAGAATAAATTCGAAGTTCTTTTTCTTTTTTCGAATAACTCTAATTTTAGCCCTCAGAAATAGCTGCCTAACTTAATTGTGAGTTTTTTTAAGACTAAACACCAATGCTAAAGCCTCAGACCAGAGTAGTTTAATGATAAACCAACTTCTAGTGCAAGCAGTTTTACAGGAAGTCCCTGATGGACAAATAAACGTAAACTCCTAAAATTTGCAAAGGACTTGAAAAGAAACAGAAAAAGCGATCGTGTTCTTTGATGCTTCTCCGCCTGAACGAAGAAAACAACTATAGCAACGACGATAGTGATTCGAAGACTATAAGCAGCTGCAGAAGGATGCCACGAAGAAAACCTAAATAGGGCCTTCGCAGTTGAGGCTGTGACTTCTTTGACGATGCTATGATTACTCAGTCACTCTCGAAAGATCTGCCTCCCATAACAAAGGAAGTCAACATTCTTGTGAATGTATCACTAGAGAAGAAGACCATGGCTAGCGCAAACTGCTACCAGATGAATCTGTTGCACTTACAGTTGATGACATCTTTGATAAACTTGGAGCTTCAACCACGAAAGACAGAATCCATGGCTCAGCGCCAAGACAAGAGGTTGCGATTCCAACAGCCTCTTGCACTGTTAGTGATATGCCCTAGAGGCAATCATAGAGATGATTGTATCACATACTATGTTTACATATTTATCCGACTTTGTTCCTTGAAATAGATAAACTCATTATTGGTTAATGAATATGTGATTCTTTCATGAGACTCTTTATATTATGTGTTGCTATTTCTAAAGGATCCCTGATCAAATATCATATGTGAAACAAATATATTTAGATGATCAGCACATGTATTAATTGATGATCATGTCTCATGGATCATGGTATAGAGATACCAAATTAATAATGTGGACACATGTTAGTGAACATGTTGTTGGATAGATCCAACATGAGATATTGCAAGAGCCATATGTGTTGTGTCAACAGTAATCTCATTTAGTGTTGGTGTTGAATCTTTAGACCTGAGATTATCATGGTTCCCAACATGTGTAGTAGCTTACTTAGGGACTGCTAAACGCTACTCCGTAATTGGGTAGTTATAAAAGTAGTTTTCAAGTATGCTATGAAACATGTAGTGGGATATGAATAATCAAGATGGGATTTGCCCCTCCTATGGATAGATATCTCTAGGCCCCTCGATGTTGTAGATTATGTAAGTGCATGGCCATGCCAAAGGTGATTGAGGAGTCAATCACAAGTTATATAATCTATCAACAGGTTCGAGTGAATGATTGAGCTATTAGAGGATGACACATATCTAGCCTTGAGCTTAATCGATATCTAGCCTTGAGCTTAAGTATACACTAGAGGTTCAGCCGATATGATCTTTATGTATGCCCGGTGAGTCAATACGTTCTGCTAGGGGCCGCTGTTGACGCGTGGACTGAAAAGGTGTTTTCGGGTTACAGCCGAGTATATATGAACCTACAGGGTCGCACAATTAATGGGCCGGAATAAGGGGATTGGATGGAGATCCAATATGAGCTTAATTCGGATAGGGATCCGAATAGGAGTCTGTCACACCCTAAAAATCCTAAATATATAAATTGTTGTTTAATTGGAATTATTAGAAATGATTTTAAAAGCCTTGAAAAGAAGATCTAATTTTAAATAATAAATTCCAATATAAAATGGGGCCAGATAAAATTTCATTAAATACTTTGCTTAATTCTATAATTCCTAGATTTTTCTGGGATTATTTGAGCTAAGGAAGTATTTTTAATAAATGGAATTGCATTTCATGAATAATTTAAATTGGAAAAGGTACTAAAAGTCCTCTTTTGGCTTTGGGCCGAAAGTCTGCCCAAAACCTTCCCTCTCTCTCCTCTTCGGCCCAGTCAGCCCGCGCGCGCGCGCTCGGCCGCTGACAGGTGGGTCCCACCTGTCGGACTCGTCGTCCTCCTCGCGCCGTCGCCCGGCCGGAACCCTAGCCGAGCCGAGCCGCGCCGCCGTCTCCTTCCAAATTCGCTCGCGCCTTTCCTTCTCCGGTGAAATCAATAGAGGGGAAATGATCTTCGGGACTTCCTCTACCTTTTCTCTTTTGGAATCGTCGGCTAAAATCGTTTGGAAATCCGTGGATTCGAGTTCGATTCGGATCGATCTCTCTCCTCCGAACCCTAGACTTTCCTTCGCGTCGCCGGTCGCCGTAGGCCTTCGCCGCCGCGCCCTAGCCCCTTTATAAGCACCCCCAGGTCCTCCGCTAACCGTCGCCACCCTCGCCTTCGCCTCTCGTCACCGGTAGAGCCCTAGCACCGTGTAGCCTAGCGCCGCCGTCGCCGCCGCAGCTCCAGCCGTGCGCCACCGTCGCTCCGGTCGTTGTCGCTGCTCGGGGAGGTCACCGTCGTGGTCGCCGTCTCGTCGCCGTCCTCGTCCGCCCCTTCGCCGTCGCTGTCAATCGCCAGAGCACCGTCGCCGTCGTCAAGCCGAAGGTTGCTGCCGCTTCTTCTTCGACGCCGTCGCCGTCCGTTGCTCCTCCGCCGCTACTTTGGTCACCGGTGAGTTCGCCGTGTCGTCCGCTACCCGTAGGTGCCCTCCGTTCGCGTCGTCGCGCCGTCGTTCGCCGGTGAGCTTGCGCGCCCGAGCCGCCGCCGGTGGTGATGTCATCGCCGACGTCATCGTTGCCGTCCGCCGTTGACCGGTCGTGGACCGTTGGATCTTGGCCGTCCGTTTTGGATGGATCGATCTCGGCCGTTCGTTTCCGTGAGCCGCCGCCGTGCGCCCGGTCCACCGCGAACCCTAGTCGCTGACGCAATAATTCCCTTTTTCCTTTTCAAAAATAATTCATTATTGCGTCATAATTCAATTAAAATCCATATAAGTGTTTTAATTCGATTTAATCTCTAAAAATTCATAACTAATTCATCTTAGCTCGGATTTAGTTGGTTCAAGTCTCTAAATTTTTCTAAAATTGAGATCAACATGTTAAAAATATCCACATGTACTGTTCATGCTTGTTTATGTGCTGTTTTGGTGTTTTTGCTCTTTTCTGTTTAGATTCCGACGTTTCCGGAGAGTTCGTTTTCACAGGAGAAGAATTTGAGGAGTTCCAAGGCCAGCAAGGCAAGTCACACAGATCCCAAACAACCCTTTGAGCATGTTGATCCCGTTTAAAGCTATTGTTTCTATTCAACTATTGCATTTATTTTCGAATGTCATTGGGTGGAATTAACCTATTGTTTGTTATAGCCCTTTTGTTCTTGATTACTTTATTCCATGATACCTTGGGTTATTATAAGTTGACTAGTTGGGCTTTATATATTGGTTCGGCTAGATATTAGATATGATTGCTTAGCCATGCTTAGAAACATTAGCACACTATTGGGATAACTTATGAATCACTATTATTTAATGATGGCTTAATGATAGCTCATGATGGTTAATCATGATTGGTTAATTAATTAATTTGCCAACTAAAACCTGATAATGGTGGGTTGTGAGCACATGGTTTTGATGGTCGTGCTCATGACAATTAAGGATCGGTTCACGATTTTCGGTTGTGAAACATTAACCGTGCCAACCACAAGCCAGCGTGGGCAACGGCTTTACCTTTTGTATAACATGGTTCATTGCGGGGCACCAGACTGAGAAGTGGCGGAGATAAGCCCACGGGGGTCGCTGGGGAGTCCATGCCTTGTTTATAAGGGGGTGATTATGATCCAGGAATAGTGCGCTGTGGTGGATTGTGTTGTGCGAGGGGTACTGTCACAGCTCCTTTCCGAGGTACCGTGGTGGTATCGAGGCGCATGGTGATATGTCGTGGGGCTGTGTCTTGTGGGTACAGTGGTATACCTCTGGCTAGAGTAAAACTATTCGAATAGCCGTGCCCGCGGTTATGGGCGGGTCTAACAATGTCTTTCGTGATTAGTTTCACACTTCTCACCATAATAAAAGATGCTATAACTGGTAATAATTTGATTAGCTCCTGGTTTGGAATGGTATATTCTAGGTTTGGAGATAGAACTGTGCAGCCGGGATTCGTTGTTCAGAATGGTTGGGCCTATGCAACAGGGTATGTTGTATAGCGTTGGATTAATATTGTTTAATTATTACTTAACTGTTTTATTAAATTCCGAAATGTTTATTAAATGCTGTTTATGCAAATGAAACCCTACTATGCCATCCTTTGTTATCCTGTGCACTTGCATATTTGCTGCGTGGCTTGCTGAGTATGTCATATACTCACCTTGCAATCATTCATCAGAGGAGGAGTTCTACAGTGATGCTGATGATGTGGAGGATTAGGTGTAGCCCTGGTCAAGTTGCCTGTGGAGTGGAGTCATCTGCGCCGTTTATCTTATTTTTCCGCTGCTTAGATCTTTATTGATTGAGAGGAACTATTTACCTCTGTAATGACATTTTATTCGCTTATTAATTAGAGTAATAATTGTACTCTATTATTAATTTGTTATTGTGTGCCTCGGCTGATTCCTGGACGAGGGTTCACACACATGTAAGTGTTTGGAATTTTGGATAGAAATTCCGGGCGTGACAGAGTCCTACGAGCCTTGGAGGCCCGAGTGATGGATCCTATATATTCGTGAGGGGTGTGACCAGCGGAGGGATTACATCACGTGAGAAACCCTAGCCGTCACTTCCCTCCCCGAGCAAAACCCTAGCCGCGCGGGTGCTAGCACATCTGCGCGTGGCGTTCCGTCCCTGTACGTGTGGATACCGGTAGAGGCGCCGCTGGTTTGCGGTGCTGATCAGCGTGGGAGTACGACGAGGAGAACGCACGAGGAGGAGAAGGTCGAGCCGGTGCGATCGACTACTACATCTACATCGACGCACGCTACTTCGCGAGAGTTCCTTCGACTTCTCAGTGTCTTCTTCCGCTGCGCAGCGCGTCGAGTGGTAACGATCTATGATCTAATACTTGCATGGTTCCTGGTTTACGCGATAGAAAATTTTGATTTATGCTATCGTCGAGCGGGACCGCCGTGTGCATTGCCCCTTAGATTTCGCTTGGGGTTTTTATATCTATCTTACTTTATTGTTGTTGTATATTTGATATGACATGGTAGGATAGATTCCCTCAGAAAAATTAAGTTACGGTTATGATCATAAGTGATGGGTTTGCCATAGCAAAGTGTCACTTTTTATATGATAAAATTTGATAGATGTCGGACATCTATATGCGGAGATTATTGGTTTACTTGACAAGGTTATCAAAACAGTTTTGGACCTTGGGGCATAGGTTGGGTTGGACATGGAGATGTGATTAGTAAGGTGTTGCTTACCTATTTTGATAGTTGTCTAGCTGTGATGCCAAAGCTCACTAGACACTAATAAAATAAGGATCTTGACTCACTATGTTACTAGAGGGAATTTTGTTTCACAATACATAGTGGGAGTATCTTTTGTTAAATTGTTTAATGAAAGGTTAAATGTAAACATGGTGCTGATTTTGCATAGATATATTTCTATTGTAGATCATGGCAGCTCCTGCACCATCCAATTTTAACTTGCGGTCTATTCTTGAGAAAGAGAAGTTGACTGGAACAAACTTCATGGACTGGTATCGCAACCTGAGAATTGTTCTCAGGCAAAAGCACAAAGAGTTTGTGCTTACAGAGCCTTTTCCAGCTAACTTGCCCAACAATGCTCCTGCTGCTCAACGTAGGGAGCATGAAAAGCGATGCAATGATTATCTTGACATAAGCTGTCTCATGCTTGCTACTATGTCCCCTGAGCTTCAAAGGCAATATGAGGCATTGGATGCTCATACAATAATCACGGGACTACGTAACATGTTTGAGGACCAAGCAAGAGCTGAAAGGTTTAATACCTCAAAGTCCTTGTTTGCGTGTAGGCTTGCAGAAGGTAATCCAGTGAGCCCACATGTGATCAAAATGATTGGTTACACCGAGAGTCTGGATAAGCTTGGCTTTCCCCTTAGCCGAGAGTTGGCTACTGATTTGATTCTCCAGTCGCTCCCTCCCAGCTTTGAGCCGCTCATAATGAATTTCAACATGAACAACCTGAACAGGACCTTGGCAGAATTGCATGGGATGCTAAAGACTGCCGAGGAAAGCATTAAGAAAAACTCCAACCATGTGATGGTTATGCATAAGCGCAAGCCCAACAACAAGAAGAGTGGTCAAAAGAGAAAGCTAAACTCTGATGAGATTACGAGTACTAGCAACTCTAAGACCAAGGTTCATAAGACAAGGCCCGCTAAGGATGCAGAGTGCTTCTTTTGCAAGGAGACAGGTCATTGGAAGAGAAACTATAAGAAATACCTAGAGCAGCTCAAGCAGAAGCAGCAGGATGGAAAGAGTTCCACCTCAGGTATTAATGTTATATAAATTAATCTTGCTACTTCCTCTATTGATTCTTGGGTATTTGATACCGGATCAGTTGCTCACATATGCAAATCGTTGCAGGGGCTGAAAAGAAGTAGGAGCTTAGCAAGAGGTGAAGTGGACATTCGCGTGGGCAATGGAGCAAGAGTTGCTGCTGTTGCGGTCGGCACTATGCCATAATCTTTACTGTCAGGATTAGTTTTGGAGTTAAATAATTGTTATTGCATTCCAGCTTTGTGTAAGAACGTTATCTCTGCTTCTTGTTTGCAAGCAGAGGGTTATGGTTTTAGATCTGTGGACAATGGTTGTTCAGTCTATTATAATGACATTTTCTATTTCCATGCACCCATGATGAATGGCTTATACATTGTGAATCTTGATGGATGTTCAGTCTATAACATTAATGCAAAAAGGCAACGTCCTAATGATTTGAATCCCACTTTTATTTGGCATTGTCGCTTGGGTCATATAAATGAGAAATGCATGGAGAAGCTTCATAGAGATGGACTTCTACACTCGTTTGATTTTGAATCATTTGAGACATGTGAATCTTGTTTACTTGGCAAAATGACAAAGGCACCTTTCACGGGTCAAAGTGAAAGGGCAAGTGAACTATTGGGACTAGTACATACTGATGTATGTGGGCCAATGAGCTCAACTGCCAGAGGTGGTTTTGGGTACTTTATTACCTTTACTGATGACTTTAGTAGATATGGTTATGTCTACTTAATGAGGCATAAGTCTGAGTCATTTGAAAAGTTCAAGGAATTTTAGAATGAGGTGCAAAATCATTTGGGCAAGACAATCAAGTATCTACGATCTAATCGTGGTGGAGAGTACTTGAGCCTTGAATTTGGCAATCATCTAAAGGAGTGTTTAATTCTTCCACAACTCAGTCCACCAGGAACGCCTCAGTGGAATGGGGTGTTTGAACGGAGGAATCGTACATTGTTGGACATGATGCGATCAATGATGAGCCAAACTGATCTGCTGCTAAGCTTTTGGGGTTACGATCTAGAGACAGCTGCGTTCACACTAAACAGGGTTCCATCAAAATCAGTGGATAAGACACCATATGAGATATGGACAGGGAAGCATCCCAGTTTGTCTTTCCTAAAGATTTGGAGCTGTGAGGTCTATGTAAAACATTTGCAATCGGACAAACTCACACCTAAATCAGATAAATGCTTCTTTGTGGGGTATCCTAAGGAAACGAAAGGATATTATTTTTATAATCGGGAAGAGGGCAAAGTGTTTGTCGCCCGACACGGTGTTTTCTTGGAAAAAGAGTTTATTTCAAGAAAGGATAGTGGGAGCATGGTGCGACTTGAAGAAATTCAGGAAACATCGGAAAACGCTTCAACGTCCACACAACCACAAGCTGAGCTTCAACGTCCACACAACCACAAGCTGAGCAAGATGTTGTTCAACAAGTTGAATAAGTTGTTGTTTAACCAGTTGTGGAAGCACCGGCTTCACGAAGGTCCAAAAGGATACGGCGTACACCTGCGAGGTATGTGTTGTTAACTTCAGGACAACGTGATATATTGTTGTTAGACAACGATGAACCTACTACCTATGAGGAAGCAATGGTGGGACCAGACTCTGAGAAATGGCTTGGAGCCATGAAATCCAAAATAGAATCCATGCATGTCAATCAAGTTTGGAACTTGGTTGATCCACCTGATGGTGTAAAAGCCATTGAGTGCAAATGGGTCTTTAAGAAAAAGACAGATGTAGATGGAAATGTTCACATCTACAAGGCACGATTGGTGGCGAAAGGTTTCAGATAAATTCAAGGTGTTGATTATGATGAAACTTTCTCGCCAGTCGCTATGCTAAAATCTATTTGGATTGTTTTAGCGATTGCTGCCTATTTTGATTATGAAATATGGCAAATGGATGTCAAAACAACTTTCCTCAATGGAAATCTCGATGAGGATGTGTACATGACACAACCCAAGGGATTTGTTGATCCACAATCAGCTAAAAAAATATGCAAATTGCAGAAATCCATTTATGGGTTGAAGCAAGCATCTCGGAGTTGGAATATTCGTTTTGACGAAGTAGTCAAGGCGTTGGGCTTTGTCAAAAATGAAGAAGAGCCTTGTGTATACAAGAAGATTAGTGGGAGCGCACTGGTGTTTCTAATCCTATATGTAGATGACATATTATTGATTGGGAATGATATTCCTATGCTTGAATCCGTTAAGACATCGTTGAAAAATAGTTTTTCAATGAAGGACTTAGGGGAAGCAGCATATATTCTGGGCATAAGGATCTATAGAGATAGATCAAAGAGGCTAATTGGATTAAGCCAGAGTACATACATTGACAAGGTGTTGAAGAGGTTCAACATGCAAGATTCTAAGAAAGGTTTCTTACCGATGTCACATGGCATTAATCTTGGCAAGAATCAATGTCCTCAAATGACTGATGAGCGAAACAAGATGAGTGTGATTCCATATGCCTCGGCAATCGAATCCATTGTCGCTTCTGAAGCAGTAAAGGAGGCTGTTTGGATAAAGAAATTCGTTTCTCAACTAGGTATGATGACTAGTGCCTCTAGCCCTATGGACCTCTATTGCGATAATAGTAGTGCCATGTCACGCCCTAAAAATCGCCTAAATTAATAATCCATATTTTAAATCATTTCTAGAAATTATTTTAAAAAAAAGCCTTCAAGTTAAACTCTAATAATCTAGGAGAAATTGTAACATAAAACTGAGTTAGATAAAATCTCGTTAAATACTTTGCTTGTTTATCTATTTTCTAGATTTTTCTGGGAATTATTTGAGCAAGGAAAGTATTTTTAAATAATGAAACATCATTTCACGAATTATTTTAATTGGAAAAGTTTTTAAAATCCTCTCCTAAGCCGTTGGGCTGATTTCAGCCCAACATCTCTCCCCCTCGTGTGCGTGCTGTGCAGCCCAAGCCGGCCCAAGCCGAGCTGCTCTTCCCCTTCTCAGCCCAGCCGAAAGTCTAATTTGCCTCCCTCGGCACTGTTCATCTTCTACCTCTAGCAGCCGAACTGAGACCGAATTGGCTCGGTTTTTCTCCTCCAAATCC
Organism: Oryza glaberrima; assembly: GCF_000147395.1. Lineage (NCBI taxonomy): Eukaryota > Viridiplantae > Streptophyta > Magnoliopsida > Poales > Poaceae > Oryza > Oryza glaberrima. The sequence goes on from NC_068331.1 coordinate 11,754,095, forward strand.
AACCTTTTCTCTTGTGTTTTCCTAAAATTGTTGAGGGGAAATATTTCCCTTATCTCCCTCTTTCGTATCCCCTCAAGAATCGGAGCAAACCGTTGAGTAATCTCTCTGAATCGAACTCGTTTTCGAGTTTATCTCCAAAACCGAGTTTAGATTTTCCCGGAGCGATTTCTTGCGAGAGGAGTCCGATCTCTTCAATCCAAGGCTATAAATAGGACCCCCTAGTCCTCCTCTTTCATTTGCCCCCTTTCCCGAGCTCTCTAGTGTGCCGTAGAGTCGCCGCCGCGTCGCTTTAGCCGCCGCCGTCGCCGGCCAACCACCAGCCGCGCCGCGCCGTCGCCCTAGCCGTCACCACTGCCTCCTCTCGCCGCCGTTGGGTGCGCGTGACCGAGGGCTTGCCCGGCCGCACCTCCCTCTTCGTCGCCGGCCGCCGTAGCTCGCCGTCGCCGGTTATCCCGAGCCGCCGCCGTTGCCCCTTTGTCGCTGGCCGTCGTCGGTCGTCGTTTGGCACGAGGGTGAGTACCGTTGGGTTCACCTCGTCGTCCTCTACGTGTACATGCCCTCCAAATTCGCAGCCGACCATCCAATCTCCGGCGAGGTCGCCATCTTGGTCCGGCCATTGATGATGTCATCATGACGTCATCATCGTTTTTTCTTTTTCTTGTTTTTCCAATAGATTAAATCCTCGGAAAATCATAACTAAATAACCGTAGATCCGTTTCAGGTGGTTCAAGTTGCTAAATTTTTCTAAAATCAAGATCTACATGTTAAAAATATCACATGTATTGTTCATGCTTGTTTTTGTACTGTTTTGTTGATTTTGTTTATTTGCTTTAGTTTCCGACGTTCCGGAGGAGAGCGTTTCAGTTGAGGAAGGTTCAGAGGTTTTTGTGGAAGCTCAAGGCAAGTTACACAGATCCCAAACAACCCTTTGAGCATGTTGAACCCATTTAAAGCTAATGTTTTATTTCAACTTATGCATTATTTTCGAATGTCATCGGGTGGTGAGCCTTTTCCCATTTAATTATGGCCGAAGATGACTATATTTTCCTATGGGTTATAATTTGATTAGCTAGAACCTTATATATTGGTTTGGTTCAGCTAAATGCTATATATGTATAATTGCTTAGCCATGCTTAGAAACATAAGCTCATTAATGGGATGAATCATACTACATTATTATTCACGATTATATTTAATGGTAGCTCACGATGGTTAATCGTGTTATGTTAATTAATTGATAATTAGAACCTGATTAAGGTGGGTTGTGAGCATATGGTTTTGATGGTCGTGCTCATGACAATTAAGGACCGGTTCACGAGCTACTGTTGTGAAACATTTACCGTGCCAACCACAAGCCAGCGTGGGCAACGACTTTACCTTTTGTATAGCATGATTCATTATGGGGTGCCAGACTGAGAAGCGGCGAGAAGTCCGTGGGGGTCGCTGGGGAGTCCATGCCTCTGGTTGTAGAGGGGGTGATTATGATCCAGGTATGGTGCACTGTGGTGAGTTGTGTTGTGCGAGGGGTATTGTCACAGTTCCTTTCCGAGGTACCGTGGTGGTATTGAGGCGCATGGCAACATGTTGTGGAACTGTGTCTTGTGGGTACAGTGGTACATCTCTGGCCAGAGTAAAACTATTCGAATAGCCGTGCCCACGGTTATGGGCGGGTCTAACAATGTTTTTCATGATTAGTCTCACATTATTCATTGATGGTAATTGTGATAATTAATTTGACTCCTGGTTTGGAATGGTATATTCCTGGTATGGAGGTTTGATTTGTACAACCGGGGTTGGTTGTTCAGATGGGGTTGGGCCTATGCAACACGGGTGTGTTGTATGGTGTTTACTTAATACTGATTAATTATTCAACTATTTTACTACTCTCTTAAATATTTATTAAATGCTGTTTATGCAAATGAGCTATATTATGCCATCCTTTGTTATCCTGTGCACTTGCATATTTGCTGTGTGGCTTGTTGAGTATGTCATATGCTCATTCTTGCAATATTCATTCATCAGAGGAGGAGTACTTCAGTGAAGGTGATGATCTGGAGGACTAGGCTTGGTCCGGGTTAAGTTGCCTGTGGAGTGGAGTCGCCATAGCTGTTCCGTAGTTTGTTTTATTTTCCGCTGCGTAGAATTTTATTTTTTTGAGAGGAACTATCCACCTCTGTAATAATTTGCTATTTTGTGAATATTAATTAGTTGTTTAAGAGTACTCTATTATCAATTTGTTATTGTGTGCCTCGGCTGATTCCTGGATGAGGATTTAACACACATGTAAGCGTTTGGAATTTTGGATAGAAATTCCGGGCGTGACATGCCATTGCGCAAGCCAAGGAGCCTAGATCGCATCAAAAGTCCAAACACATTTTACGGCGGTATCACCTCATTCGCGAGATAGTGGGTAGAGGAGATTTGAAGATATGCAAAATATATACGGATTTGAATGTTGCAGATCCGTTGACAAAGGCACACACTAGGGCAATGGGTATGTTCATGATTGACTCTAGTGCAAGTGGGAGACTGTTAGTGATATGCCCTAGAGGCAATCACAGAGATGATTGTATCACATACTATGTTTACATATTTATCCGACTTTGTTCCTTGAAATAGATAAACTCATTATTGGTTAATGAATATGTGATTCTTTCATGAGACTCTTTATGTTATGTGTTGCTATTTTTAAAGGATCCCTGATCAAATATCATATGTGGAACAAATATGTTTAGATGATCAGCACATGTATTAATTGATGGTCATGTCTCATGGATCATGGTATAGAGATACCAAATTAATAATGTGGACACATGTTAGTGAACATGTTGTTGGATAGACCCAACATGAGACACTGCAAGAGCCATATGTGTTGTGTCATCAGTGATCTCATTTAGTATTGGTGTTGAATCCTTAGACCTGAGATTATCATGGTTTCCAACATGTGTAGTAGCTTAGTTAGGGACTGCTAAACGCTACTCCGTAATTGGGTAGTTATAAAAGTAGTTTTTGGGTATGCTATGAAACATGTAGTGGGATATGAATAATCAAGATGGGATTTGCCCCTCCTATGGAGAGATATCTTTGGGCACCTCGATGTTGTAGATTATGGAAGTGCATGGCCATGCCAAAGGTGACTGAGGAGTCAATCACAAGTTATATAATCTATCAACAGGTTCGAGTGAATGATTGAGCTATTAGAGGATGGCACATATCTAGCCTTGAGCTTAATCGATATCGTGAGGCAAAGGGGTTCATACAAGTATACACTAGAGGTTCAGCCGATATGATCTTTATGTATGCCCGGTGGGTCAATACGTTCTGCTAGGGGCCGCTGTTGACGCGTGGACCGAAAAGGAGTTTTCGGGTTACAGCCGAGTATATATAAACCTACAGGGTCGCACACTTAATGGGCCAGAATAAGGGGATTGGATGGAGATCCAATATGAGCTTAATTCGGATTGGGATCCGAATAGGAGTCCTACGGGCCTTGGAGGCCCGAGTGATAGATCCTATATATTCGTGAGGGGTGTGACCGGCGGAGGGATTACATCACGTGAGAAACCCTAGCTGTCACTTCCCTCCCCGAGCAAAACCCCGCGCGCGGGTGCTAGCACATCTGCGCGTTTCGTTCCGTCCCTGTACGTGTGGATACCGGTAGAGGCGCCGCTGGTTTGCGGTGCTGATCGGCATGGGAGTATGGCAAGGAGAACGCACGAGAAGGAGAAGGTCGAGCCGGTGCGATCGACTACTACATCTACATCGACGCGCGCTACTTCGCGATAGTTCCTTCGACTTCTCAGCGTCTTCTTCCACTGCGCAGCGCGTCGAGTGGTAACGATCTATGATCTAATACTTGCATGGTTCCTGGTTTACACGATAGAAAATTTTGATTTATGCTATCGTAGCCTACGCGTATCACAACATGCACTGCACAGAGAAACAAAAGAGCAAACAAAGAAATAAATAAACCCTACTACGGAATACACCTGACTACCTAGATGCCCCTCCTGCATCGCCAGCGACCGAAGCCGCAGGAATCGATGGGTAAAGGGGGCCGGACGAAGGAACACGAATCCCCATTTTTCGCCCGGAGACTTCTAACACGCAGCTCCACTGATCTGCTGTTTGAACATCCCCAACTTAATTGTGAGTTGGCTGCAGGACCAACAGAAATTATTGAAGCCATCAAAATAGATCTGGTATTGATTCTCATCAATGAAGAAGTACAAAATCAACTTATAAGCACAGTTACATAAATTAATATACTTCTATTATTGAACAAGTTTTTCCAATGTGGATGTCCATCAAATGAATCCAATTAACATTATTTCTCGGAGAAGTACACTAGTAGAGAAACCATCTTTGGTAGGTTGCCCAAAATCCACAATAATCCCGGTTTGAATAAGAACCGGGACTAAAAATGATCTTTAGTCACCAACCAGGACTAAAGATCATTTTTAGTCCCGGTTCGAAAGAAGGCAGGCTGTGTCAGACCCCTCTAAAGAGGCAGGTTGGTATTACCAACCGGGACTAAAGATCCATTTTTAATTTTGGTTGCTTGTAACAACCGAGACAAAAGAAAAACGAAAAAAAAATCGCACCACGCCTCCTCGAGAGGATCAACAGCCTTATCCTCTCATCCACTCATCTCTCCTCCTCTCCCTTATCTTCTCCAATCTTCTCCTCCCTTCTCATCTTCTCATCTCCTTCTCTTCTTCCCCCTTCCTCTCCTTCCCCTCTCCTCCCCCTCCCTTGCGGCCGCGGTAGATCCCTCCTCGACGCAGGCGCGGCCGCGCGCGGCGAGCGGCGGATGTAGCTGCGGCGGCGCAGGCGACGGCTGGGCTGCGGCCCGGCGGAGGGCGGCGGCGGGCGGCAGCACGTGCGGCAGAAGCAGCCGCGGTGGCGGCCGTGCGGCCTGGCGGAGGGCGGCGTCCAGGTGACAGCGGTGAAGCGACCAGTGGATTTATTTTTTTTCCATGGAGTTGTGATGAATTTGCTTTTGAGAATTTGTGATGGATTTGATCTGTGCGATGTAAATATGTGATGTATTTGTGATGTTTCTTTTTAAAATTTGTGATGTATTTGTTTTGATTATCTGTGATGTATTTGGATATGGTGGATATGATCGATTTGGGATTTGGAGATGATATTTTGTTCTGTGATTTTGGGGATGATTTGGGGATTTTGGAAATGATCTTTTGTTCTGTGATTTTGGGGATGATTTGGGGATATGGTGAAATCAATATTCAAAGTAAAAAACAATAAAAGAAAAAAGAAAATACTAACTGGATCTGGCTTCAATTTTTAGTCCCGGTTGGTAAGATGGAGCCATTTTTAACCCCGGTTGGTGTTACCAACCGGGACTAAAGATCGATTTTTAGTCCCGGGTATTTGAACCGGGACTAAAGATAACGATCTTTAGTCCCGGATTCGTAGTCCCGATTGGAAAACCGGGACTACAGGGGGTTGCAAACCGGGAGTAAAAAACATTTCTCCACCAGTGGTATATTCGGAATCATGCTGCACAAATCAACGTAGCTTTTGGCGACTGGCATTACCCTTTCTTTTAACTATGATTGGCATTACCCTTACTTCATGCGACTGGCATGAAGTAAATCAACTATGATTGTTAACTCTTCCTTTTAACCTTTGTTATCCTCCAAGAGATCCTTCTTATACGTGAGAGAAGATTCCACTTTCCAATGGTAGTATGTTGTGCGATGCCAATACTCTTTTTGGTTAAAAATACTTGACCTTTAACTTTTGTAATGGTCTTCCTTGCAAGTTTTACTATAGTTGCATGTTATGATAAACTGGGATTTTAGATGTTTTGTTTATGATTTACACAAACCACCCATGTCACCTCCGCTCGCCACTGCGTCGTCACCATCTCCCACCTTCGCCCGCCGCCTCCCCTCCCGACGGATCCGGCGGAGGGAAGGGCACCGCCGCCGCCGGGAGCGCGGCGGGGAGGAGGAGAACGGATGGTGGAAGAGGAGGAATTGGAGGAGAAGGAGAAAGGGAGAAGGATAATGGACGGAGGAAGAGGATGAGGAAAGTGAGGAGGGAAAGGGAAAAGTGAAGGAAATGATAAGTGTTATAAGTTTCTTTAATCCTGGTTTCTATTCGAACCGGGACAAATGTGATTTTTTCCATCCGTGTAAAGATGAGTTTTCAAGCAACGACTGTACCTTCAAATTGTCAAATATTTATGACTAGGGAGTATATAGTGGCTAGATCGAGTCTTAAAGCATAGTATATATTTTCCATCCTTCGAGAGGAATATATCTCGTAAAAATGAAACTGATTAAGATAAACTGGTTAAGACAAGTTGATAATTGGTAGTGACGAGGCTTTTCTCATTGGTACATAACTCGTCATCTGCTAACAGTGTTGCACGCACAGGGAAGAGAAAAACCAGCACTGATGACCACACATCAGTGTTGGTTTTATTTTAAAAACCAATATACTAAATTATCTGTTGATGCTGAGTTTTGAAGGAACTGGAAATAAACCGAGCCAAACGTAGGCTGAGCCAAGCCGCCGGATGGAAAAATGATCTTCTTTGATTAAATTCCACAGCAATACACGAATTTATTAAATGCTCGTTTTGATGCATAAACTTATCCGGTGCGTGCGGACTAAGGCCAAAAGGACACTACATGGTTAATCTTGTTAATTTAGATGCTAATTACAATACCACGTAAACATCTATCTAATTAAGAAGAATGTTGCTACTAAAACAAGGATTTTTACAAGTTTATATATTAAATTATACCCACCTAACAAGTTTGTGTACTACCAATGTAATTTACTCTAAATCTTTTATGTGTCAACGTATCACTCTCTCCATCTCTCACTATGCTTGTATCGTTCTCGCCCTTCCTTCTCTCTTTCTTTCTCTCTTTATACTGGTGACTAGCAACTCCATACCCCTCTCCCTCTCGAGGAGCGGCAGCACCCTCCCCCTCTCCCCTGTGCTGGACTAATGGGCACTAATGGGCCTTTCCTACCAACACTGATGGGGATTCTTGTAGTAGTATCTGCCTATCTGGTCCTTGTGTGTTATGGAGAGGTATATATACCTCGTAGTGTTGAAGTTAGTTAGGAGGTAAAAACTGAAGATAAGCCAAATTTATATGAGTTTTCAATCCTATTTCGACATATAAGATTAATTATGGTTCCTTCATTCATAGAAAGGTATATTAAGTACGGATAGGTATTAGCTAGAGCCAAATGAAGGGAAATACTGTTGTGTCCGGTAATCAGCGATGATGACAGAGAGCGAGATTATGAATCACAAACGCGAACAGGCACTGTATCGTGGTGGATATTGAAGCGTTGTGTCGCGCAAACCCTGAGACCCAAATCACCCAATCCCCATACTATGTGTGTTAAGCACGCGTAGTTTTTCGCGCCACAGTTATCATTGGGCCACACATTTATGAGATTGCTCTCGAGCTGTTGATGAGCGTTTGGGCCTACCAACCATTTTCTCGGCCGTGCAAGTTTGTTTCCACGAGCGAGATGTACGTGATCTAAGGGGTACACCAAGTTGGGCTTATGGGCTGTCTATATAGTGAAGGCCTAATTGTAGGCACTAAAATTTGATTTGGACCTTAGTGTCTGTGTGCTTCCCTCAGCCCATTGGGTTTCACCTGTAGAGGGGTGTGTGTGTGTATGCGCTTTAAGGATTGAAGAAGAAAAAACTCTTTTTTAAAAAAACTTTCTTAGTCAGATCACAGCATTGACTGATATATATCAAAGAATAAAGAGCATAATTAAACCTCAAACAGAACATAATAAAAAAAAAGTATATAAGCACAAACGAAGTTCATAGCACGGCAAGACGATCGATTAATTGCAGCGGCTTTTTATCTCCTCGCGGCTTGAGAGTTGAGGCCAGCTGCAAATTACGTGTTCATTCCGCGGAAAAGCTAGCTAGCTAGCTCTGCCTAGTCAGATCTAACTATAAACCTAGATACACATATGTACAGGTTTATAGGAGTACATTTTTTTTTAACAGACTAGTACGTTCCAAGTTCCAACAACAGCCCAACAAAACTCCATCTTATAAAGAACAAGAGCACAAAAAAGCTAGGAGCTAGCTAGCGTATGAAAGAAGCACAGTCATCTTAAGAACAAGTAACCTAAACAGAACAAGTGCACACATCAGCTTCAACACATGAACAATTAAACGTTTCGGCGAGCGATCATGCCGTGAATGGATCGAACAGTAGACTACTCGTCAGCTCGATCTTTTTGCCGTTTGCTTCTGAATCGGATCTGTCACGAGCTATGGCTGATAAGTTAAGCTTAATTCTCTCTGGAAGCACAAGCAAAGCGTCCCGGTTTGTTTCGCTCGATGCCAATGAATCTTGACGTGTCATCTGTATCTCTCTCCCTTCCACATCAGCAGAAATTAACTTTCGCTAGCTTTTCGGTCGCCTTAGCTTGTCAGCTTTGCTGCATTTCTCTTTGTGTTTTGTTCTTTTTGCAAATGTTTGTTGCAGAAATTTTGGCTGCGACTGCTCTCTCCTTCAGGTTAAATAATCGGCAGATCGGCGACTAATTAATTAAGCAGCTCTGCTCACCTTTAGCTTCGAGTAGGAGTGAAGTGTTAATTTATTCCTCGCAGCTAGCTTAGCTCTTTTGGACTAGGAGATCTAGCAGCGAGCTGAGCTGACTACTTAAGCAGGTAAATTCATATATCTTGGCTTAATTATCTCTGCTCATTTTAGTTATTATCCTGTATTCCTGTATATGTTCAGGTGTGACGAGATCTGAAATTCTGAATGTGTATTAGTTTCTGTTCTCTGCCCAATCTTTTCTGCTTATATGTGAGACTGACCACTAATTTAAATTATCTGGTGTTAAGTAAAGCACAATCATCAGCTACCTGCAAGATATGTTGTTTGCTAATTTTTAGTTACATCCAGGTGTCATGTTCATACCTCGCCGGCCGTAAGAAACTCCTGATAAGGGTTAAAACTGAAAATTTTAAGCATTTGAAAGTGGAACCATCCTGTCCTGGCCCTCCTCTCCAAATTGGTTTTCAAATAGAACAAATAATTGGATGGAGGATTTATTCCCCCACTCAGCTGTAAAAAATTCGAGGACATATATAAAAAAAAATATTTTTTCAGATAGGAGCATGAGTAGTCCATACAGTATGATGTAGTTTCCTTCAGAAAACAACCTAACATCTCTATATATCATGTTGTTTACAGGGTACCTGAGTAACCATTGAAAAATATCATTTTTCCTCACCCTCTATAGAAATATTTCTTGGCATTTTCAATTAATTTTTGTTTGAGTAAATTCTATATAGCTGTAGGGATCTTCTGTGATCCCAGATGGCTTTATTTTTCTTTTACATTATATTGGACAGAGCAATGTTCTGACGACCCATTTTTTTCTGCCGGCTGAAACATGGAGAAAATCAATAATAAGATTCTAAGAAAATATGTATTGAATTGCAATGTTTCATTTTCATTATTTTTGTTTCTTGATTGTATAAAAAGCAGGATTGTTTGAAATATTCCCTTGCTTAATTTTTCTCCTTATCATTTTTTTAGCAAGTTCTGGTCATTTGTGCTAAAAGGTTGCTAAACAATATAATATGGAGTTTCCGGAGATTACGATCGTCAATGAAACAGTAAGAACTTCTTTACTATGTTTACCACTTTATACTATGTTCAGACATAAATATTGTAGCAAACTTATAATTTTATAATCTTACTTGTATTTTCTAAAATTTAATAATATGAAAACTAAGGCTAGCAGATCAAACATTTCCTTACTGATCTTTTCTTTTTTATATATATATATTCGTATTGAAGGTTCCCGACACCGTGGGATCTGCAGAGATCAGGGCATTTGAGATCAGAGTAAGAGCGTATATCTGTTTTTTTTTTTTACCCCTTAATAGTTTAAAATAGAAGTAAATGTACTTTCCAGCATTTGAATGATTGGAACCTTAACTAACTATTTACCTTTCATACCTTCAGTATCATCTGTGTTTCTATTGTGTCAAAAGTTGGAACAATCAAATAGTAGAGGTTCTCTCCCATCCGTGGAGAGGTTTAAACCCATTGCTCAAGAGAGACAAATACTTTAAACTAGTTGAGATGTTTAGAACAAAAGTACACGATTGGTAATAACAATGACTTTTCTGCTTTATTTGATCTATATAGAGGCATATACTTTATAATATTAGGTAGAAAGTATATATGCCTCATACATTTTAAGATATCACCTATGTGAGAACAGAAGGAGCATATATCACGATGAAGATAAATTGTAACATGATCCAAGTGAAGTAGCACCCCGTATAGGAATCACTACGGAAAAGCACTAAAGAGGGCAAAGATGAAGATGGTGCCCATCCATATGCTGATGTTGTTGGTGGCCACGGCGTTCTCCTGGTGGGGCACCCGTCGGAAGAACATCACCAGGTCCACGGCAACGCTGAAGAAGGCGAACTAAATGTATATACCTAGCAAAGTTTAAAAATAAAATAAAAAAACATTTATAAATATGATTTGTGAAATTATGCAATTAGTTTGATATCTCCGGAATGGCGAGGTATTTCTAAAATGGTAAGAAGGCATATACCTCTTCAAGAAGAGGACAAAACCTAAAAACATCATATTCTTTTTATATTATACTCCCTCCTTCCCTAAATGTTTGACGCCGTTGACTTTTTAAAACATGTTTGACCGTTCGTCTTATTCAAAAACTTTTGTGAAATATATAAAACTATATGTATACATAAAAGTATATTTAACAATAAATTAAATGATACGAAAAGAATTAATAATTACTTAAATTTTTTGAATAAGACGAACGGTCAAACATATTTTAAAAAGTCAACGGCATCAAACATTTTGGAATGGAGGGAGTACTAATTAAGTACCTCCCCAAGATGATGTCCTTTAGATTGCTACTTGTTACGTTGAATATTATAATTGAATATGATAGGTAACACTTCAGAATCATTTGTTCTGTTTGTCCTTATTATTTGTCGGCGAATTAATCAAACCAAGAATAAAAACTCCAAAATTTTTAGTCTATCCTTATTACTTTCTAGTAGAGTGGTAAGTGAGTTGTGACACCTTTTTCCTCAACTACTTTTTTTTAAAAGCCAATGGAAGATGTTGAATCTGTGGGATCATGCTCTCCATGCAATTCCATGATACACAATGAGTCATTTGTGCACACTGAAGATCAGACCCAACATTTCCAGGGAAGCCCAGAACTGAAGACTTCAAGAGGAAAGATGACAATGGCACTACTTCTTGGTAAAAATTTAATCCCCACAATCTCATCCCAACTCTCTCTCTTTTTTCGTGGTTAATAGTGTTTGATTTACTAATAGTCCAGTATTTATACCAATATAATGTGGAGAACAATCTATCATTTTATACAATACTAGTCATAGGACCGTGCCTTGCAAACGGATGTGATATGGTGAATGTGGTTTAATTTTTTTTCTCTTCTCCCATATTTTTCTCTCAATTGGTTAGTTTTTTCCAGTGTTTCTTATGGATAGAATGGGAATAAGGATGACTGTGCTTTTAAGATATATAGTAGAGATAAACTAACCAGTGTTGAACAACACTGCAATGCAAAATGGGGGCATATATAGTGGTTTGATCCAAAAGAAATTAAAATATTTATTTTACCTCAGTGATTAAGCAGTTCTACTTGACGATGCAGTGAGCTATGTGTTGGCCAACTTTGCATTTTTTGGCGTCGCCGTGGGCCTGGTGGTGTTCCTCAGGCAGGTGCTCCACCAGGAGAACGCCGAGGCCGCCAATAGAGTCAGCATGTGGATGGGCACCGTCTACATCTTCTCCCTCTTCTGTGCTTTCCTGAGTGACTCCTATATGGGGCGCTACATCACTTGCATCATGTTCCAATTCATCTTCATCGTGGTATGTAATCCTTCTCTTGTCAAACAGGTGATATCCTGAAAAATATGCAGTCAGATATCAGGATAAACTCAGCAGTAGTATAAAATATAACAACATAAATACTGTGTCAACATTTTAAACAATCTTAATTATGTAAAAAACAGAGCATATGTGCAATTTTGATTTCAGACGACTGAAAATAGCAAAACTGAATTATAAGTTTAAAGTTATTATAAGGTTAAGAGTGTCAGCAGTTGATGCATGAGACAAGTTTAATTTCTTGTGTGTTTTGGCATGCAGGGGTTGATGCTCCTGTCGCTGTTGTCGTGGTTCTTGCTGGTGGAGCCGCCGGGGTGCGGCGACGGCGGCGGGCTCAGGCAGTGCGCGGCGCCGTCCCGGCGTGGCGTCGCGGTGTTCTACCTGTCCATCTACATGGCGGCGTTCGGGAACGGCGGGTACCAGCCGTCGGTGGCGACGTTCGGCGCCGACCAGTTCGACCACGCCGACCCCGGCGAGCGGCGGCGCAAGCAGGCCTTCTTCTGCCTCTTCTACCTCTCGCTCAACGTCGGTTCCCTCTTCTCCAACTTCGTCCTGGTGTTCTTCGAGGACAGGGGCCGGTGGGTTGCCGGCTTCTGGGTCTCCACCGCCGCCGCCGCGCTCGCGCTCGCGCTCTTTCTCCTCGGCACGCCGCGCTACCGCCGGGTCCGACCTGCCGGCAACCCGCTCACCCGCATCGCCCAGGTGTTCGTCGCCGCGTACCGCAAGCGGCACATCGTGCCGCCGCCCGGCGACCACCTCCACGAGGTCGATGGCGAGGGCTCGGCGATCCGTGGCGTCGGGAAGCTCGCCCACAGCGACCAGCTCAGGTTTCTTGACAAGGCGGCGACGGCGACGGAGGAGGACTACCACGACGGGAACGCCAAGAACCCGTGGAGACTGTGCACGGTGACGCAGGTGGAAGAGGCCAAGTGCGTGGTGAGCATGGTGCCCATCTGGATCTGCAGCATCGTCTACTCCGTGGAGTTCACCCAGATGTCGTCCTTGTTCGTGGAGCAAGGCGCGGCCATGGACACCGACATCCTGGGCCTGTTCAACGCGCCGGCCGCGTCCATGTCGGTGTTCGACGTCGCCGGCGTGCTCGCCACACTCGCCTTCTCCCACTACGTCCTGGTGCCCGCGGCGGCGAGGCTGACCAAGAACCCGCGCGGCGTCGGCGAGCTCAAGCGCATGGGCGCGGGCCTCGTGATCGCGCTGCTCGGCATGGTCGCCGCGGCGGTCGTCGAGGTCCACCGCCGCCGCCGATCCGGCGCCGGCGGCCGCGCCATGAGCGTGCTGTGGCAGGCGCCGCAGTACGCGGTGATGGGCGCGTCGGAGGTGTTCGTGTACGTGGGGCAGCTGGAGTTCTTCAACGTGCAGTCGCCGGAGGGGGTGAAGAGCCTGGGGAGCTCGCTGTGCATGGCGTCCATCTCGCTGGGGAACTACGCCAGCATGGTGATGGTGAGCGCCATCAGCGGCGTCGCCTCGCGGCGGCGGACCGGCGGAGGGACGGCGGGGTGGATCCTGGCCGAGCTCGACCGCGGCCACCTCGACCGCTTCTTCATCACCCTCGCCGTGCTGTCCGCCGTGGACCTCGTCGTGTTCATCGTGTTCGCGCGGTTGTTCAAGGGCATCGAGCCGGAGGTGGAGGGGATCAGCTCCAGTCCACAGGATGACCACATATATATAGTCTAGCTAGATACATCTGATATATATATATATATGTAATTATCATGAAATGCAGTAACCACCTGCTGTTAAATTCAGTTGTTTGCATTGGTGCTGTTCGACAGACGTTTGTACTCCGCCTTTATTTAAGAACGTGCACCAAACATGTTTTTTCTTTTAATGTGATGTTCGATTGATCCTCAAGAAGTGAGATTGGAGGGGATTTATTACAACCTTTAGTGGTGCGGAATTCCTCAATCCTCTCCAAACCGAACAAACAATCTCCTGGCATGTATAACCAGGCATGTTTCTGTTTAGGCTGAAGTTTTGGTGTAAAACAGTTTAGAGTAATAATTTGAGCCTGGTTGGACAAGAGGTATTTGTCATCATAATATATTTTATGTCTCTTTAAAGAAAATCTATGCTACCAATTTGTTTTATATTTTTTTAACTATTTAAGAAGCGCGTGGACAAAATGGGTGTGTACGCAGCTAGGTGAAAACAAATTGTCTCTGGTTGAACCGTTAGAAAATTCTATGGTACTATATTTACCTGGTATATCTTATAGAAGACAGGCTAGATATTAAAATCTCGTTACTGACCATTTTTTTTCTAAAGCAATGGTACCTCGTGAAATGGCATTATTTAAAAAGAAAAAACAATGGGATCTAGCATATAGTGCATGGGACGGTGAAGAATTTGCTTGATTCCTATCTCCCCTAGATAGATCAATCCTTGAAAGGAGAAACGAAGAGGAACTTATATGCATGCTGAAAAATCACCGTAGTAACGAAACAAAGACCAAGCAATCATTCTAGAAAGATTTGGACATGAATGCAGTTGAATGTACATGTGACTTTTGAGGTTAAAAAAGACATAAAAAGTGAGAAAGATACCCAAAGGTCTGCAAAAACTTGAAAGAATTTTACTTAATAATTTGTGACTTTTTTATGCGTGCTAAATGATCTCGTCATCTGAAGTAATATATAGAAACTATAAAAAGGTAAATAAATAGGTAATACTTTAGGATCTCACCATAGTCTGTAGTCAGCGAAACATACAAGCTTTTAGTGCATATCTACGCAGCGGAGTATCCAAAAATTTCTCAGAACCATGGCAGGCTTCACTAGTATGAGTAGCAGCTAGCATCGTTGGGCACCAACAGCAGAATGAGTCCGCCCTAGCCAGCTCTCGTTGTGCACCAGGCAACCTGGCTGGGCAACGAGAGCTATGCTAGTTGTTCTATATAAGATAGAAATATGTAGAATAAGATTGGTGGTGTCGCAATGAGAGGCATCGCTTTATATAGCGGTGCAGGTAAGGACCACTTCCGAGAGCATGTTATTACCCATGTACCTTATGCGTGCACACAAGAAAAGGTTAATGGAAATACGTGGAAATACGTGGAAAGGGAATGCGTGCACACTAGATAAGCTTATAAGTACGTGGAAAGGGAACAACTTTTATAGAACCGGTGTTGTCGCTACTCGAACGGTTTTACATATGGCAAAGCATTTATGGTATTATTACAAAAGTGAGATGGTAGAAATTTTCTTTATAGAAAGTGTTGCCCTTTAATGTCGTTTGATATAGGTACGAATAAAACATTAAAGGTTTCATCATGAAAGCAAATTAAAGGGACTCCTTTCTTGTGATTGTCGTTAACTGAATCTGTTGCGAGTAAAATAAAAGTTCTTATGTTATTAGTATGGAGAGGATGGAACAAAGGCACATTCTAAACAATGTGAGAGCCCCCGGTTTTGAACACTAGAAACCTTATGTGTTCACAATACCATTTCATGGATTTGTAGATGGTACACACATGATAAAATTGCATATCACATAGCTAACATCATTATAAAGGTCAAATAATACATTAATAATACAAGGATTGCATGAGTGGGACCAAAATAAACTA
This sequence comes from Oryza glaberrima, assembly GCF_000147395.1. Classification (NCBI taxonomy): domain Eukaryota; kingdom Viridiplantae; phylum Streptophyta; class Magnoliopsida; order Poales; family Poaceae; genus Oryza; species Oryza glaberrima. Next base: position 11,769,638 of record NC_068331.1, read on the forward strand.
AGCATGGTACAATACCAAATACCGAAAGATCTAGACAAAGTAGCGGAAGTGAAGGTACGACGGTCCATCTTATTCCAAAGGTAGCTACTGGAAAACCTAGCTAGGTCCTACATTGTTTTCTCCATCTCATCATTGGCGTAGCATTCATAAGGTCATCTCCGAGACCTCCTTCTAAAAGAGTTAATTAAGCACGTGTGAGTACCAACTGTACTTAGCAAGCTAGTACTACATAATACATTAGTGCACACAGGGTTCAACCCTTCAAGGATGGCTAGGTTTATTCGCATAAAATTAGATTTCACAAAGCTATGAATTTGACACTTATAACTGAAAACAACGTTAAGTTGAAGTAGTAGTTAATCAATGAGGGTTCATCTACCTCCCCAAGCCCCGCTTGGTTCGGTTTACCCTTGCGTCCAATTTTTCACATTTTCACCGCACATCGGGAAGGGTCACACATTCTCTCCAATCCTATTCTAAGCAGGTTTAAAATTTATGAGGCTAGTCAAGAGTATGGCTATTTGAATGGATTTATTTTACTCACACCGTAGTGGATGCATGCTTTTAATCCCGCACTCCGTGATGCACCCAACACATAAGACTTGTCATGACCTGGTTTTTTGGTTCCCCTTGCATTGCATTCCCCAATGACTATAACCCTCATGCACCCCAAGCGAGCCACCCTACCTCGAGGAGCTAGCAGTGAGAGGAGTACTAGCCTTTTCAAAGTATCTAGGCGGTTACATTATATATAGAATTAAGGGGCATTTTATGTTTCGACATCATTAATCACCACAAACATTTCGATACAACATCACAAGAATTCGGGTGCAGAACCAACCATGACTGGGATACCGCCCCACTTGGATTACCTAATTTACCGTATCTATACCCATTCGAGAAATACAGTCATACTCTGTTTCTTTCCTGCATAGCTTCTTGACTTGGTCCTTAACTGACCAAGGTCAATGGCTTGCCGTTTCATAGAATCACCCATATTCTATCCGTGTCGCCCCAGTCGAAATTATTTTGTTTTGTTAATTTTTTTGGTTTTCAACAAAAGGTTTTGAGTTGCGGATTGCGCTCATGTCTCCACCCGCTTTCCAATAATCACTCCCATCAAGTGATCACCACCATCACATCCATAACACAAGCAGGGGTGTACAAACTTCTAAGCAGGCAATGGTAAGGAGTGTCAATATTTGACCATGCATTATAATAGACTCAGGCAACAAGGAATACTGGCAAAAATTTCAAAGATGGTTTTAGCATACAATTTTATTTGCAATCAACACATTTATCAAAATAGTATCAACATGCTAAAACTGGGGAGCGTAGTGACTTGTCCTGCTCAGTGAGGTGTGTTTGACATGGGGTAGCGAGGCGTGAGTGCGGAGGGCAGAGGAAAAGGGAAAAATATAGGAAGAATGCACTGGGCAGCTCGGGTTTTTTAGGCGGCGACGATCGTCCTCGCTGGCTTGGAGGAGAAGGCGAGGTCGCGGCACTTGATGTGAGCCTGGAGCACGCGGATCGCATGGACATGCGTCTCCAGGTGGCTGGGCGCTCGCCCTTAGTGCACTGGACCGGGTCCAATGGCGGCACGACACGGATGTCGGGGCAAAAAAGGCGGGGCCGCAAGCGATGTGGTGATTTGTGGTAGTTTGGGTGGTGTCGGACGATCGTTGTGTGGCGCTGCTCAGAAGTATGGATGACGCAGATGGTTGGTGGGTAGCGCGTCCACTTGACGCGTGAAAATCCGGCGAGGACGGTAGATGCAACGTCTGTCTCTTGTTGCAGCGCGGCACGACAGGGAGTGGCACCTCGGGTCTGTGCGGTGCGCATGACAAGCGGGAGCAGTGCACAGGAAGGCGATGCACGAGACATTTTCGTCCATGCCATGGATATCACGTTACGGCATCACTTAGCACAGGCACCATGCACGGCGCGACGCATTGGAGGAGCAAAGGATGGACATGGTGACGTCTCGAATAGGGTTCGAGGAGCGGCTTGATGTTTTTCATCGGCGACAAGGCGCGGTTGGTTGGGCGGGCTGCGACAACAAGCTTGTTGGCGATAGGGAGTGCCTTGGACTCCGTTGGATGGCGGCGACCAGCTTCACATGCGGGGAAAAAGGGGATCAAGCCCCAGGGTCGGCGAGTCGGCTCGGTATTTGTCTAGGCAGTCCACCTAGGATGGGGAGGGAAGGCAGGTTGGGTCGGGCTAGCCCGGCTGGTGTGGGGCGGGGGAGGTGGGGAAAGAGGAAAAGAGAAGTTGAGGGACCCGTGTTGTCACGACCGGAAATAACCCAACAGGTTTTTCTTACGTGCGTGCATTATTCCTCGTCCCAGGAGATGAGGTACACAAAAGTTGATACATATCAGAGTTTAACAAGCAGAAGCGTAAATAGTATTTTTATTACATGGGCAACCAAAGAACCAACACTCACAGATAAACGAAGAAGCACGGAAGACTAGGGTGAATACCACAGGCACTTGACGGCAGGCACGAGCTAGACACCGAAGCCATCCTCTTCCAAGAACTCCTTTTCTGGGTTGGAGAAAAAATTGAGCAAGATCACCATACTCAACAAGTCACACCAACAAATGCACAATAAATGTAAGGGGAACAAAGATAGACTAATAAGGGATTAGGTTTTGCAGTAAAACAACATTTTAAACCACTTATTAGTTGCTCAAAGCCATTTGGTAAATTCGAACTAGGTCTACACGGTATTATAATTATCCGCAGCCGTGAACCCACACGAACCTATCTTAACCCAAGGCCTACGAAGAGTCGGACTAAACTGGCAGCCTTAAAGCGGGCCCCAGCTCGTCCAAGCCAACCCAAGCCAACCATTCTAGGTTTTAGTTGATTGACATTTTTTTTAGAGTGAAACCACTAACTTGGGTATATTGCCCATAACCGAGGGTGCGGCTATTCGAATAGATTATACTCTGATCAGATGTGTACATCTTTACCCACAGGACACGTCTTCCTTACGTGTGTCCACACGCCACATACCAGCACGATATATGGATGGAGGGTTTGACATAGTTCTTCACTCATCCTAGCCCTGAACAAAAGTACCGACTCAACGCCCGCCTACGGCTGGGGTTCTAGGGACAAACAGGTTATGGTTGAGCCCTATGGCATCAGAAGATCTCTCAGGAGTGATCACCCTAATGCCTGTCCTGTGCCACGACATCTCGACTACCGGACACCCACTCATGTAGCCTTCATTTGCCTCGAAGATATCTATTACCCGACATCATCCTTCTCTATATTTGTCCTTTGTAAACAATATATATTTGTGAGGGAGTCATAACTTGTAATATTATGAACACTAGACACATGTACATATGCTATGTAATTATATATATCGATTTTTCTAATAGTGTTCGTATAATTTATATGTGACTGCTAGAGAGCGTAATATTATGCATATGACGATTCAAAAGCACAACGAGTGACCAACGGTTACATAGCACAAGAAGCATAACGAGCACAACAAGCGCGTAATATTATGCATATGACGATTCAAAAGCACACAAAAAGATAGAGCGCGTATCTTTCCAAATGGCTAGCATGTGATCCCGTACGGTCGGCCTAGCATATACTTACCAAGATTATAGATTATCTCGTGCGGTCGATATATCCAAACCGTTATCCCGTGCGGTCCTCTCGATTATCCTGTACGGTCCACGTAACCCGACCGCACGAGATAATAGATTATCCCATGCGGTTGGGCCACCCGCATGAGAAAATGTTGATTTTCGCAGACAGGTAAAGTGCCGACGGGCGGGACCTCCGTACGAAAAAAAATCTATTTTAACCGCACGGAAAAATCGAATAGTTGATTTGTAAGATTCTTCCCTAAGTTATCTTTAGTAGTGGTTGATTTGTAAAATTCTTCCATAAGTTTTGTTTATAATTATGACTAGTGGATAATGAGGTGTACTGATTATTTTTGGGGGAATAATGCCTGCCTGCCTTATTTTTATTGGGGCACACTATAGATGATTATAAGGCCTGCCCGGCCGGCACGACTATAGATGACCATAAGGCCTGCCTGGCACGGCAGGGTCGCCACTTCGTGCCGGGCCGTGCCGTGCCAGCCCATGGGCTAGACCAGCGACCACCGGCCCAGGCACGACCACTAGCGATCGAGCCATGCCGTGCCGGCCTGAAAGCACGGATGGCTCATCGTACGCTTTGAAATAAGTCTATTTCCCCACCCACCCACCTACTTTTGCTTCCTCGTGCCTTACATATGGTTGAAATTAAGCCTGTTATGCATCCCCATACTCTCGTACCGGGCCTGGCCAGGCCGGGCTGGCCGAGCGTGCTAGTAGGAAAGCCCAGGAACGGCCCGGCGGTCGGGCTAGGCCTGGACGGACCCAACCACCAGTCGGGCCGTGCCGTGCTTGGAACGGACCAAAATGCCGTGCCTTGGCCGGGCCATCAGGCCTCGAGCGGCCATCTATAGGGCACATGATGAAGTTTACAAGTGATACTGAATAAGAGTATACCCGTCATCAATATGCACATTGCAAGCGATCGACGTGAGTTCATACATACTAGTGATTACTGGTACAAAGCTAGCGCGCGGCGTCATGCGGGTAGCTAGTGCGTGCAGCTAGTTCAAGCCGGTCATGAGCGCGCGCGGCCGCCAGCCACTATGGCACGCACGCACGCACGCGTGCCTCGCTAGCTAGTAGCTTAGCTACCCCGTGGCGGTGGTAAAGGTGTGCTTGCCGGACTTCTCGTCAGCGTGGCCCTCCTTCTCGACGCGCTCGTCGGACTCCGCCTCCAGCTTCCTGTCCTCCTTCCGCTCCTCTGCCTCCCGCTTCTTCATCGGGTCCCCCGTCGTCGCCTTCTCCACCTGCAATTTGGCCGGTCATGATCGATCAGACACCAGCGATGCCAGCGACAAGAAACGAGAATTGAGTACGTACGTACCTTCTCGCCGGCGGTGGCCTTGGCCTTGTGGACGCCGGCCTTGGCGGAGGATGCCGCGTCCTCGGCCTTGGCTTTCATGGTCGCCATCCTCTCCCAAGTCCCAACTAGTCTTTAACACACTCTGCTCTGCAGCTAACTCTGTCTGATCTGCTCGATCGGTGTAAGCTAGCTCTTGCGCTGCCTGCGGCCTCATCGTCGTTTCGATTTATATGCACAAGATAAAGCGGCGAACGATCGATGCGTGCGTGCGTGCGTGTGACACGGACGTGTCGCTTGCTGAGGCCGCCGTGAGCGAAGGCGGGGGAATCTCTGGATGCGTCGTGGCACGTCGGCTGTGCAGAGAATGGACGCGTGTTTGTCTTTGTCCACGTCAAAAGAGTTGCTAAGCTCGAACAACATTTCCATCGGAATTACTTGCTTGCCGGGCCTCAACAGATGAGTTCGGTAGCTGCCACGTTCACTCACGTGCTTGCTTTAAGTGGTTTACGAATACTTAATGTTTATGGTAAAGTTATATGAAAATTTTAAAAATTTTGACCATTAATAATTCGTTTTAAGTTTGCCTTAAAAGTTACAAGTATTGTATTTTAAGCTTACTATATTTAATTGATTTATTTAAAACAAAAAATTGATTGTGAGATTTTTAGAAGTTTAATCAAATCTTATTCCATATGTTAAATATTTATAATAAAGAGTATTTTTGTTATCGTCGATTATTTGCTTCATGCCTCCCAGGTTTACTTTTGAAAAAAAGGTTTCTTTTATTGTCACTTGTTTAAACTATTTGTTAAATAATATTTGTTTAAATTATGCTATGATAAAATCGATAATCTGTGATAATGACTTGATCGACAATTAATCCAGACCAAATAAGGCTTGACTAATCCACGACAATAGCATGATCGACAATTAATTTCATTTTTGAAACAATTTTTGTCGTTCCCCTTAGTTCTCATTCAATTTTGGTAACTTTACATTTTCAAATAGAACAAGTGGAAATGTGGCATCTAGGGCCTGTTCACTTTGATGAAAAAAAAAAACCTTACCAAATTTTGACATTACCAAAATTTTGGCATAGTTGCCAAAATTTTAGCATGATTTCTTATATAGTTACCAAAATTTAGCAGCAAACTAAATGTAGCCACTTTTTTTGGCAACTTTACCAAAATTTGGTAAGGTTGAAAATGGCATCAAAGTGAACAGGCCCCTAGTTTGGTAACTTTAGAAATTGTTTTCTTAAGATAAACTTTACGTTTTGTTAGCTACCATCGAATATCCATCTTTTGGCATTGAGTTTTAGTAACATGGTACAAACTAGACAAGCTCAAATATACTATAAGTTCATTTTTTTTCTGGAGAATTAAATACAATTCAATTTCATATAGATATATCTCAAGTGCCACGAGTCTACAACATCATCATTCTGGTCAGGAAAAAGTCCACTTTGACTCCCTTAAATATCGGCCGAATCTAATTCGTACCCCTTAACATGAAAACCGGATAAGATGGCTCCCCGAACTATTGAAACCGGTGCAATTTGACTACCTGGGTGGTTTTGCAAGCGGTTTTGGCTGATGTGACACCTACATGGCGGTGTTGACCCGGTCTTCATACCACATGTCGTCGACGTGTCGCTTATGTGGAATTAGAGTAAAATCAAAAAACAAAAATTTGTAGGACCAACATGTCATCCACACACACAATTAAAAAAAAGTGGGACCCACCGACATGTGGGCCCCACATGTCATCCTCCCTCTCCTTCCCTTCTTCCTCCTCCCTCCTTCTTTCTCCCTTATCTCTCTTTTTCTCCCCCGGTCTCTTTTTTCACCTTGCCTGGAGCGGTGGTGGGGAGCAGCACTGGCGACGGTGGGGAGCGGTGTTGGTAATAGCGGTAGGGAGCGGCAGCGACCTGGCTGCTCTACCGCTGCCGCCTTGGCTCCGTCGAGTTCTTCCCACAAGACATCGACACCGTGGAGCAGCTGTATGTCTTCTAAGAAGTCGCCATCCAAGAAGCTGACCAAATCGCCAGGGGCACTCGATGGGAATCCGCGCGCCTCGCACCGACGCGGATTCGCCTCGCCTCGCCCCCCTCCCCCCGGCGCCTCCCCCCGGGCGCCGCCGCCGATCCGCATCGAGACCACGCCGCCGTGCCGTCGCTCCGCCTCATGGCTAGGTCGCCGCCGCTCCGTTGGAGGCCGGTCCACCGCCACGCGTCTGTTGGTATTTCTTAACGACATTGCTAGAAATATAATTCCCATCAATAGCGCAGAAATACTCCCGGTATATTATGGTTACAGAGTTCATCCGCAAGCGGACGGATATATCATTGTAGCATTTTACCCGAGAGTATCACTACTACAAAAATCGTTTTTCTGTACAAGGAAGTCGGTAGGTTCCATGCGGGCCGCTTGTGGCGGCGCCTGCAAAAACTGCCCCCCGGGGGGCAGGTCGATTAGCCGCATGCGATAATAGGTCTATTTTCGCATGCGGCCGTCTTAAGGGGCCGCATGTATTAGAGCATGCGGCTCCTTAAGACGGCCGCATGCGAAAATAGGCCCATTATCGCATGCGGCTGTCCTAAGCAGCCGCATGCGATAATTGATCTTCTCATGCGGCTGGCTTAAGGGACCGCATGCGATGATCGGCCATATATGCTCCTCCAGGCCCGAGCTTGACCATTTGAAAACGAAGCTTTCTCTCTCCTAAAGCAAACACCAATTAGGGGGGGGAGGTTTTCAACTCGAAATTTTTGCTTGAACTCTATACGAAAGGTGAAGAACTCTCTATCCTCCTTCATTTGGCTCCATTTTTGTTATATTTCGTTGGTGGAAAGTGGAGTTTTTTTAATATTTTGACAAGGTTTGTTCTAACTATTTTTTGCAAAATCTAGCTTCAAAATATATGTTTTGATGGGCAAATTTTGCATGTAATCACTTGTACATACTAGTTACATGTATTGTTAGTAATTTTTTTTGGGAGACAAATGCATTTAAACTTTTGTATGAAATACCTGCGGTCTATTTTTTTTATCTGTAACTTTTTTGCCTTTATATAATTAGATAGATCGGTCGTCATGGATGTATGAGATGCGGAGAACGCAGCCGATATTTATTAAGGAAGCATCTAAATTTATTGATCAGGCTAAGGCGCATGCTTTGAGGGAGAATATGACAAAGATCTTTTGTCCGTGCCATCATTGCAAGAATCAGAAATTGTTGGTAGATCCTGGTGAAATATTGGGTCACATAATGGAGTACGGATTCACCGCCAACTACAAGGTTTGGACCTATCACGGGGAATTCGCCAATCCGGAAGATGACGATGAAGAGTTAAGTTTCGAGATGAATGAGGCAGAGAATTTTATAATCGAAGACATGTCGCGTGAAAGAATGGATGTCGATGTTTCCACCGATAGTGATGATTTCGATGGTGGTTTTGATTTAGAGGATATGCTACGCCATGTTGAACCAGAGGTGCTAGCAGGCAGGTCACGAGGATTGGAGAATTGGCAGGCATTAGAGAAGGCATCGAAGGATCTTCTTTAGGATGAAACGAAGGGAGGTGATAAGGATTTCACAGTCTTGCGTTCAGTGCTTGAACTTCTGAGATTGAAGGCTAAATATGGATGGTCGGACACAAGTTTTAATGATCTGATGAGTTTGTTGCGTGTGTTGCTTCCTAAGCCTAACTTTGTACCATCGAACACGTATCAAGCGAAGAAACTCATATGTCCTTTATCTCTTGGTGTAGAAAAGATTCATGCTTGTAAGAATCACTGCATATTATACCGTAAAGAAAATGCGGACTTGGAATGTTGCCCAACGTGTGGCACAAGTCGGTATAAAACGGGGAATGGGCCCGTAGATTCAAAGTGTACCGATCCAGATTCTGATAAGGGTAAGCGCGGGAAGATTCCTTCAATGGTGATGTGGTACCTACCAATTAAGGACTGCCTGAAGCGTCTGTACTCAAACCCGACTGATGCTGAGTTGATGAGATGGCATCAAGAGAGCCGGAAAATAGATGGTATGATTCGACATCCCGCCGACGCTCGCCAGTGGAAGACATTTGATGCAAAACACCCAGAATTTGCTAAGAATCCTAGGAATGTAAGGTTTGCGTTGAGCACTGATGGAATGAACCCGTTTGGTGACTTAAGCAGCTCGCACAACACATGGCCAGTCCTTCTCACAATGTATAATCTTCCAACATGGATATGTCAGAAACGAAAGTACATTCTTCTCACTATCCTCATACAAGGTCCAAACCAACCTGGAATCGACATAGATGTTTTCCTTGAGCCTTTGATGGAGGACATGGAGGAGCTTTGGAAAGAGGGGTTACGACTATATTATGAGTTTAAGCGGGAGCACTTCAATCTACGTGCGATGCATATTCGTTACCATCAATGACCTACCTGCAAACTTTTCATTATCTAGACAGATTAAAGGGAAGACTGGATGTTTGATATGTTTGGAGAAAACTTCGTACAAATACCTGACGTCGTTTGTGAAGACAGTGTACATGCGACATCGACGGTTCCTACCACAAAGACATAGGTACCGTAAGATGGCTAGATTGTTCGATAATACAGTGGAGAATGACACTGCCCCAGTAGCAAGAGGTGGTACATACGTGTATGAGATAACAAAGAAGATTAAGGTTGTATATGGAAAGGGAAAGAAGAAGACAGTAAAGAGGAAGAAAGCTGATGGTGACAACGGTACTGCCTCACCTTTCAAGAAGCACTCAATTTTCTTTAAATACTTAGATTACTGGAAGGACCTAGAGATTCGACATGCAATTGATGTTATGCACCTCGAGAAGAACGTGTTTGATAGCACCGTAGGCACATTGCTGGACATCCCGAGTAAAACGAAGGATGGATTGAAGTCACGTAACGACCTTGTAGATTTATCCATACGGCATGACCTTCACCCAGTAGTGCTGCCAAATGGGAAGACCAAGATTCCTCCTGCTTGTTACTCGTTGACACTTGAAGAGAAAAAAGCCTTCTGTAAATGTTTACAAGGGGTTAGAGTGCCTACTGGTTTCGCATCGAACATCAGGAAGCTAGTATCAATGAAGGATTTGACCATTTCGGGATACAATGCGCATGACTGTCATAGGTTGCTAACGGTATTCCTACCAATTGCTATAAGGGCAGTCAAACCAGTCCATACAAAGGTGGTTATAACAAAGTTGTGCTACTTTTTCAATCGAATTTTGCAGAAGGTATTTGATCCTCTGGAATTAGGTCTGCTTCAGACATTTGGCGTCGAGACTATATGCCAGCTTGAGATGTATTTCCCACCATCATTTTTAGATATGATGGAGCATTTGATCGTTCACATCGTCCCTCAGATTATTGAACTTGGTCCATTATACTTACATCAGATGTGGGCCTATGAGCGTTACATGTCGATCCTCAAAGGCTATGTACGCAATCGCGCTCACCCGGAAGGATCAATGATAGAGGGATACACAACTGAAGAGGCAGTCGAGTGTTGTATGGACTACATAAAGGATGCTAATGCCATTGGCATTCCTGTTCATCGACATGAAGGTAGATTGTCTAGAAGGGGTACTGTTGGTAGGAAGCAGTTCTTCGATAATGATTACAAAAAGGTGTCCGCGGCACACAACAGCGTTCTTCAACAGCTCGCTATCGTTGAGCCATTCATTGAGCGACACCTAGAAGAAATCAAAGCCTGCTTCCCAGGGCAGTCCAATGATTAGGTATCAAGAGAGCACAAGCGTCGGTTTCCTCTGTGGTTGAAAGATCTAAACCTGCCAGTTGGTGATTCTGTGGAGGAACTTACTCTACAAAGACTGGCATGTGGGCCTTCAAGTATTGTCAATTCATGGCAAGGTTACGACATCAATGGATTTACCTTGAATACGACTACGAAGGACATGAAAAGCACCGCACAAAACAGTGGGATCCGTGTTGAAGCGATTGACACGAGTGGAGAAAAGAGGTCGTATTATGGGACCATTCAAGAAATATGGGAACTGGACTATGGCCTAAACATCCAGATCCCTGTGCTCCGTTGTGAATGGGTTAAAGACACAACAGGGGTTTCCGTTGATGACTACGGGCTAACGATAGTCGATCACAGTAAAACAGGCCACAAGGATGATCCATGGGTTTTAGCAGAGCGTGTGGCTCAAGTGTTTTATGTGAAGGACCCTTCAGATGAAAGAAAAACTATTGTCATATCCGGAAAGCAACAGATCGTCGGCATCGACAACATCGAAGACCCCAATGATTACAACCAGTTCGACGATGTACCATTGTTTACTGATCTTCCTATGCGAATTAAGAAGATTGAGAGAACAATCGATGAAGCGAATATGTCGTACGTTCGAGCAGATGGTGTTGCCAAGGTTATTAAGTCATAGTTATTTCGTAACCTTTAGTTCTCATTGTGTTCCAAATGTACGTGCATGAATTAAGGTCCCCCTTATGTTGTAATCATTAGCATGTAACATTTGGTTACGAGTTTTGAGCAATTTTCATGAGTTTTCTTAGTGCCAAAAACATTTGGAATGTATAATTGTGGCGAAATATTGGGAAAAAAATATATATGTACAGTTTACTTAGAGGAAATAAAAAATATGAGTTTTTTTGGTAAAAAGATCTTTACATGCGGACGACTTAAGCTAGCCGGATGGAAAGATCTTTTTCGCATGCGGCCGGCTTAACAGCCCGCATGGAAAGATAATTTTCGCATGCGGCCGGCTTATGTCGACCGTATAGAAAGATATTTTTTCCATGCGGTCCCTTAAGCCGCCCGCATGCGATGATCTGCGCCTATATATAGGGAGCGCGGGGAGCCAAAATTTTCTAAGTCCCGGCGCCCGCGAAACCCTAGCCGCCAGGCTGCCAAAATTTCCCAAGTCGCCGTCGCCGTCGTCACCGCCACCAAGTAGTCCCCACCACCGCCGGCTCCTCCCCAAAGTCGCCCCGCCCCACGCCGTCGCCGCCGCCGCCGCCAGGACCTCTCCACCCTCGCCGTCGCTATCGCCGCCGCCAGGTCGCCGTCGCCGCCGCACGGACCTCTCCCCCCTCGCCGTCGCCGTCGCTGCTGCCAGGTCGTCCCCGCCGCCAAGTCGTCCCCGCCACCGCCGGCTCCTCCCCGAAGTCGCCCCGCCCCTCGCCGTCGCCGACGCCGCCGCCAGGACCTCTACCTCCTCGCCGTCGCCGTCGCCGCCGCACAGACCTCTCCTCCCTCGCCGTCGTCACTGTCGCCGCCGCACGGACCTCTCCCCCCTCGCCGTCGCCGTCGCCGCCGCATGGACCTCTCCCCCGTCGCCGTTGCCGTCGCTGCTGCCAGGTCGTCCCCGCCCCTCGCCGTCGCCGACGCCGCTGCCAGGACTTCTACCCCCTCGCCGTCGCTCGGTAACATTTACTTTTAAAAAAAAAAGTGAAATGTGCAATTGTGGATTGTGGATTGTTTAATTGTGCATCGTGGATTGTGATATGTGCAATTGTGGATTGTTTAATTTTGAGAAGGTTTAATTGTAGATTGTTAAATGGAGATTTATGTTTAAATTGAGACTTATGTTAAATTGGGATTTATGTATAATTGGGACTTTTGTTAAATTGGCACCTATGTCAAATGGAGATTTCTGTTTAATTGTGACTGATGCTAAATTGGGACCTATGTTAAATTGTGACTTATGTTTAAATTGGGACTTATGTTAAATTGAGAATTATGTTAAATTGGGACTTATGTGAAATTAAGTTATTGGGACTTATGTGAAAATAAGTTAAATTGTGACCTATGTTAAATTGAGATTTATGTATAATTGGGACTTATGTTAAATTGAGATTTATGTATAATTGGGACTTATGTTAAATTGGGACTTATGTCAAATTGAGACTTATGTGACATTGCGTTAAATTGGGACTTACGTAAAATTGGGACTTATATCAAATTTTTTTACGTCAAGTTGGAAGATGTCGAACGAAAAGGTTCCATCGAACGCACCAATAGCGCCTCAAGAAGGTAACGCTCCTCAAAATTCCGGTAGCAGTAAGCAGCCAGACGCTTGTAGTGAAGAAACGTGGCGCACACCAAGTGACCCGTTTCCAATGGAAATAACACAAGTCGCCTCCCGCGATGATGATCCGGACTACATACCTATCGAACAGGCTGTAAGTGCTGAAAATCGTTAGCCATGTATTATTCCCCAACTATGATGTGACATGAACCTAATGGTGTATAGAGTTACCTATTCTGTGCAGATGGTAGTCCGACGCCGCTCGAAACGTAAAGCCGGGAGGAACAGGACAGAGCAAGAAGTTGAGATGGACACCGCTACGTCCGCACCTGAACGTACGGAGACATCTACAAGTGCAGGCGGGAGTGGGAAAAAAAGATGTGGTGAGAGAAGCAAGAATAAATTACCCAAGGAAACTTACAACGTGATTGCTCTCGATCAGGATGGGAAGCCCGTCGAGCCACCGATAGTGCGGTCCAAGTTCAGCAACGCCTGTGGCACTCTAGTCAGGACGCGTTGTCCCATTAATTTAAAGTTGTGGGAAACGGTGGACGACAACATAAAGACACTTCTCTGGAATAAGTTGCAGAAGTATTTTGTGTTCCCTCCTGGATCAGAGGTCAGGGGGAGAGATTACGCACTTAAAAAGATGGGAGATCGATGGCAACAGTGGAAGTCCGATCTAAATCGGGATTATGTTCAGAAGAATCTCCCACCATTTACGGATTATGGACATATATCGCAGGCTGACTGGGACACGTTTGTTGTGGATCATACAACAGCTGAAGCATTGGCTTTGAGGAAAAAACTGTCCGAGCTCGTGAAGAAGAATAGATATCCCCATAGATTGGGGTCGAGCGGATACGCTGGTCACGTCGATCAATGGCGGGAGATCGAGCAAAGATTTGCCGCGGCCGGTAAGCCCCTGCTGGTAGACCCCATGGTTGAACGTAGCAAGAACTGGGTTTGGGCGCGCAGCACAGGTCAAGTCTCGGATGAGGGAGACATACTATTCGAGACTCCAGACATAGAAGAAGTGACTACTAATTTGCAGCAGATAGTCGAGAAAGAAAGATCAGGACAGTTCGTCCCACGGAGGGAGCGAGATCAGCTTACTGCGGCGTTGGGGACGGCTGAACACTCTGGACGTGTAAGGGGTTTGTCCTCAAAGACAAGTTGGAAGGTCGGGTTTCCACAAGACGCACCAAGTTATAAGAAGAGAGACAAATACAAAGAACAACTATCGGACAAGATCTATGCGCAAGTGAAGGAACACTTCTACTCGTTGGCAGCTGAAAACCCGTCAGCCTTTCCAAGGTTATTCCCTGATGGCCAGCAACCCACACAATCCGCACAGCAAACAACTAATGTAGCCAGCAGTGTAGGCTCAGTGCAGACAACTCCCTTCCCTGTGGATAGTATAACTGGACCAACTCCGTGCAGTCTCGTCGTACCAATCGGCCGCGCTGGAAAGACTAAGGAGGTTGCAACGGGTTTAGCGATACCCGGACGTCAATTGCACAACACGGCAATCCCTGAGGATTACGCAAGGGTACAGGTCGCCAAGGTCCATAGTGACCACGTTTCCTTGGAACTAGACATACCTGCACCTGAGGGGATTGAACTTCTCGGTGATGCAGTGAATCAGTTTATCTTGTGGCACCGCAGAGACATAATCCTGAGCGCGGCCGTTCCTGCAGCAGGATCTTCAACCCCATCCTCATCTCAGGCAATGACAGCTGCCGCTCCTGCACCACCGTCGCCTCCTGAACCACCGTCACCTCGACATCCGTCGTCACCACCACCGCCTAGGTCACCGCCTCGCCAACCTACACCACCACCCTCCCCTTCTCAACAACCGCCTCTCCCGGCCCCGCAACCAGTTCAACCCTCTCCCACCTCCCCAGCTAAACAGCATGCTCCCCCGGCTCCGCCCTCAGTTCAAACCTCTCCACTTACACCCCAATCTGCTCTGGTAGAACAAGTGCACATACCAGATGGTACTACATCCGAACCGAAGTCTAATACTTTGGAACCTCGTCGTATAATTCCAAAGTTGATATCGACATATGACCTAAAGGAGATCGACAAGGATAAGGAGAAGTTCATGTTTTCAGCTTTCAGGAATTCTGAGAAGAGAAAAGAACTTGCTCACGTCTTGTCAGACTCCCAGAAGTCAGTACTAGCGGCCCAAGATGAAGTGCAATCCTTGGTTATCTACCGATGTGCCTGAAACTTATGAGTATGGCAAGCCATTCTTGCCAACTTATCTTATGAACAAGCTACCATGGGAAATGAGGGTAATGCACGAATGGTATATGAAGGCATCTAGGAAAGGGCTCGGTTTCATAAGCATCGCCGTCCCGGAAGGCGCTTTCATGAGTGGTCCTAATGGGATATTTTTTATCTCTTTCCGAGACCTTTACGCCCTCTACAAGCTAGATAGAATGGACGTTAATCTCGTTGCGGCTTTCTGTCTGTAAGTCTGAACTCTTTATTACATGTTGCACGTTTCATTCGAAACAAATAAACCAAATCTCATTTCTTCTTTATTCATTGTACAGTATGCAATTCCACGAAGCTGATAGAACTGGAGCAAAGGTTGGATACGTCGATCCAACAAGAATATGCAAAACACAACACACCGTAGAGATGAGAGAGGACTGCGAGCAATTGGTTGGCAAGACCCCTGAAGAAAAGGAAGAATATGTGAAGACATTGCACAAGAGGAAGAAGCTAGAAGTAGCAACATACTTGGCAATAGCAATGTTGGCACACGCCGACAAAGATGTCTTAATGGTCCCCTACCAGTTCACGTAAGCTCTCTCTTCTTTTTGTTTAATTAATTTATCTTCTTCGGAATTTTCTATCTCCAATAAGCCTATCTTATATGTAGAGACCACTACATATTATTCCTTATATATCCGAAAGACCAATTGATCATATCATTAGACCCCGCACACTATGACAAGGAGACATTTATGGAATTCCTCACTATTTTGAATTTGTAAGTGATAAACATTTCATTACTATAAATTGTTTAGGTCGATCACCAGTCTTCTAACTACTAATAAAACTATTGTTTCCTTCAAACAGAGCACACAAGTACTACCGCAAAAGAGGTGGACCAGTACATATTCCATCCCAGAAAAAGTTATCCGTCAGGACTGGCTGGCCGGTACTATCAAATTTATAACAATACAACTAATTATCGAACAGTACATATATACTAAATATATCTACTGAGATCGGTCCCCATAATTATATCGCAGTGCTACAAACAACCACCAGGAACCAACTTGTGTGGTTATTACGTGTGCGAGATGCTCAGAGTAAATGGGAGGTACAAAACAACCAGTAACCGAGTAAGTCATCGAACTCTTCTCTACAAAGAAACCCATCTCGCACACACTTCTCACTGAGTACCATTTTATTTTCCTTTCTATGTGCAGATCCCCGAAATCCCATATATTGCACAACGATTCAACGACACTACTATCTTGAACGTGACCGCTGACCTCTGCCGATTCATCCGTCGCGATGTCTGCAATGCAAGAGGTCTCTTCTACGACAACCAGAGTGAACTCGCAATGGACGACAAATTTAAACCTCTCAGAGAGTGGGAGAAAGAACATATGCAATAACATGTATACTACTTATACATATGATGAAAAAACTGTGCCACTTGTATTATATATTTCGTATGTAAATTACGATTGAATTAATGGTTATGTATTACATGTTTGTTACTGCGGCACTTGTCTTATCTTATATGCTTACTACTCCGAAATACGATAATAAATTCCTCAATAATTTAATATTAATTACGAGACACATCTCACTAGAAGGCTAGAATAAATATTATTTTAGCTATTCGGAAATTGAATTTCGCATGCGGTCTACTTAAGACACCCGCATGCGAAAATAGATCTTCGCATGCGGTCTTGTTAGGTCGACCGCATGGGAAAATATATCTTCGCATGCGGCTTCTTAGATGGACCGCATGCGAAGATCTATTTTCGCATGCGGCCGTCTTAAGTGACCGCATACGAAGATCGATCTTCGCATGCGGCTGCGACGGCCGCATGCGCAAATGGTGATCTTTGCAGACCATTTCGCGCATGCGTGCCGGCCAACCGCATGTGAAAATCGATTCCGCCCGTATGGAAAAACGCTTTCTGTAGTAGTGTATTCCAAGGGTATCGTATTTGTTTAATCCCGTGGGAAGATCATAGTAGACAGAACCGTACTAATAGTTTATATGTTACTTGTAATAATCATAGTCTAAGCAGGGGTAAAGATAATCCAAGGGTAGAGTGACACACAAGCAGGGAGCTACTCATTCTCATACTATATATATTCCTATACTTCTAATATATATAGTATAACATTCTAGTTATCTGATATACTAGCTAATACTCTATATCCGATGCCCTCCTGGTACTTCGAGAAGCCACCCCTAACTATCGAGTTCCTTACGACAGCCCGTCATGCCCATACAACCGGGGCTAAATACGGAGGAGTACCCTCCCCAGGAAATTAACTTAGGACTATATACACGCGCGGAGGAATACCCGTACTGAGCTATCACCATTAGCGTCCCACCTCTCATCCGCAGCATATAACCCCAAATAATGATATCCCGTAATCTAGACACCACGCCTAAACTACATATACTACTCTAATATCATCGTCATGACATAGATGAATTGCATAAGAAAACATTATACCCGTACCGATGCATCTCCTAGATAAGCTAGCAGTATAATCAGTATAACATGAACATAATGTAAAGTTGGCATTCATATACTCGGAAAGTATTTCAATATCATAAATGTATAAATAAGAGTATTCTAATAAAAGTACAAAGCTTACAAAAGAGAAGAGAAGAGCTACTAGAGCCATACCCGAATTCTTCCGAAGGCTTCCGGATTCCTGATTTCTAGTCTATTCCTACTCCACTAGCTCGAGAACACTAAACAAAACTTGAGAGAATATGAGAAAGCTTTGCTTGAGGTGTGTAAATGAAGTGAGGATGAGAGCTCCTTTTATAGCCTGATAATGACGGTTGTAACGGTTGGAAAGGTCGGTAATACCCACCAACCGTCTGTTGGTATTTCTTAACGACATTACTAGAAATATAATTCCCAGCAATGGCGCAGAAACACTTCTGGTATATTATGGTTACAGAGTTCATCCGCAAGCGCACGGATATACCATTGTAGCATTTCACCCGACAGTATTCCAAGGGTATCGTATTTATTTTATCCCGTGGGAAGATCATGTAGAGAGAACTTAACTAATAATTTATATATTACTTGTGATAATCATATTCTAAGCTGGGGTTAAGATAATCCAAGGGTAGAGTGACACACAAGCATTACTACTCATCCTCGTAATAAATAATCTAAGCTAGGTGGAAAGAAAAGAGAAAGAGAATATGTTCCTATACTTCTAATATACATAGTATACATACATTCTAGTTAACTGATATACTAGCTAATACCATCTATCCGATGCCCTCCTGGTACTTCGAGAAGCCACCCCTGACTACCGAGTTCCTTACGACAGCCCGTCATGACCATCCAACCGGGGCTAAATACGGAGGAAAACCCTCCCCAGTAAATTAACTTAGGATTATATATAGGCGCGGAGGAATACCTGTACTGAGCTGTCACCATCAGCGGCCCACCTCTCATCCGTAATATATAACCCCAAATAATGATATCCCGTAATCTAGACACCACGTCTAAACTACCAGATACTACTCTAATATCATCGTCATGACATAGAGTAATTGCATAAGCAAACATTATACCCGCACCAAAGCATCTCTCAGATAAGCTAGCCGTATATTCAGTATAACATGAACATAATGTAAAGTTGGCACTCATATACTCGGAAAGTAATTCAATACCAGAAATGTATTTAGAAGAGTATTCTAATAAAAGTACAAAGCTTACAAAAGAGGGAAGGAAAGCTACTAGAGCCATACCCGAACTCTTTCGGAGGCTTCCGGACTCCTGATTCCTATTCTAATTCTATTCCACCAGCTAGATACTGCTAAACTAAAATTGAGAGGAAAGAGAGAGCTCTTACTTGGGGTGTCTGAGTGAAGTGAGAAGGTGAAGTCCTTTTATAGGCAGGTATGACGGTTGTAACTGCTGCGAAATGTCTGAAGTACCCCGCAACCGCCATCAGGAGAGGATCTGGAGCGTCCCTGCCAAACCCCACATCCAACGGTGGAGAGGGAGGTTCGGCCGAACCAGGGGCCGGCCCAACCTGGCCCAAAATCGGCAAGTGGCCTCCTCCATTGTTCTTCTCCGCAGACTTGTGAATTTTGGCCCAGTTTGTCGTGTCAATTCTGAGTTCTTGGCCCATTCATACATAAGTCTGGTTCTCGACATCGTCCGATTGATTTATCGTTTGTGTTGATGTCGATTCTCCTCCACTTTATTGTCATTCTCTGCAAAAGGTTAGTAAACCTAATACTAGTGAAATATTATTATTCTAACATATTTATGCATTGCAAGCATCACTAGTTCTCTCCTGTTTCGGTAATATTCACGGTCGAAACTGATCGATAACACCGTCATTGGGGAGTCATCTCAGCCATCTAGGAGAACCCTAGATCGACTGGCGCTGCGGGAGGGTTCGGCCAAACCCAATGGTTTGACCGAACCATGGGCCGGGCCGACCTGGCCCAAAATCAGCAAGTGGCCTCCTCCTTTGCTCTCATACGCAGACTTGTGGATTTTGGCCCAGTTCATCGTGTCATTTCTGAGTTCTTAGTCCATTCATGCATAAGTCTGATTCTCGACATTGTCCGATTGATTTATCGTCTGATTTGATGTCGATTCTCCTCCACTTTATAATTATTCTCTGCAAAAGGTTAGTGAACCAAATACTAGTGGAATATTATTATTCTAACATGGATATGTATTGTAAGCATAACCAGTTTTCCTCTATTTTGGTAATATTGACAGTCGAAACTGATTGCTAACGACCGTCAACAGTGTCGTGGGGTCGCCTAGCCGCGGCTCCTTCTGGGCAGCGGGGTCGAAGGGGACTCTAGAGAGAAAAGGGTGAGAAAAGAGAGAGAAGGGAGAGAGAGGGGGAGGAGGAAGAAGGGAAGGAGAACAGATGACATGTGGGCTCCACATGTCAGTGGGTCCCACAATATAATTTTGTGTGTGAATGACAGATGGGTCCCACAGATATTTTTTAATTCTAATGCCATATAAGCACTATGTGGGACAAAAACCGGGTTAACACCACTACCTCAGCGCCACGTCAGCAAAACCGTCCTCCAAAACCATTGAGGGAGTCAAATTGTACTGGTTTCAATAGTTCGGGGAGTCGTCCTATCCGGTTTTCTTGTTGAGGGGGTACGAATTATATTCAACCTACGATTAAGGGAGTCAAAGTGGACTTTTTCCTTATGGTCACACTTGGATTTTGCAATACAGAGCTCATCAAATGTTCGGCTGCTGAGGGATACAGCCGTCGTGTGGCCCGATGCAATGCAGGCCGGTTTGGGTCGTAGGCCAAGCTGTGAGCCTTCGAGGTGGGCCGCGATTTTGATGAGACAGGATTGCCCTACCAGAATGGCTGGAGGCTGGTGGTAGTGGGACGGCAGGCAAAATCAATTGTCCCTACGTTTTGAGACCATCCGAATATATTAATTATGTGATAGATTTTTTAGCCTCCTATCATACAGATTTCTTATCCTTTGGATGAACATCTAACGGATGACATTAATATACACAAACAAAATACAAAACAACAAACGGGCCACGTGGACAATCTGAAGCTCACGTGGGTTTAAATGGGCTCAAGTAGGTTTCAAACTTACATCGTAAATACACTAAAATTACATATGTAATTTTCAGACTTACATCGTAAATACACTAAAATTACATATGTAATTATAGTGTAAATACGATGTAATTCAGACAAACTCTCTCTCCGACGCGCTTTCAAAATTTCAACAGTAAAAGTGGGCCCTATATAAACTCTCACGGACACAACATACAGTGGGTCCCACAAAGAGAAAAAAAGAAGTCCACCATAACCGGTGAATGCCCAAAGCCCACAACTAAAAATACTCAAAAGCCCACAAAGAAAATAGACAAAAAAGAAAAGAGTGCACGAATCTCAAATAGATCAGAGGGCCAATAAAATGCATGATGCAGCCCATAAAAATCATGCGACAGACAGATAGCCATTCCGTATTAATTAAGAAGGAATAAAAGTTAAAAAAAATACCACAATGCACCAAGGTGCATGACCACACACCACGCGTTACCCAAGCACAAACCACTGAGGGTGAAGCCTACCACCAAACGACCCCCGCTAAGTGTGGCCAAACGCAGCTAGGCCTACAGCAACACCACAGAGACGAGACTACGAAAATGATGGCACCACAGTGGTCATGACATACAGGATGCTGCCATCACCCATCTAAAAAGATGTGGTTTTCACCCAGAAAAGCTCGACAAGAAAGGGAGAGGGTAACTCTCGACAACGCCACAAGGAGGTTATGACGCCCGAAGGCATAGCCACTGTCGGCCCGGTGAACCACCGAACTAGGCTTTTGTCTGGGACCCTACAACCTTGACTGTAGATCGCCGTCCATCAACTCAGAACCACCACATGGACAAATGGCAGCACGTAGCTTCCACCACACCACACCAAGGCCCCTCCGTCGGCCGACTTCATCTAACCACCACCCCTGAGAGCTGGCTCAGGACCGCTCCATTCCACCACCCGCTGGCCTCCTCGCCAGATTTGGCCGGAGGAGAACCCGGGCTAGGTGGCATTGTTTCGACAGCCTGAGCTTCCCCGCTGATGAGCAGCTGCCTCAATCCAACCTAGAAACTCCCCGCAAAAAAGGGGAGGAGCTCCAGAAAGAGCAAGGGTGCCGACCGACAACCAGGAAGACGACCCACCACCGCCAACACCCTTTGCACTACCATCTGGGCATGCACCGATGCCGGTGACGGTACCGCCGCTCCGACTCTGGTGACACCCACCGGCACCCCTGTTGCCTGGCCACCGCGCCACCCACTTGGCGTTTAGGGCTCCACAGCGGCACCCCGGCTACCTGGCAGCTCGCAGCCGCGGCGCCCTGGGCTGCCTCTTTGGCAGGCCTCGCCACCGCCGAGCCGCCGTCGCCGCTCCCAGCTGCCCCGCGCTGCCTCGTGCCCGGGCAAGCCGAGCCGCCGCGCTGCTCCCCGCCGTCGCGCCAGATCCAGGCATAGGGTGGCCAGATCTGGCCTCGAGGGCACCGGATCCGCCACCTCCCCACACTGCCCCGCCGTCTCCGTCCGACCGCGGTGCGGGGTGGACTTGGTCGGCTTCTCCCCGCCTACATCGCGCTGAGCTAGGAGTCGCCAAGAAGAAGAAGGGCCTCACCGCCGCCTTCCTTGCTCGCTGCTGGCTTTGCCGCTGACGAGCTCCAGTGGCGGCGAGACGGGGGAGATGGAGTGGAGGCGCGGGCGGCTAGGGTTTTTTTTGCCCCCCGAGCCGCCCGCGCGAGAGCGACTCGGGGAGCACTAATTGTCCCTATGTTTCTTTGGCATCCTTTAAATTGTCAGACTGTGAAACCATATGACAATAAGAAGTGTATAAATAGAATACCATGTTCGTTCAATTCCTTGAAGAAGTAAATAATACGGAAGAGTCAAAACTATATATCATTTGGATGCCACACCGAAAAAGTATAAGAACTTAGGGATCATTCTTTTCATCGTATTGACTTATGGATTATGTCACGCCCAGAAATTCACTAGTAATTTCCGAACTAATTTGTGTAGTAAATCCTCGTCCAGGAATCAGCCGAGGTACACAAACTGACAATTTAATATACAGATTCATCAAATTAACTAACACGATAAATACTTACTTAAGAGGCACTTAGTCCTCACCATGAAGAAAACTGCAGCGGAAAATAAAATCTAGCGAAGCTCCGGCTCCACTCCCACAGGCAGCACAACTGGGGTATAAGCCAAACGTCTTCTCCTTCACAACTTGTCTTCAACTGAGGTTTGATTGATTATTGCAAGGTGAGCATATGACATACTCAGCAAGCCACACAGCAAATATGCAAGTGCACAAGGATACCAAAGGATGGCATAATATAGGGCTCTTTTGCAAAAGCAGCATTTAGCGAACATTTGAGAATTTGTAAAACAATAGAGTAATTAATCATCAATATTAATCAACACTGAACAGCACACCCATGCTGCACAGGCCCAACCATTCTGAACAACCCTACCCGGCTGCACAGATCTATCTCCAAACCAGGAATATACCATTCCAAACCAGGAGCTAATCAAATTATTACCAGTTATAGCATCATTTATTATGGTGAGAAGTGTGAGACTAATCACGAAAGACATTGTTAGACCCGCCCATAACCGCGGGCACGGCTATTCGAATAGTTTTACTCTGGCCAGAGGTGTACCACTGTACCCACAAGACACAACTCCACAATATGTCACCATATCATCATGTGCCCATGCTGAACATGTCACCATATCATCATGTGCCCATGCTGAACATGTCACCATTTGTGTAGTTGTGACAAGACCCCTCGCATAACTCAACCCAAAGCAGTGCACCGTTCCCGGATCATAGTCACCCTCTTATAAACAAGGCATAGACTCCCCAGCGACCCCCGTGGGCTTATCTCCGCCACTTCTCAGTCTGGTGCTCCGCAATGAGCCTTGTTATACAAAGTGTCCAGCCGTTGCCGGCACGGTTAATGTTTCATAACCGAAAATCGTGAACCGGTCCTTAATTGTCATGAGCACGACCATCAAAACCATGTGCTCACAACCCACCATTATCAAGTTTTAGTTGGCACATTAATTAATTAACCAATCACGATTGACCATCGTGAACTATCATTAAATATCCATCATTAAGTAATAGTGAAACATTAGTTATCCCAATTGTGTGCTAATGTTTCTAAGCATGGCTAAGCAATTATGTCTAACATCTAGCTGAACTAATATATATAAAGCTCAACTAGTCAAATTATAATATCCCAAGATATCAAGGAATAGAGTAATCAATGCAAATAGGCCATAACAAAGGAATAGATTCACACCACCTAGTGACATTCGAAAACAAATGCACAGTTGAAATAAATAGAGAATTTAAATATAGGATCAACATGCTCAAAGGAATTGTGTTTAGGATCTGTGTGACTTGCCTTGCAATAAAGGGTCTTCAATTAATCTTCTTAACACTTCTGGTGCACTCACGAACTTTCGAAACGACGGAAACGACAAGCTAACACACAAAACGAGGAAAAAGACTAATAAAAACCAAATAAACAATACATAAAAAGTAAACAAACATGTAGATCATAATTTTAGATGAATTATGAGACTTGAACGGCCTCATTCTGACTTCAAATGAATTTATTACGAATTTTACAAGATTAAATCTAATTAAAGCCCATTTAAAAAGGATTAAATAAACTTAATTCAATTTATGGATAATTTTAATATGTAGATCTTTATTTTATACAACTTTTGCAACTTGAACCACATTAAACCGAGCTAAGATGAATTAGTTATGAATTTTCAAAGATTAAATCGGATTAAAGCATTTATATGGATTTTAATTGAATTATGACGCAATAATGAATTATTTTTGAAAAGGAAAAGGGAATTATTGCGTCATCGGCTAGGGTTCGCGGAGGACCGGGTGCACGACGGCGGCTCACGGAAACGAACGGTCGAGATCGATCCATCCAAAACGAACGGCCGAGATCTATCGGCCCACGACCGGTCCACAGGACAAGACGACGATGACGTCATCACCGGCGGCGACTCGGCTCACGCATGCTCGATGGCGAACGACGGCGAGGCGGCGCAAACGGAAGACACCAACGCGTAGAGGATGACGCGGCGAACTCACCGAGCACTTGGACGACGGCAAACGACGACAGACGACGACGGCGGCGAGGTTGAAGCGGCGGCGATCTTCGGGTCAACGGTGATGGCGGTGCTCCGGCGGTCTTCGGCGGCGGCGAAGCGGCGGCGGTCTTCGGTTCAACGGTGACGGCGGTGCTCCGGCGATTGGTGGCGACGGCGACCGAAGGCGGTGACTGCAACGGCGGCGCGGCGCGGCTGAACCGACAACAACGACGGCGGCGGCTAGGGCTACACGGAGGCGGCGCTACACGCGACGGCGGGCTAAGACAAAGGTGGCGGCGGAGAGAGGAGGTCCTGGGGATCTTTTTATTGGGGCTAGGAGGCGGCGACGAAGGCCCACGGCGGCCGGCGACGGGATGGAAAGTTAGGGTTCGGAGAGAGAGAGACCGATCCGAATCGACCTCGAATCCAACACTTTCCAAGCGATTTTGGCCGGTGATTCCAAAAGAGAAAAAATAGAGGAGATCGAGAAGATCATTTCCCCTCTATTGATTTCATCGGAAACGGAAAGGATCGACCGGATTGGAAAGCGGCGGCGGCTAGGGTTTCGGCCGACAGCGGCGTGAGGTAGACGACGACCCCGACATGCGGGCCCCACCTGTCAGTGGCAGACGCGCGCACGCAGGCTGGCGGCTTGGCTACGGGCCGGCTTGGGCCGATGGAGAGAGAGAGAGGGATTGGGCCGACTTTCGGCCCAAAGCCAAAGGAGGATTTTATAAACCTTTTTCAATTTAAATTATTCATTAAATGCAATTCCATTGATTAAAAATACTTCCTTGGCTCAAATAAATCTCAGAAAAATCTAGGAACTATAGAAACAAGAGAAGTATTTAACAAAATTTTATGTAACCCACTTTTATATTGAGATTTACCAAATTAAAATTAGATGTTCTCTTATAGGCTTTTAAGATCATTTCTAATAATTCCCTTTTAGACAACAATTTATAAATTAAGGATTTTTAAACAAGAAAAGCTCTTAACATAATTATAATTAGATCATTAATGATTAAATAATTACTGAACTGTTCTTTGTATCATTTAGGAATTGAGCTCTGAAAAATCAGAGAAAGTTTCAGAGAGTATAATTAATCATGGAGAATTTAATAAAAATTAAATCCAGCCATGCTTTAAATTTAGAAAATTTTATTTCCCACATTTAACTTCACTTGTAAATTAATGAACATTTAATATAAATTCTATTAATAATTTATTAGATAATTTATAAATCCTGAAACGAAAATCTGGCTATGACAGATTATGCGTACCGTGGTTATAAAACTATGATTTCTTAAAAAAAAGAATTGCATTAAATACATGTTTGGATCTATTTTCGGTTCATACTACTCCCTCCGTCTTAGAATATAAGAAGTTTTAGAGTTGGACACGGTTATTAAGAAAGTAAGTAGAAGTGAGTGATGGAGGACTGTGATTGGATGAGTAGTGGAGGTATGTGGGAAAAGTGAATGGATGAGGGTTGTAATTGGTTGGGAAGAGAATGTTGGTGGATAAATTGTTATATTTTGGCACCAATCCTAAGGAATAAAATTTGTTATATTTTAGGACGGAGGGAGTAAATAGTAATATGCATGCATAGGAATACAGTCCAATCATCCATATAAAGAATAGAGCATTAAAGCCATAGGAAAAAAGAAACACATGTGGCAAGAACAAATGGTTATTTTCGTCCAATATAGTCCTCCAGAATAACCAATTTCATAGGAACTTAACAGAAATGAATCAATCCTCTGTGCCAATGAGTTATATAGGAAATTTTCTAAAGGATTTAAATCCTTTCAAATTCCTTATTTTTCCATTGTTCAAAGAGGCATTAAAGTACTGAAGATGTATATATGTTGTAACTAATTAGATGTTTCATAGGAAGGTGCAGTCTGCCAATCAATACAATTATTAAAATTGACCATCAATATTTCTTTGAATATTTCGATTCAACTTTTTAAAATGAGCTAGATTTGTCTTAAAAACGGTTTCAAAATAGTATAACTCTGTTATATATTTAATAGGTTTTACAATAGTAATAAGTATCAAATCAAATCAAACTAGTATAATTGATGAAGAAAAAGGAAAAATGGAAAACGAAGAATAAAGGTCCCACCGAGATTTGAACTCGGGTTACTGGATTCAGAGTCCAATGTCCTGACCACTAGACCATGGGACCGTATATGTAAAAAATGACAAACTTTATATTCTTTTCCAAAATAGCGATCTTGTGGCCCAGCAAGAAAATTTGAAAGAATGTTACAAGGGTGCTCTACTATAATACCATGTGACAAGTCTTTGTTACTATATGTGAAACGGTACAAGAATAACTCTATTTATTTTTAAATTTATAACGATGCTAACTTTGAAACACATGTTTAACCATTCGTCTTACTGAAAAACAGGCAATTATCATTTATTATGTTATTATTTGTTTTATTATTAAATGTATTTGAAGCATGACTTTTATTTACTTGCATATATTTTTTGGATGAAATGAATGGTAAAATTAATGTATGTTCGTATATCGTCATATATTTAAATACAGTAGTATAGAGACGGATTTACGATCTTACGATACATTTATAACATTTAAAAAAACGCCTAACGTGTCGAGGATGACCTGCATATGCCACATGGCTAGCTCCATCGTTTAGGATAATGAAGAACTTGGAGGATGCTACGCGTCGGACGTCTGATATACGCGTCGGACGTCCGATATTTCGTAAATATCGGATGCCCGACCCCGCACTGCCACGCACCTACGCATGCATGTAAGCCCGTGTTGCACTTTTACTCTAGTTTTTACTACGTCCTTTTTGCTACGCGTGGTTTCGTGGTTGCACAATCTCTACTGGTTATACTCTAGTTGATTAGCACGTGTAAGAAGTTTATATGCTTGCGCATGCATGTCTTCATGGTTGCAGCACTTATCTCAACCTACCTTTTATTTTATTAAATTCAATTTCCTTCTAAATTAATTATTCGATTTATGATTCGATTTCACCATTAAACTCCTTGCAATTGAATCTTTACAACAAGATCTCACACGGCTATTTTTTTATGAGAAAAATCAAACGTTGTTTCACAACTTATAAAAAATTGTTTCACCACTAGGTCAAATGTCCAACTCAGTCTATAAAATGTTTATGAGAAATGCAACATTCAAGTAATACTAAATGCAACACCGATAATATCTGTATGAAACATTGACTCTCAATGAGTTAGACATAAAAAAACTTGCTTAAATGTTCCAACTTAGTCTATAAAAATATTTCAGAGAAATGTAACATTCAAGAAATACTAACTGCAACACCGAGAAATCACAATTAAATATTTACAGCAAGATTTCACATGATTATTTTTATAATTTAATCACAAGGTGTTAACTATTGAAACATCATATAATATTTACTAAAACATATGAATGATACCATGTGCAACATCTCTCTTTTTAATTAACTAATGAATACTTATTGAAACACTCAACCAACACATATGCAATATTTACAAATAAACCAATAAAACATAATAAACTACTTACTTAAACATACAAATAGCACCATGTGATACATTCAAGAAAGATATATACATTGCGACACTAATTAAATATGTGCAACATAATAGAATTTCAGCTGAAACATCTGATTCTCACATGTGAAATATTAAATTTAATCGGTTAAAATATATGTGTTTTTTATTATAATATAGTCATGTGAGATTTTGTTGTAAAGATTTATTTATAACAAATACAGTGGTGTAAAGATTGGATGAGTAATCTGGAAGAAAAATCATTTTCAAGTTTGCTAAAAAGGGTGTTATGTATATCCAAATAATCTCGTGTCCTCTCTTCTTCATGCATGCTAATGCTAAGTAAGGAAGCATATATAAAAAGTGTGAAAAGAGAAGATCTGACAAAAGGGATATGAGGCTGCATGTAGCAAATTAAGTGATAGTAAGATGCGTCCGATTTTTTTCTCGAGATCGGACGACCGGGTTGAAGCATTTTCCGAAGAACTTCCCATGGAAAGCAAATAAAAATGTAGGTCATGGTGACCTACATTTCTGTATTGATTGGCAAAACACATCCTAGTATCACCACGTCATGCGTCCTGAAAATACCTCACTACTAATTTGAATACAACATGTGTCGAAATTAAATTGATGATCAATAGCTTAAACGCTAGAGAAGAGGTGAAGTAAAATATCAAATCAATTTTGTGGGGAACACCTTCATCAAGCTTACAAGATCATATCAGGCATACTAATGAGAATGAAGTGTAGGGACAACTTGGTCCCCAAACTTATTTTGGGTGTCATATATATCTAAACAGATTCTAACCCGATTCGTGAGCAAATGTGGCATGTCATGGTGGTGCGTACGGTCTACATGTCAGTGACACCCACATGTCAATTATATAGAAAAATAAATAAAATTTGAAAAGATAGAAGATATGAGAGGAAAAGATGTTTTAAATTTTGAAAAAATAAAATTAAAAGAGAGAGAAAGAGGAGAAAAATATGTTTTAGATTGTCTCTATATGTGACAGATATGTGGATACCAACAAGCAAGAGCTACCATGACATACCACGTTAACACGCAGAGCGCATCAGAGCACGTTTAGACCTATATGATGCCTAACAAGTTTTGGATACCCAAAATGCATTTTCAAAATTCAGTAACCTAGATAATACACCTACACAAACTTAGGGACCGTCATACAATGTATGGAGAACATGCCGAATCGAGTGAAACATCAATCGACTAGTTAAGGCAGCTGTACCTGCCAAATCCAATGCAACATTTTGAGACTCCAATGCAGAAAAAATAAGGTTGGCATGCCATAGTTGTAACAAACAACTAACAAGCTTTGCTACTCCCTCCTTCCCAAATTGATTATCATATAATGGAATCCAAAATTTCTCAAATTGATCATCATATAACCATATGGATACGGATTTCATCGAAATACAATAAATGCAGCATAGGAGAATGTGTGCATGCTATGGTGTTATTGGCATGGTGTTTTAATTTATGCATGCATTGTGAGAAAATATGTACATGATGTCTTGGTTGATGCGATTTAAATTATCTACGGTCTTGGTGCATATATAAACATATATATAGTGATCAATTTAGGATAGAGAGAGTATTTTGCAAGCGCCTGAAGGTGCCCTCAGTCCCTCACTAATTAACTAAAAGGATAGGCTAAAGCAAACAATGGCATATGTAAGGTTTAGCGTGGCAAATACTTGTGCTAACCAAACATCTTCTTACTTATTAATTGGATCTTGAAATGATACTAATATGAGTTGTACCTCTTCTCGCATTGTGTCATAAAACCAAAGCTTCAGCACATCTTCGTTGTGCAAATATATTATGCTCGTGCGTGTGGAAGGTCACCTAATTAACCAAGGTGCTAGGGATACGCTTCTTTTTAAGCCAGCTAGCACTATAGGATTGCTAATTTATCATATTATTTTGGTGTTTTTAGCATATCGAACTTCGAAAATAGAACAATTTTGAATACCCATTTTTTGTTGGTCGAATGAATATAATAGAACAATTTTGAATACCCACTTTTTGTTGGTCCAATTGGGAGAAGCTGTAGGCGTTCCTCAGGTCAATCTATTGGGGTGCCACCCACTTGCATATATACAAAGTTTGGCGCTAAATTGTTCCTGACACAATTTAAAACCCTTCGGAGCTCTTTAGGATTGGACCAGAACGTGGCGCGCCCTAAGTAACATCGGGAGTGTAATACTAAATCTTCTAGAGACAAATGTATAAACATATACTTTTATATTCCGTACTACTAGTGTATATTCAATAGAGATTCACTAATTGCCAGTTTGCCACGTTAAAAAAAAAAGAAGAGGGAAACTCAACGGCTGCGAAGTGAGGAGTTTAACTGGTTATGTTTCTAGTGGTAGAACCAGCTCATCTGGATTCAAATTCTAGATTTGGTATAGATTTAGCATAGGTCCTCGTATTTTTAGTTAATTATTCTTTCAGGAGTAGGCGACGTACTTGTCGATAGCGAGACGCTTGTGGTGACTTCAACAATTTCAAGATCCAATCTTTCAGAGATATTCATATGGGTAGGATGTGCATATGTGTGTTCATAGGAACGAGTGTGCATATGTGCGTTCGTAGGAACGAGTGTGCGTGGTATATCGGCCCAGTCTTTTGGAGGTGTTCATAGTGTTTATAGAGATAGGATATGCGTGTGTTTATAGTGCGCGCGTTGTGGACTTATCTGTTTGTGCTGTGTTTTAAAAAAGAAAGAAAAACTAGACGGATGGGTTGCTGGGATTCTGGGGCGCAGCGCGGCAAGCCCCAAACACGCGCCCTCTCCAAAGTCGAAAGTCGATCGCATACGAAAGCGCTAGATTGGTACGCGAGTGTTGGCCATTGGCCGTATTTTCTTTATCCCTCTTTATTAGTAGCACTCCACATAATGTATCTGATGAAGCGAGAAATGGGCGGCATCTTCCTCGGCATATCTCTCAGTTGTGTACGGCGATGTCAACTCCCTCACCCATTTCTTTAACCCGTCCACGGCTCCACGTCGCCGTCACCAGTGAGCAAGCTAGCTACCACCTATCGGCTATCCCGTCGTCGTCTAACCTCCGCACTCCGCCGGCGACTTCTCCCTGTATATAGATATCAAACCACCACTCAAAGAAGCTAAAGAACCAACGGTTGCTAGTGCTAGCTAGCTAGGTCGGCAGCAATGGCGCCGAGGATACGGGTGCTCGCGGCACTGGACCAGGCGCGGACGCAGTACTACCACTTCAAGGCCATCGTCATCGCCGGCATGGGCCTCTTCACCGACTCCTACGACCTCTTCTGCATCTCGCCGGTCATGAAGATCTTCGGGCGGGTGTACTACGCGCCATCGGGATCAGTAGACGGCAGCGGCAGCGGCCCCGGGGTGACGCCGCCG
Source organism: Oryza glaberrima (assembly GCF_000147395.1). Taxonomy (NCBI): domain Eukaryota; kingdom Viridiplantae; phylum Streptophyta; class Magnoliopsida; order Poales; family Poaceae; genus Oryza; species Oryza glaberrima. The sequence continues at coordinate 11,801,505 of NC_068331.1, forward strand.
GCCGTCGTGTCGGCCACCGTCGGCGTGGCGCTGCTGGGCGCGGTGGCCGGGAACGTGGTGTTCGGCGCGCTGGGCGACCGCGTGGGGCGGCGCCGCGTCTACGGCGCGTGCCTGCTGCTGATGGTGTGCAGCTCCGTCGGGAGCGGCCTCTCCGTGTGCCGGACGCGCCGGTGCGCGCTCGCCAGCCTCTGCTTCTTCCGCTTCCTCCTCGGCGTCGGCGTCGGCGGCGACTACCCGCTGTCGGCCACCATCATGTCGGAGTTCGCTAACCGGCGCACCCGCGGCGCGTTCATCGCCGCCGTGTTCTCCATGCAGGGGTTCGGCATCCTCGTCAGCTCCGCCGTCACCATGGCCGTCGCCGCCGCCTTCGACCACTACACCGGCTACCCCGCGCCGCTCGACACGCCGGAGTGCGCCGACCTCACCTGGCGGATCATACTCATGGCCGGCGCCGTCCCCGCCGCGCTGACGTACTACTGGAGGATGTCCATGCCGGAGACAGCCAGGTATACATCACTTGGTCACTGACATGTGGTCCCCAGATGTCATACATCCATGCTAGCTTGCTCCGTATCTTTGACTTCACATTTACCAATTTTGAACATAATAAAAAATTCCAAAGTTTTTGATTGGTAGATTAGATTAAGAGTAAACTGACTATATCTTAAACTATAGTGATAGTGGAAGAATATACCGAACGTGATCCCAAGAACAAATTCATCCTTAACACCATACGAGAAGGAATCGATCGAGTATGCTAATCACCCGACCGTTCGCGTGATTAATCAAAGTCTATTCCTTGTCACTATGACACCGTCATATATCTATGCATGGTCAATTGCTGTTTCTTTTCTGTAGGCTTAAGTTATTACTAGTATATTATCATGAAGTTGCCATTGGCTACGAAGTTCTAGAAGCTCAAGCACACATGCATCTCCTTGTGAGCATGCATACTTTTGATTATCTAGAACTAATCACTCATACACGCGTCTGTGTCATTGCTGATGTCAGCTCAGCATATATATATTCAGTGGCAGTCAATGCTATTGTACAATTAATTTGCACTTTAGCTTTATGCAAGCAGTTGCTAGCTGCCTAGCTAGGGTGATTAACTAGAACAAAAAGGGTTTAAGCACCGAACCACCAAAAAGCTAATCACCGTACTTAACGTACAACGAGCAGGTATACGGCGCTGGTGGAGCGCGACGTGGTGAAGGCCACCAACGACATCGGCCGCGTCCTGGCCGACCTCGACCTGGCCGCCGTCGCCGAGGAAGAGGTGGCGGCGGCGGCGTTGAGCCCGCCTCCGGTGACGCCGCCGCCGCCGCCGCGCCCTTTGTACGGCCTCTTCTCGCGCCGCTTCGTCCGGCAGCATGGGAGAGACCTGTTCGCGTGCGCGGCGGCGTGGTTCCTCCTCGACATCCCCTACTACAGCAGCACGCTGTTCCAGTCGCAGATCTACCGGCCATGGTTCCCGCCGGCGGCGAAGGTGAACGCGTTCCAGGAGGCGTTCAACGTGGCCAAGTTCCAGGCCGTCATCGCCGTCGCCTCCACCATCCCGGGCTACTTCGCCGCCATGCTCCTCATCGAGCGCGCCGGCCGGCGGCGTCTCCAGATGGCCGGGTTCCTCCTCATGGCCGTCTTCCTCTTCGCGCTCGCGGGTCCCTACGACGGATACTGGCGCGACCACGCCAAGACCGCCGGCTACATCGTGCTCTACTCGCTCACCTTCTTCTCCGCCAACCTCGGGCCCAACACCACCACCTTCATCCTGCCGGCGGAGCTCTTCCCGGCGCGCTTCCGGTCGACCTGCCACGGCCTGTCCGGAGCGGCGGGGAAGCTCGGCGCGCTCGTCGGCTCCATCGGCTTCCTGTGGGCGTCGCAGCAGAAGGACGGCGCGGCGGCCGGGCACCTGCCGGGCATCGGCATGATGTACGCGCTGTTCGTTCTTGGCGGGATCTGCCTGCTCGGGCTGGCGCTCACCTACGCGTTCACGCCGGAGACGATGACGCGGTCGCTGGAGGAGAACGAGAGCAGCGTGCAGGCGCAGAGCCAGGTCGGCGACGGCGGCAGCGATGCCGGCAATGGCAGTGATGGGCTGCGCTTCCACGAACTAAATGTTCTCATGGAGGCGGCGACCAAGAGCCCTGTGTCCATGGCGAGCTCGCACCTCAGCATGTCGCCTATCCTTCCGCACCGGATGTCTCTATGACAATGTAAATTGAACCAAAGTAACTAAATGTTTAAAAAAGTGATCATTTTATAGTTTTGAAAAGGTATCGAGAGATACAAAGTAGTATCTCTTGATACCTCTGGTGTTAGGAAGTACAAAGTTTGCACTAAATTTTGATACCTCTTAATACAATCAAGTAACATAAAATTTCTCAAACTTAAAAGAGTAGAAAAACATAGGCTTGTCATCCTTTGGATTGGCAGGAGGAGCGGAAACGCGGATTTATTTACAGTGCTTCGTAGGTTTTCTCCCATTCTATATATTTACCTTTCAGAACTTTAGAGGGAATGTCACCTAGTTTATTACAAATCTATATATCTTTTAAATATTTTGATAAGATATATTAATATGTGATATGAGTTCACAAGCCTATAAATTCAAATGAACATCAACAAGATGTAAAAGAAAAAAACAAACTCTAGCTAGCATGTTATATTCATTGTCATATTTGTCTTTTATAACCTGCAGAGGTCAAATTTAAAGTTACATATTTGTAGGGTGATACATCATATATTAATCTATCTTTCTTTCATACTTTTATCATCTGAGACTCAAAATAAGTTCATTTTAGTTTTCACCCATTACACGCATATCAACAACAATACGAAGTCCTCCACTTTATCTAGTCCCAATGTAATTGTTCCCCACTTTATCTAGTGCACTACAATTGTCTCTCAAGGGGTGTTTAGATTCAGGGGTGTAAAGTTTTGGCGTGTCATATTGGATATTATATAGAGTGCCGCATGGGGTGTTCGGACACTAAAAAAACTAATTACAGAATCCGTCAATAAACCGTGAGACGAATTTATTAAGCCTAATTAATTCGTCATTAGCAAATGTTTACTGTAGCACCACATTATCAAATCATGGAGAAATTAGGCTTAAAAGATTCGTCTCGCAAATTAGTCACAATCTGTGCAATTTAGTTTTTTAAGCCTATATTTAATACTTCATACAGGTATGTTCAAGCATTCGATATGACAGAGTGTAAAATTTTGGGGTGGGATTGTTAACAACCAAATTTGGTAATGCCATAGACCGGATTCAAAGCTAGAATCAAAGCCGATTTGGAGAGATTCTGTTCGAGAAGGCAGAGCACGCATCGGCTACTGGAAGCATCGGCTGCCACATGAATCGACTGCAGGCAGTTTTTGCTGCCGCATATCGGCTAGCGCCAAATCCAACGGAGTCAAGCCAATGCAACTAGTCTTGAAAAAGATGGTCCCATGTCTATCATCGGGATTAGCTAAAGCACTTCATAGCCATTGCCACATAAGGATTGGAATCCTAAAAAGGGGCAATTGTATCAATTAATTAGGACATTTTTCAGTTTCCTTAGAGATATGTTTGGTAAGAGTCCACCTAAAGGACTTATTTGTATTTTAAATTGTGTTAGAGATAAGAGTCGTGTCCAGCAAGGACATGTTATGTACTTTGGGTATAAATATGACCCGACACCTTGTAATCAAGGGACGACAGTTCGATAATATTTTGGCGCATCGCCACCCTTTTCTATTTTCACTGTTTCGACGAGTTTTTGCTTTCGAGTTGGGTTGTATCGGGTTCGATCTCTGATGACGAGGTAAGGCTTGTTATGGCGGTTTGCGTTCTCCGCATAATCTAGATCGGTCTCGTCATCTAAACCTCATCGACTAGCCTCTATCGTTGAAAACGGGCAAATAGGTTTAGGCTTCGATGCCAAGCCAGACTATGCGGTGTGTCTACCATCTTGAATGAGTTTTCATCGAATTGCTTGGATCTTATGTTTCTTTTCACGCTTAATGTTGCATCGGTTAGGTCCGATCTATTAAGTATTGTCTTGAAACGTCTTATCTAGCTCTTTCTCTGAATACTAATAGAGATAGCATCGGGGTTTCAGCCGATCTTACCTGATTTTTAGCCGTCTTGTTTCCTACTTGGTTCTGGATCGTCTAAATATGCTCTTTATATCAAGATCTCGTCCGTTTAAAGTATATTAAGCTTCCTATTTGTCTGCTAGTTTACCCTGCTTGTTAGATTGATCTCAGTTTTGTATATTTCTTCCGTGCTGATAACTTGGTATAAGGTGGTATCGGAGTACTAGCCGATACACGTTAGGTTTGCTTCATCGGCTATGCTGCGAGCGTACATAATCCCTACTTTGAGGCACATTTAGATATTGAGTGATTTATATTGTCTCCGCGTAACATCCGATCTATCCCAATCACTCGGTCTAAGTGCGTTCCATTGGACGGATTACGTATCGTTAACATCTACAGCCGATCGAGTAGACCTAATAATCTCTAAGTTTTATCTGCCTTTGCCGATCTAATGTGAGTTACATCTGCTTGGCTTCGGATGATACGTTGTCAGCACTCCAGCCAATTGGCTACCGTTGATGGATTTAACTCTTCGTCCTTTTTTCTATCTTGTTGGTTGCAGGATCAAACCAGCTGGCACGCTCAAAACCCGAAGGCAATTTCTTTGGACCTGCACTAGAGTTAAGCAGATCTCTCAGGCCATTGCGTGTTTTTCGCGTCAACGGGGATCTGAACAGGCCCTCACTTTACCTATTCTTAATGTATTTATCTCCATTTTCACAAACTCCAATGCAACGATTGTTTAAAAAATAAAGTTATTTTGAGATGGAAAAATAGATAGCATGTAAGAATTATTAGAAGTTTTATAAATATATTGTTGGATGCATTAATTTTGCAAAGGGTGGCTATCCCCTATTCAATAGTGTTGTGCCCTTCTCTCTATGATGATAACATGCCCCACCTCTCCTCACTCATCTATGATGGCTCGTGTTGTTGGATTAGGCACCAGTACACTACTGCTCTAGTCACTACTACAAAAACGATTTTCCATGGCGTTGCCCTATAATTTTCGCTGGCGGTCATACGCAAAAACCGCCACAAAAATGTAACGAGGGGTGAGGGGTTACGGACCGCTAGCGAAAATCGGTTTTCGCTGGCGGCCACACTTAGAGGCCCGCCATAAAAAAATGGCTCTATTTTCATTGGCGGCCGCGCTAAGAGGCCTGCCATAAAAAAATCGGGTTTTCACTAGCGTCCGATTTTCGCTGGCGGCGGATAACTAGCGCCGACTACGAAAAAAAATATTCCCTCTATTAAAATCTCCTCTAATTTTATCCCTTCCCATTTACCTCTCCATTCCTTCTCCTCCTCCTCCTCCTCCTCCTCTCGGCGTTGGAAACCACGGCGGACTAGCGACGGTGACAACGGCGACCGGGAGGGGCCAGGAGGGCGGCGGATCCTGTCGCCAGAGGGCCGCGAGCGGTGGATCCGGCTGCTGGAGAGCCACGAGCCGCGGCTCTCGGGCGCGGGCGGGGAGGCCGGATCCGCCGCCGCCTGGCCGCGGGGAGGGTGGATCCGCCGCCGCCAGACCATGAGGAGGGTGGCACCAACCTCAACATCGTCGACTGTGCTGCCAGGCTCCCTCCTCTCTGACCTCGACGCCGTCGACCATGCTGCCCGGATCCACCGCTGGTCTTTCTCCTCCGCTCCTCCCTCCTCCCCTTCGCCCGCCACCACCACCCCCTTTCCCTCTCTCAAATCTGGCGCGCGGGCCGTGGTGGAGGCTGTGGCGGGGCTCTGCAGCAGCGGTGGCGAGACGGCGGCGGCGGAGGCCGGGCGGGCTCGGCAGCGGCGTCGTCGAGGTGGAGGTGGTGGAGGCTGACGGGGCTCGGCAGCGACGGCGGTGATGGTGGAGGTGACTTCAAAGTTTTTGTTAATGTGTTCATTTTCATGATGCTTGAATGCTTGGATGAATGGAAATTTTTTACTGTATATTGTTGATGTAAATTTCTGTGGAATTTTGAATGCTTGGGTAAATTTCTGTGAAATTTTTGAATGATGGAGCGTTGACGGAGGCGGACGGAGCGGTGTTGCTCCGTCCATCGTTTTTTTTAAAACTTGGCCAGCATTAACACTGGCAGCTGGCACAGTGTAACCCGCCAGCGAAAAACATTTTCGCTGGCGGCCTTCTTAAGGCAGCTGCCAGCGAAAATGGATCTTTGCTGGCGGCTGGCTTAAGACGACCGCCAGCGAAAATGAATTTTCGCTGGTGGTCGATAACCGCTAGCGAAGATATTGATCTTCAATGGCCTTTGCTTTGTGGCGGCTCCAAATTCCACCAGCGAAAACCCAAAATGGCCGCCACGAAAGATGATTTTCGTAGTAGTGAGTGCTCTCACCTCATAACCACTCTAACGAGTTTAACTGCCACCAACTCGAGCCTACTGTCATCCTCTCCTTTCCTCCTCCTCTCCTGGTGGCCACAGCAGCGACACCAACACCTCGCTACCATGTTGTGGCCACCACACCAACATGGATTTCCTCTAAAATCGATCTCTTCCATCTCTGCCCCTAAGTCTAGCCCTTTATGCTTTCCTAATTTTGCGCCATCAATGTCACACCGCTGGTAGAGTCTTCAGCCTCTTTTCCTGTTTGTCCCCTCAAAAGTTTAGGAGGTCAGGAGTGGGTGATTGAAAATCGGGGAAATCTATGTTGTTGCTTATAATTTGCAATTTTGAACATATAATAAAATATCCCAAAGTATTTGATTGGTAGATTAGATTAAGAGTACACTGACTATATCTTAAAACTATGGTGATAGTGGAAGAATATACCGAACGTGATCCCAAGAACAAATTCATCCTTAACACCATCATTTCGGAGTTCGCCAACCGGCGCCCCCGCGGCGCGTTCATCGCTGCGGTGTTCTCCATGCAGGGGTTCGGCATCCTCGTCAGCTCCGCCGTCACCATGGCCGTCGCCGCCGCCTTCGACCACTACGCCGGCCACCCCGCGCCGCTCGACACGCCGGAGTGCGCCGACCTCGCCTGGCGAATCATACTCATGGCCGGCGCCGTCCCTGCCGCGCTGACGTACTACTGGAGGATGCCCATGCCGGAGACAGCCAGGTATATACGTATACATCACTTGGTCACTGACATGTGGTCCCAAATGTCATGCATCCATGCTAGCTTTGCTCCGTACGTTTGACTTCACATTTACCAATTTTGAACATAATAAAAGATCCCAAAGTATTTGATTGGTAGATTAGATTAAGAGTACAGTGACTATATCTTAAACTATAGTGATAGTGGAAGAATATACCGAACGTGATACCAAGAACAAATTCATCCTTAACACCATCAAAGAAGAAACTGAGTATGCTAATCACCCGGCAGTTCGCGTGATTAATGAAAGTCTTCTTTTCTTCTCTAATGGCGAAAATTGCAGCAATAATTTATTGTCTAGTTGGAATCTTAAATGAATATTTAGTCTGTTCCTTGTCACTATGACACTGTCATATATCTATGCATGGTCAATTGCTGTTTCTTTTCTGTAGGCTTAAGTTATACTACTAGTAAATTCTAGTATCATGAAGTTGCCTTTGGCTACGAAGTTCTAGAAGCTCAAGCACACATGCATCTTCTTGTGAGCAATAAGCATGCATACTTTGATTATCTAGAACTAATCACTCATACACGCGTCTGTGTCATTGCTAATGTCAGCTCAGCATATATTCAGTGGCAGTCAATACTATTGCACAATTAATTTGCACTTTAGCTTTATGCAAGAAGTAGCTTAGCAAGTGTGATTAACTAGAACAAAAAGGGTTTAAGCATCACCAAACCACCAAAAAGCTAATCACCGTACTTAACGTACAACGAGCAGGTATACGGCGCTGGTGGAGCGCGACGTGGTGAAGGCCACCAACGACATCGGCCGCGTCCTGGCCGACCTCGACCTGGCCGCCGTCGCCGAGGAGGAGGTGGCGCGGCGGCGGCGTTGACCCCGCCTCCGGCGCCGACTCCGCCGCCGGACCCTTCGTACGGCCCTCTTCTCTCGGTGCTTCGTCCGGCAGCACGGGCGGGACCTGTTCGCGTGCGCGGCGGCGTGGTTCCTCCTCGACATCCCCTACTACAGCAGCACGCTGTTCCAGTCGAGAGAGACAATATTTTCTAAAGTAAAATCTTAATATCTCTGGTACTAGAAAGCAGTACTCCCTCCGTTCCGTATTTTAATGTATGACGTCATTGACTTTTTAATAACGTTTGACCATTCGTCTTATTCAAAATTTTTGTGCAAATACAAAAATATTTATGCCATACTTCAAGAATATTTGATGATAAATCAAGTGACAATAAAATAAATGATAATTACGTAACTTTTTTAATAAAACGAACGGTCAAACGTTGATAAAAAGTCAACAGCGTCATACATTAAAATACGGAGGGAGTACCTATTAGTATCAGTATGTAGTATCAAGTAACATGGAATTTCTCAAAGGTAAAAGGGTAGAAAACAGAGGCTTGTCATCCTTTGGATTGACAGGAGGAGCAGAAACGCCAATTTCTTCAGAGTGCTTCTTAGGTTTTCTCCCATAATATATACTCCCTCCGTCCTAAAATCAAGGATTTAAATAGCCGGTTAAGGCCTTTAGCTGCTTGGGCTTTCAACAGTTATGAGCTATAGCTGCCATTTAGCTGTTTTGTAAAAATTGGACATGAGTCACAGCCTAAAAGGATAATTAGGTCATCATTATACTGAAATTTCTTGCTACTACTTGCATATTCAAGATCAGGATAAGTTACTAGCTAGTAGTTGCAGATTCAGATTGTCAAAAACATACTAACTTTAAATTTCAGAGGATTACAAGCTAAAAAAACAAAGACTGCATTGGTGATCTACTGATCTTATATTCTCATTTCAAAGTTCAAACACAACATCAATATGGAGTATCAGAGAATTAGAGAAAAGCTTGCCTGTCTCTGGCTGGGACATGGTGTCTGTGCTGCTTGGGGAGATCAGGAAGAGTGACGCTTGGGGGAGAGGACGAGTGGGCCGCCGCCGTCACAGCCTCTAGGTGCAGCCGCCGCCGTCATAGGCTCGGAGCATCCGGGCGTAGCCGCCGCCGTCGCAGGCTCGTAGCCTCCAGGGCCAGCTGCCGCCTCCGGGCAAGGCTGCAGCCGCCGCGACACGCAGCCGCAGCTACCGCTGCCGTCTCCGGGTCCGGGCGCAACCGCCGCTGTCGCCTGTAGAGGAGGAGAGGGAGTGAGGGACTGAGGAAGAGAGAGATGGGGGTTAGGGACTTAGGACTACAGCTTTACATGAGAAGTAGATGGGCCTTGGCCCGTAGTTAATTTGAACCCAAAACCAAAGCTTACATGCCGCTAACTGAGGGCAAAATTAGCGGCTATCTTCCGCTAATCCCGGCTATTAGCGTCATACATTATGTAGCGGCAAAAGTGGTATTTCTTAGCTGCTTCCCTTTCTAGCAGCTATCTCCAGCTATAGCGGCAACTATATCTGACTATTTAAATCCTTGCCTAAAATACAAGCACTTTTAGCTATGAATCTAAGTTGTTATATTTTGGGATAGAGCTAGTACTTATTCTCTCCTAGAACTTTCGAGAGAATGCCATCTCGTTTCTTGCAAATCTATATATCTTTTAAATTTGTTGACAAGATTGATTACTATGTGATATCAATTCTTTTATAACTTAGAGGTTAAATTTAAACTTGTACGTTTGTAGGGTAATATATCATATATTAATCTATCTTTTGTTCATACTTTTACTATCACAAACTCAAAATAATTTCATTTTCACCCATTGCACGCATATCAACAACACGAGAGCAAAAGATGAGAATGCCCTGTACTTTATCTAGTCTTAATGTAATTGTCCCTACTTTATCTAGTGCAATGCAATTGTCTCTCGTTTTACCTGATCCTAATGTATTTATCTCCATTTTTCAAACTCCAATGCAACGATTTTTAAAAATATGAAGTTATTTTGGATAAATAAGATGGTGAAAAGTGAAATTACTTTGAGATGGGAAAATAGGTAACATGTAAGAATAATTAGAAAATTTTCCAATATATTGTTGGATGCATTGATTTTGCAAAGGGTGGCTATCCCCTATTCAATAGTTTTGTTCCTTCTCTCTCTGACGAGAACCTGCCCCACCTCTCCTCACTTGTCCCTTTTTTTTTTTTTGAAAGGATCACAGAAGGGGAGGCCGCGCTGTTCAAAAACTTTATTAATAATAAATGAAAAGAAACATAAAAGATTACAACAACCTAATCCAGTTTAAGATTACATCTTTCTCTCTAGCTCTCATTCAATCCTCACACATCTATGACGGCTTGTTTCGTTGGATTAGACACCAGTATACTACTGCTCCTACCTCATATATAACCACTCTGACGAGTTTAACCACCACCAACTCTAGCCTACTGTCATCCTCCTCTCCTAGCGGCCACAGCAGCGACACCAACACCTCGCTACCATGTTGTGGCCACCACACCAACATGGATTTCCTCTAAAATCGATCTCTTCCATCTCTGCCCCTAATCTAACCCAAGTTTGGGCTGTCGGTGTCGCACATAGCTGGTAGAGTCATCAACCCCTTTTCCTGTTTGTCCCCTCGAAAGTTTAGGCGACCGGGAGTGGGTGATTGATAATCGGGGAAATCTAAGTTGTTGCTTGTAATTTGTAATCATGCACATGTGTTTATCTTTTCCCTAGGAATCTCTGTTTAGTTATACTCCCTATATTTCATACTATAAGTCGCTTTAACTTTAATCTAGTTAAATTTATTTATGTTTGATTATGTTTATAGAAAAATTTAGCAACATCTACAATACCAAATTAGTTTCATTAAATATAACATTGATTATATTTTGTTAGGATATATATTTTAAAAAATATTGCTATATGTTTTTACAAACTTAATCAAACTTAGAAAGGTTTGACTGCTAAAAAGTCAAATGGACCTACGGTATGAAATTGAGGAGAAAATTGACATTGTGCCACTTTGAAGAGTGGGTTTCGCTGTAATGCTATTTCACAAAGTGACTTAGTTAAAAAGCCACTCCCAAAGGATACCAAACCTTTCTTTTGCCATAATCGCCAATTCACTCTATTTCCATCATTTTTCGCACCCGGTCTGACCAAAATACCCTTCAGTCATTTCTTCCTCGAGCTCCCGGCGGCCACCATTGTAAAAAAAAAAAGAATCAACCGATAATGCAATCCAACACAAGGGAAAAAAAATCCAATCTTTACCTACCAAGCTGTTGAAAAGAAATAATCAAATAAACAACCAAATCCTCCACACAGGCACAATCACAACCAACCAATTCAGTTTCTCAAGAACATCAAAGAGTTTTAACTCCGATATTTTTTTCTTTTACCCGATGTTGCTGGTAGGCGTCTACGCTGGATTCCTTGCCGCCCCAGTTCCAGCTTCCGATCGAGTTGTAATCGAACACCGGCGCATCCTCCGACAGCGCCTTCCTAGACAGTGACGAGACCGCCGCCGACGAGGGGATGAACTCCCTGGCAACCGGGTTCAGCTTGGACCATAGGTCCACTAGCTTCTGCACACCCTTCTGGTATTCCGCATCCTTCGCCACCGCCGCCACAGCAGCAGAATCCGCCGGTGGAGAAGAGTGCAATCCCCCCACCACCACCGCCATCCGTAGTGGCGGGCTTCTCAGACCAGACGGTGCGGGCGACCAATCTTGGTCAAATCAATCGCCGCCTTCCTTGCGCTGGGCTCTACGCCTCTACTCCTACAGAAGTGAGGAGGAGGATGTGGAGGTTGGGGGAGGCTACTGCGTGGTGTTGCGCGCTCGAGCTCTCGCCAATGGCATTGATTAGTGGTGGTGGCCGCCGGGAGGGAGAAGGGACCGAAGGGTATTTTGGTTAGACTGGGTACGAAAAATGGTGGAAATGAAGTGAACTGGCGATTATAGCAAAATAAAGGTTTGGCATCGCTTGGGAGTGGCTTTTTAACGAAGCCGCTTTGTAGAGTGGCATTGCAGCGAAACCCACTCTTCAAAGTGGCATAATGTAGGGAGTAGGAGTTTGTTAACTTCCTTTTCCTCTGGTTGAGTGGAGCTGGCCTAGGACCCTGGGTCTGGTGGCGAAGCTAGAACTTCCAAGTCGCGTACCACCGGCGAATTAACAAGTGGGAGTGTGGGACGGCGCTTGTGGAGATCCGATCGTGACGCATATGTCTCAGGCCACCAAGGCCACTTCTTCTTCATTGTATTCATACTATAAATATAAGAGAGGATGAAACAGAAAAGCCGGCAAGTTACGCGTTGCCAAAACTCGTGTTCATCGTCAAGGTATTTTCAGTGCTTGCAAGGTGTTCGTCCGTTGTTCAGGCATTGTCCACTACTCGCGTGAGTGTAGATTAAGGGTTTATGGCCAACATCAGAAACATGCATTGCTAGCAAAACTGAATATGCATATCCTACATGTATTTGCATATAGTGTGAGTCCATGAGATTGTACACAAGTCATGCTTATGCATGCATCGACATCTCGACAGCATGCACTCTCTCTGACGCACAAATAGTGAGGAAAAGCACTCTCGCTTTCCGACGATGATCGAGTTCACTCACACGGAGACCCGGGCTGGAAGGATGGGCGACATGCTGAGGTGCGAGCTCGCCATGGACGCCGGGCTCTTGGCCGCCTCGGTGTCGCTGCCGCCGTCGCCGACCTGGGTCTGCGCCCTGTCGCTCTCGTTCTCCTCCAGCGACCGCATCATCGTCTCCGGCGTGAACACGTAGGTGAGTGCCAGCCCGAGCAGGCAGATCCCGCCAAGAACGAACAGCGCGTACATCATGCCGATGCCCGGCAGGTGCCCGGCCGCCGCGCCGTCCTTCTGCTGCGACGCCCACAGGAAGCCGATGGAGCCGACGAGCGCGCCGAGCTTCCCCGCCGCGCCGGAGAGGCCGTGGCACGTCGACCGGAAGCGCGCCGGGAAGAGCTCCGCCGGCAGGATGAAGGTGGTGGTGTTCGGCCCGAGGTTGGCGGAGAAGAAGGTGAGCGAGTAGAGCACGATGTAGCCGGCGTGCGCGCCGTGGTCGCGCCAGTATCCGTCGTACGGACCCGCGAGCGCGAAGAGGAAGACGGCCATGAGGAGGAACCCGGCCATCTGGAGGCGCCGCCGGCCGACGCGGTCGATGAGGAGCACGGCGACGAAGTAGCCCGGGATGGTGGAGGCGACGGCGATGACGGCCTGGAACTTGGCCACGTTGAACGCCTCCTGGAACGCGTTGATGAGCCCCGGCGCCGGGAACAGCGGCCGGTAGATCTGCGACTGGAACAGCGTGCTGCTGTAGTAGGGGATGTCGAGGAGGAACCACGCCGCCGCGCACGCGAACAGGTCCCGCCCGTGCTGCCGGACGAAGCGCCGAGAGAGGAGGCCGTACGAAGGGCGCGGCGGCGGCGGAGGCCGGCTCAACGCCGCCGCCACCTCCTCCTCGGCGACGGCGCCCAGGTCGAGGTCGGCCAGAACGCGGCCGATGTCGTTGGTGGCCTTCACCACGTCGCGCTCCACCAAAGCCGTATATCTGCTCGTTGGCAGCACAAATACAACGTTATGCACGGTCATTACTTTTTCGTCATTAACCATTAGTACGTGCTTAATTCACTTTTTGTAATTAATCTACTCACTTATAGCAACTTTCAGCATAAAGTTAAAGGGCAATTTTATTGATTAGAGTGCAAAGGGGTTAAATGTGCAATTACACTGTGCCACTAATCAAAAATCAAAATCATATTTATAAACCTGACATCAGCAATGACAGTACACCTAGCAAATCAAAGAGTAGCTAGAGACAATTTCGTGATGAGTTCTGCTATACGTCTGACTGGAGCTGTACGACTCACATCCGACCACCAATCAACACTCTCAACATCTTTCCATGTGGGTCTAGGATCACTAATCATCACTCTCAATATCTTTCCATGTGGGTCTAGGCATGTAGTAGCTTTGCACTAGTCGAACACAAATCGTATACGCTATTCGTATGTGTAGACATTTTCTTTTGGGATATATAATGTATAAGTACTAGTGCTAATTAACGATGGCAGTGACGATAAATATGCCCAATTATTTAATATTCCGACTAAACTATCCATTTGAAATTTTCGGCATCAACGAAGAGAAGGAAGCTTAATTGACCATGGAGCTGCCAGTGCCAGGCAATTAGCATACTCATCAAGGATAAATTTTCCTCTCCGAATTTGTTCTTGGAATCTCGTTTGGTATATTCCTTATCTATCACATTTGTTTAACACAGTCCATGTACACTTAATCTAATTTACCAATCAAATACTATTATTTAAGATTTTTTTAAGGTTCAAATGGTTGCTGTGAAGTCAAAGGTACGGAGGAAGCCAATGCATGAATGACATCTGGGACCACATGTCAGCGGCCCAAGTATAGTTGGTACCTGGCCGTCTCCGGCATGGACATCCTCCAGTAGTACGTCAGCGCGGCGGGGACGGCGCCGGCCATGAGAATGATCCGCCAGGTGAGGTCGGCGCACTCCGGCGTGTCGAGCGGCGCGGGGTAGCCGGTGTAGTGGTCGAAGGCGGCGGCGACGGCCATGGTGACCGCGGAGCTGGCGAGGATGCCGAACCCCTGCATGGAGAACACGGCGGCGATGAACGCGCCGCGGGTGCGCCGGTTGGCGAACTCCGACATGATGGTGGCCGACAGCGGGTAGTCGCCGCCGACGCCGACGCCGAGGAGGAAGCGGAAGAAGCAGAGGCTGGCGAGCGCGCACCGGCGCGTCCGGCACACGGAGAAGCCGCTCCCGACGGAGCTGCACACCATCAGCAGCAGGCACGCACCGTAGACGCGGCGCCGCCCCACGCGGTCGCCCAGCGCGCCGAACACCACGTTCCCGATCACCGCGCCCAGCAGCGCCACGCCGACGGTCGCCGACACGACGGCCGGCGGCGTCACCCCCGGACGGGCGCCGCCGTCGGAGTAGTACACCCGGCCCACGATCTTCATGACGGGCGCGATGCAGAAGAGGTCGTAGGAGTCGGTGAAGAGTCCCATGCCGGCGATGACGATGGCCTTGAAGTGGTAGTACTGCGTCCGCGCCTGGTCCAGCGCCGTGAGCACGCCGATCGGAGCCATTGTCGCCGCAGCGAGCGAGCGAGCACGCTAGCAGAAGCAGCCGACGAACGAGCTTGCAGCCGTGGATTGATGATATTTTAGCTGGTTTTGTATATATACAGGTAGCGAGGTAGACGACGATGGTGGTGGTGAGTGGTGACGGCGACGTGAGGGGTTAAAGAAATGGCCGGGGGGCGTTGACATCACCGTACAAAAGTGAGATGCCGAAGGAAGATGCCACTAATCGTTGGCTTGATCAGATAGATTACGCGATAAAATACGGCCACTTACCCACGGTGTTGTACAAATTATAATCTGCCGCTAGCGCTTTCGTGTTCGACCCTGGTGTTTGGTGTTGGGAAATTGGGATCGAGTGTAGGACCCTGGTGATACACATTTGTCTCCAGAAAGTGATACATCCATATATTCTGGTTAAGATTTAGGGGGTGTTTAGATCCACCGGCAAATTTTTTTGGGGGCTGCTATATAACGGAATCCTGTTTTTTGAACAGGATGATACCGGTTAGGTATCGGGTTCTGATACCTAACCTGTATCATGTGTTTCTACCACATATGATGTGATACTTGCAAGGTATCAGATGATATCTATCAGGTATCATGCGATTCTTACCACGTAGAGGGTGATACTTGTGAGGTATCAGGTCCTGATACCTAACCGGTATCAGGTGATACATATCAGGTATCAAGCGATTCTACTATATATCAGGTGATACTTGTGAGGTATCATATGATACCTATTAGGTATCATGCGATTCTTACCACATAGAAGGTGATGCTTGCGAGGTATCAGGTCCTGATACCTAACCGGTATCGGGTGATACCTATCAGGTATCATGCGATTCTATCACGTATCAGGTGATACTTGTGAGATATCAGATGGTACCTATCAGATATCATGCGATTCTTACCACGTAGAAGGTGATACTTGCGAGGTATCAGACGATACCTACTAGATATCAGGAGCCGGGCACCAAAGTGTCGTCGCCGGTGGTCCCACCGTCCACGTCCCATGCCGGAGCTCATCGCCGGCGGCCACATCCTCCACCGTTCGTGCCACGTCGGAGCTCGTCGCCAGCGGCCACATCCGCCGTCATCCACGCCCCACGCAGGAGCTCGTCGCCGACGGCCGCATCCTCCATCGTCCACGCCACGTCGGAGCTCGTCGCCGGCGGCCGCATCCTTCGTCATCCACGTCCCACGCCGGAGCTCGTCGCCGACCGCCGCATCCTCCACCGTCCACGCCACGTCGGAGCTTGTTTCCGGCGGCCGCGTCCTCCGCCGCCTCGACGAGCTAGCCAGGTACGTGCTCGTCGTGCTCCGCGCCAACGATGGCGGCGAGGGCAGCACCTTCGCGCTCTACTTCATTATCTGCCGCCGCGTCCGCGCTAGGCTCCTCCTCCCCGGCGCCGGCGAGGAGCTCGCGGTCGCGGGGCAGTGCGTCGATGGTGTGGGCGTGGGCGCCACAGCCGGCGTCGCCGCCGAGGAGCTCACGGTCGCGGGGTAGTGCATTGACGGTGCGGGCGTTAGCGCCGCCGCCCATGTCGGCCATGCGTGTGTGTTGGAGCGGCACCGTGTCCTGCATAGGCTGCTGCTGCTACTCGGGACGTGCATGATCAGGTATCACTCCTCTTTGAATAAGTAAGGGTTCCGTCCGGACGGGATTCCGGTACATAGCATTCCCGAATTTTTTTTCCCGTCACATCGAACGTCTGAACACATGTACGGAGTATTAAATATTAAAAAAAAACTAATTTCACAGTTTGCGTGCAAATTGCGAGACGAACACTGGTGGAGAAGTGCTTTTTAGTCTCGGTTCGTAACCCCTCTGTACCGGGACTACGAATCCGGTACTAAAGATCGCTTTCTTTAGTCCCGGTTCAAATTCAAACAACAACCGGGAATAAAGATGGGAGCATCTTTAGTCCCGGTTATTGTTACCAACCGGGATTAAAGATATTTTTTCTTTTTTTCTCTTTTTCATATTGAATATTGATTTCACACCATCCCCTAATCATGCCAAGAAATCCCAAATCCAAATCATCACATATCACAGAACATCTCCAAATCCTCGAAATGACTCCCGGTCGGGCGCCCGATCGGGAGGGGGTAAAATCGGGCGCTGACGTCAGCATGATGTCAGCGCTCGATTTACGTGCAAAATTATTTTAAACTGATTTATCTCTTAAATTATTTATCCAAATCATAATCTGATTGCACCATTAAATTCGTTACAATTAAATCTTCAAAACAAGACTACACATGGATATATTCCAACGAAAAAAAATTTAGCTTATTATTTAATTATTTTTAAATGTTGCACGATGTTCCACTAGATATATCAGAATTGTTTCACTAAGTAGATCGAAAATGTTTCACTCGTTTAAATTGGGTGTTGTTTCACCTTATGTAAAAATAATGTTTCAGCAAATAGCAAAAGAATGTTTCAGTTCACAGCAACATTAGATTTATACATAGTGAAACATTGTGAGTACACTAGGTGAAACATTTTTCAGTGGAACAAGAAATAAACGAAATTCCCTTAATATGGGGTTTCCAAAATATGTGGGTTTTTTGTTGCAATGGAATGTTTCGTTCAGTGCAACATTCGATCTGTACATAGTGAAACATTGCGAGTACACTAGGTGAAACATTTTTGGTGGAACAAAAAATAAACCAAATTCCCTTAATAGAGAGTTTCCAAAATATGTGGGTTTTTTTGTTGCAAAAGAGTATTTTAATTCACTGCAACATTACATCTATAAATAGTGAAACATTATAAATACACTAGGTGAAATATCTTTTGTGAAAAAAAGAGAGGGAGAATTGAGTGGGCCCAAATACGCACGTGGGGGAGGGGGCGCGGGGGGAGCGCCCGATCCGGCTCCCGCCACGCCGGGCGACCGGAATAGAGCATTCCCGAAATAGATCATCTCCAAATACATCACAAACTCTTAAAAAAATTACATCACAAGTTCTAAAAAATACATCATAGATTCCCATCACACACAAATCAAATACAACATAGGATAAATCATAAATTGTAAAAAAAAAAGAAAAAAAAGAAAAGCCGGCCGGCCGGCCATTACCGCCTCCCCTCCTCCCCTCCGCGCCGCCCGCTGCCGCCGCCGCTGCGCAGGCCCCCGCGCCGGCCGCCGTCGAGCGGCCCCACACACCGCCGAACTGGCCGCCGCCGAGCGGCCCCTCGCCCGCCGCCACGCGGCCCCTCGCGCTGCCGCGCCGGCCGCCTCCACGCGGCCCCCCGCGCCGCTACATCGGCCGCCCGCCGCCACCGCCGCCACGAGGCTCCCTGCGCCTCCGCGCCGGCCGCCACCGTGCAGGCCGCCTCCGCGCGGCCCCCCGCGCCACCGCGCCGGTCGCCGCCGCGCGGCCCCCCGTGCCACCTCACCGGCCGCCAGCTGGCCCGCCGTCTGCTTCGCTGTGACGAATGGAAGGAAAAAAAAGGAAAGAGAAGGTAGGAGTTAGAGATAAGGAAATAAATAAGAAGTTAGAGAGGACAAAAGAGATAGAGGGAGGAGTTTGTTGTGTGGACGGGAAAAGAGTATCAGTAATAGGGATTATATAGTGTGTTTTGATTTTTATGCCCGGTTAGTAACATTAACCGGAACTAAAAATAGGTTTTTAGTCCCGGTTGGTGTTACTAACGGGACTAAAGAACCTAGGGCCCTGATACGGTCTGACATGGAATCAACCGGGACTAGAGATCATCTTTAGTCCCGGTTGGAGTTACCAATCGGGACTAAAGATGATTTTTAATCCCGGTTGGTAACAACAACCGAGACTAAATATCATCCTCTTATAAACCAGGACTAAAAATCATTTTTAGTCCCGGTTTTTAGTGGATGCGGGACTATTGTGGATTTGGGTCGACCGACCAAAAGATGGTTTCTCTACTAGTGGAATCTTTTAAGCCTAATTGCGTCATGATCTGATAATATGGTGCTATAATAAACATCTGCTAATGATGGATTAATTAGGCTTAATAAATTCGTCTCACAGTTTACATGCGGATTATGTAATTTGTTTTATTATTAGTCTATGTTTAATACTTCAAATGTGTGTCCGTATATTTGATGTGACCGGGCAAATTTTTTGCCGGTGAAACTAAACGCAGCCTTACTCTATCCGTTTCATACTAGCCACTTAGTGGCGCGTTTGCGTGGCTTTTTAACTGACAGTATATAATAAGGAGAAGTTATTATAGTCACGAGTGGATTAAATTTTTTTTATTTATACATTGGGCTTATTTTTTAATGAAAAATCTAATTTATGTGGTGAAAAGGATTGTCTTTAAGGTGGTATTCTCAATAGTTTTTCTTAATCAAGTAGTAATATTGTAATTCACAATTATTTGTTCGGCAAACATTTTAATAATTGGGTGTAGCTTTTCTGAAGTAAATGCTGTTATTTTCTTAAAAAGGGTTGTTTTATTTAGTAGGAATGCATTTCATAAGAAAGATGAGTAGAACATTTGAAGAGTTTTTTTTTTTGCCATGCCGACCATGTTTTTGTTGTTTTCCTGTTTCCTACAATCTTCTCTCTACGTTGGCTGCCTGCAAGTTGCAAAGACTTCTTTTTAAACTCTCCTTGTTTGACTAGGATTAATCCAACGGATGTTGTTGCTTATTTCTTTACATTGGATGGTACTAGATTTCTTACTCACATGGCCCAACCAGATTTCTTTCAATACTTTAGATCAAAAGTAATTTGACATTTTTCTTAAATTTGATTAAGTTTATAGAAAAACTAGAAACATCTACGGTACCAAATTAGTTTAATTAAATTTAACATTAAATATATTTTTATAATATATTTGTTTTGTATTAAAAATATTAGTACATTTTTCTATAAACTTGGTTAAACTTTTAAAAAAAGTCAAACAACTTATAATATGAAACGGAGAGAGTAGATTTATGTTTCATTTCTGCTGACAACACTATTAAGCTCATAGGATTGCGACCACGATGGATGTTTTCTACTCCGTTCGTTTTATATTATATATTATAAGTCAGTTTCACTTTATTTTAGCCGTGCCAAAATTTATAGAAAAATCTAGCAATATCTATAAAAATATAGTTTCATTAAAACTAACATTTAATATATTTTAATAGTATGTTTGTTTCGTATTGAAAATATTGTTATATTTTTCTATAAATTTGGTCAAATTAATTGAAAAAGTTTGATAAAAAAAAGTCAAAACGATTTATAATATGAAATGGAGATAGTAAAGGACAATCTAAATGAGCCAACCCATCGTCACTTGTACTTCTAAGTCTTATCTCTTCCCTAGTCCGTTTCAAACTAAGAGGACGGCTATACCGGGCATGGCGAGGGGAGCGCCTGGACTACTAGGTCGGACAACACGTCGTAGGGAATGGCTAGAGTAGTGACAAGACGGCACATGCCTAGAGGAGTGTAGAGAACCCATTAGGCAGCCTTACAACCAAAGGAGCGGCCGAGAGGTGGGACCAAGGGGTCTGCTGAACCTCCATTGTGGCCTCTCACCCCTACAACTCAAATAGAGTACAACTCACTTTCATATTTAGACTACTCTATAGAGTTAGAATATAGAAAGAGAGTGAGATGAAACTCCAAAACAAGCGTTCCAGATGTCAGAGTTCTCTTCGGGGGAGTTCCAGAGAAGTGCTGGAGATGTCGGCATTCTCTCTATTGGAGTTCTAGAGGAGTGCCGAAGATGTCGGCACTCTCGTCGATCTTGTACCTCGATGAATGTTTTTTATATAAGTAAGTATTCATGACTTTCTTTGGCATTTACTTTTCTTGTTTATGTAAAATATATTCTCATCATTACGGGTTCGTCACTTAATTAGTATTTATACTAAGTGCTCTAATACTAATAATACTAAGACTCTAGATAAAGAAAGAAGTTCTTGCTAAGACTTGAGTAGTAATTGATAACATAAACATGATGTCTAGGTTAGAGGTTACCTTTTGTTGTGTGTTCAACAGAAAGTGAGGTCGACCGGCGGCACGGCGAGAGCAACTAGAACGTTGTGCGTTGGGAGAACAGCCTGCAACGCTGTGGTAACTGACAATAGCTGCCGCCTCCACCGCCGCCGCTGCTTGTCCGTAAATCTCCTCTCCTCCCACAATGTCTTCGCCGCCAAGCAAGTCAAAGTGCCGGCGGCTACTCGCTCTGCCAGTGGTCTACCCTTGCGAGGACATCACGCGCGGCACTACTGCTCGCCTCGCTGCTCTCCCTCGGCAAAATGGGTGAAACTCATTCGCACAAAGCTTGTGCCGGTGCTCATCAAGTTGCTCGACCTCGCCTTCCTTCATGTACGCCTCGCCACGGGCCTCCACATCCGTGCGCCACTCGGCAGCAGGAGAGGAGGGGAAGAGAGTGGGAAGATAGGAAGAAGAGATAGGATTGTCTCCGTTGTTGCATCGGCTGATGCCGGGTGCACCAGCAATTCAATTGTGGTGAACACCATCCGGGATGAGGCGATGGTGGCGACCGGTGATGCGGACCAGCCGTCGTCCACCTCAACCTCGCTGTCCCCGGTCATCCTCCCGCACCCCCGCGCCATCCTTGGCCTCCTCCTACAGCTGCACACGTCGTCCCGCCCGCCGCCACCATGGCCGAAGGGGAAGAAAAGAGAGAGATAAGGGAGAGAGAGGGGGGAGGAGGAAGAAGGGTTTGAGAGAGAATGGATGACATGTAGGCCCCACATGTCAGTGGGTCCACAATATTGTTTTTGAATGACAAGTGGGTCCCACATATATATTTTAAATCTTATGCCACATAAGCGCCACATGGGACGAAGACCAGGTCAACATCGCTACGTTAAAGCCACGTCAGCAAAACCACCATTCAAAACCGCTGAGGCCTTGTTCGGTTTGGAGGGGATTGAAGAGGATAGGAGGGGATTGAGGGGGAATAATTCCACATCACAATAGGTATGGAATAAATCCCCTCCAATCCCTCCCTCATGGAGATTAACCGAACAAGACCCTGAGGGAGTCAAATTGTATTGGTTTCAATAGTTGGGGGAGTCACCTTATCCACTCTAATTCATAAAGAAAGAGTAAAGAAAGAAGAAAACAAGGTCGGGGAAGTAAAGTAGGAGACCACTATTATGTTGACTCAACGGGCCTAAGAACGTCGTTCCTCTTTACAGAAGTTGAGTCAGAGCGAGGCGCCTCGGCTGGACGATGCAGGTTTGCCTAAGCAACTTCATTCTTGCTATTCTTGTAAGAAATGATATTATTGAGAATAGGGCCCAAAGAGCACCAATCTATGAAGGGAATTCTTTGATTCTGGGTCGGATCATGGGTCAACTTAATAATAGGCACACGCTCCTCTGCTCCAAAAAGGTTATCGAAAAGATCTTTGTCACGTCTAGAAATTCACTGGTAATTTCCAAACTTATTTGTGCATAAAATCCTCGTCTAGGAATCAGCCGAGGTACACAAACTGACAATTTAATGTACAAATCCATCATAATAATTGTGTTACATACTTACAAAAGAAAAGAAAAACAATAGTGGATTGACGGTCTAGCGAAGCTCCGACTCCACTCCCATAGGCAGCTCAACTGGGGTTTAAGCCAAACGTCTTCTCCTTTGCGACTTCTCTTCAACTAAGGTATGATTGATTATTGCAAGGTGAGTACATGGAATACTCCGCAAGCCACACAGCAAATATGCAAGTGCACAAGGATACCAATGGATGGCATAATATAGGCTTATTTGCAAAAGCAGCATTTAGCAAACATTTAGGAGTAGTAAAACAGTAGAGTAATTAATCATCAATATTAATCAACATTGAATAACACACCCATTGTTGGTATTTTTTAACGACATTACTAGAAATATAATTCCCAGCAATGGCGCAAAAATACTCCTAGTATATTATGGTTACAAAGTTCATCCGCAAGCGCACGGATACACCATTGTAGCATTTCACCCGAGAGTATTCCAAGGGTATCGTATTTATTTAATCCCGTGGGAAGATCATGGTAGAGAGAACTTGACTAATAATTTATATATTACTTGTAATAATCAAAGTCTAAGCAGAGGTTAAGATAATTTAAGGGTAGAGTGACACACAAGCAATTAAGCTACTCATTCTCATACTAAATTATCTAAGCTAAGTGGAAAGAAAAGAGAAAGATAATCTATTCCTATACTTCTAGTATACATAATATACATACATTCTAGTCATCTGATATACTAACTAATACCCTTTATCTGATGCCCTCCTGGTACTTCAAGAAGCCACCCCTGGTTGCTGAATTCCTTACAACAGCCCGTCATGACCATACAATTGGGGCTAAATACGGAGGAGTACCCTCCCCAGGAAATTAACTTAGGACTATATACATGCGTGGAGGAATACCCGTACTGAGCTGTCACCACTATCAGCGGCCCACCTCTCATCCGCAGCATATAACCCCAAATTATGATATCCCGTAATCTAGACACCACGTCTAAACTACCAGATACTACTCTAATACCATCGTCATGACATAGAGTAATTGCATAAGCAAACATTATACCCGCACCAAAGCATCTCCCAGATAAGCTAGCAGTATATTCAGTATAACATGAACATAATGTAAAGTAGGTATTCATATACTCAGAAAGTAATTCAATACCATAAATGTATATAGAAGAGTATTCTAAATAAAGTATAAAGCTTACAAAAGAGAAGAGAAGAGCTACTAGAGCCATACCCGAACTCTTCCGAAGACTTCCGGACTCCTGATTTTTACTCTATTCCTATTCCACTAGCATAAGAATACTAAACTAACTTGAGAGAATATGAGAGAACTCTTGCTTGAGGTGTATGAGTGAAGTAAGAAGATGAGCTTCTTTTATAGGCAGGTAATGACGGTTGTGACGGTTGGAATGGTCAGTAATACCCTCCAACCATCATTGGGGATCAATCCCAACTGTCCAGAAAAAAGCACTGCATCCAACGACGGCGAGGGAGGTTCGGCCGAACCAGGGGCCGGCCCAACCAGCCCAAGTTTTGGCTGGCGGCCTCCTCCGTTGCTTCACTTCGTAGACTTGTGAATTTTGGCCCAATTCATCGTGTCAATTCTAAGTTCTTAGCCCATTCATGCATAAGTCTGGTTCTCGACATCGTCCGATTGATTTATCGTCTAAGTTGATGTCGATTCTCCTCCACTTTATGGTTATTTTCTGCAAAAGGTTAGTGAACCTAATACTAATACTAGTGGAATATTATTATTCTAACTTGTATATGCATTGCAAGCATAACTAGTTCTCCTCTATTTTACTAATATTGACGGTCGAAACTGATCGATAACGACCGTCAACACCCATGCTGCACAGGCCCAACCATCTTAAACAACCATACCCGACTGTATAGATCTAACTCCAAACCAGGAGCTAAGCAAATTATTACCAGTTATATCATCAATAATTATTGTAAGAGGTATGAGACTAATCATGAAAAACATTGCTCAACCCGCCCATGACCGCGGGCACGGCTATTCGAATAGTTTTACTCTGGCCAGAGGTGTACCACTGTACCCACAGGACACAGCCCCAAAACATCTTACCATGCCCTCAGTACCACCACGGTACCTCGAAACGGGATTGTGACAGTACCCCTCATACAACGCAATCCACCACAGCGCACCATTCCTGGATAATAATCACCCCCTCAATATCCAGAGGCATGGACTCCGCAGCGACCCCCACGGACTTCTCGCCGCTTCACAGTCCGGTGCCCCGCAATGAACCATGCTATACAAAAGGTAAATCCGTTGCCCACGCTGGCTTGTGGTTGGCACGGTTAATGTCTCACAATAGTAACTCGCGAACCGGTCCTTAATTGTCATGAGCATGACCTTCAAAACTATGTGCTCACAACCCACCATTGTCAAGTTTTAGTTGGCAAGAAATTAATTAACCAATCACGATTGACCATCGTGAGCTACCATTAAATATAATCATAAGTGGTAGTGTAGCATTAGTTATCCCAATCATGTGCTAATGTTTCTAAGCATGGGTAAGCAATTATGTCTAACATCTAGCTGAACCAATATATAAAGCTCAACTAGTCCAATTATAATAAACCAAGGTATCAAGGAATAGAGTAATCAATGCAAATTGGCCATAACAAAGGAATAGGTTCACACCACTCGGTGACATTCGAAAATAAATACACAGTTGAAACAAATAGAGAATTTAAATATAGGATCAACATGCTCAAAGGAAATGTGTTTAGGATTTATGTGACTTGCCTTGCAATACTCGGTCTTGAATTAGTCTTCTTGAACCACTTCCGACGCACTCAGAAACCTTCGAAATGACGGAAACGACAAGCTAACATGCAAAACAAGGAAAAATACTAAGAAACTCGAAATAAACAGTACATAAAAAGTAAACAAACATGTAGATCATGAATTTAGATGAATTACGAGACTTGAACGGCCTCATTCCAACTTCATATGATTTAGTTATGAATTTTACAAGATTAATCGGATTTAATTCACAATTTATTTTAGAGAAGGAAAAGGGGATTTAATTACTTTTCCAATCAAACTAATCACTGAAATGATCTTTGAATCGTTAAAAATACTTCAAACGCTCAAATAATTTCAAGAAAAATCTCGCAACTACTTGGACACTTAGAGTATTTAACAAAATTAAGATCAGATCATTTAATGACTAATTTAATATTTAAATAATTGCTGAACTATTCTTTGTATTATTAAAATTAGTAATTGAGCTCTGAAAAATCCGAGAAAATTTTAGAGAGTATAATTAATCATGGAGAATTTAATAAAAATTAAATCCAACCATGCTTTATATTTATGAAATTTTATTTTCCACATTTAACTTCACTTGTAAATTAATGAACATTTAATATAAATTCTAATAATAATTTATTAAATAATTTATAAATCTTGAAACGAAAAGCAGGATGTGACAATCTTGTAGGCTGAAAATCTGCAGGTTTACCATTGTAAATCCCCTCCAATCCCTCTCTCATGGAGATTCCCTGAGGGAGTCAAGTTGTACTGGTTTTAATAGTTGGGGGAGTCACCTTATCTGGTTTCCTAGTTGAGGGGTACGAATTAGATTCGGCCAAATTTTTAAGGGAGTTACAGTGAACTTTTTCCCCTCCTCTCTGCAAGGAATAAGTTCACTGTGGGTCTCTCTATTTGTCGCCCAGTACGATTTTTGTCCCTTAATCATAAAACCAGGTACGACGGGTCCCCCAACTTACGAAACTGTTTAAATGAGGTCCCTCAGCAGTATTGTGTCCGGTTTTTGCTGGGGTGACGCCTACATGCCTCCTTTGACTAGGTCTTTGTTCAACTTGTCATTGACGTGGCACTTACGTGGCAATTGTATCCGCAAAAAATAATAAAACTCATGGGACCCACATGTCAGTCGCGCACAAATAATAAAAAATGGTGGGCACATGAGGACCCATACGTCATCCTCACTACCCTCTTCTCTCTGTCCCACTCTCTCTTTCTCCTCTCTCCCTCTTCTATCGCTCTCCAGCCAGCGGAGCAGGATGGACGGCGGCCGGAGCGGCGGAGCAGACGACGGCAGGGCGGAGCGGTAGCCAGAGCGGGCGACGGCGGGGTGGGAGAGGAGCGGCGGAGTCGGGTGGGAGAGGAGAGACGCAAGTGAAGCCGCTCTACTCGTGGAAGCAGCACATGGGGGGCCGCACCGAAGAGCATCCCCATTCGTTAGCCGGGCTACCTCTCTCAAAAGCAGCCGCAAGGGCAGGCCAGGCCACAGTGCCTCCCTCGCGCTTCTCAGAGCATCTCCAACAGCCTCTCCAAGCCAAATTTTAGCCACTCTAGCAAAAAAATAAACTCCTCCAACAGCCTCTCCAACTGGATGGCCAAGCCATCTGGCTGGCCAAAACACTCCCTCCCTTAGCCAAATTTGGCCAGCCGAAGTCACTGGCTAATGGTGGGCCCCACAAAAACATGCATGGGAGATGGATTGGGGCAACGGTGAGGGAGGGGCGACGAAGGCCCGCGAGAAGCGAGGTGGCTCACGGCGAGGGCGCGACGGCTCGACGGCGAGGCGGCTCGACGGCGGGGCGCGACAGCGGGGCGTAACGGTGAGGCGGCTCGACGACGAGGACGCGAGGGCTCACGGCCGCCGCTGTCCGCGCCCTCGCCGGCTGCAACCTCCGCCATCGTCCGCACTGTCGCTGGCCACGCAAGTGTCGAACTCGACCTTCGTCGGCCGCGTCGTCACCCGCCGCACCCGCCGCCGCCGTCCGCGCCCTCTGCTGTCGTCCACGCCATCGCCGGCCGAGACCGCCGCCGTCGGCCGCGCCATCGCCTCCTTTTCCTCGCAGCGGCTCCTTCTCGTCCTGATCTGCACGCCCACGCCGTCGTCCTCGATCTACCGGCACAGCACCGCCGTCGTCAGCATCCTAGTGCAGCGAGGGAGGGAGGGAGCGGCGGCGGGACAGCTCGACGCCTTCGCCACCGCCTCCGCAGCGTCGTCATCATCCGCGCCGTCGCCCGCCGCAACCTCCGCCGCCGTCCACGACCTCTGCCGTCGTCCACGACCTCTGCCGTCGTCCACGTCGTCGCCGGCCGCGACCGCCGCTGTCGGCCACGCCGTCACCTTGCTTTCCTCACTTTCGCTGTCGCCTGGCACGAGCAGGAGCACGAGCAAAGGATTGGAGAGAGGGGGAGGAAGAAGAAAGAGAAGGGGAATCACAGGCGGGGTCCATTGGTTATTAGAGAGTGGAATGTGGAGAGTCTGTTGGAATAGAAGACAAACTTGACTCTCTAAATTTTTATCGGGCTGGCCAAATAGGTATTTGAAGTCAAAAATAGTCATTCTGTTGGAGATGCTCTCAGGCGATGAGGTGAGCCCTCCCAATTCCTTGCTTGTTAATTTCGTCAGACATTTGCACACGAATCCTCACAGATAATTAATTCTATGTGATTAGATGGTGACAATGTCAGCATTAAACTTTGCAAAACCATAAAAGCTTTGGTAATTTGATGCCTTGTTTGTGATTTAGCAATGATAGGAAGCAATGTTGAATTGGATAGATCTGCCAATGCGGTACCAGTCAATCTCTTAATTCTGAAAGTCTAATTACTGAATCTCGTCGGTTACTTGCACACGAATCATCACAGATAATTCCTGCAAATTGGTTCATCCTGCGATTAGATGGTGACAGTGTCAGCATTAAACTTGCAAAACGACACGTGCTTTGGTAATCTGGAACCTTATTTGTGATTTAGCAATGATACAAAGCATCAGAGTGTGTTGAATTCAATTCTAAGTTGCATTTGCAATAGCTCTCAGCCTTGTCAATTACACATTGGACAAAGACCTAGGCAAAAGGAGTCACGTAGGCGCTACCTCAACAGAAAACCAGGCACAATACTGCCAAGGGACCTCATTTAGACGGTTTCGTAAGTTGGGGACCCATCATACTCGGTTCTGTGACCAAGGGACGAAAATCGGATGGGCGACAAATAGAGGGAGCCATAGTGAACTTCTTCTCTCTGCAAAGCCACAGTCTAATGGGCCAGGCATTAGGCCATTTCGGCCTCTAAAGCCCATGTTACGTGAGCAGAATATGCATCTGTGGCGAGCGGCGGTTGCTTCCCCTTCGCCTTCTCCTCCGTCTTCCTCGCGTGCAGAATAACCACTTCACCGCCGGATCTCACGGCGCCCCAAGTTTAGGCGGTTACCTAACCACCCCACGAATCCCAGCCGCCGCCGCCGCCGCCGCCGACGAGCAGGAGGAGCGATCCGACTAGTAAGCCGGAGCACATGGAGAGCTCGTCGCCGTCGGTGCCGTTCCCGCTGCTGCAGGCGCCGGTGGAGAGCACGTACAGGGCCTGCACCATCCCCTACCGCTTCGCCTCCGACAACCCGCGAAAGGCCACCCCCGTCGAGATCCAGTGGATCGACCTCTTCCTCAACTCCGTCCCCTCCTTCAGGTAAGGAAGGCCTCCTTGCCCCCTGCCGCCCGCGGCGGATTCTGAGCTCTACTCGGTCCGTGTTGATTTTGATCTCCCGCAACGCAGGCAGCGCGCGGAGAACGACCCCACGGTGCCCGATGCGCCCGCCAAGGCCGAGAAGTTTGCCCAGAGGTATGTGCGCATCCGCTTTGGTTAGTGATCGATGATTGGTTGATGATTGCGCACGTTTGTCTCCTGGAACTCAAGGTAAAGGTACTGGTAGGTAGTGGTGGATGGTACATGCTTGTTTGCCTGAGATAGAGTAGTACTTTGTTTCTATTTTTGGGTGTGGATGCATTTCCGGGGCATCAAACATATAATGTGCGAAAAGACCCTTTAATATGGAGTTTTCACTCATTCTTGGTCTCAAAGGTATGCCTGGTGTGTTTAGCATGTGTCGAACCATGGTAATATCTCCTTGTGTTTAGTTTACGGATTGAGGTTAGCACTACTTATCCTTTTCTTGTCATGTTTTGCAGCCAAAGTATTGCACCATTTTAGTCTTTATGAATTGGAAACATAATCACCCTTCCAGTCTTTATATTAGTGTTGTGGAATGTGCCATTTGTGTTACCCTGATAAATAAAATTATGGAGGAAGGCACTCGTTGGTCCTGGGAAACTGGAATTTGGATGTGCATTAGTCCATTTGAATGTGCCAAATAACCCCCGGATGTTATTACCCCTCTGTGCTAAAAGACATGTCATCCTAGAATAGGGTGTAGTAAAAACATGTTTATTTGGACAATATTCCTAAAAATACATAGTTTTGGTATATATGAAAATGGTGCAAGCAATCCATCATGAAAAATATTCACAACTCTTTTCAAATTAGTCCTAACAAAGTTCAGTTTCAAGGTGGCATAAATTGTTACTGAAAAGTAAAACATTCCTCTTTTACTGGAGGCAATACTAATTTGGCCATCACCAGAAAAGTTGTGCCCATTTTATTTTGGTCATACAATATTTGTCTGGAAAATGAAATTGTCTCCATTTATATTGTTTTTCTTTGTCATGACTTATGAATATAGTCCAATTTTATGTTTCAAGAATCAGACATTTAATTACCATTTGGTCCCATGGCTCTTTTACTGCTTCCGGAACAAGCATGTCTTTGCGTCGTGCATTTTCTCCAGATTAATATTAACCAAACCAACTACTGGGCAATGCTCTAACATTTTATTATGTCTATCTATTGTATATATGGTGAAGGTACACTGCAATGCTCGAGGAGTTGAAGAAGAACCCAGAGAGTAATGGAGGGCCACCAGATTGCATTGTAAGATATTGATAGATGAGCTCTTTGAACTACAAAAGAAGATCTTGGATTACTGTGCACTAACTCTTCGAATGAATCTCAAGCTTCTTTGCAGGCTTCGTGAGCTAGTCCTTAGAGAACTGGGATTTAGGGATATATTCAAGAAGGTTAAGGTAAATGCCAACAAAGGTTTTTCTTGTCTTCAAATACTACTTTGGAGTCTATTGTCGTGACAATTTTACATGGTTGTAATTATCTATGCTCGATTGATGATTTTCCATGATTAGGATGAGGAGAATGCTAAGGCTATGTCACTCTTTGAGGGCGTTGTTCAGCGAAATGATGAGATTGAAGATGATGGAAAACGAGCAGAGAACTTGATCCGTGGAATCTTAGCAGGAAACATATTTGACTTAGGATCTGCACAGGTATGTTTTGTCACTTGATGATTATTTTTGTTGACCTTTTCCTGTGGATAGGGCTTCACAAAGGGTTTTCCGTAGTTTCTGTTGGTGCACCATTGGCTTAGTGTGAAAGGCCAATCAGCGTGAAGGGCAGAACCAACAAAATTTTCTTCATTATTTCCTTCTGATTTTTTGAATAATTGGTTTGTTGTTGATGAAATGCTCTTATGTTCATTATTTCATTATTTCCTTCTCAGAAGGTTTACATATGTCGCCCTGCCTCTAATGTCTCTGTTTTCTTTCACTTCTCTTAGCTTGCAGAAGTTTTTGCTAAAGACGGTATGTCCTTCTTAGCGAGTTGCCAGAATCTTGTATCTCGACCTTGGGTTATCGATGACCTGGATGCATTTCAAAATAAATGGACTAAGAAATCTTGGGAAAAGGTAAAAATTATCTTCCATTATAAACTTTAGCGCAATCCCATGGCACACATCAACTGGGTGCAACAAACCTAGATATAAGATACTGCTACCATGCTTTTAGTATTGTTTTAGTTTTGCATCATGTATAAATATTATGTATGAGCCTGGATGCAAGAATAGAATTCTATTGGTTCAGAATTATTGTACGTACACATGTATAATGTACTCTACAAATGTTCATGTACTCTTTTGGTTCTTATTAAAGCATATTAGAAACTCTCCCACTTCTTTTGAAACAATATTGTTTTGAAGTTTGTAACTACTGTGTAACTTAAATAATTAATATTCTTACTTGTTACTCCCATGCTGCAACTTTTTCACATGTATTCTTCTCATGTTGTGGATAAGTATCAAATAATTCTCCCAATGGTATCCAAGGTGTCAATTTATTTTAGATTTATTAATTTATTTGTTATTGACATTTATATTTTATTAGTATATTTAGTATTAGTTCTTGACATACACAACACCTGGCCTTGTGTAGTCCATATATGTACATGTCAGTCTGAGCTATTCATAATAATCTTTCAGCTGGAGTTCTGGACATATTTATTGTAGGGATATTGCATATTAACTAACATTGTTATGTCTTTGTTATACATAGCTGAATCATTGCTTTGTCACATATGTAGGCTGTTATTTTTGTTGATAATTCTGGCGCTGATATCATCTTGGGCATATTACCATTTGCAAGGGAATTGCTCCGACATGGCACAAAGGTCTGTCTCACCCTTTTTGTTTCTCTTGTGATTGCTCCAGAACTATTTGAGGAATTATGTTAGGACAAGAGCAGATGTTGCTATTTGTTCCAGCCAGCAACACATTATTAATGTTGCGCTATTTTTAGGGAGTTAAATGTAAAAAGATCGATCGAAATGAACCTCTGATTACATTGAAGTGGATCATATTTTTGGATATGTGAAATAGTATTGTGATTTAAGTTGCTAAATGTGAGATAACCCACAGCTTAAACAAGAAACAGGAACAACCAAATAAACTTATGATTTTTTACCAGTCCAGACTGCATCTTATTCCCTTTTGAGCACATTGTTTTTTTTCCAATTCGCATGGAAACTACACTGTTAAATCCATGTGAATTTTTAAATGATGTCTTTATCTTTATCCATGAGTAAAATTGATATAGTTCTTTTTTTCTTTCGGTAGTTGCTGAAGTTGCCTTCATATGTACATCTCTAGCTATTTCGAGAGTGTCTTTTGCATATATTGTTTGAGATTTGCTATCTTTTTCTGTTGGTAAAGAATGTCAATAAATAGCTACCGTTGGATTGTGTAGGTGATTCTTGCTGCCAATGACATGCCATCAATCAATGATGTCACTTACCCAGAGCTTGTTGAAATTATAAACAAGGTAAGAAACATGAAATTGTTATAATTGTGAGACATGTTTTTTTTTCTTTTGCGGGGATCTGAGAAAAGATTATGAATTATACTCTTGCAATTATTTTCAGCTCAAGGATGAAAATGGAAAGCTTGCAGGTGTGGATGCATCTGACCTACTCGTTGCCAACTCCGGTAACGATTTGCCAGTAAGATTATCTTACTATGGTGGTGTACTAAACTATTTTACCTATTGCATTGTATTATATGTGTAAGTTCTTAACTGGATATCTGTCTTGGTCTCAGGTAATTGATTTGTCCAGTGTGTCACCAGAACTAGCTTATTTGGCAAATGATGCTGACTTGGTCGTTCTAGAAGGCATGGTAAGTGGGCTTGCAACATTCACATCTGTTTGCCTTCACAGGGCTAAAAGCCCATCACTTTTCAACTCTTTTTTGTTACAGGGAAGAGCAATTGAAACCAACCTATATGCACAAATGAAATGTGACTCGATTAAGATCGGAATGGTGTGTTGCATTTCTCTGCGATTTTATAATTTGTATTGAATAGTTCATTGCAAGTTAATCAATGATTGAGCTTTAAAAACTGCCATCATTTCTTCCATGTTCCAGGTAAAACATCCTGAAGTGGCGCAATTTTTGGGTGGGAGGCTTTATGATTGCGTCTTCAAATTCAATGAGGCCTAAACTTTGATAACATCAGACACACATGCGGTTGCTTTATTTCGTTTTCAACTGGTGCGAGGCTACACTGAACATATCACATGTGCTCGTCCCTTTCATATTAATAGCAAGGAAAATAAGTTAGATCATGGCATTTTTAGGGAATGCAATTACGGAACTTTTAATTCGTATTGCACTACGTGCCTTTTCATCTAGGTAGCGGAATAGTAAAAAGGAAAAAAAAAATCCCTTCTGCGATTCAGATTAATAATAACAGTTCAACTAAAGTACCTCCGTGTTTTATCATGTTATTTAATTGGAACATTGTTTGATACCGGTTCTGCTTCTGATAAAAGTGCCATTGAAGATCAGTTGTGTTCTGTATTATACTAGCCTAACTACTTCGCAGAAAAATGGGTGTATAGTGTAGCCTTTACTTCGGATTTGGGAAGAAGATGAATTTTGTAACAGATTGCGTGGTTGCTGCCAAAAGATTGAAGATTTCATGAAGTGCGACCAACTGATACTTCTAGTCATTTGATCGATTTCACCCATGGAATCTCCTGCTCGCTTTCGCAATTAAATTTTCTGCACGTGCTACCAGTGTTACCTACCCTTTCAAAATACAGCTGCTTCTAACATTTGTATTTTCCCTTATTTTAAGCAATCACAATTATGTCTTAATTAATTTCTCTATCTATTTTATCATTTTAATCAATCACAATAGTCTTCTCCATTTAATTCACCTCTTTTCTTAATTCGCGTGAAAATTTTTGAATTTGAGATAAGAGGGCGCAGTTAATTTTACTATTACCATACATTACCATAAATTCTTTTGGTTAAGGCAAACGACAAAAAAATGCCCATGCTTACCAACATTTCTACTCTCTTCAGCTGGCCACTGGACCAGCCATCTAGCTATGGCGGCCTAGATGCTTGTGCCCTGGTAGGATTGTGCACGTCGACAAGGTTGCATATGAGCCACGAGCAACTACGATAAGCCTGTAATAACACACTTTAGTGACTCTCACGTTAGATTATCAAGGTAGAAAAGAGAAATGAGAGTTGCTTTGTTTTTTCACAATCAGGATTCAATTTTTGAGGCTTGGCTTGTAGATTTGCAGTGCCTCTATTTTTCACGCCTTTTTGTCTTCCGGTTCATTAGTTTATTTTTTGGAGCAAAGCTCGACACTTTTAAGTGATTTAGGGTGTGTTCGGCAACCCATGTTCCTAACCCCTCTCTCGTTTTCCACATTTACGTTTTTCAAACTTCTAAACGATGCGTTTTTTGCAAAAAGTTTCTATACAAAAGTTGCTTAAAAAAATCAAATTAATCCATTTTTGAAAAAAAAAATAGCTAACACTTAATTAATCACGTGCTAACGGATTGCTCCGTTATCCGTATTGCATGTTTGGGTTGGGAACCTGGGGTGCCGAACTTAGCCTTAGAGCATCCCAACAAAATCCATTCTCCATATGAGAAATAGCACAAGTGAGAGGAAATTCGGCCTCCAATAGATATTGAGCAATCTAAAAATAGTACATGCACTAAACAGGAGAGAGGCCATATCCTGCCCCCATCCCAGAGTTCTGGATCAACCTATCCTCTGTCGTCATCGTCGCTGGCCATGACGGCGGGTGGAGAGGGAGGAGAGGGAGGGTGTAACCATGGAGGAGGGAGGGTAGAGAGGGAGAGGCGCACCAGATCTGGAGGTGGACCGCTGTAGCAGTTGTGCCACCGGTAGCATAGGCGGCAGCGGAAGCCATGCACCCATCTGCGCCACCCAGCGGCGTCGGAAGCTCCTATCATCACCCCTGCACATCATCGCCCGCACCAAGATGCTGTGCCCTCCACGCCATCGCCTACGCCAAGATGCGGCATCCGTTGTTGCCATTGCCCCTCCATGCTTTCCGCTGTCGCTCCAGCTGCACCTCCCCCTTTGCCCACACTTTCCGCCGTCGCTCCCGCCTAATCTCCCCCTCCGCCTATGCCTTCCGTTGTCACTCCTACTGCATATCCCCCTCCGCCGTCACTTCCATCACTGTTGTGAGAGAGAGAGAAGAGAAAGATAAATGTGAGAATGATGATATAGAAGTTTGTATAGTTTATTCGTAGTTGGAAGATATTAGTAAAAGAGTAATGTGCACGGGCGGTCCTTAAACTTGTAGCAGTGTTTCATTTAGTTCCCCAAACTTTCAAAATGCATATCCAGGTACTAGAACTTGTCATAGTGTGTCATCTAAGTCCCAAATCGCCATAGCCCCTTCAGGATCCTACGTGGCGCTGATGTGGCATGTCACACGAACATAATGTGGCATAATTTTGACAGACAAATGGGACCCATTTAAAAATTTTCTTTTTTCTTTTTTCTTCTCTTATATTTTCTTTTCTTCTCCTTTCTCTGTGACCAGAGCAGAAGAAAGGAAAAAAAAGAAGAATGAGAAGAAAACAAAAAAGAAAAAGAAAATAAGAAAAAAAAGGACATGTCACGTCTATGTGGAAGGTCACATAGCGCCACGTAGGATTCGAGAGGGGATGTGTCGATTTGGGACCTAGATGATACACTTTGACAAGTTCTAAGATCTGGATATATATTTTGAGAGTTTGGGGACCTAGACGACACATCGCTACAAGTTTAAGGACCGCACGTGCACTTTACTCTTAGTAAAATATAGCAGAGTGTGATATGAAGGATGTAATATGGATGATCTGTTGAAGTGGAAGGGTATGGAGGAATCTTTTTGGATGACCATCCATATGCGAATACGAAGAATCAAATTTAGGTGAGCTACTGAGAATGCTATTATACAGAAAGTGATGCCAACTGATGCTGGTTGAAAAAAAAATCTGTGCGTCGGTTTTCTTTGGTGTAATACTGTAATTCCCATTGTACAATGACGTAATCTTGATGATTAGGTTTTCCGCACCTCAATGTTTGATACGAGGAGATAGATACAGGGCACAAATTTAATTGTTGTGCTGCACACTCGCTCAAAGGCTATGAACCTTGGTGTTATCATTAAATGAATTAAATGCACAATGAATATTAATTGAGGGAGTATAAATTAAGCGTGGTCATATCATTAAATGCACTAGCCACCTGCTATTAAATTCGGTTGCTTGGTACTGTTTACCTGATGTTTGTACTATGGCTATAAGTATGTGCACCATTTTTTTTTATTTAAGGCCATGTTTAGTTAATCTAAAGAACACCTATTGTGATGTGGAAAGAACACCTATTATGGTTAATTTATAAGCTAACACCCCTTAATCCCCTCCAAACCGAACGAGCAATCTCCTAGCCTGTATAATCAGACATGTTTTTATTTTGGCTGAAGCTCTGGTGTAAAAATGTTTATAGAGTAATAATTGCAGCCTGGTTGGACAAGGGGCATTTGTTATCATATCTATTTTACATCTCTTTAAAGAAAATCAATGCTACCAATTTATTTCATTGTAACATCATCAAATTTTAAACTAAAATTTGACTGCATTATGCTGGCTTTTGATTAAATTAGTGTGTTTTAAAAAAAAATCTATTTGATTCTTAAATTGGTTCAAGTATTACTTCTTTAGAACTCTACTAATTTATCCTAACTATTCCTTTAATTCCAAACCTTAGTGAAGAGCAAATTCTCTCAAATTTCAAACTATAGATTATTTCCTTAGCTTACCCTAATTTTAGTGAGGATTTGCTACACTTCAAACCCTAGTGAAACCTTTCCAAATTCATAGTTTAAATTCATTCTTTCCTAAGAAAATATTCAAAATTTCTTAAATTCACTGTTCATCGCACTCAAGGTGCTTGATGAAATGCCCAGCCCAGCTAGAGCAGCCCGATCACTACCCAATCTTGTGCAAAGTCTAGAATTGATCCTAGGGGACCACACCCCACTCAAAAACCGTGGATTTCTTTGCCTCTTCCTCCCCTTCACGCGCGCCGCCCGGTCGTCCGACTTTGCCGCGCGCCGTGTCGCCGCGCGTCGACCTCGGGGCCGCTTGCGCGTGCCCGATCGCCTTGGCACGCCGCTAGCCGTTCGACGCCCTCAAACCGCCATTGCCGCACCAATCTTGACGACGACAAAGCTGGGATAACAACCGCCGCCAGAAATTGCCGCTCAACGCCGTGCGCTCCCGTCCAAGCCGCCGCCGAGTGCGATTTCGCTTCTACCCAGGATAAATCACGCCAATTCTTGCCGCACGGTTGGATTGATGATAGACGGTGGTATCCCCTCTCACAATTCAAACCATTCACCCCCGAGTCGGTTGTTTTCACCCTCGCCGCCGCCGCGTGTCGCGTCCGGATTGGCGCCGACACGTCGCCAGCCGATTTCACACGCGGTCAAGCCAATCCTTTGCCGGTAAGTATTCAAATGTGGCCTCCCGCCACTCAAAGTGATCTTGGCCGCCCTCTCACAGCCTCTGCCACCCCAGCCATATCCAATCTTTGAGCTCATCCATGGCGATGACGGTGCCCGAGCTCATCCACTCCTTCTAGCCCTATAAATAGGACCCCAATCCCTTCCTTGTCCATCATCGATCATCAACAACCATAGCCCCACAACCCTGAAGCTCTGCTTCACCAATCCATCTCATCAACCACCATCATCCGTCGGTCGAACACCTTGTGCGCGATCGACTCCACACCCCTCCATCCATCCTCCGCCCTAAATACCCCATAGAACACCTTATATCAACCATGTTCTAGTATACTAAGCCCTACCCGAAGCTCTGCGTCGAGTTTTACCTTGCCGCACCAAGCCGAGCACCGCCGCCCACGCGCTGCTCTGTTCTTGCCGCCGAGAAGTTTTTCCGGCCGCAATCCTTCATCTCGGCATATCTCGGTGAGTCTTCCGTTTCAACCATCTACATACTACCTAGAGTCCATTTTTGCAATCGGTTTGCACTATCTTGCCGCCCTCTGGGCTGTCGACGTGAGCACGGCCGTCACCTATGGAGGCGCTCGTCGGCAAGTATACTCCGTGCCTTGCCAAAGGTCGGCAAGCTGTTGGAATCCATCTAGGTACCTCGTAGATGCTTTAAAACCCCTCCCCTAGCCATGTCTAACTCTCATCATCCCAATCGCCTTCACGACCTAACCGTGCCACCGCCGTCCTAGTCGCCAACCCATCCACACATCAAATTAACCCCTCCGCCGCTGCTCACTGTCTACGGAGACCCCTAGCTCCCTCCCCTCCTCGGCCGCAACCACTTTCCCCCTCCATCACTGCCACAATTGTCAACCCTAGCGCCGCCGGCCCGATTTGTGGAACGGCCGGAGGTAGAAGAAGAGAAGAGAGAGAGAGAGAGAGAGACTGACAGGTGGGACCCGCACACAGTAACATCTCACTTTCATTTGATTTTCAAACTTTAGAAGCCCATATCTTTTAAAATATAGATCCAATTCCAGTGAAACTTGGACCAATATTCTTCTAAAATCATTCTCTATCTTTTGAGACCCTTTTTGCTATTTTTGCATTTTATTTTATTTTCTCCATTTTTCTTATTTTTGCATTTTATTTGAACTCCTTTTGAATTTGAATTTTTTATGTCTAACCCTAGGTATTGAGGATTCTTCTGACTCAATAGATAATATCAATCAATCTCAGGACATCGAGCAAGGCAAGTTACCATATACCTTTTGACACTACAACAAAAACATTATATAAAGACACTTTTGTAGAGGCATTTTGCAAATTGCCTCTAAGATTAGGAGTTTTATAGCGTAGAGACACTTTATAGAGGCACTTTCAAAATTGTCTAGAAAATTTTTACTCTAGAGACTTAGAAATATTTTCAGCACATTTTATTAGATTTTATCTTGTAGAGGCATTCTTTCGGCACTTTAAAATGTGTCTAACATGTAAAGACATTTGCTTGAGACACTTTAAACTCTGTAGAGACACTTCTTACAATAAAAGTATACTAAATGGCTAAATATAAGTAACTTAAGGCATAAACATATACAATGAATAACATGAGGTTGAGTTGGTTAGTGCCTTGAAGATAAGAATGATTTGTTCAAGAGAACATGAGTTCAAGGATTGGCAAAAACAAGGGAAAATATTTTATTCTCATTTTTACATTGGTTTCATATGTTTGTGGTACAATTTAATATCTCTAGAAAATGCCTCTACCACCTTAATGCCTCTACCACCTTATAGACATTTTATAAAATGTGAAAATGCCTCTACCACCTTATAGACATTTTATAAAATGCCTCTTCGTTTGTAGAGACAATTCACCATAAGGCACTTATTAGACATTTTTTAAAATGCCTCTATAATATTGTAAAGGCATTTGAAAAGTGTCTCTATAGTACTAGAAAAATGTCTCTACAAAGCATTTTTCATGTAGTGTGAACATTTAAGCCTATATTTTATAAATTATTTATTTATAGCCTTCTATTCAATATTCTATTTTTCTATGCATAAATCAATCATAGAAACCCAAATAATTTAGTATTGCTTACTTTGCTTACAATCTGGTTAAAATACCATATACTTAGATTGGGACAGTACGTAAGATTTGGTTGATTTCCTGGTGGCTAGTACTGTCTCGATCGATATAAGTTTTACCAGGTACTTATGTTGAACGAACGGGTACGACCGCAGTTTCTAGAATGGGGATATACCTAGTTAGTATGTTAATTAGCAATATGGCACCTCTGTATAGTGGTTCTTATTTTTAAGTCCTCGCGCAGGAGGCAACTATAGCCGCGAAGGGCAATTTATACCATTACCCTATACAGGTAATTGGTTTGTTGAGCTCAATTATATTTATGGTATATTTCTAAACCCTGATCCAGATGACGTGGTGTCATACGATCAGTTCCCCTTAAATAGCTCGGGAACGCTAGAACTCCTCTTGCTGCTGTTAACATTACGTTCAGAGCATATGAGGATATAAGTTCATGGAACAGGTGCCACAATTGTTAATAACCTAATACTGGGCCATGACTAAAGCCGATGATTATCAGCAAGTCGTGGACTGCGGGTAAAGCGTACATCTGCTGCAGTAGAATATCTTTGAAACTATTCGAATAGCCGTACTCATGGAGTTGAGTACCGGGACTCATATGGTACCCTGGTTAGAAATCTAAAGTTTATATGTTTTATAAATTCTTGCTATAACTTTCCCAGATTGTTTATTACAACTTTTTGCAAAGAACCCTACTATATACTAATGCATAACGTATTTCCATGATAACTTGCTGAGTATTGCGAATACTCATCCTTGCTCTTATAACCCCTTTTTCAGATCTGGGTCAATAGGAGGACCCTTATGATTATTACTACGATGACCCCGATAATTTAGAAAACCCCTAAAGGTTATACCTTCCTAGTCAGAATGTATTAGAACTTCCGCTATGTAATATTAGTACTTATGTTTAATTAGATAAGTACCTACCCTTGTAAAACCCTAGTAATGTAAACTTTACCGTATGCAATGAAGAACCAGTTATATTGTATGTATCAATATTTACTGATCCAGGGATTGATACATTATTTTTAGTCGGATCCAAGTATTTAGTTTTGGGTTCCGACATTCATATTCTTCCGTAACTATTTGAGAAGCATGTGAAAAAAAAGGGTGTGTACGCAGCTAGGTGCAAACAAATTGTCCCTGGTTGAACCGTTAGAAAATTATGTTATCCTGTTTACCTGGTTTAGCTTATAAATTTTTTACCGTGAAGATCAATCCTCCACGAGGTGAACGTGATATGTATTACTTCCGAACACGTCATAGGCGGGATACCGTGCGAGCTGCACTATATGATGTGTCCGGGGAGGCTTTTCTACGTCTTAATCATATTTACCAAGACAGGTTGCAACACTCTCGCTATTCTTATCATCCTATGCGAGAGCCGGGCGAAGATTATTGTACCCTCCAGAATGTGGATTATCATGAACAACCAGTGAAAGCAACCATGTCTATCTGGATGGAAGCCGCGGATGACATGTATGAAGAAGCTTTGGAATACATGGACGTACAACGTAAACGTTTGGAAGAATCTGAACGCAAAGAAGCTGTTCTCAAACACAAATATTGTATACTTCATGAATTATATGAGGAAAGAGAAAAACAAAATTCTATCCTCAATATTTGTGTTGCAGGAGCAGCCTTTTGTCTTCATCAAATTCCAAATATGGGTAATGATGACGAAGATGATGATGATGGTATGGAAGGACATATCTCGCCAGTACGTGAAGGTGAACCCCATGGGCCAAATCCTCAGGATAATGGTGAAGGAGTTTTACAAGGTTCACCACCATCACCACCACCGTTATATCCTATTCATTCTGATGATGAAGCAAAAGAAATGCATTCAGCCATGGACATTACTGAACCCAGTCAAGAACCTGAAGTACTCAGGCCAAATCGGGTATTTCATATCAATGATTTAAATACTGCACCAATTTGGACTGAATCTCCAGAGGAAGAGGAAGATCCAGAAGAACGAGAGCTTGAGATACAAGAACATCTTTCTATACATGCTGATAATCAAGAAAATAATGAATACCCTTACTCATGCTCTGCTCCCAATATTACTACATCAACTTCTGCATCTCCTCATGATTTCTCACACTTCGCACCCGCATCGTTATTTGCTAATCCCACAGAAGTCAGTGGTGGATGGCTTGACGAATAGGAGTTATAGATAGTTAGAGGTCTTAAGTGTAGAATAGTGAATAATCCTACTCCTCTCTAACTTCTATGTGTGATTACCTTTTCTTTTATGGTTGTGGTTTTCTTTGGTTTGTTTCTTTTGTAGCATACACCATGTACAACGTGTTCATAAATAAAATCTATGTTTAATTATGGATGTTGACTCCCCTTTGAGAAGATATCAATTACCCTATTTTCTAGATGAATGCGGGCAATGGCGGTACGGGTGAAGGAGATACAGGAGAAATCCCTTCACCAAATCCTACCACCTTGGCAGAAGTAATGGCAAGACAAACTCAATTATTACAAGCCCTAGCACAAAATCAAGGAAATA
Organism: Oryza glaberrima; assembly: GCF_000147395.1. Taxonomy (NCBI): domain Eukaryota; kingdom Viridiplantae; phylum Streptophyta; class Magnoliopsida; order Poales; family Poaceae; genus Oryza; species Oryza glaberrima. The sequence goes on from NC_068331.1 coordinate 11,843,867, forward strand.
AAGGTTACAACGCACATGCAGAATTTATGAGAATTAAACCACCGGTCTTTTCTAAATCCGAAGAACCTATGGATGCTGAGGACTGGCTAAGGGCTATTGAAAAGAAACTAACCTTGGTTAGAATAAACGAACAAGAGAAAGTAACCTTTGCAACTCATCAACTAGAAGGACCAGCCAATGAATGGTGGGAAGCATATCAAGCTTCTATAGAAGACCCTACACATATTATTACATTGATGGAATTTACTACAGCTTTTGGAGATGCTTTAATACCTACAGCTGTAATCAGGATGAAAAAGAATGAATTTCGAAGATTGAGGCAAGGTTTTATGACAGTACAAGAATATTTGAATAAATTTACACAACTTGCTCGATATGCTGCCTCGGACATTCAAGATGAAAAAGAAAAGATTGAAAGATTTATTGAAGGATTACGTGATGAACTTCGAGGCCCAATGATTAGTCAAGATCATAAAAATTTTCAAAGCCTAGTCAATAAAGTGGTTAGGCTAGAAAATGATCGTAGAATGGTGGAAGGACTCCGTAAGAGAAGAATGAATTTACAACGACAATCGCCAACTAGAAGTTCACTACAAGTTCAGAGGCCTTATCCATTTAAACCATTTCTACCCAATGCAAGGCCAGGCATGCCACCAATACTACCAAGACCTGGATTTAAAATGGAAGACTCCCCATGTTATGTTTGTGGGAAAATTGGACATTTCGCAAGACTCTGTCCTAATCATCAAAATATGGGTGGCCAAACTTCTTATCAGAAACCATCTACTACAGGTTTTATAAAGAAAAATCCTCCAATTATTAAGAGTGGACCTAATCTTGGACGTGGTCAAGTACATCATATTAAAGCAGAAGAAGCTCAACAAGATCCTAATATATTAATGGGTATGTTCACCATAAACTCTAAACCAGTTACTGTTCTATTTGATTCAGGTGCCTCTCATTCCTTTTTATCTGCAAAAGCCAGTTGGAATCAGTCTTTACCTAAAGATAATTTAGATAAGGCTATGCTAATACACTCACCTGGAGGAACCATATTAGTATCATCTATTTGTAGAAATGTACCAATTAAATTAGGAGATCAAATATTTTTAATTGACTTGATGGTACTACCTACCCAAACTATCGATATTACTTTGGGCATGGATTGGTTAGCCAAGAATAATGGACTAATCAACTGTGCAACAAGAGAGGTTATCCTTACTGATGAACAAGGAATAAATACAAGGTTAATAGTTAAACCCAGTCTATCCATGGAACATTATATGACAGACATCTGTATGCTTATACCAAAAGAAGAAGTTCCAGTAGTGCAGGAATATTTGGATATATTTCCTGAAGAACTAAGTTCATTACCTCCAGATCGGGAAATAGAATTTATTATAGAGTTACTTCCTGGAACGGCACCTATATCAAAAATACCCTATAGGATGCCAATTAATGAATTGGAAGAATTGAAGAAACAGATAGTGAGCTACAAGAAAAAGGTTTTATTCGACCAAGTTCTTCGCCTTGGGGAGCTCCTGTATTATTCGTAAAGAAGAAAGATGGAAGTTTAAGAATGTGTGTAGACTACCGAGCTCTAAATGAAGTAACTATTAAAAACAAATATCCTCTGCCAAGAATTGACGATCTATTTGATCAATTAAAAGGAGCAAGTATATTTTCTAAAATAGATCTTCGATCAGGATATCATCAGTTGAAAATTAGACAAGAGGACATACCAAAGACTGCTTTTGTGACAAGGTATGGATTATATGAGTTTACAGTAATGGCATTTGGATTAACCAACGCCCCTGCTTACGTCATGAATCTTATGAACAAGACATTTATGGAATATCTAGATCAATTTGTGGTTGTATTTATTGATGACATTATGATATACTCCAAGAATGAGGAAGAACATAAACAACACCTACGATTGGTATTGGAGAAATTAAGGCAACATCAGTTATATACCAAATTCAGTAAATGTGAATTTTGGCTAGATCAAGTTGCATTTCTAGGACATATAATAACTAAGGAAGGAGTTGCCGTGGATCCGGAAAAGATTAAAGCGGTAATGGAATGGAGAACACCAACCTTAGTACCTGAGATAAGAAGTTTCTTAGGACTTGCTGGATATTATCGGAGATTTATTAAAGATTTCTCCGCTATTGCAAAACCTATGACCAGATTACTTAAAAAGGACAGGAAATTTGAATGGACACCAGAATGTCAGAGTAGTTTTCAAAGATTAAAACATAAGCTTACTACTACGCCGGTATTAATCTTGCCAGACATCCAAAAAGATTTTGAGATCTATTGCGATGCCTCTCGACAAGGATTAGGATGTGTTCTTATGCAAGAAGGTAAAGTAGTAGCTTATGCGTCAAGACAACTAAGACCCCATGAAGATAATTACCCAACTCATGATTTGGAGTTAGCAGCAGTCGTACATGCGTTGAAGATTTGGCGACACTACTTAATTGGGAATCATTGCAAGATCTATACCGATCATAAGAGTTTGAAATATATTTTTACCCAGACGGACCTTAATCTTCGGCAAAGGAGATGGTTAGAATTAATTAAGGACTACAATTTGGAAATTCTATACCATCCAGGAAAAGCTAACGTAGTTGTTGATGCCTTAAGCCGAAAAGCTTATTGCAATCTACAACAAGAAATAATATCAGAACAATTGCAAGCAGAAATGCTTAAACTAAATTTGGGTATTATTAAGTTTGGAGAATTAAACACTTTGGAGTTAAAACCTACCTTGATGGATCAAATAAAAGAACATCAGAAAGAAGATTCTGAAATACAAACTTTTAAGGAATGGAAGGTGCAAGGAAAGGATGCATATATTACCGAAGACTTGGAAGGAATATTATGGTACGGAAATTTGAATCATTGTACCACAATCAGGAAACTTAAGGAAGATAATACTAAAGGAAGCACATGATTCAGCTTACTCTTTACACCCAGGTAGTACAAAAATGTACCATGATTTGAAAGACTTACACTGGTGGCCAAATATGAAACGACATATTGCAGAATATGTTGCACTATGTCATGTTTGTCAACAAGTTAAAGCAGAACACCAAAAGCCTACAGGATTATTACAACCCTTACAAATACCTGAATGGAAATGGGATGAAATAGGAATGGATTTTATTACTGGATTACCTAAAACTTCTACTGGATATGACTCTATATGGGTATCATTGATAGACTTACAAAGACTACTCGATTCATTCCTGTGAAAACAACTTACACTGGGGCACAACTCGCAGAACTTTATATGACGAGAATAGTATGTTTACATGGAGTGCCAAAAAGAATTATTTCCGATCGTGGTACCCAATTTACTTCACATTTTTGGCAGAAACTACATTATGAATTAGGAAGTTATCTGGATTTCAGTACAGCATTTCATCCGCAAACCGGAGGACAGACGGAAAGACTGAATCAGACATTAGAAGATATGTTAAGAGCCTGTGCTCTAGATTTTGCTGCTAGTTGGGACAAATGTTTACCTTACGCAGAATTTTCATATAACAATAGTTATCAAGCCAGTTTGAAAATGTCACCACATGAAGCTTTATATGGAAGAAAATGTCGAACACCATTGATATGGATAGAAACCGGAGAAAGAAGTATATTCGGAACGGACCTTTTAAAGGAAGCCGAAGAAAAAGTTTGACTTATTAGAGACAGACTTAAAGTAGCTCAATCTCGACAAAAGAGTTATGCAGACTCTAGACGGAGAGAGTTAACTTTTGACATTGGTGATTATGTTTATCTAAAGGTTTCACCTTTACGAGGGATAAAGAGATTTAAAGTAAAGGGGAAACTAGCCCCTCGTTATATTGGACCATATCAAATAATTGCTAAACATGGAGAAGTAGCCTATCAATTGGCTTTACCAGATTATTTATCTGATGTACATCCTACATTCCATGTTTCACAATTAAAGAAATGTTTACGTATCCCAGAGGAAGAAATATCAGTAAGTACTGTCGAACTGAATAAAGATTTAACCTATCCAGAATACCCTATCAGAATTTTGGAAGAAGCATAGAGAACAACTCGTACTAAGGCAACAAGAATGTTTAAAGTTCAATGGAATCATCATACAAGGGATGAGGCAACTTGGGAATGGGAAGATTATTTACAATTAGAATTCCCGTATCTTTTCGAGGACTCCTAAGCAAATCTCGGGACGAGATTTCTTTAAGGGGGGTAGGTTTGTAACATCCTCAAATTTTAAACTAAAATTTGACTGCATCATGCTGGCTTTTGATTAAATTAATGTGTTTAAAAAAAATCTATTTGATTCTTAAATTGGTTCAAGTATTACATCTTTAGAACCCTAATAATTTATCCTAACTATTCCTTTAATTCCAAACCTTAGTTAATTTGAGCAAATTCTCTCAAATTTCAAACTATAGATTATTTCCTTAGCTTACCCTAATTTTAGTGAGGATTTGCTACACTTCAAACCCTAGTGAAACCTTTCCAAATTCATAGTTTAAATTCATTCTTTCCTAAGAAAATATTCAAAATTTCTTAAATTCACTGTTCATCGCACTCAAGGTGCTTGATGAAATGCCCAGCCCAGCTAGAGCAGCCCGATCACTACCCAATCTTGTGCAAAGTCTAGAATTGATCCTAGAGGACCACACCCCACTCAAAAACCGTGGATTTCTTTGCCTCTTCCTCCCCTTCACGCGCGCCGCCCGGTCGTCCGACTTTGCCGCGCGCCGTGTCGCCGCGCGTCGACCTCGGGGCCGCTTGCGCGTGCCCGATCGCCTTGGCGCGCCGCTAGCCGTTCGACGCCCTCAGACCGCCATCACCGCACCAATCTTGACGACGACAAAGCCAGGATAACAACCGCCGCCAGAAGCCGCCGCCGAGCGCGATTTCGCTTCTACCCGGGATAAATCACGCCAATTCTTGCCGCACGGTTGGATTGAAGATAGACGGTGGTATCCCCTCCCACAATTCAAACCATTCACCCCCGAGTCGGTTGTTTTCACCCTCGCCGCCGCCGCGCGTCGCGTCCAGATTTGCGCTGACACGTCACCAGCCGATTTCACACGCGGTCAAGCCAATCCTTCGCTGGTAAGTATTCAAACGTGGCCTCCCGCCACTCAAAGTGATCTTGGCCGCCCTCTCACAGCCTCTGCCGCCCCAGCCATATCCAATCTTTGAGCTCATCCATGGCGATGACGGTGCCCGAGCTCATCCACTCCTTCTAGCCCTATAATTAGGACCCCAATCCCTTCCTTGTCTATCATCGATCATCAACAACCATAGCCCCACAACCCTGAAGCTCTGCTTCACCAATCCATCTCATCAACCACCCTCATCCGTCGGTCTAACACCTTGTGCGCGATCGACTCCACACCCCTCCATCCATCCTCCGCCGTAAATACCCCATAGAACACCTTATATCAACCATGTTCTAGTATACTAAGCCCTACCCGAAGCTCTGCGTCGAGTTTTACCTTGCCGCACCAAGCCGAGCACCGCCGCCCCCGCGTTGCTCTGTTCTTGCCGCCGAGAAGTTTTTCCGGCCGCAATCCTTCATCTCGGCATATCTCGGTGAGTTCTTCCGTTTCAACCATCTACATACTACCTAGAGTCCATTTTTGCAATCGGTTTGCACTATCTTGCCGCCCTCTGGGCTGCCGACGTGAGCACGACCGTCACCTATGGAGGCGCTCGTCGGCAAGTATACTCCGTGCCTTGCCAAAGGTCGGCAAGCTGTTGGAATCCATCTAGGTACCTCATAGATGCTTTAAAACCCCTCCCCTAGCCATGTCTAACTCTCATCATCCCAATCGCCTTCACGGCCTAACCGTGCCACCGCCACCCTAGCCGCCAACCCATCCACACATCAAATTAACCCCTCCGCCGCCGCTCACCGTCTCCGGAGAACCCTAGCTCCCTCCCCTCCTCGGCTGCAACCACTTTTCCCCTCCATCGCCGCCACAATTGTCAACCCTAGCACCGCCGGCCTGATTTGGGGAACGGCTAGAGATAGAAGAAGAAGAGAGAGAGAGACTGACAGGTGGGACCCGCACACAGTAACATCTCACTTTTATTTGATTTTCAAACTTTAGAATCCCATATCTTTTAAAATATAGATCCAATTCCAGTGAAACTTGGACCAATATTCTTCTAAAATCATTCTCTATCTTTTGAGCCCCTTTTTGCTATTTTTGCATTTTATTTTATTTTCTCCATTTTTCTTATTTTTGAATTTTATTTGAACTCCTTTTGAATTTGAATTTTTTATGTCTAACCCTAGGTATTGACGATTCTTCTGACTCAATAGATAATATCAATCAATCTCAGGACATCGAGCAAGGCAAGTTACCATATACCTTTTTAACATTTAAGCCTATATTTTATAAATTATTTATTTATAGCCTTCTATTCAATATTCTATTTTTCTATGCATAAATCAATCATAGAAACCCAGATAATTTAGTATTGCTTACTTTGCTTACAATCTGGTTAAAATACCTTATACTTAGATTGGGACAGTACGTAAGATTTGGTTGATTTCCGGGTGGCTAGTACTATCTCGATCAATATAAGTTTTACCAGGTACTTATGTTGAACGAACAGGTATGACCGCAGTTTCTAGACTGCGGACAGACCTAGTTATTATGTTAATTAGCAATATGGCACCTCTGTATAGTGGTTCTTATTTTTAAGTCCTCGCGCAGGAGGAACCTATAGCCGCAAAGGGCAATTTATACCATTACCCTGTACAAGTAATTGGTTTGTTGAGCTCAATTATATTTATGGTATATTTCTAAACCCTGATCGAGATGACGTGGTGTCATACGATCAGTTCCCCTTAAATACATCGGGAACGCTAGAACTCCTGTTGCTGCTGTTAACATTACGTTCAGAGCATATGAGGATATAAGTTCATGGAACATGTGCCACAATTGTTAATAACCTAATACTGGGCCATGACTAAAGCCGATGATTATCAGCAAGTCGTGGACTGCGGGTAAAGCGTATATCTGCTGCAGTAGAATATCTTTGAAACTATTCGAATAGCCGTACTCATGGAGTTGAGTACAGGGACTCATATGGTACCCTGGTTAGAAATCTAAAGTTTATATGTTTTATAAATTCTTGCTATAACTTTCCCAGATTGTTTATTACAGCTTTTTGCAAAGAGCCCTACTATATACTAATGCATAACATATTTCCATGATAACTTGCTGAGTATTGCGGATACTCATCCTTGCTCTTATAACCCCTTTTTCAGATCTGGGTCAAGAGGAGGACCCTTATGATTATTACTACGATGACCCCGATAATTTAGAAAACCCCTAAAGGTTATACCTTCCTAGTCAGAATGTATTAGAACTTCCGCTGTGTAATATTAGTACTTATGTTTAATTAGATAAGTACCTACCCTTGTAAAACCCTAGTAATGTATACTTTAACGTATGCAATGAAGAACCAGTTATATTGTATGTATCAATATTTACTGATCCAGGGATTGATACATTATTTTTAGTCGGATCCATGTATTTAGTTTTGGGTTCCGACATTCATATTCTTCCGTAACTATTTGAGAAGCATGTGAAAAAAAAGGGTGTGTACGCAGCTAGGTGCAAACAAATTGTCCCTGGTTGAACCGTTAGAAAATTATGTTATCCTGTTTACCTGGTTTAGCTTATAAATTTTTGTGTTTATGAATGTTCTCCATTTGAATTTGATGTGATCTATGAAAAGACATGCTAGATATTGAAATCTTGTTACTGACCATTTCTTTTGAAGCAATGATACCTCATGAAATGGCATTATTGAAAAAGATAAAAACAATGGGATCTATCATATAATGCATGGGACAGTGAAGAATTTGCTTGATTCCTATCTCCCCTAGATCAATCCTCCAAAAGAAAAACGAAGAGTAACTTATATGCATGCCAAAAATTCACCGTAGTAAAAACACAAAGGCCAAGCAATCATTCTAGTAAGATTGGGACATGATGGCATAAATTTCAACTTTTCAACTAATACAATCCAAATCCATGAATGCACTTCAATCTACATTTGACTTTTGAGGTTAAAAAAGACATAAAAAGTGAGAAAGATACCAAAGGACTGCAAAAACTTGAAAGAATTTTACTTGATACTTTGTGATTTGTTTATGAGTGATAAATGATCTCATCATCTGAAGTAATATAGAGACTTTAAAAATGTAAATCTGTAGGTAATACTTTAGGATCTCACCAATAGTCTGTAGTCAGCGAAACATACAAGCTTTTAGTCCAGCCTGGGCAGCCTGGGCCGCTTGCATCGTTGGACAAGAACAGCAGAACGACTCCGCCCTAGCTAGCTCTCGTTGTGCACCGGGCAGCCCAAAAATTTGACAATTTGACCCTTTACAAAAACTTATTACAAGAATAAACTGTGTCAAAAACTTATTTCACAATTGAACCGCGACCTCAGCGCCACCAATTTTGGCGCTAACCTCCATCCGAGGTGGCACGTATTAGCCACATCATCAGAGGTTAGCACCATTCTCATTAGCGTTGACGTCTGTAAAGGGTAAAAGGCTATAATGGTGATTCCTACTTCGAATGTACTATTAGTATTATTAGTATAGTGGAGCTAAAATTGAACCGCGACCTCAGGGCCATCGGACACATCTCAGCGCCACTAATTTTGACGCTAACCTCCGTCCAGGTGGCACGTATTAGCCACATCATTAGGGGTCAGCGCCATTCTTATTGGCGCTGACGTCTGTAAAGGGTAAAAGGCTATAATGGTGATTCCTACTTCGAATGTACTATTAGTGTAGTGGTAAAGGCTATAATGGTGATTCCTACTTCGAATGTACTATTAGTGTAGTGGTTAGCTCCTGTGGTTTTTAGCACTCCTGTCATCAGCATGCATATTTTTTGAGCATATAACGGCTAGTAGGGAAAAATGTAAACAAGAAGTCATGTGTGGGTTTGAACCTTGGACCTTTGCTTTGAATTAAACCACCTCAACCACTGAGCTATCACACTTTCTCAGTTGGATAAAGGGAGGTTAATCTTTTAACCGATACAGAGGTCAGCGCCAATGAGAATGGCGTTGACCCCTGATGATGTGGCTAATACATGCCACCTCGAACGGAGCTTAGCACCAAAATTAGTGGCGCTGACATGTTGGATCTCAGCACCAATTTCGATGGCGCTGAGGTCACAGTTTATTTTTGAAATAAGTATTTCACACGGTTTATTCTTGCAATAAGTTTTTGTAAAGGGTCAAATTGTCAAAATTTCGGTCCGGGCAACAAGAGCTCTGCTAGTTGTTCAATATAAGATATAAATATGTAGGATACGTTTGGTGGTGTGGTAATGAGAGGCATTGCTTTATATAGCGGTGCAGGTAAGGACCACTTCCGAGAGCACGTCATTACCCGTGTACCTTATGCGTGCACGCAAGAAAAAGTTATATGAGGTGCTAATGGAAATACATGGAAAGGGAACGCGTGTACACTAGATAAGCTTATAGGTGGTGTTAACGAAAGTACGTGGAAAGGGAACAACTTTTATAGAACCGGTGTTGTCGCTACTTGAACGGTTTTACATATGAACAAAGCTAAATTTTGCTATCGCCACAATCGAGATCATGCTAGCAAACCTTGTTTACCATTTTGATTGGGAGATACTGGTAGATCAGGCGGCAAAGGGAGGTATCGATATGACCGAGGCGTTTGGATTGACCGTGCACCGTAAGGAAAAGCTCCTCCTTGTTTCTTGGCTCCCACAAGATTAAATAGTCAATCTATCTTGATCTCAATATTGTGGTGATCTCTTTTTCATCGTGTGAGTGGTGTGCTAGTTCACTAGTACTCCCTCAATTTCACATTATAAGACTTTCTAGCATTGCTCATATTTATATAGAAGTTAATGAATCTAGACACATATATATGCCTAGATTCATATATTCTATATGAATGTAAGCAATGCTAGAAAGTATTACATTATGAAACGAAGGAAGTATCTATTTATCTATAATAAGAGAAAAATGAAAAGAAAAATCCCCTATATATGTGGGGCGTGTGGTCCTGGACTGCAGGCATGCAGATTCGACCCATCAGCAGTCCACCTATATATATATACACACACACCTACTTAAAAAATAAGTAAGGCTTCCGATAGTTTTTCATGTCTGTCGTTTTTTTTATCGCACGCGGTTTCTTTTTCTCACGCGTGGTTTTTTTGGCCGGTTTTTTTCATCCGATTCCTGTTTTTTTACGTGCGGTTTTTTGGCCTGATTTTTTTCGTCCGTTTGATTTTTTGGTGGGCCTGGTTTTTTCCCACAGATGTTTCTGATCGTGGGTCGCAAAATTTTTTAGTGGGCCCGGTTTTTTTTGACCTTTTTTTTGGAAGGATTGAAACCCAAATAGAGTCATATACAATTGCATGGCTCAAGAATTACAACCCAGAAATTACATACATAATCCAACAATAAGAATTACATGGTCAAGTAGGATACAAACATTTTCTCAACCTATATAAAGAAACTGAAAACACAAACAAGACACATATATACACAAAATATTTGGTGTGGATATTTAGCAATCTCTTGCTCGACGCTACTCATATGCACCTAGATTTTTTTTAAGAAAAGAGCAATTTCCTGTTGGACCTGATACATCTGCATTTACTGCATTTATGATGACGGAAGATAATTCTTTAACCCTTAACAATTAGATTTGTTTTTTTTGCATAACTTTAGGAGAAATTATAATCAGGATATGCAATAGCTTGTAATTTGTATAAACTATGTCATATTAAATGCATGTACCAGGAGCAAGAAAATACAACTTATTTATCATGCATAATTAAATCATTATTAACAAGATGATATTGGTAGTAATCACCTGAATATTTTTTTTAAAATAATTCATAACATAATAGTATGATAGAGACAGAAATATATCCAATCTAACAATCTTAATCAACCATTGACAATATTTAAAAACAGAAAGCATGCATAAACTATACACAATATCCCTCGGTATAGACACAAATATATTCAATCTAATGGTATTAATCAACCACTAGCAATACTTAATACCCTTAATGCCTTGAATTACAGTAGCTTGTTCAACATATGCTACTATAGGTGGTTATTAATCACATTCATATGCCAACATGGTTTAAAAAAAATCAAAACAATAATATTGACTACTACTTAAAAGGCGGTTTCATAATTTATTATTTTTATTTCCCCTGTCTTTCTCTGAACTCGGGGTGCAAAGGCATTGCTTAATGCAGCAATAGAACACAGCAAGTGAAATAAACACCTATGGTCCATGCAGAACCAGCAGACAACAGTATAAAGCTCTTAAAAATTCCAAAGCATTAAAGGGGGTATAGCAAATACAGCAAGTTCCAATTTAGCCATGCAACCAAACTTATTTTGAAAAAATAAATTTTACCTGAATATTTTTTGGCAACCATCTCGTTTCCATAACTCCAACCCATCAAAGTCAACAAATCTCATCTTTTGTCTCCTTGAAAACTTGGCAACACACACACATCAGATCAGGATGATGAAGGGATATCTTTAAGAGCATAAAGGATTGTGAATACCATATTGCAGTGGTTCCAGACATGATAAGTGAATATACATACTGAATAGAGATAGATGCTTAATAGTACTAGACTGGATAATTGGATCATTCACTTGAATGGCTCCACCACGATTTGTACTACATTGGAAAACAGAGCACGAAAAGAAATCACCCATATAGGCAATGCATGCCATGTGATCAGATAGTACATCACAAGAGAATAACAGGAAATCTAACCATTACCAGAAGGATATTGCAATCATCTCTATGAGGGATCAAGGTATATTGCAATCATGTTATCTAACAAAATCACCTGAAAAACATAAGACATCAATCAATAATATAATTGAGAGCGACAAATTAAGTATGGCAGTTACTGGCTTGTGACTACATTTGAATGATTCAATTATTTTTTTGCTTCTCACCGTTGCTTTTGTTGTTGATAATGTTTATGTACAGCTTCAACATCTAGCTTGGAAGATGAAGAGATAGGATGCGGTAATATATATAGACAGACACACACACAAAGGTGGCATCTCATGATCGGAATTTGATGATTGGATTCTTTCATGAATAATCTACAAACGACTGGTATGCATCTCAAGCGATTAATTGAAGTTAACAGTTCAAAAATCTCAAATAAATTTATATTCTTCTTAATTTGGTCGATTTGTTGTTTCCCTGTGTCATCAAGTGAACAGATACTGAGTTTAGAATCATATATTTATTTCCCCTGAGAACAGAAGCGGGAACAGGGGCCCTAGCACCCAAAACCCTTCTTCCACCGTCGGTTATATTAATCGGCAGTGGGCAATCAGATACTGCATTATTATAAGCACCAAATGGAACCATATAATATTAAATTCTGCATTATTAAGCACAACTGCTTGAGTGGAACACCAAATTCAATATAACTGTTTCTCTTTTTTGGTAGTGCGAGGGCTCGAGATAATATATATAGTTAATCCTTTGTGTGGCATGCAGATTAATATAGTTAATCGGGAATTGTGCCGGTCTAGTGCTAAATAAAAACCAGCAGTGATAACTGCTTTGAACTGGCACCGATAACCTTTTCCTGTGGTAGTTGTTAACACCTAAATTCAGAATAGAAAAACATGATCAAATTTAGAAAGAATTCGGGCTTGCCACGTGAGCCGACCAGACTGTCGCCATAAGCAGGGGTCCGGTGTGACCGATGGCTGGTAGAGTTCGACTCGGAATCCAATTTATGGTTTCTTGGATTTTTTTTCTTGGGCCTAAGATTTTATAGTCCTAATTAGTTTATACACCTAATTGGATATGGGAAATACCCTAGGAAGTAAATCCACCTATTTTATAAATATAAGGAGACCAAGACTTATTGCAACAACAACCAATCAATCGTCAAAATCAATTTATTACCCAAATCATCTCTATTCTATATCTCCCTCCTTCTTGCTACCTGTCCCATATTATATCCACTCTCCAATCCTCAAATTGCTCGTCGTCTCTCGTCTCTACAGTGTTAGAGAACATCCTAGGTAGCCTGTCGAGTTTAGGAAAAACCTCCCTGACGGGGGTCACTACCGTTCGACGGCATCTGCCCTTCCCTGCGGTGACGCGTCTTCAGGTACCGCTGTAAGTTGCACATAATATACTCAAGATGTGACGGAGAGATTCTACGTCAACAATAATGTCATATGCTCTATGTATGTCACCTAGTTAAATCTTGAGATAATGGAATTAAAATCCGGCATGTACACCAATAAAGATGTACACAGCCAAATGTCACCTAGTTAAATACCACAAGCATACCATAGCAGTTAATTATAGGCCTAAAAGCAAGTTTAATAGTATAGCCCACTACTACCTCCAAATCATTTGTAGTTAATGTAATAGCCAATTCATACAATATTTTCTTACTATACTATTAATGCTTGGTCACACCTATTATACACACATTACATCTTGGAGTCCGTGCTACAGCTGCTACATATCTGTAGGCCGCTGCTCTTCTCTCTCTTTCTTTTTCTCTTTAAAATATGTTTATAGCTTGCTTATAATAACTCCAATTTAAAATTGTACCTGCTCTAATAACTCCAATGCACACAGTACCAATTTAATACGTAAGCTAATTTAATTAGCACTAATCTTTCATGATGTTTTGGAACAACATATAAACTAGGACTTATGCAAGATCCGGTTTACTTTTTTTCTCATTTAATTGATATTTACATCATATTTATCCTACATTGTATATCATTTAGTGCAATGTTAAACCATTTTAGATGGAGGATTTGAACTATCCTGGCCCAGGTCGAATCAGACTAATTATGGATTATCGATTACCATGAGTACTCTTATTGATGAAGCTTCGAATTAGACTTTTTTAAATAGAATTTTAAACTTTATAATACTTAATTCATTCATTTGTACCCGCGATTAATTACCACAAAATCTATCTATCTATCTATCTATTTATCTATCTATCTATCTATCTACCTATCTATACCTATACTAATTGGACACTTTCTACGAACTCTCGCGTTAACCAGAAAAATTTGACCATTATTTTAATAGATCGTAACACCAATACGGTAGATTCTACAATATAATATGTTTTACGCGGGCTTCTTTTAGAACGAACCGATGATATGTGCATGTTCCGAAAGCCCACGTACATGTTGGCAACCAATCCAATCACGTATGTACGTAGATTAATCTGTTGTGTGGTCCTCTCGCTACGTACATACCGGTCTAAGACTTGATTCGCGTACGTAGCTGTTGTAATGTTGTCACGATGCCCGGTTAACGCATGCTACCTGGTGTGGATTGTATTGCAGGTACTCGGCAGATTATTGCGTGCAGGATTTTTGCTGGTTGATCAGCGACTATCGGCTGCAGCTGTACCTCGGGCGCACCTCTGATTTTTCATGATCACCAGGCCAGGTTCAAGCTCCTGTCCGTCGACGCAGCGAACTATCGTTTTCATTAATCATAAACCAGAAGTACATGCAATGCTTCTGCACAATCCTTTGAGAAACATGGCTATCTATAAAGCAGATTAAAGGTAATCATGGAAGGTTTCCTTAAAAAATGTGGCGATGAAAAGGATGCAACTATGCAAAACCAAGAGTTGAGCTTAATTTATCAAATTAGGAAGCAAACCAAGTCAAATGCATTTTATTTCTTTTTAAAATTTAAATAGGCCTTTTACTTTGCCATCTTAAATGATAAATTCCAGCAATGTAAGCTCAGTAAAATGTCTCTTTTCTAGGTGTATATATATATACATATATATACATATATACATATATATACATATATACATATATATATACATATATACATATATATAGGTAAATTATTTGATGCTCCATGGAGTATGGGCTACAAAATCATCCACCATCCAGCTGTTTTAGGATTTGTGCAAACCAAAAACTCAGTGTTACAAAAATTAGCGGGTTTTACCCGATAAGAAAGATCTACGTACATTCCATTTTTTTATTTGCATGCATGTATTTCCAAATGAAGTATACATGGATTCTGAACGTGATTATGACAAAATTATGCCCGTCAATTACGTTATCCTTAATTATGTTGAATTGATTTCTTTCCATGTATACAGATTTGGACGTTCATTTTTTCTGTGTATACATATACCATCCGATTCCGACGGTATTGCAAATTGTAGAATTTAGATTAGACACATATACATGCGTTCGCAAAGATTAGATACATACACTCCACCAAGGTACATACGTCCTTGTCCGCTTGTCGTCGCTGCGAGCTTCGTCGCCATGCCGTTACGTCGCTGAACGTCCGCGAGGTTAGTCGTGGCCGCCGTTGCCGGTCAACTGTAAGCTTTCGTGGCCACTATCGATCATCCATGAGGATCGTGCGGTCTGTGAGGTTCGTCGTCGCCGCTGCGGTCATCTGTGAGGTTCGTCGTCGCCGCTGCCGGTCGTCTGCGAAGTTCACCGCCGTCATTGAAGGTTGCTGCACATGCTGAGAACATATCTACTGCAGAGCAACCATGTGAAGCGCGTATACAAGCCGGAGCAACTCAGTAAAGCCGGAAGCAACATCTTGGAGGGTATATATGGAAGAAATGTAAGCCATCGGAGTACTAAGCATCACTTGTTTGATATTTACGTGTTACACTTACAGTGTAATCTATCTTGAAACAGTGTGTATTATACTTTAATTAGCACCTCATTTTTGTTATTTCAGTATCCAATCCGAATAATATGTTTGTATGGATGCATTATCACAGGATACCCAGAAATTAAATTAGTTAAAATGTTGATTTGTCAATGTGTGTCATTCGATCGTTTTCTCTAAATCTCTACTGTGATTACTGATTAAGTTATCAGTGACAGCATATACTCAACCATCAATCATTAAGTCCAAAGGGGACACATACCCAACCACGCACAGGACGTACATAATCCGGATCGAATTCTTTACATCAGTATATCCAATCGGTTTTGCTAATTTGCGCGTGTGAACGTATCGGAATTGGGAGTATTTATATGTCAAAAAATATTTTTAGGCATGATAATTTAGTGTATATGGGTATTTACATAAGTATTATATGATTAATATGTATATACCTAATATATATGGGTTTACATAAGTATTTACATATTATATGATTAATATGTATTTACATAAGTATTATATGATTAATATGGGTATATACCTAATTTTTTAAAAATGTGTATATACCAAATATACCTAATTTTTTAATGTGTATATACCAAATATACATATTTTGTTGGGTATATGCCTTGAATGGGTATATACCAAATATACATTTTTAAATGTATATATACCTAATCGATGTTTAAATGTGTATATATCTAATCGATGTTTAAATGCGTATATACTTAATACGTGTATAAATCCAAATCTGGGTATATAATTATTTTTTCCTTAAATTTGTCCCTCAAAATTAAAAAGTTTCTTGCCTAAAAATTGGACATGGCACGTACATCCGTAAGAAAATTACTAATCATATATGGCAAGTATAGCTACTTATCTAAACATGCATGCATATCGTTACTACCCACAATAATAGGGCAATTGCATGTGGTAGTTTTTAATCCATATATAACTCATTCCATATTTAATGTACAAACGGGTGCCCGTGAAACCCAACACCTAGAATGATCAAACAGATATGGATTAGATCCAACGGCAGCTAGCTTTGGAGCCCATACATCGTGGAGTCCCATATGGCTGTCATATATATATATAGAGAGAGAGAGAGAACTACTATGTGGCACCTTAGGTGCTATGTAGCTTCGTGATACTTCTCACATTATCTTCCCGACCCTCACCCGATCCTAGTAATTTTTTTACTCGTGTCTCCCACCAGCATTCCCGCACCCCCACCATATCCTCTCAGGTCCAAGTAGGAGTAATTTTTTTACTCATGCCAATAATTCTATTTATATATTTGTGCAAGGGCTCAACTTTTTATTTCCACTTTCTCTCTCCCCATTCCTTCTCCGTTTTTTTCGCATCTAGGATCCAGAACGGCGATCGATGAGCTGGCTGGCGTCAATGAGGAGACGCCGGAGGCAACCTTCATCCTCCTCCTCCAGTCGTTCTGGTATTGCGACGGGCGACAGTGGGCCCGCAGGGGGATGTGTCTCTCAGATCCGTTGATGGGGGCGGACTCCGGCCGGCAACGACGCCTCGCTCCGGTGGCCAGAGCGGCGGGCTAGGAAGAAGTGGCCAATGTGTGCCAGATCGATCCATGCGCCAGCCAGCGTGGGGTATAGTCGCGACCTTGCTCATATATATACGCGCGCTGGCCTGCATGGTGAGGACCAGATGGCTTGACAACGATGAAGATCGAAATCCCCTACCACCGTGGGCGTCAAGCGTCAACCCCGGCCTGCCCCACCAACAACCACCACCACGTCCGGCGACGAGCCAAATTAAAGGTCGCCTCAACGCCCGGCCGCTATCTCCGCTTCCGGCGACGGCACCATTAGCCCCAAGCTCGTGCTCCCAAGTTTGTGGTAGAAGAGCCCACTGCGAGAAGGAAAATGGCACGCCGCGCCCGTCGCCGGCAGCCACGTCCACGGTGTGTACCTTCCCATCGACGTTGGTCCCACCGCGTGATCATCCTGAAGACACCATCCTGATGGCGACCTGCTCTATCCCAAACTCCCGGTGCTTCATGTTTTCTTTCTTTGTGCAGTGCCATGCGTTATTCTTGTCTTGTTTGTTCTTTGGTGGTTCGTATGTGCCGACGGTGTTACAGCAGTACAGCTTGTTCCATATGTCTTCTTTTTATTTGCAATGTCATATGGTTTGTTGTAATTAATGTCCTTTGTATAGGAAGGTTACTGTCTGTTTATCCTCTCCGTGTAAAAAATTTACCCAAAATATTGTCTCTGTAGAATCGAGTAATTATATTACTAATCATATTTTCAATCTAAATACCTTGTAAGTAAATAAATTACTACCTTCACTACCAAATGACAAGGTCCTATTTTCAATCAAATACTTGTCAGTAAAAATATTACTACTAATATTCACAGAAAGTGATGTGAAAAAAAGGGTAATTATGTATTTAACCCTCCATTTTTTTAACTACAGACAGGAGGAGCGAGAGGCATTTGACCCTATATCGAGCACTAACTACCATTTTTTAACTATACACAGGGGGCGATAAAAATGAGTAAGTAATTTTTTAACTCTAAAAATAGAACCGAGAAAAGATATTTAGTAATTTTTTAACTCTAGACAGGAGTGGGACAGGAGGGGTGAGAGAGATGAGTCAGTAATTTTTTAACTCTAAAAATGAACTCTAAAAATAGAACTGAGAAAAGATAGTAATTTGTTAACTCTAAAAATAAAACTGGAAGCAGAACGTCTTTTCCTCCGATCCAACCGGTGAATAATATTTTTACTTGGGCTTATCGAGGTCAGTAATATTTTTTGCAAGCCATAGGAACCAGATCTAATTGGGGAAAGTTTTAACTGATCGTGGAAACCGAAAGAGCGAGAAAAAAGAGCTTGGAAAGACCACGTGGAGACCCGGAGGAAGATGCAATCAGCTAACGCGGCCAGATTACGGGAAAAAACGAAAAATCCGCTGGTGTGAGTCGCGCCATAGAGCTTTCCTAGCGCGCTGCGTCTGTGTGGTGCGTTACGTAGCGCCAGTAACGCGCCACCAACTAGCTAGCGCGCCACCTAGCCCTCTCCTCCGAGATTTTCGTTTTTTCTGGCGCCCCCACCTCCGCACCTTCCAAAAAGTAAAAAAATTACTCCGCTTCTTGCCTCCGTTTTTTCGGTTCCCAGGAGGATCGATACATCTTCCCCAAGTGCCTCCCTCATACCGCATACTTCCTTCTCAGTAAAAATTTTACTAAAAATTCTAGACCAATATCAGGCCTATTTATACATCAGTTAATTTTTTACTCCTCACAAGTGAGGGGCATGATAATACTTGTTAAGGTCAGTAATATTTTCACTCCCGTATAGTTTTTACATCACTTCCATAATTCTTTAGGTTAGTAATATATTTACTCAATCTATGGAAAAAAGGGTGAGTAAAAATTTTGCAAACATTAAAATTATCCACGGTAGTAATTTATTTACTACCATGTTTATCATGATTTGTTAACACATATCTATTTCAATGCACTAAGTAAAAAAATGGAAGTAGAAAATTATCAACCATCACAATACATTTATTTGCCATGCATATTTTTACATTCTATAATAAAAAATCTCACCGGATCATTTGACTTTGTGAGTGAAAACTACAAGGAGCCTTTACAGTGGATCATATGATCCACCAGTAAAATGTTACACAGTTAATCTAGAAGTAAAAAAAAAATACTCAGAAGAAAAACTACTAGTTTAAACAATTGACTCTGGCGATAGAACAATGTCGACATGCAAAAGGAAGACTGTTGACGATGTTCTCAGGTGGTTCCCACGAACGTGCACCAGGTGGAAGGCACCTGCCTCCGCCGACCTGACCGTCAGGCGATATGCAGAGCTTGAATCACCAAAGAGGCCAGCAATAGGACCTTCCGGACTCGGGTCAGCGACAAGGCCTCCAGACGACATGCTCGGCGTGGTAGCCCTTACTGCAATGCTGCCCGTCGCGTCAAGCCTGTCGCCTCCTTGAATTTCACCCGAGCCGCTTCTATCACAAACTTCTAAGTAAGCAAATCTGACTAAAGTAAATATGATTCATGCATCTATCACATAGATAACACCAGAAATGTACTAATGAAAATGAGGAATGAAACACAATGTACTATTAAGTGTCGTGCAAAAAAGGATGCTTACCGTGATATTACCACCAATGTCACTCTTCACAAGTGCCATAGCAGCTCTAAATTTATCTGGAATACATAGTCAGAGAGCAAAGGAGACTAAGGAATACCTTGATGTTTAAGCAACAACAATACGTTCAGTGCAAAGGAACATCTAGCCACAATTGTTACAGAATATGCCCTGACTTCGATTTAATTAAAGTACTAACAGAACCACACAAATGAGATGACAAAAAACAGCTCTACAGATTCAGTGAAGGATATGGATAACTGATTCAGTGAAGGATCAAAGAAAATTCATTTGTGCTGCTCTACAAGAACTAGGGAATTTCAGAAAAATACTAACCAATCAACAATGCTCTAATGAACTAGACAATTTCAGTGCTCATGTGGCAGTACTAAAAAAAAAATAGAAGTTCAGCATTTCAGGCATCATTCGACCTCCTCTGTTGAAGCAGAAAAATTCAGAAAACTACTAGCCTAACAACAATTTTTTCCTTAAAATCTCTAGATAAAATCATTGAGGACACATGTATAAGAGGAATCCATTCAAACATATTTGTTCATTGATAACACAAAAGGCCCAGAAATGCAACAAATGCATCAGATGTGAACAGCTAGTCCATCAAATAAGTTCTGATATAACTAGCACTATCAATGAATCAGAGCCCGAAAATTCATCATGGACATATCTGCGTTTACTGCCGCAGAAGTATGTACTGCTCATGCATCTGTACTGCTCAGAAAACAAAATGTATTTTAGATAGGCTGGCAACAATCACGAGAACAATTCCACTTAAATTGCTCTGTTGGTCCCAAAGTTTCAGAACAAGAGCTAAATCTCAAGTAGAAAAAGCTCCTGGGAGAACTCAATGATGAAGAAAATACAAATGCAAAATATTTACCACAAGACTTTGACTGAGTGGTATCTTTAAATATGAAACCAGCTGTCAAACCTGCAAATTGAAGTTTAGGGATGTTCAGTAAAGACCAAATGAATAGCAAGTACAGTGATATAAAACTGATTATAGCTTTTGTACTTACGGCCTCGCTGCTTGCATAGTTGTATTCATTAAAGTTTTTGTGTCTTGGCAAGCAATATTGGTACATCAGCAACAATACATCTTTATAAGATAAGAAAGGCAGTGCATTTTTAGAAACTATAAAATCCGCGTCTCTAATAAGGTCTGGCGTTCATGAAAATTTTAATTGATAGATGGGGATGAGCCCTTGGAGCACGAAATTGAAAATAAAAAAAAAACGAAGCTCCTCCACTTCGGCATCGACACTATAAATTGAGATTGGGATGAACTAGGGTTCCTGGGCACAAATCAAAAAGGGAAAAGAAATGAATAGGGAGGAGGAAGAAAGGATAATCAGATTGGGGAATACCTAGTCCTCGAGGTCCATCTGGGTGGGCTTGCCCCCGGCGGCCGAGTCGGAGTCAACGTCCGTCGGCGGCGGTGTGGGGAGAAGGTGGCGGCCACACGGCGAGCTGGTGGAGGACAACCACGATGACGGCAGCGGGCAGAAAGAAGTGAGCGGATGCGCCGCCCGCCGCCGGACTCCACCCGGTGCACGACAGTCGTCCACCAGCCATCGCCGAGTCTGCCCCTGGGCTCTCCTCCCGCAGCCGCTAGTGGATCTGTGCGGGGCCGAGCGAGGGACGGCCGCCGCCGCCGGATCCGGGCAGTGGATGGCCCCACCGAGCCCGTCGCACGCCACTAAAACAGGCCGTCACTGTCGCCCGCCGTCAGAGGAAGCTGGAGGGACCCCGCCGGCTGCCGCCCGACGCGCCAGGAAGCCCAAGCCGGCGGCCGCGCGCCGCCGACCTGCGATCGCCGCTCGACCGCCCGTCGCTGACCTGCGATCCGGAAAAAAAGGGCATAACCGTGAGAAAAATTGTGCACAAAGAAACAAAAATTAAAATTTAAGGCATGTGAAGCTAAAAAATAACTCAATAATGTGGAGAGAGAGAGTAAAGAGTCGATGGACGGTTTTATGGGAAATCCGTAATATATATACCAGATAAAGTCAGTATATCGAGTTAAAAAATAATTCCATGTGCAAACATCATTAGATCACAAGACATACAATGGCTATCTCGCTAACAGTTAAAAAATAACTGACTTCGTATTTAACAATTCATTGTATGGTTGAGTTAAAAAATAACTCAATGTGCAAACACCAGTGGATCACAAGGCATACAAATGGATAACATCAAGTAAAAATTTAACTCGGATTATGGGAGTGGGGGGAGAGGGCGCAAGGGTTGGATCGAGATTAGTCATCAGTGAGTTAAATTTTAACTGCATGCTATGGACCTGGTGAGGAGTAAGGTTGGATTATGGGAGTGGGGGGAGAGGGCGCAAGGGTTGGATCGAGATTAGTCGTCAGTGAGTTAAATTTTAACTGCATGCTATGGACCTGGTGAGGAGTAAGGTGGGGAGCGTGGATGGGTGGGCTAGAGGCGAGTAAGGTGGGGAGCGTGGATGCTATGGACCTGGTGAGGAGTAAGGTTGGATTATGGGAGTGGGGGGAGAGGGCGCAAGGGTTGGATCGAGATTAGTCGTCAGTGAGTTAAATTTTAACTGCATGCTATGGACCTGGTGAGGAGTAAGGTGGGGAGCGTGGATGGGTGGGCTAGAGGCGAGTAAGGTGGGGAGCGTGGATGGGTCTCTTTTTTTCTCTCCCTCCTTCTCTCTTTTTTAGAAAAATTAAAAATAAATTGGTGAATTCAAGACTTGAACCCATGATCTCATGGTTCATGGCAAGCACTTCTAACCAAATCACCATATGATGATTTGTGAACAAATCGGTTATGTACCTATAACAATCATACCATGTTACTATGATTCGGCAGTAATATTATCCCGAAGGGTAGTAACATCATATGTTACTACAAAATTGTATAGGTTGTTACTGTAAACTTTATAGGTTGTTACTGCACTTTTGGCAGTAACAATATGATGAAATTTGCAGTAACAGAGAACATGCATAGTAATAGTGGCCCTATAGTAGTAATGTTTTTTAGATCTAGAGTATTTTAAATATCAATCTTTAGAGAGTACTAACGTACACGTTATGTCTTATTTTTCTAACCCATTTGCATCATGGCGTTCGAAAAAAAGTGCTTAACAAAACTAGAACCATCATAACTATTTTTTAACGTTGTTACTACGAAAAGCAGACGTGTTACTGCATATTGACCATCTTGTTACTACGCTGTTCCAGTGAGACGAGAACTAAAAAAGAGGTAAATCTTAATATTTAGAGAGCAATATCTCTCACATCATATCTTGTATTTCCAATCCGTTTGCACCATGAAGTTCATAAAAAAATGCTTAACGAAACTAGATCCATCATGGCTACTTTTTAAAGTTGTTACTACGATAATGCTGTCTTGTTACTGTCGGATGACCGTCTTATTACTACACGATTCCTGCAAGATGAGGGCAGCAAAGTGGTGGGCGGGTTTGACCGGCGGGAGGACGCTTTGACCGAGGTGGGAGGGGGGGTTTTGGGCCCTAGGGAGGGTGGGGGAGGAGGGTTTGACCTATGGGAGGGGGGTGTAGTATATTGAATCTATTCTACACCCCTCCCCTAGAATAACTATTCTACACCACCCTCCCACCTCAGTCAAAGGCTGGTCAAAGCCCCCTCCCGCCGGTCAAACCGCCCATTGACTCCCTCCCCCGCCCACCACTTTGATGTTCAAGTCTCGCAGGAATTCCGCAGTAACATAACGGTCATCGTACAATAACAGTACAACTTTTTCGCAGTAACAACATCGAAAAATAGCCATGATGAATCTAGTTTTGTTAAGTACTTTTTTACGAACATCATGGTGTAGACGGATTAGAAAAATACTATATAACGTGAGAGATATTGCTCTCTAAAGATTTAGATTTACCTTTTCAAAGTTCTCGTCTCGCTGGAACGGCGTAGTAACGCGATGATCATTGTACAGTAACACGACTACTTTCCGCAGTAACAATGTTATAAAAGCATTTTTGTCTCGATCATCGTGTAGTAACATGACTATTGTCTCGCTGTAACGTCGTTTTAAAGCATTATGGTGAAAACGATTCTAAAAAATAATATACGATGTAAGAGATATTATTGTTTAAAGATTAGAATTATAAAAGTTTACTTGTACTAAGCTTGCTACTATGTATGTATCTTTGTATGGACAAAGAGAAGTACTTTAGCACTTGTGTTAACTTGTGACCATGCACATGCACTTTTTTAGCACTTGTATTTTGCACAAGATTGAGATTTAAAACTTTTGCTATGCACAAGTGTTGGTACTGTAGTAGTACCGTTACTATCATATGCTCTCTGTTACTGCAATTTCCTCATAATATTACTGAAAAAGCGTAGTAACGACCTATAAATTTCACAGTAACGACCTATAAATTTCGCAGTAACATATCGTGTTACTGCACTTCTGCGATAATGTTACTACCGAATCACAGTAACAAGGTATGATTTCTACAGTAAACATAACAGGTTTGTGTTCACAAAATCTGAATAGATATATAGAGAAAGCAAACAACAATCCTAGATCACATAGTGTTATAGGGTGAATTGGTTAGGAGAGTTTGTTATGAACCATGAGATCATGTGTTCTAGTCTTGAATTTACCAATTTATTTTCTTTTTTTCTAAAAAGAGAAAAGAATAGATCGATGGAGAGGAGTAAAAAAAGCAGATCGGGAGGAGGGGAGGGAGGAGAAAAAAAAGATGGAGAGGAGTAAAAAAAGCAGATCGGGAGGAGGGGAGGGAGAAGGGAAAAAAAAGGAGCGGGAGGAGGGGAGGGAGGAGAAAAAAAAGATGGAGAGGAGTAAAAAAAGCAGAACGGGAGGAGGGGAGGGAGAAGGGAAAAAAAAGGAGAAAAAAAGCAGATCGGGAGGAGGGGAGGGAGAAGAGAAAGAAAAGGAGAAGGGAGGGAGAGATCGAGAGAGATCGGCGCGCGGAGGAAGAGAAGAAAAAAAAAGAGGGAGAGAAATCGGCGCGTCGGGAGGGAGCGAATGGAGGGAGGGCGCGCGCGTGGGCTGGGCTGGGCCGGACTGGGGGAGTTGAGTGGAGGGGGGTGTACTCGCCCCCAACATCCCGCGCCGCCCCCCTCCCCAAGTAGCGACACCAAAAAGAAAAAAAGAACAATAAAAAGAAAAAAAGACTCCCGCATCACCACCGAGAGGAGGCGCGCTCCAATCCCTCCGGCCTCCGGCCCCTTCCCTCTCCTCCTCCCATCTTCCCGTCCCCCTCCCTCTCCTATCTCCATCCCCCTCCCTCTCCTCCCTCCCATCTTCCCTTCCTCTTTCTCCTTCCTCCCAACCTCCCACCTTTCCTCCATCTCTCCCAACTGTCATACCATCCACATCGTTGGCGTCGTCATGGGAAACCTGAAGGGCTCACCCCTCTCGGCTCATTCCCTCGGCGCCGTCCACAACTCGCTTCCTCATCCCTCACTTTGGTCAAAGTTTGGCTTGAGATGAGCTTTGCCCTAAAAAATCTCGTTATTACTGTCTATAGAACACCGTGTTACTGTCTAGTTTACTGCACGTGAGCTTTGACCTAAAAAATCTTCTTGTTACTGTCTATAGATTACCATGTTACTATCTATAGATTATCATGCTACTGTATGGTTTACTGCATGTAAACTTTGTTAAGAGAAAACTTTTGTTATTGCATTGTTACTGTCTATAGAACACCCTTTTACTGTCTGGTTTACTGCACGGGAGCTTTGCCCTAAAAAATATTATTTCTTACTGTCTATAGATTATCATGTTACTATCTCTAGATCACCATGTTACTGTCTGGTTTACTGCATGTGAGCTTTGCCTAAAAAAATCTCGTTTGTTACTGTCTATAGATTACCATGTTACTGTCTGGTTTACTGCATGTGAGCTTTGTCAAGAAAGCTTTTGTTACTGTGTTTCAACTGTTCTGTTACTGCATTTTCTGTATTGATTTCCTGTCTGATTTACTGCATGTGAGATTGTTGGTGAGAGCTTTTGCCCTAGGAATCGTCATGTTACTGCATTTCCTGTGTTAATTTACTGTCATGTTTACTGCACATGAGCTTGTTCGAGATAGCCTTTGCCCTAGGAATCTCCATGTTACTGTTACCACAAGTTTTTTTGTTACTGCTCAATGGGTGTATGTATCACGTATGAAAATTACTGCTAGCTGTCTAAGATCTTGCATGTCCATATGACAGATGGGTGTAGAAAAGATTATTCTGACGAAGAAGATGAAGAAGAGGAAGAAGATTAAGTGTACAAGTGATAAATACATTGCTGCTGACTTTTAGGACATATGTAATATGTTACTGGTATAGTACACAACTGTGACTGTCATTTAGCATATTGATTACTAAATATTATGCTTCATCATGATGCCCAGTTAGGGCAGCACATCACTGCTACATTAAAAAAAAAACTCCCTCTATCTACTTTTGATAGTCATATTTCATCTTAGCACACAGACCAAGGATAAGTAATTCTACTTATCATCCATTTAAACATGCTACTAGTCATTCCTTGTAAACAAGCGATTCGTTAATATTTACATTTCTCGATGCCCATGTAGCCAATCTTGTGTGGAAGAATAGAGAGTCACGCATTAATTCCGAGAAAGTCATTAAGAGGATATGTTGTTGGATTGAAATATGCCTATCAAAATTTTTTCAGATTTGAAAATATGCCTATCAAAAGTAGATGGAGGGAGTATTGGCTTAATATTTAGATGATTTATCCTGATGTCGGTTGAAATAACATGTTACCAGTATGTTTACTGCCATGGTACTGCCATGGTACATGTATGTTACTACAACATTACTCATCTGTTACTGTGGAAAAGTAAAAACAATTTTCAACTTGTCTTGCTGTCATGAACATTAGATATACGACGTAATGTTGATTGCTACAATCTTATTATATCCTCCAGTCAACCTTGGTAATTAAAAACATGTATGTATTGTTGCAAAATAAAAAATACAAATCATCCGTGTTAATGCCAAACATACAGGTGAGTTACTACAAATCATTAGCAGCGTTACTGCTAGATTCTGCTACAGGCAATAAATAAAACATTCTGATAACATCAGTGTACGTTACTGCCTCATTTAGCAACATACTTTCAAAATGATATAACAGAGGTTAACATAGGTGTAGTTATGAATTAACAAGGAAGTTCGATGACACAAAAAGACTATATATATGGTATGTTACTACCACATATATGGTATGTTACTGCCATTGCACACATTCGTTACTGCAAAAACATGGCAGTGTGTCCTACAGTCTCCTGCTACTGCCACCAACTAAGTATGTTACTACCAGCATCCAAGTACGTTACTGCAAGCATTTAGGTACAGATTTCACTTCTGGAGGTGGTTGCCTCCCCTCTTGCTCTCCTGTCGCCACTGTCGCTGCCTCACTCTCCCCTCCCCCTCCCATCGCTGCTCTACTGGCTCACCCTCCTCTCCCCCTCCTGTTGCAGTCACAGTAGATTGGGTTTGGGTTGGGTCAAAAGAAACCTCCAAGTTAAGGTCACCATCTCTGTATACAACCTTTGCTACTTTTAAAGACTTTGCCATCTTTAACAACTGAACCCACTGCATGAAAAAAGGGATAAGCACATAGATGAGTTACTGCAAAAAATAAAATATGTTACTGCACAGTAAGGTTTGTGTTACTGCAAATGCATCTAAACTACATACAGATTATGTTACTGCAGGGGCAAAATACATATAACTGTAACAGAGTAACCATGTTACTAAGAAAATATAAAGTCAAGCACCATGCACAAACTTCATGTATAAAAATAAAAAAAAATACTGTGATATCCATACCAAATACAACGATATCCATATACATAGCTATTAAAATTAATAGCATATCTTTCCCTGCTCTACAAGGTGAAACAAACTTTCATCTCAAATAATATTGGTCAGGCACACATACAGAGACAGAGGCCACATGGCCCATCTCACACAAGGCAATATATAATCTGCAGATAAATGAACCAAACAAGACCTTAAATTTTGATGAGATATCTCTCTAGCTAGCTCATCACTCCCCTAATCAGCACTACTAGCTAGCTAGTAATCTCTATGTATCATACCCAATCAGATAACTATATACATACAGAATTAAGAGAAACAAACCTATAACTGATTAATTAAGCTAATGAATTAGTCCGCTCCATCTGCTCTGCACACCTTGATGAGACCAGAAAAGCGCAACCTAATCTATCTCTCACATCACCACAAACTCCATCATCACAACCTAGTTAACCCAAACCTTTTGACAGTAATCAAGTTAATAAACCAACTAATTAAACATGGATTAATTTGATCATGTGGCAAACCACCAAATTAATCTCGTCAGGCCTTCCATATGTTGGAGTTGTCATGGAACATAACAGAAGCAAGCAAAATCTTTGCATAGCCATTAGCTCACACCTCACAGCTTGTTTAGGTAGCCATTAGCTAGAAAAATTTGATAATTTGACACTTTTTTTCGTTGTCCAATTACTTTAATTGACATTTGTGAGGATGACATATGGGACCATCTGAGTGAATGAAAGTGGGCCAGGATGTCAAATAATCGAAACCCATTGAAAAGAGTGTTAAATTATCAAATCTCTCTAGTTAGCTCACACCTCACAGTTAGTTTAGGCAAATCAAATTCTTGCGCAATATCTTCGGAAATCAACCATCGGGAACCAAATGAATGAAGAAAGGAGTAGAGGGGGCTCACCGGAGGGGGCGAAGACGAGTGGACGTGTGGAGGGAGGGAGAGAGGCAGCCGGCAGAGGCTTCGCTCCCACTGCCGCGGTGCATAGTGGAGAGGGGGAGGAAGGTGGCCTGGGGAAGAAGGTCGGGCCCCGCCGCAGCCGTCGGCCCCCACCGCCGCTGTCGGCCCCCGCCGCCGCCGGCTATCAAGCCGACTCCCGGCTGCTGCGCCTAGGGTTTAGGTTTAGGGGAGCCAGGGGGGAGGTGCAGCCGTGGGGGGGGGGGGGGCGCGGAGAGGAGAGGTCGTTCGCCGGGGGAAGTGCTGAGAAGGGGACGGCGCCATCGCCGCTCAAAATCGATGGGGAAGCGATGCGTGAGGATAGGGCGGCGCGTGAGGAAGACGAAGAGGGAGAGGGCGCTGGGTGGGGTTTTTTCTTTTCTTCGGTTTTTGTTTGGTTTTTGGAGGGATGGCGCCGGGTGGTAGGCTGGCGCCGGTTTTGGATGGTTGAGGTGGCGCGGGGGTACAGAATAAGTATGGACGTATCTACTCACGCCCTTTTTTTTAGGCTTAGGCTTATTGGTCTAGACTTTTAAATTAATTTATTGGCTTATATGATTTATAAGCCAGTGGATTTAATGTCCTAAGTTTAGTGGTGGAGTCATACATCTATCTCATATAAGCCAAAAAAACTTCTCCAACCTAGCTTTTGACTTAATAGTGTTAGAGTGGCTTATGGCTTCAAAAAAGCCAAATAAAAAAGCTGCTTATTTGTTTTGGCTTAGACTTTTCGAATTATAAGTTAGCTTATAAGCCTAAACAAAGAGGGCCTCAGCCAGCCAGTGGTAAACCAGCTACCACTCTATCTATAAAAGGCACCATTCACCTATACTTCAAAAACAATTTTCTCTTAAACTACTCATCCGATCTATGATCCGATTACAACGTTGTATACGTAACAATTAAATCTTTACAACAAGATCTCACATGATTATATTTTGATGAAAAATCATAAATTACTTTTATGATATGTCTAAATTACTTTTAGATTTCACTAAGTTACTTCTTAGATATATAAAAGTAAATTCAGTAAAACCTAAAAGTAATTTACATATATTATAGAAGTAACTTAGAACAAAACGAAGGTAACTTTATCATGTGAGATCTTGTTGTAAATATTTAATTATTACGAACACAACGGTATAATCGGATTGTAAATCGAATGAGTAATTTAAGAGAAAATTTTGTTTGAAGCATAGATGATAGGAATATTTCCTCTACTTGCTCAATGGATTAATAGCAACCAAAACTCCTAAAGTACTAGCACGTGGGTGTCTCTGATTTACCCCATATATATATATATATATATATATATATATATATATATATATATATATATATATATATATATATATATATATATATATATATATATATATATATCTGTGTGTGTACTATACAGCACCCTAATAGCATCTCCAGCAGGGGTCCTAAACAAAGCCCCTAAACAAGTTTTGAGAGTTGAGAGAAAAAAATCAGGTCTAACAAAGCCCCTACTTAAGCCCCTAAAATAGGAAGGCCTCCAAATTATCCCCTCAAGCCCCCAGGCCTAGGGGCTTTCTCGCTGGCTCCTATTCCACACGCGGGAGAGATCTCCCACATCCGCGCGCTGTTTTCTTTTTTCGCGCGAAAACTTTTGCTAGCGCCGCCACTAAATCCTCTCCTCGGATGTGCGCCGCCTGATCAGTGCCGTCCTCTCCGACTAGCCAGTGGCCACCTCCTTCCTCGCTGCACTCCTCCCCGGCAGATCACCTCCCTGGCTGGCGATCTCCTCCCCTGCCGGCCACCTCCCCACCCGGTGGCCTCCTTCCTGGCGCCCTCCTGCCCTACCAGCCACCTCCCTGCAGGGCGGCCTCCTCCCTGGTAAACCACCTCCACATCCGGCACCCTTCTCCCCGGCCGGCAATAGTCGAAGGTATTTTTTTTCCAATGGATTTATGGATGCAATTAGATAATATTTGTTCTTTGTTGAGATTTAGCTTGTCGGGGAGATAAATTGGATGTGTGTATTTAGAAATCTCTTGTTGGAGCCAAATTTTTGGTCTGTTCAGAGATAAGCATGTGGAAATTTCTGTTCAGTTTAGATATTAGTAGGAAAATTCTATAAGATAGGTGGTTAATTGTGCCTGAACTGATCATGTGAATGAATTGGTGAGAAAGAATCCGGTGGTGGGCACTTTGTTGTATTTTAGTGATCATAATAAAAATCGACAATATCACAACTCAGCAGAAAATCAGTACTATAACTGAAATTGGCAGGGGAATGCATGGATCGAGCTAATATGGTTTTGGGCAAAGCTCCTCACCTTTCTATTACTGAAATCTTGTGATTGTATTCTAGAGGGTATAGGTGTATTGCTGTTTAATTTCCTGAGCTACACATGTTGGTGAGCAATTTTCGTTTTCATTGGTGAATTATATATCTTGGTTGTGTGTTATTGTATATGGTATTATGCCCACACCATATTTACATGTTTGAAAATTTTGATTTTGGATTTGAACTGTGGCGTTTGAAATTGTAAATTTAACTATGGTTAAATTATACGCGTTAGAAATATTTATGTTTAATTATTGTGGTGTTAAACATAGTGTAAACATGGATTGCATGTTAAAATAAAAGAGAAACATGAGTAGGGGCTATGAAATAGGGGCTATTGCTATAGTTGAAGGTATTTTTTTGGGTCCTTGGGAGATAGAGACAGCCCTCATTTAACTTTTAGAGGCTTTAAAATAAGGTCTATTTCTGAAGATGTGCTACTTAATTGGTAGCGCCCCATGGTAGCCCACCAGCGATTCCACGTGGATTTTAATCCCCTGCCCACCATCTTCCCGAAACCCACCCTCATGGTGCACAGAGTGATTTTTTTACTCCCTGGCCATCACTCCCCGAACCAAGTAAATTTTTTACTGTCTCGTCTTTCTACCGATTTATTACCCTAAACATTCACATTCTCTCTCCAATCCCCATATTTCCCGTTTTCTCAGATCATCTCTCCCCATCGGGGACGGAGGAGAGCCGATCCGGAGATGCCTCACGAGGGGGACGACGACCTGGGTTTCCATCGAGCTGGGATGGCACCGGTGTTGGCGAGGTGAACCAGGCGGCGGCGGCAGATCAGAGTCACGGCGATATTCGGGGCCGCCGACGCGGTTGAGGCTGCCATGGCGCCGTCCGCTGCCTCTCTATCGCTGAATTCCATCCCCGACGACGGAGTTCCCCTTACTTGAGCGAGATCGACAGCTGAGTATTTACGATCCATCCCATCGACGGATCTACGAGAGCATTGCCAGAATCCTCTTCTGCTCCTTGCGTGTCGGTGGTGGGTAGAGAGTGACAGCACCAGCGTTGTTTGAAGCATGGATGGTGGCGGCATACTGGGAGGAGGCAGCGGATTTGGAGGTCCGGCGGGTCGTTCTCCCTCCCCTGAAGCCAGCCACGCCTCCACCACTAGGCAGTGGAGGATGTTAGCAAGATGTCACTGTCACCGTGCGCGGCAGGTCGGCGCCGCCAAGGAATGCAGGAGGTCGTTGCAGTGGCAGTAGTCGATTTTAATCGATTTCAGGTACAATTCGTCGGTTCCTCTCAATTAGTAATGTGTCAGATCATATCAGGCGTCCTTTCTGTATTGGATCGCCCCATCGTTTTGATACTGGATGAGCTATGTTGGCTGTGGGGATGCAATTTTGCTACGATTGAGTAGGAACAACTGATTAATCCTAAAATATAACACATTACAAATTGTCTGGTTGATGGCTTCGTTGGTACTTTAAGTGTGTGACTAGCTGACTAGCTTCTGAAAACAATAGAAGTAGGATGATCTGTAACTGTGCATATGCGGTCTAGAGTCACATAGGTGCTGCATTCTCTGACAAATGAGTGGCTTTGGTAATCCAGGACTGGTGTTTTTCTATTAGTACCAATTTGGTCTATTTGATTAGTACTAATTTGTATGCAGTGTACAAGAATATGTTTTCTGTAATAATTCTGACCGAATGCTGCAATGAAGTTGCTCTCTTGTCCCAAATGTCATTTAGATGATAACTGAATATATATGATCCTTGGTAGGAGTATGTGCTTTTAACTTTGTAACTCGCAGCACATGGTCAACAACTCATAATCCTCATGATCAACGTTTTGCCACTCACCCCTAATATATATGCACCACCAAATTCCCATTTAGATATTCCCTTATACTATGAGTCAATCCACTGAGGCCTGCCTACTCATAGTGCATGGTAAATTGTGGTCTTGCAGGAGCACATTGTAACCCAGTGGATTAGAGGATGATGAAGTGTGTCATGTGGTGACCTGGGAAACACTGTTGCTGATGCCGGAGGTTTAGCTATTGACAATCATTAATAGCGCACTTTCGATGGTTTTTACTACACTAATCTTTTCAGGGATTGCTGATTTTATGGTGTGCATGTTTAATTTCAGCCATGCTTGATCCTGGGCTGCCCATCCCGACACTGTGGCTGCACAATCCTGTTCTACGTTGCTTGGTTGGTTGAATGGTTGGCGAGCCAGCTGCCTCCACTACAACCTTCGTCCGCCTCCCAGCTGCCCCCATGATGGATCCTGCGATGAAGAGGAGGATCCCCTTATCTGAATTTATTTGATGATTTTTGTTGTGTTTATACCCTTTGTTTTATTTTTTTTTACTCCTGTGTGTTTAGCATGTAATTCGTTTATTGTATAGTATGTGTCTGAATGATTTTTTTTAGTGTTTCTGCTCCTTTGTAATTTTTTTACTCCTATACGTTTAAGCATTATAATCCGTTTATTGTATAGTATGGGTCTGAATGTAACAAAGTGTGTAAAAAATTATTGTTTGTATATGTATGGGTAAAGAAATTACTATCAATTCTGTCCTACTAAAACAAAGTAAATATTTGTTAGTAAAAAAGTTACTTATAATAGAGGCTACAAGGCTACAAGAGGCATACCAAAGTTAGGCCGAGACAGAAGAAGTGGTAATGTAGTTAACTAGGGGAAACATATAGTTTTTTTTTTACTTAAAGGGGAAACATATAGGTCAAATTTCATGTGTCCTATAAAGCTGAAAACTAATGTACTATACGCAAATAGACATCTGAAATTTGCCCAAGATATAAAAGTTAAATTTTTTATTCTCATATTTATTCATGAGTAATTATTTTACTGGGAGTAAAAAATTTACTCCTAATGACGTGGACAAATCTCTAATATAAATGTATTCTCCTGTAGTTTCTATATATACGGTATATTTTCATAGTTAACTAATGGTACAAGTTACTGGGAGTAAAAAAATTACTCCTAATGACATGGACAAATCTCTAACATAAATGTATCCTCCTGTAGTTTCTATGTATACCGTATATTTTCATAGTTAACTAATGGTACAAGTTACTGGGAGTAAAAAATTTACTTCTGATAAAGTGGACAAATCTCTAACATAAATAATTTACTTCTGATAAAGTGGACAAATCTCTAACATAAATATATCCTCCTGTATTTTCTATGTACAAGTATATAGTATATTTTCATAGTTAACTAATGGTACAAGTTAACTGGCAGTGTAACTGTCCAGTGAATACGACAAATTAAATGATAGTGTAGTGTGGAGGTGAATAATATCTAACGGGTAGTAATTTATTAACTCATGGGCTAACAGATTGTTGTAGGATAGAAAGTAACTTTTTAACTCACGGTATAACAAGATTAGGGGGAATAACAAGGATAAACTTTTTACTACTCGAACGTGAGGGAGAGAAAAGTGGGGGTGACCTGTTGCGCCAAAGTCAACAAAAACGGTGGGAGGGCGCTCGGGATCGGGAAAAACGGAAAAGCCGGAGGCTCGCTGTGGTCAGAGGCGCGCTACCAATTTCCTAGCGCGCCACACGTGCTTACCGTTTGTGTCTATACACACACACACACTAGTAGTGTGTCCGTGCTAACGCTACGGTGACAATTAATATTGCAAATAAAACAACCAAATAACAGTGATACAATATGCTTTGACAATGATACATAAAACATATAGCTAAGCTAAAAAAAAACGATAAAGAGCTATTAGAAAAATATCAATCAACATGTATCCACAACATCATCTAGGAACAAGCTTTGCTATAAAGTATATGTGTTGCTCCTATCAATACACAAAATAATAAATATCTAAAGTTAGCTTGACTTAAACCATCCATTTCGCTTCATGTGGTCCTGATTATCTGGACAAGGCTGCAAAACAACCAAAATGTATATTGTCACTCTAGTTATTATTTGTATTTAGACAAAAAAAAAGAATATTGTCCATTTCTTACTTGAAGATAAAGTGCTGATGTGGCATATGCCACGCGGACGTGACGTGACATAATATTAAATGATAAATGGGACTCACTTAAAAATTTTTCTTTTCCTTTTTCTTTTTCTTTTCCTTCTTCTCATTCTCATTCTTCTCTTTTTTTCCCTTTATACTCCTTTCTCTATCTACAATTGTAGGTCACCGCTGCACGGGGTGCTCGGGTCACACAGAAAGGAGAAAAAAAGAAAAGAGAGAGAGAGAAAAATGACAAGAAAAGAAGAAAAAAGGAAAATGAATTTTAAGTCGGTCCCATTTGTCAGTCAAGATGATGCCATGTCACGTCTGTGCTTGTGGCATACCACGTCAACACCACATAGGATCTTAGAGGGGCTATGACAAAATGGGACCTAGGCGACACTTTGACAAATTCTGGGATTTAGATCTGCATTTTTAGAGTTTAGGGACTTAGATAAAACACTCCTACAAGTTTAAGAACCGCATGTGCACTTTACTCTTTTACATTTTACATTTATAAAGTGTGGTAAATGAGCAAACTATGATGACTCTCCGATGTCTCAAATCAAAGTTGTAGCTATATATATACAAAACACATTGTGGCTTGAGGCACTTTTCTGTTGCATTGGAAGACAGATAGCAATCAAAGCAGAATACTGGAAAATAGGAATTAGATCTTCCTAGTCTATAGTAAAACCTTCACATTTGAAACCTACTACAGACTCATACTTGAGTCAGTTGAAGGTTCAGACGTTCAGCTATCTTGAAAATAAACAATCTGAAGTGAGCTTTATGAAAGCTACACTCATATGTTACCTGGGAATTTATCTAACAGTTGTAAATATTGTACCACACATATTAGTCCAACAAATAGGGGAAATTCATATATTTGTCAATTAAATATTGACGGAAAGAATCAGATGTTTTTCACTGTGCCATACAGCATATCTCGGAAAGCCAAGGAGACAGAAATATACCTTACCTTTCAAAAAATCATCATCCTCATTCTTCAGAAGATATGTTAGCATTGGAGTTATTAGTATCCATGGAGCCCTCCACATAAAGCCTAGACTTGTATGCATTTTTATGTGAAGGCCATCAATCCATGTCTGATCAGCAAAAGAAATTATTAGTCAGATCTGAAACACCGAAAACAATGGTGATCTGGCGGCGACACTGAAACTTCAGTTAAGTCTGAAGACCTGAAACAGCGAAACAATTCATAGTTGAACTCCCGATTGATTTGTTAAACTATCCTAGACTCAATTGGGTAAATTATTAAATTGGATTGAATACAAGATTGGTTGCAGGACATTGAGTCAAAGTACTGAAACATTTGTAAAATCAAAATTGTAATCAGAAAACCTAAACAGATGCATACACTTCCCTGTGATGTCACAGTAGTAGTTGCATGCCCATTTGTAATTGGATTGATCCTGTCCAAACCGGTTCTCCTTCTCCATCATCTAGGCTCGCTTGCTCTGTGGCAACGGGAGGAATTCCACTCCTTAGAACCCTAAACCCACGAAATACAGAGCTAAAAACTGAAACAGCACTTCCATCTATCAGAACACTAAATCCACGAAGGAGAGCTAAACACTGAAAATGCAGTTAGGATTGATGTGTTTCACCTTTACTTTTCTGCACATGCAGGATGACACCCCATAAAAAGAACCAAACGCTGATCCATCGTGCTTGCCCATTGAGGACGGCTAGATGAGACTCCGGGCAACGGTGATATGGCGGCGCGGATTTGGGGAGGCGTGGAGGCGGGCGATCAGGCGGAGATCGGGGGCGGCGAGGGCGCGGAGGAGATCGGCGAGGAAGGCGTCGCTAGTGACGCCGGCGGGAGAGATCGTCGTGGACTGGTGGACGACCTGGTGAGAGATGAGAGCGGCCAGTGATGGTTAAGGGAGGGATGAGAGCGCGCGGAGGAGATTTGCGAGGGCGGCGGCGAGGGAGCGTCTGGAGAGGCGGCCGGCGGCCGTGGCTGCTGAGGAGGCGATGCGGTGGTGAGGTGAGGAGGCGACGCCCGGAGGAGGGCGAAGGTGGAGGATCAATCCGATGCGAGGTGGAGGCGCGGAGGAGATTGGAGAGGGCGGCGGCGATCGCGCGTCTGGTGAGGAGGCCGGTGGGCGTGGAGGAGGCGACGCGGAGGCGGGGCGAGGAGGCAACGCAGAGAGGAGGGCGAACGACGCGGCTTGGGGGAAGGAGGAGAGGAGCGATCGCGTGATGGGGAGGAGATCGACGCTGTGATATGGCAATCGGATGGTTGAGATTGCGTGTGTCTGTCAGATGCGTCTGCTGTGTCAGGAATCAAGACCACCACTACGGATTTTTTAAGTAATATATATATATATATATATATATATATATATATATATATATATATATATATATATATATATATATATATATATATATATATATATATATATATATAAAACTAATGACTCCCGCCGTATGAAAGCAATACTCTAACCACTTAGTTAAGTAGGCAAATTATCACCACAAAGGAAGACCTTTTACTTCGATCGATTATAAATCGAATCCTTTTTATAAGCAAATACCGCTTCGTTATTGGCATGTTATTATAGTAAACAGATCAAAGGATATCCTCTACTATTAGAGAATATTCATCTTGACAAGAAATTCTCTATATATTAAGGTATCTCTGACAAGGGCTATAACTCAGTTCGGTAGAGCAACTCGTTTACACGTGCGCCAATGCTTTTCAAGGGAGCTTATTATGCAATGAACATAGTGGATCTTCTTGCAAAATCAATGTCTTACTTCATGGATTCGAGAGAATAGGAGAACAGTCGCCTGACAAATAGTTGGTTCAGTCCGATTCAGGTACCAATCCAGGTGCCTAAACAAATAGAACCTTTATTGATTTGCTAGTTGATAAGGTAAATATCCAGCCCACTAAATGCTAGGCTTAATGAGGATAAGGGCCTCCAAAAAAATTCTTTTCCTTCTATGAACTTTAAGGTGTATGAAGTCTCATAGTCAACTCTTGTAGCGGAACGATAGAGACTCTATTTCACTTAGGTTGATTTAATTTAGGCTGGAGGCAGACCTAAGTCAAGGTAATCCTCCTTTGAAACACTTTGGTATTGCTCTTAGATAGATCATAATACAAATAATCAATCAGAGCGCAGGGAGCCATCTCATTATCTTTCCGTAAAGAAAAACTATGGTGGACTAACTGATCTTTCTATCAGTTGATAAAAGAGCCCAATGCAAAAAAATGCATGTTGGGTCTTTGAAACAGTTCGAATCATTTCGATAATAATCCGTTTGGTCTGTTTTACCGAGAAGGTCTACGGTTCGAATCCGTATAGCCCTAATTTGTCCTTTTTTAGATTTTAGGAGAGATATCCTACGTTTCCTTTAGTACATTTTTCATTTCCCTATTAGTACTTGTTTATAGACTGGACAGGCGCCTGCGCCATAAAATAGAGATAAAAGGATTACCAGAGGCTCATTCATCGAAAATTATAGAGACAGGAAAAGAAAAATGAATTTCTATCAAATCAACTGCAAGATGTTCTCCATCTTGCGAATTTCTACTTTGTTTGAAGTATATTACTTTGCTTATCTATATCTATAGATTACCTAAATCTAAATCGATCTACGTTCTGAAATAGAGTTCTTTATTTTTATAGAATTACTCCTCATTAGGCTGCATACATTAGTCATCCTATCTTAATTAGGCTCTAATTCGTAGTATTTTCGTTTTTATTCCTTTTTCTAGAGATTCTAGAGAAAATGAGACAAAGTGAAGCGAGAGAGTTTTGTTTCTATAAGAATTATGTCTCCACCATACCTAAATAGAAAGGAATCAAAAAGAAAGGGAGTCGGGATTCCATTGGATGAATCTTTAAAGAAGACGTGGCAAAGAGGAAACAAAGGCTAAACTAAGCCCTTTGGTTTGAGAAAAACCGATCCTTGTTTCACCGAGGAAAAGAGAGAAATTCTGTATAAATTGACAATGCTGACTTGAATTGACTAATTCAGTTCCGCCTATTCCACATTAATGGGAGTACATTTATGTTTCTGCTTCACGAATATGATATTTTTTGGGCATTTCTAATAATAGCAAGCCTTATTCCTATTTTTTAGCATTTTGGATTTCAGCACTTTTAGCTCCGGTTCGTGAAGGACCAGAGAAGCTTTCTAGTTATGAATCGGGTATAGAACCCATGGGGGGGGGGCTTGGTTACAATTCCGAATACACTATTACATGTTTGCGCTAGTTTTTGTTGTTTTTGATGTGGAAACGGTCTTTCTCTACCCTTGGGCAATGAGTTTCGACGTATTGGGTATATCCGTTTTTATCGAAGCTTTCATTTTCGTGCTTATCCTAGTTGTTGGTTTAGTTTATGCATGGCGAAAAGGAGCCTTGGAATGGTCTTAACTGAATATTCAGACAAAAAAAAAGAAGGAAAAGATTCCATTAAGACAGTTATGAGTTTGATTGAGTTTCCCCTACTTGACCAAACAAGTTCCAATTCCGTTATTTCAACTACACTAAAAGATCTTTCGAATTGGTCAAGACTCTCTAGTTTATGGCCCCTTCTATATGGTACCAGTTGTTGTTTCATTGAATTTGCTTCATTAATAGGCTCACGATTCGACTTTGATCGTTATGGATTGGTACCAAGATCAAGTCCTAGGCAAGCGGACCTAATTTTAACAGCCGGTACAGTAACAATGAAAATGGCTCCCTCTTTAGTGAGATTATATGAGCAAATGCCTGAACCAAAATACGTCATTGCTATGGGAGCTTATACTATTACTGGTGGAATGTTCAGTACGGATTCCTATAGTACTATTCGGGGAGTTGATAAGTTAATTCCTGTGGACGTCTAATTGCCAGGTTGCCCACCTAAACCAGAGGCTGTTATAGATGCCCTAACAAAACTTCATAAGATATCGCGAGAAATAGTTGAGGATCGAACTCTATCTCAAAAGAAAAATCGATGTTTTACTACCAGCCACAAGCTTTATGTTCGGCACAGTACTAATACTGGAACTTATGAGCAAGAATTGCTCTATCAATCATCATCTACTTTAGACATATCTTCTGAAACTTTTTTCAAATCCAAAAGTCCAGTATCTTCCTACAAATTAGTGAATTAGGAGGAGCTCTTTGTGCCGAAAAAGAAAGAGTAGGGCAATATTTCAAACTTGCATTCGAACTACGAAATATTTATACAAAGGAGGAGAGATCAAGATAATGCAGCATGGTTGGTTATCTAATTGGCTAGTCAAACATGAGGTGGTTCATAGATCTTTGGGCTTCGATCATCGAGGAATAGAGACTTTGCAAATAAAAGCAGAGGATTGGGATTCCATTGCTGTCATTTTATATGTATATGGTTACAATTATTTACGTTCCCAATGTGCTTATGACGTTGCACCCGGTGGATCTTTAGCTAGCGTGTATCATCTTATGAGAATACAGTATGGTATAGATAACCCAGAAGAAGTATGCATAAAAGTCTTTGCCCAAAAGGATAATCCTAGAATCCCATCTGTCTTCTGGATTTGGAGAAGTTCCGATTTTCAAGAACGCGAATCTTTTGATATGGTGGAAATCTCTTATGATAATCATCCACGCCTTAAACGTATCCTAATGCATGAAAGTTGGATATATATATATATATATATATATATATATATATATATATATATATATATATATATATATATATATATGTGTGTGTGTGTGTGTGTGTGGGCGCGCGCGCGCACGTACGTACGTATGTAGCAATAATTTGATAATGTTAAGAAAAATGACTTGACCAGCCCAAAGTATAACCGAGCATAGTAGAAAAAATAGTATATATAAGGTAGAACTTGGTAACTGTTAGTTGTTCTGTTTAGTATGCATGCACACAATCAGAGCTATTTTATCGAATCCTTAATTTGTTTGCACATTGCCTTCGGGCTGCCTGTAATCAGCGCTAGCGCTATTTTGTCATGTCCATTGCTATGGGTTGGTGCGTACTTTGTGTTTTCTAAATTACTACCCAACATCCAAAAAACTATTTTTATGTAGGCTAGAAAAGATTATGTACAAAACTGAACCATTAAGGCGAGTGTTAAAAATAAATGATGATGTGGCCTTTTTATAACAACTAGATAAGATATGAACGGCCAGATTGTGTCCACGCGTGGGGTTGAACGGCTCTTATTCAGTGGACTCGATCGGAAATATCAAAATAAGGAGGGGTTTTCTGCAAAAATTGATGAGTGGATCGGCTGGGCTCTCAGCTAATCTAACGATTAGTAATTTTTTTTTATCTATTATGACGTGTCGACATCGCATTGGGCGCTGGCCTCCCAAATTGCTCGGAGAGCAGCACCAGCACCTTTAAGATATCTAATATAACTTCATAATGTGGGTTCTAACTATATTTCACTAATCATATTAGCATTGTCTAAGGTGATTTAGTATTTCAATATACACTTTAATTAATTGGTTTTTAAGAACCGGTTGAATGGATGCTAAGTAGGTTTCTTCTGAAAAAGATGAACCATTGTTTGTGATTAGTATTTAAGTACGCACATTAATTAATTGGTTTTTAAGAACCAGTTAAATTGATGCTAATAAAATTTCTACTGAAAAATTAACCACTGTATTGTTCCACATGGATCAATGGATGACTACTATTTATAACAAGAATTTCGAGTTCATAGATTTAAAGTTGAGCCTTCATCTTAGTTGCTTAAAAAGGCATACCGAAAGGTGTGTTAGTGTAGTTTGTATGAATGGTGATGCGTGTAATAATAACCCGTGTAACAGATGGTTTACTGACTCTAACTGAGAAGGAAGATTTAGCCATCAATTAAATAGGGACGTGATTATACAGTCAGTGGTCTAAACTAGCTACAACTCCATCTATGATAGACACTATCCACCTATACTTCAAATACAATTTTCTCTTAAATTACTTATCCGACCTACGATCCGATTACATTGTTGTGTTTATAATAATTAAATCTTTATAACAAGATATTACATGATTATATTTTGATGAAAAAAATATAAATTACTTTTATAATATATCTAAATTACTTTTAGATTTCACTAAATTACTTCTTAGACATATAAAAGTAATTCAATAAAGCCTAAAAGTAATTTACATATATTATAGAAGTAACTTATAACAAAAAAGAAAGTAACTTTAATGAATGCGTAACACCTACCACTTTCATCCTCATTATTTCAAATAAAATATTCTCTTAAATTACTTATCTGATCTACGATCCGATTACACCGTTGTGTTCGTTGCAATTAAATCTATACAGCAAGATCTTACATGATTATATTATGATAAAAAATTATGTTTGTAAATTACTTTTGTTATATACATAAGTTACTTTTATCATATATATAAGTTATTTTTAGATTTGATTAAATTACTTTCACACATTCATAATGCTCTGAGGTGATTACTTTCATTACTATTTTTAGTCAATTCCATAATTTCTGCGGTTTAATTTAATTTCTAGATAGAGCCATATTTTTTTTATCTCTATAACAGATTTACTTCAAATGTCACGCCAAAGTCACCTTCTTTTTTTTCTAAGCTACTTCTATAATATATATTAATTACTTTAAAACTTCATTGAATTTACTTTTATATGTTTAAGAAGTAACTCAGTGAAATCTAAAAGTAATTTAGATATATTATAAAAGTAATTTGTTATTTTCTATCAAAATATAATCATGTGAGATATTGTTGTAAAGATTTAATTGTTACGAACACAACGGTGTAATCGGATTGTAATTTGGATGAGTAACTTAAAAGAAAATTTTATTTAAAACATAGATGGTAGGAATATTTTTTTTCTACTTGCTTGATCATATAGTAAAGTAAGATTCTTCAACACACATGTCTGTACAATGGCTATCGTATGTGGACGATGGCTGATAGGGTCGCTCGTTATGACTAAATCAAGAGAGCTCTCGATTTAAATTTTGCGATTAAATATATATTATCATCATAACCATAAATAAAATTAAGCGTTTGGTTTGAATAAATTATTTTATATGAGTTCGCGTTAAATGTATGTTTGAACCCATCTTGGACTCTCAATAATGTAGCACTTCATTAATATAATCAATAATTCAGAATGAATAATTTTCTTTCAGTATACTTTAAATATTTCCCTAATTTAGAAATAGTTTAGGATTAGTAAATATGGAGTCGTTATATCTATCATGGAGTCTGAATTTAGCTTTTTTTTTATTAATTTGGTGCTAAACTTTGATATTAATAATTAGCAAGGTGTACCTGAGGTGGACTCTTCTTTCAATTCAAGCCATGGTGTTTCAAAAATAACCAACTTATTTAGTATAGAAATATATATATATCTATAATAGCAATAATAATATAGAGCCCATGCGTTGTTGACGGCTAGTCAGAATAATCCATCAAGAGTACCAAACGGGCTAGGCAGCCAGACACAAAAAGAGCTGTTACGACATCAACATACTACCAAGCAGGAGATGGGCCAAGGGTTACGACATCAACCTCCTATCATATAAGTTGGGGCCGCCAAAAAGGTTTATTTATTAGCACTCCCCCCAATTCTAAATATAAGGATTTTTAGGGTTAGACACAAGTATTAAGAAAGTAGGTAAAATTAATTAGGAGAAGGTTGTGATTAATTGAGAAGTGGAGGTAGGCGAGAAAATTGAATGGTGAAGGGTTGTAATTTGTTGAGAAGATAATTTTGGTGAAGAAGTTGTTATATTTCAGGAAAGAGTGAGTAAGTTTTTCAGGGGTCTATTTCTAAAATAATTTTTTACAAGGAACAAAAATTGAAAAAAAATCCAGCCATGGGTGCTACGAACGGTCCAAGAGATAAAAGAGCAGATGGCATGTCAATGTCAGTGTTTCCCTGCAAAACAAGTTTCACGTTCCTTTTTTTTTAAAAAAAAACAGAAGTTTCAGTGCCACCCAGAACAAAATTATGTATATAGGGCATCGTATCTTCGAAACAA
The DNA here is from genome assembly GCF_000147395.1 of Oryza glaberrima. NCBI lineage: Eukaryota > Viridiplantae > Streptophyta > Magnoliopsida > Poales > Poaceae > Oryza > Oryza glaberrima. Next base: position 11,887,896 of record NC_068331.1, read on the forward strand.
AACCATACTTTAACAGAGGAGTACGTCGGTCATTTTTACTTTAATTAAGTACAGGACACGTCAGTCGATCCCCACAGTCTTCTTCCTCTATAGATCAATAATGAAACCACCCACAAGGAATGCTCCCACTCAAAATTCATTCCTCGATTCATCTACCTAGCTAGCTTGCTTGCTCTTCGAAGGCCACTAATTGCGCAGGCGCAGCAATATTGAATGGCCCAAATGCTAGCAGCCTTCCTCCTTGATGGCCTGATCAGCCATGAGCACGGCCACGAATCGCTGGGAGCTCCTCCACAGGCCGGCACCATGGCGTGGTACTCTCTCGTGCTCATGACGTCCTTGTTGTTCCCACTCCTTGTCCTACTTGTTATGCGCTGCTATGTCACAAGGTCCGGCGCCAAGCTACTCGACAAGCTCCCCTCGGTACCTGGCAGGCTTCCGGTGATCGGTCACCTGCACCTCATCGGCTCCTTGCCCCACATCTCCCTCCGCGACCTTGCCACTAAGCATAGCCCTGACATGATGCTCCTCCACCTTGGCGCCGTGCCAACCCTAGTGGTGTCATCCTCTCGTGTGGCACAATCCATCCTACGCACGCACGATGACATATTCGCATCACGGCCCTACTCTCCTATAGCCAACATCCTCTTTTACGGTGCAACAGATGTCGGCTTCTCCCCGTACAACGAGTATTGGCGGCAAATCAAGAAGATCACCACCACACATCTCTTGACTGTGAAGAAGGTGCGCTCCTATGTGTCGGCACGACAACGGGAGGTGAGGATAGTAATGGCCAGGATCACTGAGGCGGGGTCCAAACATGTGGTAGTGGACCTGACCGAGATGTTAAGTTGCTACTCCAATAACATAGTGTGTCACGCAGTGTGTGGCAAGTTCTCCCAGAAAGAAGGTTGGGATCAACTACTCCGGGAGCTGGTCAAGGTAAACACATCGCTACTTGGTGGCTTCAACATCGAGGACTACTTTCCTAGCTTTACAAGGCTGGCCGCAGTTAGGAGATTGCTACTGTCATGCGCCAAGGCACACAACATCAACAAGAGATGGGACCAGCTGCTAGAAAAGCTCATTGACGACCATACTACCAAGCATATCAGGTCTTCCTCGATGCTCAACCACTACGATGAGGAAGCAGGTTTCATCGATGTCCTACTCTCTATTCAGCACGAGTATGGCCTAACTAAAGATAACATCAAGGCAAACTTGGCAGCCATGCTCATGGCTGGCACGGACACGTCATTCATCGAGCTAGAATACGCCATGGCTGAGCTGATGCAGAAGCCCCATGTAATGGGAAAGCTGCAGGCCGAGGTGAGAAGAGTGATGCCAAAGGGGCAAGACATAGTTACTGAAGAGCAACTAGGTTGTATGCCCTACCTAAAGGCGGTCATCAAGGAGACACTTCGGCTACACCCTCCAGCACCACTTCTAATGCCGCATCTTTCCATGTCTGATTGTAATATCAATGGCTACACAATACCCTCCGGTACTCGTGTCATAGTCAATGTATGGGCTTTGGCCAGGGACTCAAACTATTGGGAGAACGCCAACGAGTTCATACCGGAGCGATTCATCGTTAACACATCAGGTGACTACAACGGGAACAATTTCCATTTCTTGCCATTCGGGAGCGGGCGGAGGATCTGCCCAGGTATAAACTTTGCAATTGCCACCATCGAGATCATGCTAGCAAATTTGGTGTACCGCTTTGACTGGGAGCTACCAGCAGATCAGGCGGCGAAGGGAGGTATTGATATGACCGAGACGTTCGGGGTGGCTGTGCACCGCAAGGAGAAGCTCCTCCTTATCCCACATCTCCATTTGAGATGATTAATTAACGTAATTGGATCTAAGTTTCTACATATGTTGTCTTATTAGTCAATGACTTAATATTGTATGATTATCGCATTTTGTAAATATGCTTGTGCTGAGTGGTGAGCTTGTTGCAACTAGTAATTAGTTGTAAAATAAAAATGTGAAATGTGGAACACCAAGATTTCAAATACCCAAAATTAGCTCAAATTTTAGTATTGGTTAGCATTTGCTCCTTACTGAACGATCTCATGCACGCAGTTGAAAACTAACTGCACATGCCTCCAAAACGAATCGCAGGAGGTGATTGTGCGCAGCAGGGGGCTCATGACCATGACGTACATATGTCCTCTCTGTTGAGAACAGGACAGAGAAAGTGACACGATAATACGATGTTGATGAAGGGACCAACAGTGTGGGCAAAATGTACTTTTTCATGGCCCGCATAAAAATTTACAGCAAATTAAACTCATATCAAAGTCACGAAGAAATTAATGACTAGTGATGTTGTCTATCAAAAATAAAATTTATGTCCAATGGAACTTATGAAACTCATATCAGATACTCGTATAATATCAGTGATCACCATATTGGTTTTGTGACAGGTGAAAAGAAGAGAAATTTTACGATTCCAGGTATCTATATTTTACATTAAAATTTTTGGTAGCTCGATGACTTGGTACATGGATATACCAAATTTTACGTTAAAAAATATGATACATTTTAATACCTTCTCAAAGATGGTAAAATAATTACCGAAAAGAAACTTTTTGTGCTGCAACTTCTGTCCTCATGATTTCTAGACTTTAATTCCTGTTATTTTACTAATGAATTATATTATTCAGAACCAAACTCAGTCAATGATCCACAATTATTATTTTTTTTAAAAAAAATGCACACGTCGATGCACAAAGCAAACTGAAGAAAGACACGTCTTTATTTTTTATATAAAAAAGTTAAATACATCAGTGTTATCACAACTTGCAAGGTGGGTGCGATTTAGTCACTCGTGTTTTGCAAAATGCTCAAATGAGACATTCATCTTGTTTCAATGGTGCAAATCTAATCAAATACATGTTACATGGACTACTTGTTTTCAAATTGAAAGCCGTACTGACCTAACATAATCCATTTCTTAACCATGTGGACAAGGCAAGAAATAAAAATACAAATCAAAGCTTATATTTTTTATGTATGCGACTACTTGAATGTTTCATGTCATAAAGTGCTTGGTAATCAACAACAAAATTTATCTTCAGCTGGATTTTACTACTAGCAGTATTACACATTGGCTTATTTATGGATCATGTATGACAATATTTGTGAAAGAAATTAACCTTATGAAAACATCCCACATGATATTTGCACCCTAAAATGAGTGACTTGTTTGAGCATGTATTTTACAGTATGGGTAACTAAATTGCACCCACTTCACAAGTTATGATACTGTCGGTGTATTTTACTCAAAAAACAATCATGAGGGCAGCATTGCAGTTTAATCTGAGTAGAAATTCTCTTATAGAGACTTTCACAGCCGGCGGGGTTAAAAACTGAAATACCATAAATATATTATGGGTTTAGGGCAAAGACGCAGCAAGAATTTTTCTTTTCAGTGCAGAGAGTAAATTAAGTTTCAGACTTGCAGCAATTATATATACACATTACTTGCATAATTATTCGAGTACGGATTTTAGTTTATTCTTGTCTCATATTAATTATATTATATGGTTAGCTTATCAGAGATATGCAATGGTATTGGCTTAGTGTCTATTTATATAGTTGTTTTATGTCATCTGCAGAGACGTAGAGTAATATTTAGTAATATAAGCGCGATGCTTAAATTATTAGATATCATTAAGTGGTGCTATATGCCACGGATCTATAGAGGTAGGCCGCTGATGGTGACAGCTCAGTACGGGCATTCCTCCACGTGCGTATATAGGGCTAAAAAAGGTTCCTGGTGCTAGTACTCATCTGTATCTTTAACCGGTTGGATAGCCATGACGGATTGTCATAATAAGGAACTCGGTAATCAGGGGTGGTTTCTCGATATACCAAGAGGGTGTAGTTAAGGGGGTATTAGTCACATAGTTGTACAATAGCAAGTGTACACCAAAAGGACTATATACTAGAAGAACAGTAACGATGCTTTTCTTATTTCTTCTCTGCTTAACCTAGACTTATAATTTAGTGGGAGTATTCTAAACTGAATCTTCTATTTGTCAAATCTATCCCTATCCTCAATTGATTAACCCCTGCATAAGACTTTGATTTGCATAAGTGTAATACGAATTTATAACATATTACTCTCTTACCATATCTTCCCTTGGGATTAAATAAATACGATACCTTGAAAATAGTTCTGGGTGAAATGCTACGGCGGTATATCCGTGTGCTTGTGGATTTATTTCTGTAACCCATAAGATAATTGTTCAATATTTCTGGCAACATTGCTTGGGATTAAGTTCCTAGTAATATCATTAAGAAATATCAACAGTTATGAGAGTAGAAAGTTTTAAGATTACCAAATTCTAGTATGTTTGGTTTGTTGCCTCTTGTGTTATGAAAATAGATGGAAATAGAGACATAATTTTTTACATGAAAAAACCACGAAGGCTGATTAATAATAATCACTACTAAGGAGTTGGTTATAAGCACTGAGGAAATAATGATGGGACATTAACCCTTCCCATGTGGCTCTATCTGATCGGGGTGATGTACAATGGAGTTTGAGCCGATGGGCAAGTGATACAGAGCCACCAACAATCTGACAAATGGTCTGAGGTCAGTCTGACTGGAGTTGAGGCTAGTCTAACAGGATCCAAGAGACCAGTCAGATCATAATGCTTGATGTGATAGGCAACGATTAGTTTTCTAACCGTTGTACAAAGGACTAGTCTAACCATCCCACCATGGGCAGTCTGACCAACAATGCACAGAGAGTTGGGACTTCGCCCCAACAGCTAGTTAGGGATGGTTGTCATATTTATACTCCTCCCCTGTAGAAGGAGTTCCTTTTGGCACCATGTATACTTCACTCTCACACCATGAGCACTTAAATTTTCTCTTATTGGTGTTGGAGAGGGATTGAGTCAAGACAACTATATTGTATCATTGCTAGAGCTACTATGGCACTTGATCATTGATACTCTTGGATGTCACCTCCTCCTAGGCCTGGAGGAGTGCAATAACCCCTTTGAGAATATTGTGAACGAGATCCAATTGTGATTGTGAGTGACTCGATATTTGCCATCACCAGAGTGGAGAAAAAACAATCCCTAGTGAGAGACCACTTCAGTGTCGTCTCCCACCTTACCAATATGTTGACGAGGGAATTTTGAGACTTGATAGTGTTGGTATTTCTTATGTTCTCACTAAATGGATATGCAAGCATATGAAATTACTGATATAGCGCTTCAACTCGGAGTATTCAAGAGTATCAAATTTATCCCAAAGGACACACTATGGTGAAAATCTATCTTCCTATTACCTAAACTATCCAAGGGAATCTATGCAAACTAGAGCCATGACTTTATCCAATAAAAAAATATACCAACACTTTTAGAACACATATAGAATAACGCACATGTCTAGATCAAGAAATTGGAGAATACTAGGGGTGTCATGAACGGTGGGAGGTCAAAGAAAGAGAATTGACCTCTAAATACAGTGATCCTATGGTCTAGATACACTCTATCCTTATTGTGGTTGAGCACAACTTTGTCACAAGTTCAGCACAGCTAGAACTAAAATACTAAAGACTTTCTTACTTCGGGCACACAGGGTAGTTTACCACTATCGATGCACTGCTATCTCTAATGCCAACACACTACAGCTTTTCTAGCTATTTTTTCTTGGAAATATAAGACCTACACATCACACCTAAGACTTGCACTAAAATCCTTCCTCTGATTGGAATAAAGAATTCCCGGATTTAGCTACGTGACTAAACCTGAACAAGAAACTCATAGACAACAATGTATGACTTCTAAGCTATACATAAACAACGATCGGTTAAAACATTGATCAGACAAGTATTCCACAAGGAAATAAAAACTAAAAAGTAAATGTTGAAGTACTAGGAACGGATACAAGATAAAATTTATATTGCTCAAAATGTACGAAATTCAGAAAAATACGACATCATTACCGCTCCACTCCACTCCACTCCACTCCTAATGGAACTTTTCCTATCCTCCAAACTAGAGTTGGTGGATCCAACTCAGACTCCTCCACTCTCTACTCAAATGTTAATGAATTAATGAAATGTGTATGAGTGGGATGGACGAGTGAATGCTAAACTACTGAAAATAAACCCTAAGTGAGTGCGGAGGGTATTTGTCGGCTGACCTAGGGGTTGGCCGGCTGTCCACTATGATGGTAGAGATGATGGACGGCTAGGATCACCTCCTGATGACGGTTTTGCCGCCTTAGATGCTGCAAGGTCATACCTATGGTGATGTGACATATGGCTACTCTTGATACAATCATTGCTCACATCATAGGTCAACTGGAAGTCATCAAGATCAAACTGTCCAAGTTCTGAAATCCAATTCGACTACCTGCTACAGTGTTCAATTCAAACGATCGCCAAATATGCGTACGAGCTCCTTTTTGGCCGATGAGTACTTGGTGGAAAACAATTAAAGTCCTCTTTCTAATGTATTTGGCCTCATGTCCAAAATTTATTTCAGTCATCCATAATTAAATAAACAAGTTATTGCACCACCTGTCATGGGCCTTTGGGCTTGTAACTTTGTTTGGGACTCCAAGCATAAGTGGGGTGCACCTCAACCTGGTGGAGCACGACCTTAAGGAACCCTTGGTCATCCTCCCATCTCCTTAAATAGATAGATATCTTTTTAGAGTTTTTTGGGTTTTGTTTAGATTGAAGTTTAGCCATTGCTACTTCACCTTGTAGTTGTGCGTGTTGGCTAGACCACCTAATTACTCGTCTTCGGAACCCCAACTTATTATGTGTAATCAATTCCTATTTACAATATATATTGCTTTTATCTTGTTCTTGTTTCTTCGATTTTCTTGCAGTAATAAAGTTGATCTGCACCAGCAAGATCAACAAACCATAAAGAGGTGTATCAATTGCTAATAAGCAACACAGTAAAATCTTGTACGGTTATAGTTAGATCATCAATGTTTCTCCCAAATTGTAATTATTAACTCAACAAAATCCCGGACCAACCAAAACCAAGTGAAGCTCGGGGGCTGGGTGGGCCATCTCCTTGGAAGGCCGGCAAGTCCACGCCGGCCAGCCCTTGGCAGGCCAGCCGGGATGGAAATGGAATTACAGAATTAGAGCCCAATCCTACGTGTGCATAAGCAACCATGCAGCATTCCCTCACTAAACAAAGAGTAATAAGAACAGGTGTACCTTAAAACAGCACCACACATTTCGACATGGTAACTTAACCACATGACATCCAAGGGTGCATTGAAGCCAACAAATTTTTTTCTCAGCTTTTCCTTTCAAGCTGATTTCTCTGAACACTAGGTGTCTAGGAGCACCTAAACTAAGAGCTGGCATTTTCAGCACCTAAACTTGAGAGATAACAACCTGTCTAATAAACGAAGCGACAGCCGAAACCACCAAATTATGTTTACCTCTTGAGGTCCAATAGCTACAAACCCCAATCCCCTCATCAGAACCACCAATGACTTTAGCTGAAGGCTGAAAGATCATCAGAACCACCAAGCTCATCTCCATGGGAAGTCAGCCAAGGCTTGTTGGTTGCTGGTGTTAAATGAGCCACTTGCACTTTGGTTTAGGGGGCTACCAGGCCCACCTGAGGATCCACTGGGAGTCCCTCTGGATGTTGGAGTGCTCACACCTGGATACGGAGCCCCACTCGGCATGGCCTGTTTGTGCCCCTTCACATCAGCCAGAAAGCTTCCAATGACCACCTGAACACCAAGTACAATGAAACAATCCATTAGACAAACTTTCTTGAAAGCATGAAAGTTTGGTAAGGACAAAGCCAATGTTTGAAAACGTTGCGTTCGACTATGTTTCGTAGAGATAGTACTCTGTTGCATAATGTCATTTGGCAAGTGAGTTATAATTCATGGTTAATCTAATTGACAGCATAGGGCATTCTAGTAGAGAAACAAAAGAGAACAAGATCCAAAACTATTGATGTTTTCATCATATCAACATTAGGGTCAGATAATCAATATCAAGTACTTTCAGTGAAAAGTAGAAACCTGAACAGGTGTAGCTGCATTCAGAGGTCCTGCTACTCCGCCACCTAAAACACGTCCGTCAGGACCAGCAAGTGAAACACTAAGTCCCCCAGCTCGACTGCTCAGGCCAACACTTTCTGACAGCAGATATGAGCCAGACAAAGAAAGAATCTCAAAATGGCCCTGCACGTTGAACGCAAAGAATTATGACATTTTGAAAACTGTATGCAAATTTAGAATTCAAAATTTCAAACAACATTTATTTCAAAAATACTAATTGTATGCTTTGAATGCAATAAGGGTGAAAGGCATAAAGTGGTACTTTTCGTAAATACAACCTCACAATACTTCCGCCATTATAATCTTGAAAGTTTGGCAGGAGCTGAGGTACATCATAGTACAAAAATTGGACTGGTGAAGTCATAGGTTCAAGGTTCACCGGTCAAACCAATGCTTTTTTTTCTAGTCAGACCATATGGTTCAATAATATTGATTCTATGCCGTCTACAGACCATGTCATGTGCAATGGGCCGGAAGGCGGAGGCCCATAGGCAGCCCATATCAATTAAGTTAGAGATAAGATTATTAGTTAAGTTAGAGATAAGATTATATTGAATCCTCACTTAGAGGTCAAGCTATACCATCTATATAAGAATGGGACTGTATCTATTATCATTAAGCAATGAATATCAATTAGTCTAATCTCTTCCTTCCTAGCCGAAATCTGCATCCCTTCTCCAGGGCCGACACCGCCTGGCTATCTTCCCGGCGGTGTTTATCCCGTCATGGCCTCGGGTCATGACAGACCAAGAATGAGCTTAAATTCACTTGGTTTGAACTGGGGGCTGGAACATTCAGATCAGTGGCTCAATACCCCAGCTCGTCATGGCCTCGGGTCATGACAGACCAAGAATGAGCTTAAATTCACTTGGTTTGAACTGGGGGCTGGAACATTCAGGTCACTGGCTCAATACCCCAGCTGCACAGCATACTAAAATATTTCTTCTACTGGTTTGGACAAATCACACTGTAGTGCAATTTATTAAAAAAAAGGGAGAATATAGAAAATTCCTACTGAGAAAATGGATTAAACCTCATAATTTACTGTTGTTGCACCAGAAGAACCTGCTTGACGCAGTGTCATGTTGGATACAGCACCATTAGCTGAGAGAACACAAACAGCCCATCCATTCTTAGTAAAGGACATCACCCTGGACACTACATCCTGAAAATCACAAATCCTCATTAGCAGTTTACCATATGACTACAAGAGAGGTACAAAAGAACTTTGAATAGAACAGCTGAAAAACATGGGAAGGCCAGTCCCAAACAACGAATGTTAGCTACAGCATGTTCCCATATAATTTTATTATGGTTTTACATATTTTCAACTGAAAAAGACTAAAATAAGACATAGGTCATGCATATCTGAATTCAGTTATTTTCTGTGCAGACGAAATTTATAGCAACCCTGTATATATTTATTAAATTATTGAATTATATTAATAAGTACACAGATTCAAAAAAAAAAAAAGAGTTCCAACCAATGTTTGCACATTACTATTGACGGTCCATATGAACTAATAATAAGCATACAATTCAAAGGGACGTGAAACTGGTTCCATATATTCTGTATATTATCACCACAAATTCTTGAAGAATTATCATTCACAAATATGCATTATTTAGGGAATAATTCTTGATGGGAATAGGTCAATCATTTAAGAGAATACATGGACAGATCAAATTTACGCAAATAGAGGTATTCATCTGTTTGCATCTGGCAATTCAATAAAAAAAGCACACAAAAAAAACAAAATTGGCAGCAACAAATACTAAATTGATATCATGAGGCTGAATGAAGAAAATAAAATTTATTATAGCTTGAGTTCAGTTAAAGATTTGAAATGTACAATAATGAAAAATATTCATTTGACTGGTGTGCATTCAAGCAGGGAGCTTGATGAAACAACTAACAAACTAACTTTACACCTAAAGTGTATTGAATAGAGATAGACCGTACTTGTTGCAAAAACTGTTGACAAATGGAAAGTTAATCATCCTAGAGAACTAAGCAAAGCTTCATCACCAGTACACCAAGAAAAAGACAATGTATTAAAAAATTAAAAGAAATTGATATGTAAAGCATGATAGAGAAACAGCAATTACATAATAAGAACAAACTTTGCATCAAAAACTATAAAAAAGGACCTTCATTGGCACAATAAATACTGAGTACAGCTAAAAAATTAAAAACAGAGCATATTGCCTAAAAGGGCATGTACAGATTTTGTAAGTTAGACCACCAAATATGATGATATCTTAATAAAAGAAAATCCTAACACCACAAAAGGGCATCTCTAGGATATGCCTGGGATAGTAACACTGTACCTCTCCAACTTGCACTGTGATGACGCTAGGCTTCAATCCAATCACACTAGATCCTGCAAGAATTCAAAGAAAATTTTCATATTAATGAAGTACAGATAATATTGTAATAAAGATAAACTGATGATTCAAAGCACTCATGAGCATAAGGCACTAGATAGAACTAACACCTTCCAAATGTTTCACAATCTTTGGTATAATTCTTGAAGAAATAGCAACACAGGATTCTAAGAGTAGCCATGCATTAGGAAACTAACTATGAGAGGCAAAAAAACAATTGCAACTATTGTTATTAAAATCCCAGAATCAAATTCAAAAAGGGGTGAATGGCCAGATAATTCCAGCTAAGAAACAATTGCAACTATTGTTACTAAAATTCCCAGAATCAAATTCAAAAAGGGATGAATGGCCAGATAATTCCAGCTAAGGAAAAGGATAACAAATACTCCCTTTTTCAACAAACAATTAATTTTAATGATGGAATTAGAACATCTTTATTGGCAATGTAGATCAACAAAACCCACAAGACAGGGTTTACATAAACACCTATTCCACAGACATCAGAGGATAAATGAGCTAAAACCACAATTACTCATAAGCAAAAATAGAACTAAAGCAGTGTTACTTTTCAGAATGAACTAGCAGGACAGGTTGTTCTCATATCCATAATATGATCACTACTACACCAATTCACCTTGAAGCAGTGATCCTGAATACAGTAGAACAACTGAACACAACCCACGAACTTCCAGTTGGGTTCATCCTCAGAAAGAAACTTCCAGCAACTACTACAAGCGCATAGCAACACCAAGGGCATAAAGGTCATTATCATCATCAGCAGATATTCCATTCCCTCCCCCCACAACTCTAGTCCCCTTCATCCTCATGCCTACATACTCTTATGGCGTGCTGCTGTCTGCTTGTCATCACGACAACAACCAAAAAATACCAGATGCCCTTTTGCCCATACTGGTTGAAGTAGCATTCTCTCACTCCCTCGCAAAATAAACCAATTTAAGAGAGAATTTGATATAACCTAGGATAATGAATCTGAAGAGAAGGTTATGTCAAATCCTCCCTAGATTGGTTTGTTAAACGGAGAGTATACAACTATACATGTATCACAAAGGAATACCATCATATATCCAATATAGTAACACGAGTGAGTAGTTGCTACAACAAACAAGGCACAAGACAAAGCATTATACCTGGAGCTGTTGCCTTCTTGTGCTGAGGCCGCTGCTGCTGTTTGTTGCCGGAGCCCGGCGGCCGGCCCCTCTTCTTGTGAGGTAGCACGCGCCCGGATGCCGGCGGAGCCTGACGTGGCGCCGGCTGGCTCGCCGCGGCGCCTCCGTACGCGGCCAGGCCCGACGAGAAGCCCGGCGGCAGCGTGGGCGTCGCCGGAGACTGGGCGGCGCCGGCGCCGGCGGCGGCCGCAGCCTTTGGCGGCGAGGGTGGCACGACGGCGAGCGGCACGTCCGTGACGGCGTACTTGCGCGGTCGGCCGCGCTTGCGCTTGTGCTGCTCGGCGGACGCGGGCGCACCGCCATTGCCGCGGACGGGCGGCGACGGGGCGGCGACGGCGGCCGGCGTCTGGTACACCGGCGCCGCCGGCGTGTGCTTGTACACCGCGGTGCCGTCGTGGGTGTAGGCGAGGCGCACCGCGGCGGCGGCGCCGTGCGGCGGCTGAGGCTGCAGGGCCCCGCTCTTGCTCATGCCCACGCCGCCGTACGCCGCCGCCTCGCTCGCCGTCGCCGTCGCCGCCGCCGACATGGCCCCTCCTTGCATCCAACAACAGCAGAATTTCTCCGCAAAAATCACCCCCCAAGACCTCGCCCAGCTACCCCCTCCGCGCACAAACGATTCCCACGAACTCGGAAATCAGCGCGGAATTCAACGAGATCAAGAAAGCGCACGGGAGAGTGTACTCCAGCTCAAACACTAGCAAACAACTCCTGCTACAAACTCCCCGATTTTCTCTTTTCTTTTCCCCTTTTTCCTTTTCACAAGATTCGTTTTTTTCTTTTTTACAGTTGCGCGGAAATAAGGGGAAAAGCAAAAAAAAAAACAGAGAGAATTTTCACCGGGAAAATTTTCTCGCTACGAAATACGGCCAAAAAAAATATAAGTACACGGAAAAAATAGAGGAATTTATCGATGGACGAACCAAGCCGCGCTAAAATTCCCCATCTTATTATTCCACCGCCTCCTCACAAACTCCACGGCTCCTCGAAAATTTTCACGACCAAAATTCTCCAAGAAATCTACGACGAAACAAAAAGAGAGACTAGAGAAGAGAGAAAAATTGGATTTACCGGAAAATCAAAAGGTGAATAAAATAGCTTGAACCCTAGAAATTATATATATGGAGAAGAGAGGAGTCGGACTCGGTAGCGGGACACTTTTACACTTTAGTCCCCTTAAAATCCGCGGAATTCTCAGGCGTTACTTGGTGTAGCTAAATTTGGCCGCTCTTTATCCCGTATTTATAATTTCCGCGTAACCGAGGGGTTACTAGAAAATTCAGTTGGTAAGATATTTTTCTCTTTTTCGTCCGCGTTCACATGACCCGGCGAACGAGCTGTTTCCAAATTTATTTTCTCGAGGAAAATTTTGGACGCGTTCACACGAGTCGCGGTGGGACGTAAGCGATTGATTAGCTGTAGCTTTGTCTTGGAGTATTTATTTATTGTTGTTTTTTTAAGTACTAGTAGTACAGAAAATTAATGCAGCGATAAAACTTTTGGGGATTTTCACGTGCCCCGTGCTCGAGGACACCAATTATTCCAGCTTATGGTGGTCCCACTTGTCAGTGAGATGGTGGGAGAGAGAGTGAGGTGTGTGGGGGACCGGTGGGTCCTGCGTGGCTGGGTCAACGTAGGTATCTGACGCACACCCGGTCAAAGCGATGGATAAATGCGGTGGAGGAGAACATGACGGTCTCGTGTGGGTGGACGTTGTAGAGTACTGCTCCGCATAAAATAAATTTACTAAGTTTAAATTGTGTTCTAAAATAAATTGATTCTAACTTTATGAGTATTTAGAAATTTTAT